>NC_137900.1:85578111-86178111 GCF_963455335.1 Martes martes
ATAAATAAAATCTTTTAAAAAAAGAATATATGAATGAGGAGAATAAAATACTAAAAGGGTGGCAAAGACCCCAGAAAAATGTATGCTAACCGAATCAGAGGAAACCCCCAAACCAGGGGGAGAAAAAAGGGGTTAAAAAGGGAAAATATATATATATATATATATATATATATATATATATATATATATGACAGGTGAATAGAACAGAGCCACCCACTTGATTTTGTGTGTATTTTGGTCTCTTAGAAGAAATTACCTTCTAAAATTTTAAATTAAAAAAAAATATATATATGTATAAAATAAGGGTAAACACAATGAAGGGATGCAATATGACTGTAAAGATGAAAATTTTAAAAAATTCTAAAAAAGGAATTGATAAGATAAATTGGTTGGAAAGAGAAGGAAGAAAAAAAAGGGGAGAGAGAATGTGCTCAGGCTGGAGACTAGAACAAAGTCTTGTGCTAGATTTAAGGTATAGATTTAAGGTATATTTTGATCTATTAGAAGAAATTATGTCCCAAAAGTTTTTAGAAAAAAAAACCCTTATATGTATACAAAAAATATGGTTAAATACAATGAAGGATAAAATATGACCATAATAATGAAGGTTTAAAAAGATTTTTTTTTAGAAAGGCACTGTTAAGATAAACTAGTAAAAAAATGTTGAAAAAGGAAAGAGGAAAAGTTAAAAAAAATAGGATAAGAAAAAAATAAAATAAAATAAAAAAATTAACTTTGCAAGACTAAAGGATCATGGGGAGAAAGCTGAATTCCATGCATTGCTTTCCCCTATCTCTGGAGTCCCACTGTTCTCCTTGATTGATGAGCTTGGTCTTGGCTGGTTGTTCTTGCTGATCTTCTGGGGGAGGGGTCTGTTGTAGTGATTCTCAAATGTCTTTGCCCGGGGCAGAATTGTGCTGCCCTTGCCAGGGGTGGGACTAAGTAATCTGCTGGGGTTTGGTCTTGGAGCTTTTGTTCCCTGAACTTTCCGTAGAGCTCTGGAGGAGGAGAATGAAAATGGTGGCCTCCCAATCTCCAGCTGGAGGAGCCAAGAGCTTGAGCCCCATTCCTCAGTGTGCCCTTGGAGTATAGGGGGTCAATCACTCCCATCTCCCTGGTCTCCGGCCGCGCTCTGAGCTCACCTGGCCCGTGAACGAGTGTTTCTGTCTCTGATGCACAGCCCCATTTGGAGTCTCCAAACCCAGCAGATTCCTGCCTCCAGAGGAAGAAGGTGAGTCTCCTGGGATCTGCCACTTATGGGGTCCCTGCTCAAAGAGCAGTGTCCCGACTATGCTGTGGATCGCGGTTTAACGTAACCCCAAGCTGAGAGCTCACTCCTCGGCTCTGTCTCTGTAGTCGGCTTCCCTGCTCTGATACCTGGGAGCTCTGCTACACTCAGACATCCCCGATCCTTCTACGACCCCATGGGAACTGAGACCACACTGTCCCCGCAAGGGCTCCACCCCCGCTTAGCCTCTGGAGTGATGTCCCTCAGTGGAGCAGATTTCTTAAAGTTCGGATTTTGTGTTCCATTGCTCCTCCGCTTGCTGGGAGCTTGCCCCTCCCCCACAGTCTATCTTCCCGTCGCTTCGGATTCACTTCTCTGTTCTTCCTACCTTTCAGAAAGTGGTCACTTTTCTGTTCCTAGAATTGCTGCTCTCCTTCTCTTCGATTTCCTGTTGAGTGTGTAGGTGTTTGGAATGGTTTGATACCTATCTAGCTGAACTCCTGCCACCTGATGTCATTTCCATCTGCTACTCCTCCACCATCTTGCCTTGGCCATCTCATTGTCTCCTCTAACTGGCTGTTTTACCTTTATGATGGCTCTTAATTTTAGTATATGCATTTTGTTCCCAGTCATCTTACTGAGTTCCCTTATGATTTATAATGGTTTTTCTCATGATTCTGTATGGAGTGGTCAATTTTCCTCCTTTCTGATTTTTATACTTCTCATTTCTTTTTCTTGTCTAATCATGAGGGCTAGTACCTCCAGAACTATTTTATTTATTTATTTATTTATTTTAAAAGATTTTATTTATTTCTTTGTTAGAGAGAGAGAGAGAGCACACAAGCAGGGGGAGCAGCAGGCAGAGAGAGAAGCAGGCTCCTCACTGAGCAAGGAGCCAGATGCAGGACTCAATCCCTGATACTGGGATCATGACCTGAGCTGAAGGCAGACTTAACCCATGAAGCTGCCCAGGCATCCCACCTCCAGAACTATTTTAAATAATAGTGTTGAGTATAGACACACTCTTCTTATTTTTCGTCAGGATTGGAATACCTTTAAGAATTTCCCTTAAAGCATGATACTGGCTTTTGGGTTAAAATAAATAGATTCTATTGCACTTAAATATTTTCCTTTTTTATTAAGAAAGAAAATTCTTTCTAAACTGCCTCCTTCTCTGGCCCCCTCCACATGTGGGCTAGACTCTGCAGTACAGAATGACTTGTTATTCCCTGAGCAATTCTTTTGTTTCATGTTTTCTGGCCCTTGCCCCAAACTAGGCCCTCTTCATAGAATGCCCTCCCCCTGGCTTCTATGGAACAAGGCCCAGAACAAAGTCACCTCCTCTGGGAACCTTCCCAGTTCTTTTCCTCTGTCTTGTCTCCTTACGGCCTATTTCATGCTGGACTATAACTGCCTGTGTCTTCCTCTGCTTTCCATACCAGCCTGTAGGCAGCTTGGTGTCTGGAGGGTGACGTGTCTGGGTTATTTGTGTGTCTTTAGTGCCTAAACTAGGACCCAAACAGACTAAATACACAATAAATGGTTTTTGGATGAACAGATACCAGAATAAAAGCTAACAATGTCTGAGTAGTTACTAGATACCAGGCCTTATGCTAAGCATTTCCCATTCATGATCTCATTTTATATGTACAAAAATCCTGCGATGTAGATGCCTATTATCTCCACTTTGAGAAGATCAAATAGAAACTCAGAGAGGTTAAGTAGCAAGTGCAAAGTCACACAGCCAGAATGTGAACCCAGGTTTGTTCAGAAGCAGCACCCAGGCCCTAAGTCTCTAGGCCATTCTGGAGGGCTGTAAGTAAATGTATGAATGAAGAAATATTACACTACCAGGCATTGGGTGTGGGGGGGGCAGTGGTGGCTGACCTGGCTATAGTACCTGGGGAGAGGAGCCCTGAGACAATGTCTCCTAACTGGTGGAGCTAGGAACGGGGTGACTAACCTCCTGTTTTTTTCTGGATTGAGGGGTTTTCTGAGATACTGGACCTGCAGCACCCAAACTGGGAAAGTCCTGGCCAAACCGGGGCACCTTGTAATGGAGCCATAAGCCACCAATTCCCTCTCCTTGAGAGCAAGGACTTGTTTAGTTAGGACCTGCTAGGGAGAGGAGAGGCAGCCTTGGGAGCTAGTAATCTCCCCATCATGGGAGCTGTAAAAGCAGGAGGTGGAGACTCCTTTACTTTCCTATTTCTTCGGCTAGCTCTTTGGGACTCTTCAGTGATCTTATCTTGAGAGGTGGGCTTCTGGTTTGTTCCAAGCTCCAGGGTCCCCAGAGAGGACAGAGACAGGGTAAAGGCTCGGTTGCTAACTGCTTGGTAGCCAAATACTCCCCTGGATGGCTTAGGAGAAGCCTTGGGTGGGCAGACTTGACCCATGTGTCACATAGCTAATGGTGCTCCTGCCAAGCCCAATGGCTCCTCTTCCTAACAGCCCTCCTGGAGAAAGGTCCCCAGGAAGGGGGATGGCAATCCAAGAAAACTGGGCGTAAGGAGGTGGATTGGAATTTCTGTCTCCTGCCTCCATCATATGAGTGGTGGGTTCCTGGGGGTAGGGAAGACTCCTTGGTTCCTCTCCCTGTCTTGGGGTGTTCCTCCAGAGGGACTCCAGGACTCAGAATGAATCTAAGACTCAGCAAGGAGAAGTAGCTGGTGTTGGGGATGGGAGAGTTAGAATTTCTTTAAAGACCTCTGGATTTGTCAGCTCCTATCAATGACCATGTATTTTTTTTTTTCTGTAAGTCATCATCTCTACACCCAACATGGGGCTCGAAATCACAACCCCAAGATCAAGAGTCACATGCTCTCCTGACTGAGCCAGTCAGGGGTCTCCATGTACTTTTGGTTTTTAGCTCATATACACTTAAGACATTTTTATTTTATTTATTTTATTTTATTTTATTTTTGAATGTAGCATAACATGCAGTAAAATCAGTAAAATGTGTGTCTAAGTTTGGTAATATTTTACATAGGTATGTATACCCACATAACCATCCAGCTCAAGGGGTAGGCATCTCTAGCACCGCAGAAAGTACCCCTACCCAGTCTACATCTGGCCCCAGAGGTAAACGCTATCCTGTCTTCCATTGTTTGAATAGTTCTGCCTGTTCTTGAACTTCGTATATGTGGCATAATACAGTCAGTAGTCTTTTGTGTCTGGCTTCCTTGATTCAACATAATAAAGGTGTGATTTGTCCATGATGTTGCACATCCTGGTGGTCCATCCCCTTCTTATTGCTCTGTAGAACCTTGACATAGAAATGCCCAACTCAGGGCACCTGGGTGGCTCAGTCAGTTAAGCGGCTGCCTTCAGCTCAGGTCATGATCCCCAGGTCCTGGGATCGAGCCCCACATTGGGAATCCCTGCTCAGTGGGGAGTCTGCTTCTCCCTCTCCCTCTGTGCTTCCCACCACTCATGCTCTCTCTCAAATAAAGAAACAAAATCTTACACACACACACACACAACGAAATGCCCAACTCATTGATCTAGTCTCTGCTGATGGCTTCTAGTTCTTGCCAGTTTGGAGCCATGGTGAACAGGGCTGCTGGGAACGCGCATGGCACATCTTTTGATGACCTTATGCACTCATGTCCGGGTATATACCTAGGAGTGGAATTGCTGGGTCATAGGGTAGGTGTGTATTTATTTAGCAGAGCACGTGCTACCTTTGTTATAAAAGAAATTAGAAAAGCTGACAAGTGATTTAATATCACTTTACAAGGAGCACACAGAAAGTGTCATGTGGGAGGTGAGCCCGGAGCTTTCTGGCGCCCCAGTTCCAGTTTCTGGGTATGTGGCTTAGATTCCAGAGGGGAAGATCAAGCCCAGGCCTTGAGGCTGGCCAGGGAGAGGGTGAGCCGCACCCAGGTCCTCTCAGGCTCCCTTCCGAGGAGGACAGGACAGGATCTGCCTGTATGCTGTCTCCAAGGGCAGACCTCATAGACATTCCTGTATGGTCTGATTCAGGGCCTCACTCTTCCCACCTGTGCAATGGGCTGGGAAGTGGAACGCTCAGTGACTTCCGAGGTTTTGGGGTCTTTGGCATTTGCCTGGTAGTCTTCTCTTTTAGCCCCTCTCCTCTGCCCGTTTAGGCTGCTATCTTTGGCAGTGCTGACACCGGCAGGTTTTAAGGGGTCGGGGAGTGTTTCTGGGCCCCCATGCCTCTGCCGGGGTGAACTCTGCGATCAGGGCCCCTAACTCGGCTGCAACCCTGCCTCGGGCTCCCTGGGAGCACAGTGGGAGAAGGGATGAGTGGGCCAGCCTCAGCCATTTCCACGAAGTTGAGCAGCTGCTGTGCGTTTGTGAAATTATGGATCTGCACCGCGGGGCACCCCAAGGATGTGCTAGAGTCTGGGGCCCTGGCCACAGGAGTGGGGGCAGTCATCTCACCCTCACATGAGCTTCAGACTTGCACCCATACCCAGCAGCTGAGTGGAAGTACCCACCAGTGCAATCAAGTGCTCTTCAGCCTGGTGAAAATCCCCAGCAGCGCACTGACCTGACCCCGTGGCCCGGTGACATCACTCACAGGGCAGCTGAGGACACTCCCTAAACCCAAAGTTGTGCGTGTCAGTCCACAGGCACTGCTCACTTGGAGAGCAACAAAAACTAAACTATAAACCTCAGGGCGGCTCTGCGTTCACGTCCTGGCCCTGCTCCTTCCTGAGCTCTACTTCCTCACAGGGGAGATTTACTGCCTTTGTGCTTTGTTGGGAGGATTAAGTGAAATCCACGCTTCTCTTAGGCTTGACACATGGGGTGTCATCAGCAATGACACCAGATCCTATTGCTGGCATTTCCCACAGCCCTCAGGGGGCAGTCCTAGAGGTGGGGTCTTGGTCAGGGGTGGCTTCTTTGAACAAAACACCTGAGCATTACCCATAGCTTGAAACATTACGTGACCCCTCAGGGTGCTTTTTGGGTGTACTTTCTGGTTCTCCTTTCGCTGTGTTTTAGGGAGTCCCAACTCATACCCAGAGCCATTCCTCCTTCCTTATCAACAGCTGCCACTGTCCAGTTTTTTCCTGGGCTCTGACTTCAGAGCTGTTGGATTTGAGCCCTGTGTATACCGCCAATTATAGTGTATTCAGAGTTGTAGTGATACGTCTAAGAATATTAATATAACTGGTACTACTCTGTCTGCCCATTTATCTCTTTCCACATCATGAAGAAGTAGCCGCATGATTGGAAAGGATGGTCTGGCTTGGTGTCTGAGTTTGTTCTGGATGCTGTAACAAAAATATCATAGGCTGGGTAGCTAACACACAACAGAAATTTATTTCTTATAATTCTGGAGACCTATAAGTCTCCAGAGACTTCTGGAGAAGAAGTAGAGAGAAGATTGCGGGTCTGATGAGGGCATCTTCTCAGGTCCTAGGCAGCCATCTTCTTGCCCTGTCTTCACATGGTAGAAGGGGTGAGGGAGCTCTCTGGGATTTTATGAGATTCATTCATCAGATTGTTCAGGAAAGACCATAGGCCCCATCTTAAATACCATCACACTGGCGGTTAGGATTTCAACATATGTATTGTTTGGGCGGGACACATCCAGTCTACAGCACTTGATGTCCATCACCTTACTCAAGAGTAGTTCTGGATGTGGGGGCACGGGGCAGGGTCAGAGAGATGGGCAGGTGTCTCCAAGGCTTCTCAAATTAATGGTCAGTGACAAGCCATTGCTGGTTGATTGGGAGGCCATGTGTATTAAAATGGCAGAGAGAACAAATGGGTTTTAAACGTGAGCTCCAAGTCAGTAGTCCCTAGGGCAGTCACTAAATGTGGGTGTTACTTTGTGATCAAGCTCCTTCCAATGCTGTCAATTCTGTGTGGATGCTTTGTGATAAATAGAGGCAGGGGTTGATGTGTTTTCCTGTGGGCTGTTATCTCCCCAGCCATGCAAGAGAATCCGGTTAGTAAAAATTATAAGAACCAGCATCTGTTAAACATTTTTTCTGTGCCATGCGCTGTGCTGGGCATTTTTACACATTTTATCTCCCTGACTCTTCAAAATCACCCAGGGGATGCGTGTGATCATTAGTTTAGAGAAGTTGAGTGAACTTATTTAGCTCATAAGTGGCAAATCTGGGACTCAAACCCAGGTTCACCTGTTAGTTGGCAAAATCCAAGCTCTGAACATGCTCTAAATCCATGTCCCGACTTGGGTTCTGCAAGTCACCAAGTCTCAAGCTCCCCATCTTTTGCCTGGAACTGGAGAGTAAGGGATTGAGATTGCTGGATATGTGATCAAACTAGAAAATCCACCATGTGCTCATCTGCAAGTAATAACCAATGAGATAATTAAATGTAACAGGAAAAAGATAGAATTTTAAAAGTTCTAGTAATCAATGGGCAAAGAACGTGTAATAACCCAATGAAGAAAACATGAAATATTATTAAAAAACACACCCACAAATAAATGAGGATATGTACCCTGTTTATGGAAAGGAAGACTCAATTTCATAACTACTTTAATTTTTCTGAAATTAATTCATAAAATCTATGCAATATCAATTAAAATTATAGCAGGGTTTCTCATCAAATTTGTTAAAGTGATTCTAAAATCCATACAGAAATGTAAAAGTGCATGAATAGCTAAGACAAATCTGAAGTAGTACAAGATAGGGGTCTTACCCTGAAAATACCTGGATTTATTATAAAGCTTTGATAAGAACACATCCTGGTTTGTAGCACAGGAGTGGACAAATAAATCAACAGAACAAAAAAGTAATCCCAGAAGCAGACCCAACTTATATGGGACCATGGTGCATGACCAAAAGGCATTACAAGGAGCTCCTGGGTGTCTCAGTCAGTTAAGCATCTGCCTTCGGCCCAGGTCGTGATCCTGGGGTCCTGGGATGAAGACCCATGTCCGGCTCCCTGCTCAGTGAGGAGTCTCCTCCTTCTTCCTCTGCTCCCTGCCTCCTGCCCCCACCACCCATGCTTTCTCATGCATGCACATGCTCTCTCTCTAATCTTAAAAAAAAAATGGCATCATGAGTCTGTAAGGGGAAAGGGTGGCCTATATAAAAATAAGGTTTGGAGAGCTTTCTGTATGGGAAAAAATGATATCAGACCCTATCTCAGTACATAAAAAAATAAGCGAGGTGAATTAATGGCTTAAATGTGAAAAACAGTCTGAAAGTTTTGTAGAAGATGAGTACGAGATTTTTCTTTAAGTCTCGGGATAGAGTAGGAGTTCTTCAGTAAATTACAAAAAGCCAGAAATCATAAAGGAAAATATTGTTAACTTTAGGCTCAACCGAATCAAATATTCTTGTGTAATAAAAGGCCCTTGCAAAGTTAAAATTTGAGCAGGAGTCTATGGAAAGACATTTGTGGCACACCTAGGATTAATATCCAGTATATAAAGAACTCTCATAAATCCATGAGAGAAAGACAACCTAATAGAGATATGGGGAAGAACATGAATGATTCACAAAAAGAAGAAGAAGAAGAAGAAGAAGAAGAAGAAGAAGAAGAAGAAGAAGAGATGGTGAATAAGCATAAGAAAGATATTTAACCTCATTACTTATAGAAGAAAGGCAAATTAAGCAGCAAAGAGATTCCATTTCACATCCATCGACAGGCAAATGTTGGAAAGTTTGACCCTATTGAATGTTGGTGAAGATGTGGGAAAATGTAATTTGGAATTGTAAATTGGAATTTGTAAATTGGAATGTAATTTGGAATTTGTAAATTGGAAATGTGCATACCAAGTGACCAACAGTTCTGCTTCCAAGAATGAACCCTAGAGAAATCCTAGCTCATTGATCAAGGAAATGTCCTTAAATGTCCTTAAATAAATCAGTATTACCTATTTATAAAACAGAACATCATACTGTAAACCAAATGAACCTGAGTTACATATATCAACATTGAATAAATATTAAAAAAGTATAATTTTTATTTTTAAAAGTGTTCTGTGTTGAATTGTGTCACCCCGAAAGATATGGTGATGTCCTACCTCTGAACATGGCCTTATTTGGAAATCAGGTCTCTGCAGAGTTAATCAACCTAAAGTGAGGTTCTTAGGATGCGCCCTAATCCAATAGGGATGGTATCCTTATTTTTTGTTTAGGATTTTATTTATTCATTTGAGAGCAAGAGGGAGAGATCTTGAGCGGGTGTGACGGGCAGAAGGAGAAGGAGAAGCAGACTCCCCACTGAGCGGGGAGCCTGATGCAGGGATTCATGTAGATCTCAATGCAGAACTTGACACGGAACTCAATGAGGGGCTTCATGCTCGGATGAGGGGCTCAAACCCAGGTCCTTCGGATGATGACCTGAACTGAAGGCAGATGCTTAACCAACTGAGCCACCCAGGCGCCCCAGATTGGTGCCCTTATAAAAAGAGGGCTATTTGGACAGAGACTTGCTCGGAAAGGAGAATGCCAGGTGAAGGCAGAGACACAGTGGGAGAAGGCCAGGTAATGACAAAAGAAAGGTTGGAGCAAAGCAGCTGGAAGCCAGTAATGCCAAGGATTGACAGCCGTCACTGGGAGTCAGAAGAGACCAGAACCTCTGACGGAGCAGGGCCCTGCCAAAACCTTGATCTCAGGCTTCCAGCTGCCAGACCTTCGAGAGAACACATTTCACTTGTCTCAGGCCATCTCATTGGTGGTACTTTGTTTATAACAACCCTAAGAGACTAATACATAAATACTAAGTATAATAAGATATCATTTATGTAAAATTTTAAAGCACACACAACAATACTATGTATTGTCTGTGGGTTTAAAAAAAATGGACTGGGAGGATACATGCCAAATTTTTTTTTAATTTTTAAAAAAGATTTTATTTATTTATTTGTTTGTTTGTTTATTTATTGAGAGAGAAAGAGAGGGAGAGAAAAAGAGAGAATGAGCAGGGGGACGGGCAGAGGGTAAGGAGAGAGAGAATCTCGAGCAGACTCCATGCTGAGTGTGGAGCCCGATGTGGGGCTCAATCCCGCAGCCACGAGATCGGGACCTGAGCCAAAATCAGGCATCGGAGGCTCAACCGACTGAGCCATGCAGGTGCCCCTGACACATGACAAATTCCTGATGGTATAGTTGCCTCTGCATGAGGAAGGGAAGTGGAACTGAGGAGGGGTATGAGAAGGACTTCAATTTTAAAATCTTCAACATTTTGTTTCTTTCATTAAAAAATGTCTAAGGCAAAGATGATTGATTGCATACATTTGTTAACTCAAGATAGTGGGCATGTGTAGGTATTTGCTATGCTATATTCTCTGGGTTCTCTGTTATAACTGAGTGTGTGTCTGTGACCATATATGTATCATGTACATAATGTGAATTTCAAGTCTTTGCTTAAGGACTATGTGTGTACATGCATATCTCCCGTGTTCCTGCTTGCTCTGGCTACCTTCTGGGCATCTTCTGCTGTCCACATTCTTGGGGCATGGTGGAAACAGCCTAGCTGGGTCCCACTCCAGTGACCCTGGGTGACGAGTACAGCTTGGTGATGTATCAGAGACCTACTTTCTTCACACCTTTCCTTGGGGGGCAGCTCCCAAATATTCTGGATAGCCAACAGCCCCAAAGTCGTAGGCTACAGGGGCACGAGGCTCATCTGGACCTGGTGGGAGCAGGGACGGAGGCAAGGGCTGCCTCCCACAAACCTCTCGGTCCCCGCTGAATAACTTGATTCCTAGCAGCCAGGACCACAGATGGCAGAAGCACCAAGTAAATTTCTCCCCAGGAAAGCAGAAATGATCCAGCACCAGGTGAGGGAAAGAGCCTGGGCTGGGCAGTGACTGACTCCATTTCTGCACCTTTGAGACCATGGGCAAGTGACTCCCATCTCTAAGACATACACTAAGTAAGTAAGTGGATGAGCACAGGATGACCGGTGACACACATTACCACGTGACACTTCCGCATTCATGGAAGACATTGCTAGTCAATCACAGCACGTTTTCTGTCTGAGGTCCTGGGCCCCCCTCAAAATCCTCCTCAAGCAGGTCTCTGGGACAAGTCAGCCCAGCTGCTTGGGAGATGAGACCACTTCAGAGGCTCTTTCTGACTTGAATATTCTAGGATCCTGACCTCTGGGTGGCAGTAAAACACCCCGGAAACGTTCTCAGTTGCCTCACCTGGCAAATGGGGTCCAGGACCCCACTGGGATCTGCTCAGAGCCTAAACTAGGTACGAGACCTGAACCATGCTTACAGCAGACACTACTGAGCATGTGGGAAGGGCCTTCGTGGCCTAGAAAGTGCAGGGGAGACTGGGACAGGACCTGAGGCGTTCCCAGGTCTCTCCTCATGTGTCTTCCCTCACCTTCTCCCCAGGGTGGGAGGGGCACCCAAGCTGTCCTGGGCTCCTATGGGTGCTGTGCTGTGTGCGTCTAATTCCATGTTCCTCTAAACCCTGCAATGGTAGAAACAATTATTATAATGATGATAATCATAATAGCCAACAGCTATAGCTCTCAGTGCCTTGTAAGCTTATTTTAAGTTTTTACATATTAATTCATTTTACCTTCACAGCTACCCTATCAAATAGGTACTATTACAGTCCCCATGTTATACATAAGAAAAACTGAAGCACAGGGTGGTCAAGTCATTTGCCCAGACTCACATGGTTAGCAAGTGTCAGACCAAGAGCTAGGACCTCGCCAGTCCTGAGTGTGAGCCTTTCCTGTCTTCCAGAGGTGGGTTCCCCCACCCCATTTAACAGATGAGGCAACTGAGCTGTGGAAAGGAGGGGCTCTCGTTGCCCAGGCCTCCCTAAACAAGTGGAGATTTCAACCCAGCCTGCCTGGCTTTTCTCCTGCACCATCCAGATTTGCTCTGGAACTTGCAGGCCCTCAGGGAAAATAGCAGAGTGCAGGGTCTCTGAATTGAGGTGCTTTGAGCCCACAGCCATCCCATAGGGAAGCCAAGGCTACTACTCCCCAGGAAAGGTGAGGATGCACTGGGAAGGGTGGAAGCCCTGGGTGGGTCCATGCAGGTGGTCTCTTTGGGGCCAAGGAGGGGGTGGGGTTCGAAACTGTCACTGTAGCTGGGCCCTCCTAGGGGTGTAGGAGTTGGCGGTGCTGCCCCCCCTCTGACCTCTCAGGCCAGGAAGACAGATGAGGTGGGAGCCTCTCAAGCCGTTTCCCATACCAAGACTTCTTGGCTGTGTGGCTTTGAACAAGGCACTTTGCCTCTCCTGCTTTACTCTCCTCATCTGTGAAATGGGCATAATAATCCACTAGAAACCTCTCAGCTGCTGTTTGGTCCAAGTAGTTGATTAGGTAATCAAAAGGTTGGCTGAGACCCACATCCAGAAGAATGAAACTGGACCATTTCCTTACACCACACACAAAAATAGACTCAAAATGGATGAAAGACCTCAATGTGAGACAGGAATCCATCAAAATCCTAGAGAAGAACAGAGGCAGCAACTTCTGTGACCTTGGGCGCAACAACTTCTTGCTGGACACATCTCCAAAGGCGAGGGAAGCAAGGGCAAAAATGAATGATTGGGACTTCATCAAGATCAAAAGCTCTTGCACAGCGAAGGAAACGGTTGACAAAACCAAAAGACAACCGATAGAATGGGAGAAAATATTTACGAATGTCTTGTCAGCTAAAGGGCTAGGGTCTAAAACCTATAAGAACTTATCAAGCTCAACACCCAAAGAACAAATAATCCAATCATGAAATGGGCAGAAAACATGGACAGACTTTTCTTCAAAGACATGGCCAACAAACATGAGAAAAAATGCTCGACATCACTCGGCATCAGGGAAATACAAATCAAAACCACAATGAGATATCATCTCACACCAGTCAGAATGGCTAAAATTAATCAGTCAGGAAATGACAGATGTGGAGAAAGGGGAACCCTCCTATACTGTTGGTGGGACTGCAAGCTGGTGCAGCCACTCTGGAAAACAGCATGGAGGTTCCTCAAGAAGTTGAAAATAGAGCTACCCTATGACCCAGCAATTGCACTACTGGGTATTTATCCCAAAAAAACAAATGTAATGATCTGAAGGGGCACGTGCACCCCAATGTTTATAGCAGCAAGGTCCACGATAGCCAAACTGTGGAAAGAACCTAGATGTCCATCAACAGATGAACGGATAAAGAAGATGTGGTACAGATATAAGTACGGGAATACTACTCAGCTATCAAAAAAATGAAATCTTGCCATTTGCAGCAGCATGGATGGAACTAGATGGCATTATGGTAAATGAAATAAGTCAATCAGAGAAAGACAATTATATGATATCACTCATATATAGAATTTAAGAAACAAAACAGGATCACAAGGGAAGAGAGGAAAAAATAAAAGAAGATGAAATCAGAGAGGGAGACAAGCCATAAGAGACTCTTAATCACAGGAAACAAACTGAGGGTTGCTGGAGTGAGGGAGGTGGGGGGATGGGGTAACTGGGTGATGGGCATTAAGGAGAGCATGGCATGTAATGAGCACTGGGTGTTACATAAGACTAATGAATCACTGATCCCTACCTCTGAAACTAATGATACATTATATGTGAATTAATTGAATTTAAATTTTAAAAATGGTTGGCTGAGAAAGGCAGTCATGAAAAAAGGATTCGTAAACACTTGAAACACTTTATTCTAGCTTAAGATAATCCGTGTGGGCCAACATTTCTACTTCAAGTTCAGGTTCTCTGGCTGGAGTTCTATTTTTTTTGCCTGCACCCACAGAGCATTGCTGAAGATTTCCAGTTCCTTTTTCTTTTTAAATGGATCATTGGAACTCTTGTGAAGCACTCTGAATTTGGAATTCTGCATTGTCACTATCCCCTCCCACCCCAAATCTTCCCCAAAACTACAGCAACAGATCTATTTTTAGCAATTTGTCTTTATTGCATATTTCCAAAGCATTGGACTTCATTTTTCTCAAAACATTACTTCCTCCCGCTCTCTCTCTCTCTCTCTCTCCAAACACACACACACACACACACACAGAGTCAGATTCCACTCTTTGTTTTATTTAGCTAAATTACATAATTATAACAATCAACACAAGTTGGCCAAAGCTTTTTGGGGACACACTCCTGATTCTGGTAGCTCGCAGCTCCGCCAGTGGGAGCCGAGCCTTGGCAGGGTGGAGGAGGATCCGGAGGCTGGAGCCATGAGCCCGGTGGGGGGGGGGTGGTGTCGGGATGTTTCAACCAGGGACAGGAGGGTGGCCATTAGTCCAGCAAATGGACTAAATGCAGGTCAGGTTAGCCGACTTCTCTGTGACATCCCTTGTAAGGCTGAGGGGAGGGTCGGGAATGTGCCGGCATCTGCTCAGCCCATGGAGTCCCCCAGTGAGCTGCTGTTCCGGCTACTGCCCTACACCCCCAAACCCCTGGCACATCCTGTCAGTCGCCTGGCTTCAAGGGTCAATGACTGACTCCTTACATGGTGGGGGCTTCTTGAAGGCAGGATCTACTTCTCTGTGTCCTCAGACCTGGGGTTTGCTATGGTGTCCGGCTTCCAAACCTGGGCCCTTTCCCCCTGAACCGTATGCTGCTCACACATACCTGTGCGAGGACGTAGCAGCACTGCCCCGTGCCAGGCATCCTTCTGGAAACCAGGGAAGGACCCTGCCCTTTTTTTTTTTTTTAAGATTTTATCCATTTATTTGAGAGAGAGCACTGGAGAGAGAGCATGAGCGGGGTGGGGGCAGAAGGAGAGGGAGAAGCAGGCTCCCCGCCAAGCAGGAAGCCTGATGTGGTGCTGGATCCCAGCACCCCGGGATCATGACCTGAGCCGAAGGCAGTTCGCTTGACCGACTGAGCCACCCAGGCGTCCCAAGGACCCTGGCTTTAACGCCCAGTGTCCAGGTCCCTTGTGAGTGCCTGTGGAATGTCCTGTAGCCCAGGCAGCTGTGGGTTGAACTGATCTCATGTCTAGAGTCATGCTCCTGGCTCTGAGTGAAGGAAAGGAGGCAGGTAGGCTAAACCCTTCATCTGGGCACCCCAAGGTTGTCCCAGCAGTTCCCGCCTTTCCGGTGGCGTTCTAAGATGGCACCCACTAGGCTCCCAATGGGTGAGCCTGGGCAGGTGCGCAGTGGGAGGAGATAGTCTGGGATAGGACAGGGGATCCCATTATATCCAGCAGCCCAGCTGCCAGAGTTCCTCTGTCAGAGAACAGGTGCTGGCACCGCTCTGGCCTCCTCCCTCAGGCAGCTGGGAGTGTTTGCCTATGTTGAGGGAGGACAGGGACGAGAGAGGCAGGAAAAGAGCAGGAAGAATTTTCACTCACTACAGAGGAATGGTCACTCATCTGAACTCTTTTTTTCTGGTCACAAAAGTAAAATGCAGTTGGTAATTACATGAAAAGATGCTCCATTCCATTAGTCATTAGGGAAATGTCAATTAAAACCACAATGAGATGCCACTTCCCGCCTACCAGAATGGCCAGAATAAACAAAACAGATCACAGCAAGTGTTGGTGAGGATGTGGGGCAGCAGGAACCCTCATTCAGGGCTGATGGGAATGGAAAACGGGGCAGGCACTTTGGAAAATGGCAGTTTCTCAAAAAGTTAACACGCACTTACCATAAGATCCAGTAAAGCCACACCCAGGCATCTTCTATCCAAGATAAGTGAAAATGTGTGCAGTCCACACAAAGACTTGTACATGAATGTTCATAGCAGCATTATTCAAAATAGCTAAAAATTGTAGCCAACCTAAATGCTCATCAACTAGTGAATGAAAAGGACAGACAAAATGTGGTATATTCTTACAATGGGATATTATTCACCAATGAAAGGAAACATTAATTAAACGATGGGCATATACTATACTATGGACAAACCTTGAAAACATGGTGTTTAGTGAAAGACACCAGATAACAAAGGACCACCTACTGTATGATTCCATTTGTATGAAATGTCCAGAAAGGGCAGAAATATAGAGACAGAAAAATTAGTGGATGCTTGTGGCTGGAAGTGAATGGGGTCAGCAGTAGTTAGACAGGAGGGACCTCATGAGGAATGAAATCATCTGAAAAGAGATTTATGGTGATGTTTGCACAGATTGATACAGTTGCTAAAAATTATTGAATTACACACTTGAAATGCTTGGATTTTATAATACGTGAAACTATATCTCAATAAAGGTGTTTAAAAAGACAATATGCAAGGGCGCCTGGGTGGCTCAGTCAGTTAAACCACTGCCTTCAGCTCAGGTCATGATCTTGGGGTCCTGAGATCAAGCCCTGCATTGGGATCCCTGCTCAGTGGGGAGTCTGATTCTCCTTTCCTTCTGCTGTTCCCCCTGCTTGTGGTCTCTGGCTCGCGTTCTCTCTCTCTCAAATGAATGAATAAAATCTTTAAAAAAAGAAAAGATAAGATGCAGGGCCCTCTGGGTGGCTCAGTCGGTTGGGCATTGACTTTTGAGCTCAGTTCCAGCCTTGATCTCAGGGTCATGAGTTCAAGCCCCACATTGGGCTCCATGCCCAGCATGGGGCCCACTTTTAAAAAAAGAATAAAATACATATTCATAATAAAAATGCAAATATCACAAACCATACGCCAACCAACATCTGTAGGTCACTCTGCTTGTTGGTGGCACTACTGGGCGCCGTTCCATCCCGGGCATTGGGACCGGAGCGCTGCTTCTCTTACCGACTGCATAGATAGCCTATGGACACTAATGTAGCAAGCGGACCTTTCTCCATGGTTTCGCCCTGCAAGAGAATCTCGGTGAATATTTTGCTGCCTAATCTTCCAGACAGTTTTTCCTATGCATAATTAAGATCTGCAACAGTAAGAACTTCTGCAAAAATGGCATCACCAGCTATACACATGATTTTGCAACTTTCCTGTTTCCATATGACAATATGCCATGATCATCGTACTCTATTAGTAAAAGCCTCATTTAAACAAAATTGCTGCACCTTATTCCATGGTACTGATGTCTCAGAATGAATTTAACCCCCTACTGAGGGACATTGAAGCTGTGTCTAATCTTGCCAAGTTGTAAGCAATACTGCAACGGACATCCTTATAAACATGTAGGTTGGGTCTCTGTTGTATTTCTGCAGGTTAAATATCTAAAAGTGGCACTGCTGGGTCAAACAACGTAGGAATTTTTCATTTTAATAGATGTATTTAAATACATCTAAGATGTATTTAAAGTAGAGCTCCAGCGGCAACCTGACCACCTCATAAACACAAGGGTCCTCTCAACAATGTTAGTCCCACGTTCCATCTGGTCCTGGTCTCTGCCTAGTTGCTTGCAAGGCTTCAGCCATGCCATCAGCTTCTCTACTTGTTTGTTTGATTTGTCCCCAGGGATGGGAGGACTGGCAAGTGCTCAGAACACATCCTTCAGTTCCAGGAGCCACATGGTCATCGGTCAGCCATCCAAGGGAGAAGCACCCATCCTGTGTGACAGGTGCCCTTCATGCTCCCTTAGCTACCATCCCAGCCATTGTTATGTGTATAGTTCAGCCGTGTTAAATACATTAAATACATCCACGTTGCTGTGCTACCGATCTCCAGAACTCTTATCATCTTGTATATCTCCAGCTTTCCACTCATTAAGGAATAACTCATCATTCTTCTCCCCTCCACAGTCCCTGGCAACCACCATTCTACTTTCTGTCTCTAAGAATTTGACTGCTGTATCTCCAGTATATTAGGTGGAATAACACCGTATTTGTTTTTATGACTGGATTATTTCCCTTAGCATAATGTCCTTGAGGTCCGCCCATGTTGTCGCAGGTGTCAGAATTTCCTTCCTTCCTGAGGCTGCGTAATATTTCACTGTAGGTACTTCACACATTTTCTTTTTCTTTTTCTTTTTTCTTTCTTGGCCTGAATTTTAATGATTGAAGGGTTCACATATTCCTTGCATTTACTGCAATACTTATTTCCACCTTTAAATGAATAACAAAATCTTACAAACTAACAGAATCTTACTTATATTTGATTAATATGACAGTTATAATTCTCATAACATGTGGCTAATTTATCAGTGAAAATTTAATAGCAGACAGCTATAATAAGCACTTACTACTAAAATTAAATCCCCACCAAAGTAGCACTAATCATTCTTAAAGATTAGTATATATAAATATAAAATACACTTTGTAAATATACACATTTATGTTGCTAAGAGTGTAGTTCAGCCACTATCTGCAAATATAATATGGTAAAAACTCATTGGTTGAAGAAAAACAAATCTCACTGATTTAGGGTATCTTCTTTGATAAAAAGGCTTTCTCTTCCAGTGCTCACGTAACACATCTTTATCTGTTCATCCATTGGTAGATACTTGGGTTACTTCTACTTGGCTCCTGTCAGTAATGCTGCTATGAGCCTGAGTGTAAAAATATCTTTTTGAGACCCTGCTTTCAATTATTTGGGGTATATATCTACAAGTGGGATTGCTGGATCATATGGTAATTCCATTTTTAATTCTTTGAGGACCCTCTATTCTGTTTTCCATTATGACTGTGCCATTTTACATTCCAGCAAACAGTGCCCAAGAGTTCCAATTTCTTCACATCATCTCCAACACTTGTTATTTTATTTTATTTTCATAGGAGCTATCATACTGGGATGGGTTTGAGATGGTATCTCATTGTGGTTTTGATTATTTGCAGTTCACTAATGAATCCTACCTGGTCTCCAAAGCCCAGACCAGTAACCTCCTCCACGTAGTTTTCCCCATCTTCCTGTCTCCACACATTCCTCTTAGACTGTGACCTCTCCCTCTTTCCCCTTCCCTCTCTCTCTTCCTCCCCACACCCCCATCTGAGGTAGTCAAGTCTACCTTGATGACGTTGCCTCTGGTTGCCCAGAATCCAACAGAGACTTTTGTACGGAGTGGGTTCAAAGGGTGTTTAGAGTCACTGAACCAAAGAGCGGATGAATGTGTGGCTGGTTGGAAGGAGGTAGCAGCATGAAAGAATGTTGGACGGCGGACAGCTGGGTAGATGAATGAGCTGGATGAAAGATGGAAGTGAGAATGGTAGGAGGAAGTCAGGTTTCTGTCTGTCAAATGTTCTCCTGCCACCTCTAGACACCGAGTGCCCTCACAATTCTGCTTGTGGGACCTCCAGAGAGAAGCCCTGTTGGGAGCTCTCCTACATCTCTTGAACCAATGCAAACTGGACTTTTTTCTCTTCTGATTCACCTTCCTGCTCAGTGTGACCAAGCAAGAGGGAAAGAAGACCTGAATCCAGCCCTCATTCTGCTTGCCAAGCTGTATGTCTGGTTAGAGCTTCACCATTCATCAGTAGGGAGGACATCTTTGTCTTTACATGGAATGTGTTCCTTGCACCCAAGTCTGTAGGGCTTCAATGGCTCAGAGGGGTGCCTTTCCCTAATTTGGACGAAGACACCTGTTAGGTAGCAGGTAGCTCTGTCCCTACAAGCTCTCCTTCTCCTGCCCTTGTTTCTCTCCTTTCCTTCCTCTTCCTTTCCCCCTATTTCTTGTCCCCCTACTCCTGCCCACTGGTTCCCTCTTCCTTCTTCCCTTCCAAGTGGCTGGAGGAAAGAGCCAGGACTTTGGATTTATACTGACTCTGGTTTTAAGGTGCCATATCTTTGATAAAGTCACTGCATCTCTCTGAGCCTCAGTTTCCCCCTCTGTAAAATGAATTAAATGACAGAATGTGTACAAAGTGTCCCATTATAGGGACAGCAAAAAATGGTAGTCATTGCTTTTATCCATACTACTGTCATCATCTTTTCTTACATTTATAAAAAATATTGCAGTAACTAACAACAAAAAAAAAGAGCTGTTATTCATATCATAATCCACTCTACGCATCTATCGCATTCCTTCTACCCTTCCCCTGGAGCCTTTCTTCTTCTCTTTCTTTTTCAATTGAGCCTTTAATTTTTCTTTTCTTCTTCTTCTTTTTTTTTTCAGAGAGAGAGAGGGGGGATGTGCAAGCACATGAACATGTGCACCCATGAATGGGGTGGGGAGAAGGGTGGGGGGAGAGGAAGAGAGAGACTCTCAAGCAGGCTCCATGCCCAGCAAGGAGACCAAGCAAGGCTTGATTTCATGATCCTGAGACCATGACCTGAGCCAAAATCAAGAGGAAGGCGCTGAGCCACCCAGGTGTCCCAAAACTGTAATTTTTGGTAAGTGTCTTTCATATGCTAGGCAGAGACCCATGTGGGAAAGAAAGAAAGAGTCTTTCTATTTCTAAATGCTTGTTATCCACCCATTCAACCAGTATCTGTTGCTACTGTGAGTGTCATGATCTAGACTTCTGCTTCCATGAAGTGTGGTTGGGCCAGCACATGGGTAACTTCATGAGCGCAGGGCTTATCGTGGGCTTTTGTCTCTGGACAGGACAGGGCCTGGCACATAGGAGGCTCTGTAAGGATTTGTTTAATAAAGGAATGAATGTTTGGCCATTGAGCACAGGCTGTCAGCACCCTACCCATGTCCCTTCAGCTTATCCCAAGGTCACAGGCAGGCAATTCCCTATGAGCTGGGAACCTGCTCTCTCTCTCTGCCAAGGGTGTCCTCTGGTCATGCTCAACCCACATGTGGGCAGTGGGAAATTCTGGAGAATTATTGCCCTACCAGCAATCCTCAGCAATGAGGGAGGGAACTAGTAGACAAGGAATCCAGCTTCTTGACCCTCAGCTGACACTTGGAGGCATGTTCCATGCAGTTGCTTGAAGGTCGTCAGTGGGTCTAAGCCCTGGCCACCCACAGTGGTCACCGCTGCAGTAATGTACCTTTATCAGCTTTGCTCCTTTCCCTGACTCACCTCCCTGCTCCTTCATCATGTTTCCTGGGACTATCTCCCAAATAAGCTATTTGTACCCAAATCGTCTCAAGGAATCCAAATTAAGATAAATAATGTGAAAATTTTTGTCTTTCAACAAATGAATCACTCAATGTAAGAAAGCTAATCTGTTTAAGTACTTACAAATCAATCCATTGTTCTAGGGAACAAAAATAGTTATGGTATTTTATCCTGACATTTATAATGCCCCCCCCACAAATGCACTAGAACTTTTCTGTTTCTAATAAATCTAAACAAGCCTCACTCCAGATTATGAAGGGCATTTCCAGTAAATATCACAGGGCAACTTGAAATAGTCAAATAAAGCACTTCTAAGAAGTGATTGTATGAAGGTCTGTGTGGATGGACACATACACTGGCTCACTGGGGAGAGGTACAAAGAAAGCAAGTTCTACAGTTGGATAAGCCTGGCTCAAATCCCAACTTCCAGCTGTGGCCTTGGGCGAAGACACTATATCTCTCTGAGACTCAGTATTCCTATCTGTTCAGAGAAGATGTAAATAATCCCAACCTTCCCAAACTGTTATGATAATCACAGCAGATAATGGAAGCAAAAGCTCTTTGAAAGCTGCAAAGCAAAATTCCTGTACTTGTCATGATTGTTGAATGTCAAGGTGATAAAGCAGAGAACAGTGGTAAGGACTGTGGGTTTTGGAATCAAACAGATGAGCTCAAGCCTGGGTTTATCTCTTAGCGGTTGGAGGACTGATGAGAAGGTCCTTTGCCTTTCTGATCCTCAGTTTCCTCTTTTGTAGTGGAGTTGATAACTCTATGCAGTGGGGACATTTGGTCTCTGGACTCACTTACACTCTTTAAAAAACTTTTTAAATTACGTAATCCCCATGCCCAACGTAGAGTTCAAATTCAGAACCCCGAGATTAAGAGTCACTGATCTACCAACTGAGCCAGCCAGGTGCCGCTGGACTCCCTTACACTTTTAAAAATTATTAGAGATCAGAGTTTTTATTTATAATTTATATTTATTGATATTTACCATACTAACATTAAAAATGAAATTGTAGGGGCACCTGGCTGGCTCAGCAGGTTAAAGCCTGGCTCAGGTCATGATCTCAGGGTCCTGGGATCGAGCCCCGCATTGGTCTCTCTGCTCAGCAGGGAGTCTGCTTCCCCCCTCACTCTCTCTGCCTGCCCCTCTGCCTATTTGTGATCTCTGTCTGTCAAACAAATAAATAAAATCTTTTAAAAAATAAAATTGTAAAAATATTAATTAGTCGAAAAAGAACTATAAACCTATTACCTGTTACATAAATAGCATGGTTTTAATGAAAAAACAGCTGTATTTTCCAAAACAAAAGTTTGGAGAGGAGTGTGGCATTCTTTTACATTTTGCAAATCTCTTTAATGTTTGGCTTAATAGAAATACACTAGATTTCTTCCATTTGTTTTGGCATTCAATCTGTTGTGATATGTTTTGGTTGAAGTATATAAAAAAATCTGATCTCATGCAAATACGTAGTTGGAAAAAGGAGAATTTTAATAGCTTTTTCAGCTGACTATGGATATTATTCCTTGATACTATACTAAAACTTAAGAAGTAGTAGTCTTTAAAAGGTTAGTTGCAATTTGCATTCTGAATCATAGCAGCGAATTTTCATATTCTATTTCATAAAGATTCATTGGTCTTTTTTGCATTTTTATTTTTTTAGATTTTTTTTTAATTTTTATTTATTTGACACAGAGAAAGAGAGATCACAAGTAGGCAGAGAGGCAGGCAGAGAGAGAGGGGGAAGCAGGCTCCCTGCTGAGCTGAGAGCCTGATGCGGGGCTCGATCCCAGGACCCTGAGATCATGACCTGAGCCGAAGGCAGAGGCTTTAACCCACTGAGCCACCCAGGCGCCCCTTTTTTGCATTTTTAAATAAAATACACTTTTTAATTTAATTTAAAAATTTAAGTATAGTTGATATCTTGGATTTTGAATGGATTTTTTGCAAGATGTAATATAATGCATTGTGTTTTGGAAAATACTGGTTGACTGTGTTGTGCAGACCTTCCAAATATTGACACATCTTAATATACAATATCAGAAAATTATACTTGACCACATTAAGACATTCGTCTTTAAATATAAGGAAGCTGTCAAACTCAGTTTTCACTTGAATGCTTAAGTTTTTATTGTATTCTATTTCCATTGTGTTATAGTTGAATTATAAATCAGATTGCTTTCCCAACATCCAAGATAATCCACCTCAATGAGAGTAATGGAATTTTTCTGGAAGTTAAGGGAAAAATAAGAAGTCACTTTAGAGGCTTGGACCATCAGCAGACAACCAACCTGGTGAATGCTTTAGGTATCAGTGAGGTGCCAAGATGAGTGTGGGAACGGAGTTGTCCGTCAGGGGCCCAGAAAGGGTAGAAGTAAGATCTTAAAGACACAGTTGGCTGAACTTAATGAATTGCTAGAGGTTGGCCTCTCAATCTGACCTGGAATTCAATGCCATGCTGGTGCCATTCTTTCCTTTCACTTCGGCTTCTGCCATGGCCCATCAGTAATTCATTGTGTAGGACATTCATTCAATCAACATTTCTTCAGGAACTTTCTACTTCAGGCTCTGAGTTGGGTGTTGGGGATATGGACACTGCTCAGCCTCTTTGTCTGCCATGACTTTTGATCTTTTGGGGAGTCAGATGATCAAATTTAACTTATTGTGATAAGGTTTATGACCAAGGAATGTCCATGAGGTGGTGAGCCCAAGAACAGCTACTCTACTTGTCCCATGATATTAGAGTGGGCTCTTGAAGGATGAGTAGGAGTTCGACAGGCAGAGAAAGGTCTTTCTAGGCAAAAGTGTGGAAGTGTGAAAGAAAATAGTTTACTCTGGAAGAATGAGAAATGATAGGATCTCTGGTTAATGGGAAGCGGTAAGGATGAGCGTGGGAAGAGACCAGGTAATGAAAAACGTTGAATGCTGTTGTAAGGAATTTGAACAGGAGAAATCAGACGGATGGGGGTCAAACTCAAGCCGGGTTTGCATAACATCAAGTTGAAAGGGCGAGAACTTCCAAGCCCTGACCAGGCACATCGTACATCCTCCCTGCTCGAGTAGAATAAACTCAAGGATGTTGGAAGCTCTAGAGGCAGCTGGACAGAGTGGGCACATTATATTTCTGGCTGTGAAAGGCAAGGATGGGATAAGGACAATTCAATGCATTTTGAAGTCATCCAAAGTAATGCAAGTCTCCATTAACAAATATTTGTTGCCCCTACTCTATGCAGGACCGAGACTCTCAGGGTGCTCAAGCCAAAGGTCAAGTACCCATGCCTGAGAGCTGGGTTCTAGTCTCAGCTCTGCCACTGATCTACTGCATGAACTGGGGCAAATTGCTTCTCTTTGCTGGGCCAGAGTTTCCCCTTTGGTCCACTGTAGGAGTTAGATTTGCAAATTTTGACTGTGACTCCTAGCTCTCGTCCTGTGGCTCTGACTTGCTCTCTGATCTCAGACAAGCCCCTTCTCCTTTCTAGACTCAGTTTCATCATCTGTGAAATGGGAGGTAAGGCTAGACTTAGCCCAAGACTCGTGGATCCTGTACCATAGACACTGGAGTCTCCCCCTCCCCCCAGCCCTGGGTCCTGAGCCGTCCCTCCAGCACACTTTAGCTTCCTCTACATTTCTCATCAAGATGCAACATACTTTAAATAGCATCTGCATGACTGGCTGGTTTTTTTTTCTTCCCAGAGAAGCTCTCTACAAAGTGTGCCAAGTGGCAGCTGTCAGGGCCGAGGTGGCATTTCCCTCAGTGATGCTGACAGCAGCTGTCCCGGCGCAGGCTGAATGGAATGGAAATGACATCATGTTTATTCAGGAAAGACGTTCTCAGACCCAGATCAGTGTCAGCAAGACGCTGGGATGCTCGAGGAGGGAAAACACACCCGAGACCGGTCCCTGGATCTCCTCTCCCGGAAGACACGCCACGCACCCCCCACCCCCGCTTCCGCCCTTACACACACACACACACACACAGCACACGCCGTGCCCCGCAAACCCGTACCGCCCCGCACAAACAGCTCTCCACGTATACCACACCCCCTCACAAACACACCCAAACACACACCGTTACACACCACACACGACACACACACTCCCCCGCCCACACACATGTGGTGCAAACATATCAACACATGCCTCGATGACAGCATACACACATGCACCACGTGTTCACAGATAAACCAACACCCAGAGGCACGTGCAGATGCTCGTGTTCGCTCCCCACCCCCATCCACACAGCCACGCATCACAGGCACACGCAGGTAGGGGCTCAGCCGTTAAAGTGGGGGAGGAGCTAAGGCGCTGAATGAAGTGCATAATTGGATCTTGCTTTTTTCTTCTCTGTTTCCTCTCTAAGAGGTGTTGTACCCTCTAGTCCTTAGGGCTGTTTCAAGGACCGAACAGCACAAGTAATAACTCGTGTGAGCAAGGCTTTGGAGTTAGGCAGAGTTTGCATGGAGGCCGGACTGTGAATTCTAGCTGTGCCCCTGGGTGTGTTATTTAACTACTCTTGAGTCTCAGTCTTTGCATCATTAGCATGGGATGTTTTGAAACATGGGATATCAAGAAAGCCTTAAAATCTCCGGCAAAGAAAACCTGTTAGAATGAACAAATCCAGTAAAGTTGTCGGATATAAAATCAACACACAAACATCAGTTGTGTTTCTATACATGAACAACGAACCATCTGAGAAAGAAATAAAGGAAATAATCCCACTCACCATAACATTAAAAACAATAAAACGCTGAGAATAAATCTAACCAAGGTGGTGAAAGATCTGTATGACAAAAACTGTAAGACGTTGATAGAAGAAATTTAAAAAGACACAAATGAATGGAATGATATCTCGTGTTCATGGATTGGAATTAATATTATTAAAATGTCTGTACTACCCAAAGCACTCTGTAAATACAATGCAGTCCCTATCAAGATTTTAATGGCATTTTTTTACAGAAATTAAAAAAAAATCCTAAATTCATATGGAACTGCCAAAGACCCGGAATACACAAAAGCAATCTTGAGAAAGAAGAGCAAAGCTGGAGGCCAGCTTTGGAACCCAGCCTGATTTCAAACTATGCTACAGAGCTATCATCAAAACAATATGGCACTGGTATTAAGATAGACCAATGGAACAGAGTTGAGATCTCAGAGATAAATCCAACAATATATGTTCAACTAAAATTTGACAAAGGAGCCAAGAATACTCAATGGAGAAAGGATAGTCTCTTCCATAAATGGTGTTGGGAAAACTGGATGTTCACAGGAAAAAGAATGAAATTGGACTCCTACCTTACACCAACCCCCAAAATTAACTTGAAATAGATTAAAGACCTGAAGCCATAAAACTGCTAGAAAAAAGTATGGGAAAATCTCTTTGACATTGGTCTTGGCAATGACCTTTTGAATATGACATCAAAAGCACCAGCAGCCAAAGCAAAAATAAACAAGTGGGTCTACATCAAACCTAAAAGCCTTCACACTGCAAAAGAACAATCAGCAGAATGAAAAGACAACTACCGAATGACAGAAAATATTTGGAAATCATTTATCTGATGTTACTATCCAGTTTATATAAGGAATTCATACAACTCAATGGCAACAAAGCAAATAATCCAATTTCAAGATGGGAAAAGGACCTGAACAGATATTTTTCCAAAGAAGACATACAAATGACCAGCAGGAACACTGAAAGATGCTCACCATCATTAATCATCAAGGAAATGCAAACCGAAACACAGTGAGAAATCACCTCACACCTGTTCGAATGGCCATTATAAAAAGGCAAGAAATAACAAGTGTTGGTGAGGATGTGGAGAAAAGGAAACATTTGGGCACTCTTGGTAGAAGTGTAAATTGATGCAGCTACTGTGGAAAACAGTATGGAGATTCCTTAAAAAATAAAAAATAGAACTATCACATGATCTTGCAATCCCACTTCTATGTAAATACCCAAAAGAAATGAAATTACCATCTCTAAGAGATACCAGCATTCTCATGTTCATTGCATCATTATTTACAAAAGCCAAGACATGAAAACAACATAAGTGTCCATTGGTGGTTGAAACAATAAAGAAAATGTATGATAAATATATATGTATGTGTGTACATATATATGAAAATATATGTGTATATACATACACATATATATACACACATATACATATAGGAAAATGTGATACATATGTGTATATACATACCTAATCACATATATAATGGAATCTTATTCATAAGAAAGAAAAAATCCTACCACTTGCAACAATGTGGATGAAACTTGAGTATATTATGCTCAGTGCAGTAAGTCAGATGCAGAAGGACAAACACGGTATGATCTCACTTACATGTGGAATCTAAAAAGCCTGAGCTCATTGAAACAGAGAGTAGATGGGTGCCTGCCAGAGGCGGGGGTGTGGGAGAAATGGGTGAAAGTGATCAAAGAGTACATACTTCCAGTTTAAGATCAGAAATTCTGGGAATCCAATGTATAGCATGGTGATTATAGCTAGCAATACTGTATGGTATACTAGAGAGTGGATCTTAAAAGTTCTCACCACACACGCTCACAAACCTAACAATATACACACCTATCAAATCATCACATTGTACACTGGAAACTTACACATTGTTATATGTCTGTTATATCTCAATATAGCAGGAAAAAAATGAGATTTTTTGATACCCATTCCTGCATAACAACGACTGCCATAAGTTTATGGGTTATAACAGCAGCTATTTATTTTTCTTTTTAAAATTTTTTAAAAATTTAATTTTATTTAAATTCAATTAATTAACAGTGTATTATTAGTTTCAGAGGTAGAGGTCAGTGATTTATCAGTCTTATATAACACCCAGTGCTCATTACATCGCATGCCCTCCTTAATGCCCATCACCCAGTTACCCCATCCCCCACTGCCCCCACCTCCAGCAACTCTCAGTTTGTTTCCTGTGATTAAGAGTCTCTTATGGTTTGTCTCCCTCTCTGGTTTCATCTTATTTCATTTTCCCCTCCCTTCCCCTATGCTCCTCTGTCTTGTTTCTTAAATTCCACATATGAGTGAGATCATATAATTATCTTTTTCTGATTGACTTATTTCGCTCAGTATAATACCCTCTAGTTCCATCCACCTCATTGCAAATGGCAAGATCTCATTTTTGATGGCTGCATAATATTCCATTATATATATGCTTGTGCGCATGCACGCACGCACACACACACACACATACACACCACATCTTCTTTATCCATTCATCTGCCGATGGACATCCAGGCTCTTTCCATAGTTTGGCAACTGTGGACACTGTTGCTATAAATATTGGGGTGCAGGTTCCTCTTTGGATCACTACATTTGTATCTCTGGGCTAAATCCCTAGTAGTGCAATTGCAACAGAAGCTCTTCATTATTCTCGTAATACTATGTGTTGACCAGGCAATAATTCTGCTCCACGGGTGTAAGCTGAAGTTCTGGAAGATGTGAAAGATCCAATATTGCCTCCCCCACAGAGCTAGTGGTGAATGTTGACTGGAAGCTCTGCCAGGGCAGCTGGTCAGGGAGCTCTGTTTTCCTCCACTGGGACCTCTCCCTGTGGCTGCTTGGGTTCTCTCATGGCATGGTGGCTGCGTTTCAAGAAGGAGCATTTCAAGAGGTGAAGGTGGAAACTGCAGACCTCTCAAGGTTTAGCCTAGGAAATCACATAGTGTCACTTCGACTGCATCCCATCAGTCCAAGGAAGTCACAGCACCAGGTCAGAGTCAAGAGGAGGGAAACAGATGCCACCTCTTGATGGGTGAGTGACTAGGTAACATTTCGGGGGGGGGGGATGGAAGATACCCATGTGTTCCCCTTTGGAGACACAGTCTGTATCATAAAGATAACAACTTCCCTCTCAAGATTGACTGTAGGCCAAGTGTTTAATGCCCTCACCAGGTGTGAATGTCCTTCACGGAGATCTGCCACAGTCTTCGCACTCCTCTCACGGGGAACCTAGCTTTGACTGCCAAGGAGCAGCGTGGTCATGGATTTGAGAACCAGGTATAATCCTGATTATCTGCCTGTTGAAGCTTCTGGCTCATTGTTCAAGTAGAAAGGGGGCGGGGGAGCACATCCCTTCTACTCTATGAGCCTCAGTGTCCTCATACAGGAGTCAGGCACATGGTAAGGCCTAGTGATGGCAGTCATTGTTTAAAGTCATTACTATTCCGGTGTCGGGGCCAGAATGGAGTCTGGAACAGGGCCTCCCTGAACTCCCAGCATTAAGACTTTATACACTGAGGCACTAGAAGGACAAGGTCTGTGGATTCATAGAGACCTCCACCCCTACCAAACAGGGCTCCCCCAAGATGGGTTTGGCCCTTCCTCCTCTCCTTGCCCCATCCCAGCTCCCTAGCTTAGATTAGGCTGTAGATTCTACTGCATGTGTAGAGTATATATCCTTTGTGTTTTTATTTTTTAAAGATTTATCTATTTATTTATTTGAGAGAGAGTGAGTGAGCCTGGAAGGGAGGAGAGAGGGAAAAGAAGAGAGAATCCCAAATAGACTCTGCGCTGGGCACGGAGCCTGACCTGGGGCTCGATCTCATGACCCCAAGATCATGACATGAACCAAAACCAAGAGTGGTTCCCTTAACCGACTGCACTATCCAGGCACCCCTGTTTGTGTCTTTAAAACCTGACAGTGGTTCTGTTAGGTAGGGAGTCTTATTCCTATCTGACCTATGAGGAACCTGAAGTTAAGAGAGGGACAGTGACTTACAACGTCATAGCATCGCCTGTGGCAAAGTTCTTGCTTCTGGCTCTTCTATTTCCACCCTGGCACTGACAGCACCTAGCCCCCCTGAGTCAACACTTATTGCAAGATGGGTCCAAGATGGCAGGTGTCGAGATTGAGGGTTGCCGGTGGGGTGATGGGGACATCTTCTCTAACCCTCTGTGGCACACAGCTAGGGATAGCATAAAACACATGGTTTGAAATCAGATGGTCCTGGGTTCGAATCTCAGCATTGCCACTTCCTTGGGCAAGTGACTTCACCACTCCGGGCTTTGGTTTGAAAAGTAGGGATAATCAGAGGAAGGACCTACCTCTCTGGCTTGTTGTGAAGATTCAACAAGATAATATATGTGGAAGTACAGAGTTTAGCATATGGGAGGGTGCATAAGTGAAACAAGATTAACAAAACATCAAAGCCATTCAAGCTAAGGCCTGAGTACATGGGGCTTCATTATACCATCCTATTTTTGCACATGTTTGAAATCTTCCTTAGTAAAGCAAGGTTTTTGAGGAGTTTTTCCTAATTTCCTGCCACTAATGTAGCCATGATTATAAATGAAGCCTGTTCTTAGAAAGCAGGGGTAGGGTGGAAATGGGTGAGGGTGGGAGGAGCTTTTCCATGAGAGGACCACACCCTACTCCACTGAGGGAGTTGACTGTCATTATAACTCAAGTGTCACTTTAAGACAGGTGCAGCCACCCAAAAGGTCAGGGGTAACTGTTAAAGACCTTACTGACATGTCCTTTGCGTCTAGTCTCCTGCTTGTGTCACCTACCTGGGTATTCCTGATAAGGTCCCACTTGTCCCCCACCCCTACTTCAGCCTGGATCCTCCCTGCTCCATCCTGTCACCCCACTATGAATGAAAAGATGATATTCCAGTTTCATTCTGTCCTTATTTCCCAACTGTTTTCTCCTTCCTTTTTTAAACAACTCTATTGAGATATAATTCACACCTTGGCCATTGTATAAATTCTTTGAAGAATATCTATTCAGATCCTTTGCCCAATTTGTAATTGGGTTATTTGTCATTTTATTATTGAGTTGTAAGCATTCTTTGTATCTTCTGGATCCAAGTCCTTTATCAGTTGAATGACTTGTAAATATTTCCTCTCATTTATGGGTTCCTTCTGTCTTAAGTTGGAGTCTCTACTTCCAGATTTCGCTCTAATCTCAGCTCTGTTAAATCCCAGAAACTTACATGGGAAATGTTCCTTTTTGACTGGGTGACCTTTAGCAAGCAACTCAACCTCTCTGAGCTTCAGTTTCTGTACCCGCAAAGGGTGGGCAATGCCTGCTTGGGTCATTGGGAGAAACGGACATGGTGAGGAAATGAAAGCTCTCTGGTAAATGTAGACCCAACAGCCATTGCAATCAGAATCCACCTTAAATCGACTTCAAATTTGAAAAAGCATTATCATTTGGTGGACAGTCATTTACTTAATGTAAGTGGTACAATATCAAATTATATTATTATACAAAATTATTTAATGCAGAATCATTAATGTTACTGTTTAGAACCTATAAAATGTGGTACCTGTTGGTCATTCCTAGCAGAATCTAGGCATTCAGCACTTCCAGTTCGAGATGTACTGCTGGGCCCACACCTTTGTCCCCTATTTCCTATCCTGACCCACCACCAAAATAAAAGAAGACAAGTTAAGTTAAAGAAAGAGTAAGTCCACAAAAGCAAATGTTGGGATTGGGGAGGTTCATCATCTTTCTCTTATAAAAACAAGTTCAGCAAACGTGTAAAAGGAAGAAGACAGATAGGAGAGCGTTGATGGATGGAGTGGGCCCAGCCTAGAATACACTCATGGAGGGTCACAGGAAAGATCCATGAAAATATTCTGTCCTGGAGTGGAGCTTTGTTGGAGGGTAAAAGAGAAGAGGGGTTAAGGGCAACATATTAACTGCAGGTCTGTACATCAGATTACATGTTTGTCTCTTCAGCCCTTTTACCTTGTGTAGAAAACAGGCCACAGAATTTACCCCAGGCCCAAACCCAGAAGACTCTTTTGTAAAAAAACTAAGAATTCTAAGAGAAATCTAAGGCTCCTAGTATGCATTTTAGTGATCTAGAGTGAAGGTTTCTTCATTCTAACATTTAGGGGCTAACTCTCAGCATACTTGCCTTAAAACAAAGCATTGCCAGTCATAGGCTCCCTTCTATCCTATGTGGAGCACAAAAATCTTCAGTTGGTGGGAAGCCTAGTAGAAAACTAATCTTCTTACAGAACAGCAGAGGAAACCCACAGTCCTTTTAAAAATATTAACAGACACCCAAGGAACAGCAAGCATATGAAGAGAACCAACATCATGAAATTTTCTAAAAAGATCAAGCTAAATGGAAAAACTGACATGAGAGGAAATAGAACTAATTCAGAAAACAGAAGAGAATTTTTAAATATCATCTAGTTAATATACTCAGGTTATAAAATATTATAGCTATAAAAGCAAGACAGGTTGTCATTAGAAAAATAAACAATCAGAGGATAAAAAATAACTCTGAAGGATTAAAATTATAATGAAAAAATTCACCAGAGACCCTGAAACACATAGATGTGCATATATTATAAGGATGAGTTCTATATGGACCACGTTGAGCCTTATAAAGAGTGAACAGAAAACAGAAGAGGGTTAGAAATATCCAAAGAAATAGCAGCAGAGAATTTCACAATCTTTACATTAAAAGGACCTATTACATACCCAGAACAATGGATAAAATACATATAGGCATATCTTTTTGAGATATCAAGGTAAAGGAGAAATCCTAAAAATTTTCAGAGAAAAAACAGTCCACCAACAAAAGAATGGATTCAGATTAGCACTATCCTTCCCTTCAGCAACACTGGGTTCTAAAAGATAAAAGAGAAATATTTTTAACATTCTGAAAGAAAATGATTTTCAACTTTGATGCAATGCCCCTCCTTATTATCAGTCAAATGTGAGGGAGAGAATATTTTTAGATGTGCAATGATTCATAAAATTTACTTTCCATACACTCCTTTTTAGGAGGTTATTTGAAGACATTGTCTAATAATAATAAAGAAATAAGCCCAGAAAGAAAAAAGCATGAGACTTAGGAACAGTGAATCGAATCCCAAAACAGAAGGATGACAGTGAGATTGTAGGGTTAGAAAGTAACCTGTCCAAAAAGAGGAGGAGAATGGGTGGGTTAGAAGAGAAGTTTCTGAGGAAGTGGGGGATTCAACAGACTAGTGGAGTAATAGAAAATTTGAAAAAAAAATTGAAGATGTAATAAGACATAAAAAAGAAAACAAAGGCAAGTAGAAACTCCAAGAAAAGCAAACATTTGTAAGAAAGTCATGGTCCAAATACAAACTAAACTAATATGTGGCAATATTTTTAGTGTTTGATAGATCATAAGAAAAAAGAGTCAATTTGATTGTGATGTTAGGAAAAGTCTCCTACTAAGTGACCCAAGGGTCTTGATATTTGATTTTAAGAGAAGAAGTGAAATCCTAAGTTATTACATGACTCATCAATAAGTAATACTCACATGGTCTTAATAAAGTATATGCTATTTCTTGACTTTCAACTCAAAGTCAAACTATGGCCCACACACAGAGGTATTTATTGGGGTTGAAAAAATGCTAGTGAAAATAGCTAGTAACAGTGGGAAAATAAAATTGTAGCTGGCAGAAAGGAGAAGCAAATGGTAGGAGTGCAAAATCCTCACTTTCAAAGTGAGGGGTCAAGAAATAATTTTTTTTTAAGTAGTTTAAGAGTCAAGAACAAGAAGCAATGGTCTTATGCAAATTATTCACATACCATTTAAAGTTTCAAAGGTAACGAATAGGAGATTTTAAAATAATTGTTTAAGCATCACATGTTGGGAGAAAACAAGAAAAGAGGTAGACTCCATGAGCTAAATTCCCATCTTTCAGACCATGGAGTTGATATTATGCAAAGATAAACCAAGAAAATAAGAAAGAAAACCTAACTAGCTAGAGATATGGAGTTACTCAAGAGAGAGAAAGACAAACTCTATTTTTTAATTGTTTTTTTCCAGTGGGACGGAGTAGGTGGGGGTGATGGTAGGAAGGAAGACTTGCTTTTGACCACCACCTTTTCTGTAACATTTGGTTTGTTGCTATGTACACAGAGTGCTATGATCCAAAAAGAATTGTTTAACAGGGGAAGGAAGGATTTCAGGTATTTTAAAAGAAACAACTCAAGTGGGTATCAAGATTCGCTGTCTGCCATATGGCTGCCATTTAGACAATTTCCCCTTCTGTTGAAATCCCAGCTTTGCTTCCTGACAGCTCTCTGATTTGGGCATGTCACTTCTCACAGCCTCAGTTTTATCCCTTGTAAAGAGGGAACAATATCCTTCCCGGGTCAAAGTAGTGCAGGCTACATGATGAGGGAAAAACCTCCCAGTGCCTTCCTTCCCTCCCTGCCTCTCCGCCTCCTTCCCTCTATCCTCATCAGCCCCGGGGGCGGGGTGGGCTGGGGTGGGGGGCTGTCTGGAGCCTGAGGTGTAAGACTGGTTTTAAAAATTCAACAGGAAAAAAAAAAAAAAAAAAGACCTCAGTGTCTGAGAAACGGTCTTTGCAGCACAGCGGTGAATGGATGTTTTGCCTCGGTGCTGCTTCTGCCTCCCAAGGAACGGTCTGGACCAGCTGGTGTGTGTGCGCGCGTGCCTGTGTGCGTGTGTCTATCCGAGCGCGCGCGCGCGCCTCTGTGCGCGCATCACAGCCTAGTGGTCCCTATTTAATGCTTGGGAAGGGGGTGTCAGCTGGAGGCTGCCGAGCGGCAAGCTTCTCGCTGAAAACGGAGGGCAAGGGGGTGACTGCTTAATGACTAGATGTTAAATGTTCCAAACAATTTATACATTTAGAATCCTAAGTTTTCAAAACTCAGCCCGCCGCGCAGTTCTGCAGATCTTGTTTATAACACATTTGGCTAAAATTATCTCAGTGCGTACTGCACCTCCCATATAGCACAGATGCTCCGGAACCTGCAGCTCTGTTTTGATCCCAGATATTCGTGCTGAAGCTATTTGTGTTCGCTGTAAATGAAACACGAAACCGAGGAACGGTGGCTCTGGTGATTTTTATAAATATATGCCTAATCTTCGCAGCGGGCACTGGGGTTCAAGTTTTATTTGTGTGTGTTTTTGCCTCCTAGTGCCCCAAGGGGCTTGTTTTCCCATGTGCCTACAGGGGCTGCTGCCTGCTCAGGGAGGAAAAGCCAGGATGGAGCCAAGTTTCATTCCTGAGGACCGTCCTTGTCCTTGTCCCCGGGGAGATCGCTTGGAGCAGGGCACAGATCGGGGGCTCTGGACTCCGCCGCAGCTTTCGGTCATTCTTCTCCTGCCTGAGCCTCACCTTCCTCATCTGTGAAATGGGGAGAGTATTATTTTGTACCTCACAGAGGGGTGGGTATGAGGATTAGATCAAATGCTCAATAGACGTTGGTTCATTCATTCAAGTGGTATTTACTGAGCTGACTAGGGGTTCTTAAGTTCTGCGGTACAGCCGGATCCCGGGGAGAGCTTGAACCGCTCCAGATGTGGACACTCCACCTCGGATCACCTCAGACTCTTGGGTGAGGGGGCACAGGCCTCCATGGTTGAAACAGTCCCCCGGGAGTTACCCATGTTTGAGAACCACTGACCTGAATAAGTGCTTCCCAGACTTTGATGTGCACACGAGTTCCCTAGGATTTGTTAAAATACCGAACATGGATGGAGGGCTAGGTCAGGGGGTGGGACAGGGGTTCTAGAGCTGTGTTTCTGTCTTTCTTTTTTCTTTTTGAGAGAGAAAATGAGAGAGAAAGAAAGAGAGCGCCCACATAAGCAGGGGTGGGGGGAGGGGCAGGAGAGGGAGAGAGAGAATCTTAAGCAGGTTTCACACCCAGCACAGAGCCCAAGACGCGGCTTGATCTCACCACCCTGAGATCACGACCTGAGCTGAAATCGAGAGTCGGACATTTAACCAGCCGAGCCACCCCAGTGCCCCTAGAGCTGCATTTCTAACAAGCACATGGTGGTGGTGGTGTGGCTGCTCTGAGGTCCACACGTTGAAAAGCAAGATTCTAGGCACTCTGGTAGGTCCTTGGGTACCAAGTGAGGGTGGGCAGAGGTAGTTACTGCCCACACAGATCTTATAAGGGGTACAAACAATTTAACAGTTAATGATGGTGATAAATGTTACAACAGGGGAAGGATAGGGTCCCGTGAGGTTGTGTTGGGGACCATCGGACCAGGCTTTGGGAGTCGGGATCGGTGGAGGGATCAGGAATCTTCCTGGAACAAGATAAGAGTTAGCCAAAAGAAAGAGATGTCAGCCCAGGAAATGCTCTCTGTCTCAGGCCCCACTTCCCTCTTCGCTTCTGTCTGCTTTCCTCCCTCGGACGGGTGAACTCTTTTTCTCCTGGGTCATGGCAGGGCACGGCCCACGAGGCTCTTAGGCTTACATCCAAAGTGCCTGACCTTGCATTTCAGATCCAGGTCCAAAATCCCAGGCCAGGCCTCTGCGTGATCCAGCTTGAGTCGTTTTCCCACACCTGGACCAAAGGATCGTGGCTCCAGAAAGGGTCGTGTTGATTAGCGTGACTCTCGTGCCAGAATCCTTGAATGGAGTGCGCCCATGTGCGTGTGTGTTGAGGAGGGGGGATTTAAGAACTTCCCAGAAAAAGGACAGGAGCCCCAGAAATGGGAAAAGGCTGGGCGGCCAAATAGTAAGTGTCCCCTAAACTACATTAAGGAATATGGGCTTTGTAAACAGGCCATGGGAAGCCATGGAAGGTTTTGGAGGCATAGCTTGATCGGAGTTAGGAGAGATTATGCCCCTAGTGATGCAGAGGAAGAAAGGAGGAGACTGGGAGACCAGTGGAGGCCACCACAGTTTTCCAGGAGGGATGAGATGGGGACCGGCGTTCTGGGTGCCAAAGCAGGGAGAAGAGGTGTGCGATGTGGACACGCAGTGCAGAATGAGTGGTAGGAAGCAATTGGGATGATCCGGTCTGTGGTCCTGGCAATGTGGGGCCCATTCATTACCGTGAAGGGTGATGGGAATGAAGTCTTCACATTGGAATCCACCTGAATCCCTTCCCGGGGTGGCTGAAGAGAGGAGAGGGTCTGAGATCAATGTTCATTTTAGAAGGTTCAACGTGTGGATACGGAGAGGACACATACATTCAGAATCGTTGGTACGATTCTGTTAATCTCGCAAAGGGACCCCAAGCCTGTTCGCATAGCTAATTTCTCCAAGAGGCTCAAGGAATTTCTCAAAGGATAGACAATCTTCTATATCAGGGGTCTGCAAACTGTGCCTGTCTTGTAAATATAGTTCATTTGAACATAATCCGCTCATTCACGTGTTGTTTTGCCTACAAATACTAAAATATCTACCGCTTTGCCCTCTACAGAGAAAGCTTTCTGCCTCCTGTTTCTTATCAAGTTGACTTTGGCTTCTTCTCACTGCCACTGTCACCCAGCCCCCGAAACCAAGGACCGCCCTTCTTCTCTTCCACAGAGAGGGACTCGGACAGCCTCCGAGATTAACAGATTAAAATCTCTGTTTTAATTTTTAATTTTTAAAAATTTTTAAAAGATTTTATTTATTTATTAAAGAGAGAGAGAAAGCACAAGTAGGCAGAGCAGCAGGCAGAGGGAGAGGGAGAAGCAGGCTTTCTGCCAAGCAGGGAGCCCGATGTGGGGCTCGATCCCAGGACCCTGGGATCATGACCTGAGCCACCCAGACGCCCCTAAAGTCTCTGTTTTTAATTCAAAAGTGTGAATCCTGGTTTACCTGGGCCCACCTGTCAGTTCCAAAGTCATTACCAGGTGAGATCCCTGGAGGCCTGGTGAGTCCGCATGCAAATAGCATGTCCGGGAGTTCCCAGCTGTCCTAGTTTGTGCATCAGACTGCTCTCTGGGCTCCCACTTCCTTTGGAGAGGGGATGTCAAGCAATTCGCGGGAAGGCTGAAGCTGGTTATTAAGCTTCAGGATGAGAGAGCAGAGAGGAAATTCTGACAATCCAATCGCGAGGGGCCGACCGGGAAAGGAGGGGCGGCGGGAGACATCAGTACAAACACCCCGGGTGTGCTACCCAGCTCAGCCAGGATGGAAGGAGGAGCGTACTTAAGGATCCAGGAGAGCGTGAGAGGGTACGAAAGCAGGTTTGAAGGTTTGAAGGCTGAGGAAAAGGCAATGCATGTGAAAGATGTTTAGAACACACCGAAGGTCCTTCAGGGGTGTATCTGGGGAGAGAGACACAAGATAGAGACTCACTGCTTGGTGTGAGTGTAATGCTAACCCAAGACAGAACATTCTGGTTTTTTTCCTTTCCCCTCACGAAGGAGAACACCCTTCAGAAAGGAGAAGGAAGAGCTTCTTTTCATGAGAGTGGCTATTATGTACCAGGAGCAAATCAGACATTAGGCAGTCTTCTGTTATTTTAAGGTTTTTTTGTTGAGGGAACATGCACGGAATAAGTGTTCTGCTCAGCGGCTTTTCACCCACATAACCTGCATCCCTTGTGTCCCCTTTCCAGGGGCAGCCACTCCCCTGACTTCTAAGCCACACATTGGTTTGGCTTTTTGTTGAACCTCCTACAAGTGGGATCATAAAGTATGTTCACCTTTGTGTCAGGCTTCTTCTGCTCAATATTGTAAGATTCACACATGCTGGTGCACGCGGTTGTGGTCTGTTCGTTTTCATTGCTGTTTTGTGTATGTGCGATATGTGTATCTGCTCAGTTCTTTTCTTTCTTTTTTTTTTCTCTCTCTCTACGCTACAGTCCACATTCAATCAGGGTTAGATTTCTTGAGCAGGGCAAAGATATATCAGAGAATGTCCTTGCATTCAAAATATTGTGTGTGTGTGCACATACACTGAGAGAGAGAGAGAGAAGAAGGAGAGAGATAACCCATTCTATTCTGATGAACATTTGTGTGGTTTCCATTTTGGGGCTGTTATGAATAGCTCTGCAATGAACATTCTATAATTGTGCTTTGATGGACGTGTGTACGCATTTCTGGGGTATATACTTAGGAGTAGCGTTGTTGGTCATAGGGTAGGCATAGGTTTAGCTCTAGTTGATACTGATTAGGAAACATTCTCATTCACATTTACGAACAAGAGGATGGAGATTCAGAGAGAAGAAGGCATTTACCCAGGTTCCTGGGCTCTGAAATCTCCGCCATGTCCTCGCACGGTACCGGCAGGGTCGGCCTTTGGGGAGGTTTCCAGTGCTCTGCATTGTTAACCAACAATTCCAGACAATTGAATAAACTTGTCAAAGACACCCAAAAACTGATCCATGCTGACTTGAAGCTGGGAGGGACAGTGTGAGTGTCGGGACTTTATAAAGTGTCATGGGCTTCACTCTAAAAGGAGTTGCAGGTCACAGCAGGTGGGGGCCAGACTATGGCAAGTTCAAGGCTGGGGGAGGGGTGGCCGATGTTAGACCCAGGCCAAGATCCAGGGACCAAGCCCATGTAGATGCTGGGAATATAAACATGAGGAAGAGAGAGGTAGGACTGAGTGGGACCAGATGCTGGAAAATCAGGAAAGGCCACAAGAGGGAGTGACACTGGGAACAGGTGCTGGGCAGTGGGTTTGTTTCCAGTTTCTGAGGGTGTTTGGCTACCATGGTGATTCTAGTGTCAAGTGTTCACCTGTCTGACCAGGCTCTACAGAACCTTCTGGGTGGCCTGGAGATAGCAAGAGTGTGTGCCCAAGGGTTGGCAAAAGAGTTGGCGAGCAGACGTCCGTGGTGTGTGATCTCTGAGTGCATGCATCCAGGGGTGGGTAAAGGTATGTGAGCAGGTGTGGACAGACTCGAGGGTGGGGGACTGTCACATCTCTGTGATCTCCTCCCTCTGAGTGTCCCGGCACTTCGGACTTAGTTCTGGCCCATAGAACACGTCAGAGGTGATGGGATGTCACTCCTGGGATCAGGTACCAAACATACAACACATACTTGCTCACCGCTTTGGCTGGCTAGCACACACTAGAGACGTTCTCCTTGCTGGTTCGATGAGGGACGTGGCCAGCTGAGGCCAACCGCGGAACAAGGAGCCGCAGGCAGCCTTCAGTCAATAGCCAGCCAAAATCCAGGCCCCTGGTCCTAGGCCAAGAAGAAGTTCATTCTGTCATCAAACTGAATGACGGAGGGGGCCTCTCCCTCCAGTTGAGGCTCTAGGTAAGAGAGCAGCCTGGCAGCTGCCTTGATGGCAGCAGGTGACACCCGGAACGGAGGACCACACTCCCGACCCAGGGATGCCACGAGGTCATAAGTATGGGTTGTTTGAAGCCACTGTTTGTGGTCATTTCTTTCGCAGCAGGGGGCACCAACACTGCTGGGGCATGTGTGTGTTTCGGGGCGGGGGATGTCACTTGGGATGTGGATTTGGATGGCGTGTGTTCAAGTGTGTGTGTGTATGTGTGTGTGTGTGTTTGAAAACGTGCCTGGGTGTGTGGCTGTTTGGGTCTGTGTGTGTGAGAGTGTGTGTTGGCGTGGCAAAGGGGTGTGCCAGTGTGTTCCAGTTCACGTATGTATCTGTAAGTGAGGAAGCGGGTGTGCACACACACGTGTGTGCAGGGCCCCCTCCCCCATCTTCTTTTATTACTTCCTCCCTGGGTTTGATGTTGTGGGTGAATAAAATTTAAAGAGCTCTAAATTTTTTTAGAAGAGCCCTAAAGGGAGCAGAGCTTTCTGTGCGTGAGTCATTACTAGGAACACCTGTGAACTGTTGATTTTAATTGGGCCACAGCTGTCAGGTTGCTGAGCGGGAGGGATCGGTCCCTCGGCTTGTCTGTCCCCAGCCCCCACCTTCTGTCAGCTCTCTGGGTCGGCAGCCGGGGCAAGAGGGCAGGAGAGCCCTGTGAACCCCGGTCTGGCTCGGGTCCACCATCCTCCCAGGAGACCCAAGAAAGGGGCTCAAAGCTTCTGGGAGAGGAGCTGGGCCCGGGTCTAGCCTCGGGCCTTGGCTTCCTGCCCCGCCGCAGCTCTCGAGCCTCCCGTCCATCTGTCCCCGATTTCCTTGTGCCAGGAATCGCCTACCTGAGACCTGGGCCACCTCCTGTCCCTTCACGAGGGTGTGACACACGCACACTCACACACATGAATACTCACAGATGTGAACTCACACTTTAGGAATAACAACAGTGAACACAGATCATGGAGCACGGGCCCGGCTCTCTCCTAGGCCGGCATCAGTGATCTCCCCACAGCCTGTGAGGTGGGTATGAAGGATCCCCATTTTACCCACAAGGAAACTGAGGCACAGAGGGGTTAAGCAACTTGCCCAAGGTCTCACAGTGAGTAACGTGCAGTCACCAGGGACCTGCGTGCGTGCGCGTACACACACACACACACTCACACGTGTGTATGTCTGCAACCTCCGCGTGCTCACAGGCTGCCAGCGAGATAGGACATTTGACATTCACAGGAGCCACTCTCCCACTCCCCGGCACGGGCTGAAACGTCCACCGCTTCTCTCGCACTCGGGAGGCCCAGCAGAAAGCCAGAGCGTGGGAGCGATGTCATCACGGAGATGGCCCTTCGCTCTTAGGCATGGAACTCGTCATCGGCGCTGCCCCTGGACCTCCAAGGCCTTCATAACCCCGGCGTCACCCTTAGCCTCAGTCTTTAAACAGAATGACCACCCTCATCCCCTTCCTGCCATGCTCCCACATTAGCCCTGTCCCTGAAGGGCACCTTGACCCTTTCTTTATTCGGGGAAAGGGGTTGTCTCAAGGCCACCCCTCAGGCTGTTCCTCTGATGCCCAGCTGCATCTCGGGCCAGCACTCTCCAGGCTGTGGGCATGGCACGCCGCCCTGTGCTGTCATCCCCCCTCCTCATTCCCCAAAGGACTTCCCACTCAGCTTGCTGTTGAAAGGACAGCAAGAAGCTTCGCACGGAAGTCAGGGATGGTCAGGCCGGCAGGCATCAGACCCTCCCGCCGAGGGGCATTGCCCACGACTGTGCTCTCTCCAGCCGCCCGGGTCTCAGCAGTCCCCTCTCTGGACTCTTCTCTGCCAGGACCCCTCCCTCCCTCTCAGTGCCCACAGGCAGCCAGGAACTGCCCCCGATGGCCAGAGCCATTGACTCTTCACTCTCTGACCAAACTGGCCCGTGAGGAGGGTGTTTTCCTTAAGAAGGGAGCCGTGTTCCCCACGAAGGGCTCTGCCCCGTCCCGGGCCAGCTGGCTCGCAGCTTCCTCCATCGTTCCCAAAAACAGTTTCTCCGGACTCCACACAGCAGCACACACAAGTTGCCTCCCGCCACACAACCATCCTGCCGTGAAGAAATACTGAACTAAGTCACCTAGCTGAGGCCACACCTCCCCCTGGCAGAGGCCGGGTCAGGAGCTGGAGAAGAAATTGAGGCGTGAACCCACACCCCGACCTGCAGGAAGGGCCAGCAGGTCTGTGTCCAGAAGGAAAATCCATGCCGCCCTAGAGAGAAGGGCTCACCTCTCCCGCTCCGCGATGGTCTCCTCGTTTGCTGCATTCAGCAGACTCTCAGAGAGTCCTCTGTGCCGGGAGAGGGGGTCAGAGAAGAGCCAGAAGCCGGGAGCTGGTGGGCCTGCTGCCACGGCCAACCTCAAGGCCACGAGGCATAAAGGAGACAGAGCTGCGGGGACTCAGAAGGCTTCCCAGATGTGTGCAGATTGAGTGCAAAGCCCCTGGCACTTGTCCTAAAGCCCCTTTTCCCTCTCCTGCTCACAAAATCCCATGAGAAGGCAAGTGAGGGGAAACTCACCATCCTGGGCACAAATGTCTCGGGGTCCCTGAGGCCATCACTCTCCCCAAAGCCGGCTTTGGGGACAAAGCAGTCCTCTGCTACCCCATTTCTGTGCAGGGGTTTTGGGGTAACACCCGATGCCACCTTTCATGTGGCTTAGTGGGCGTAACTCCAGGCTCTCTCCCTCCCTCCCCTCTTCTGCCCCAGCAGAGGCAGAGTGACTATTCTCATGAATCCCCGTAGGTAGAATAATCCGGCTTCGTGCTTGCCTTCAGTACCTGGGAGCAAGCCGCCCAGGGTGGGAATTCTGGTCTGCTCCTCTCGGCCACCAGAACGTCCAGGACAGGCTCCCCCACTCAGCACTCCCCGGGGGGCACACGGGCCTTATTTTGGGGCTCAGCTTATAGGCCTATTCGGTTCCCACCCATAGCTATGCCCCCTCACCTGACCTTCAGCAGGAGCTAAGGTGACATTTCGCCTCCATCAGCCTTGGCCCTATTTCTTCCATCGGTCAGGACGCAGGTGGAGAAGAGAGTGGCTCTTGGACTTATCAAGAACTCCAGCAAGAGGAACCACCGTCCACCCTTCGCTTACATTAAAAGTCCTCACCTCTGTGTCCCACGTTTAACCAATGCCTGTCACCGCTTTCTCTGAGACGCTACCACTTTGGTCCATCTCCACGCCCCCGCCCCTTGTCTAGAGCTCCGCCACAACCCAAACGATCACAGCCTCCTCACTGGTCTCCCCACTGCCCGCTGTCCTCGCCTCTCCTGGCCACGTGACAGGTGCCCAGAGCCCGCCTCTGTCCATGTACTCACTCACCGCTTGAGGAAACATCCACATTCTATTTAGAGAGGACCTTTCCTCATGTCTCCCCCCCCCCTTTTTTTTTCTCACTTTCCCTCTGGACAGGGAGTCTATTTTTATTTTATTGCATGGAATTTGTCTTTTGAAATAATTAACCACCTTCTTGCAGCATTTTTTCTTCACCCAGGAATGCAAAATCACATAACACGTTGGAATATTTTTTCACACCACTTTAAATTATGCAGTTGCTGTATTGTGATAAATATGTAGATCGGGGGAAGTTGGGGTGATATGTTCCAAGCCTGAAGCTGGACTCCATCCATCCCAGTCCACAGGGGAGATCGGCTGGGGGTGGGCAGGGGGCATCAGCCACTGCCTGGGGTGGCCCAAAGCAAGAACTTTTCCTTCCTGAGACCCAGATCACAGGCCATCCAGCTGGTCAACTGTCCCCTTCTCTGGGGCAAATGCTTTATGGCCCTTAGCTCACCTCAGGCTCCCAACAACCATGGGATGGGGGCTCCACAGATGTGTAAACTGAGGGTTGAAGTGGCCAGGAAGGGGGCTCTCAGCACTGCCGCAGAGTCTGGGAACATTCTGGGTGAGATAACCATTTTATGACTCCAAGATGACTGGTGTGTATCTTCATCTTTCTCCCTCTCCCGCTCCTCCCTCTCTTTTCCCACCACCTCACCTTCTTGTTTCACTGAGAGCATGAGACAATCAGAAAACCACTGCCTCTTTGGATTGGGTGTGTTGGGAAATGGTCAGCGACCAGCTGTCTAAGAAGAAGGCCCTGATTTGGAGCACTTGCCAATTTCTGTGGTGTAAATGTTCCCACTATAGCCTATTTCAAGCAGCTGATAGTTTAGTAACTAGCTCACCAAAAAATGCCTTCAAAGTAATGCTCTGCTCTTCTGAGTCATCACCAGTGCACCATGGGGCTGGATGGGCGTGCCCCAGGCCCCCCACCCTGTGCCCACCAGTGTACTCACTTGCTCTCCACCTGACCCCTGGTGAGGCCGGGGGTCTGCATGGGAATGCCCCAGGACCCTCCCCTCTCACCAGCATGGATCTGACCTCTGAGGTAACTTCCTCTCCTTCCCGGACCATCAATACCCCCCTCTACTCACTCCATCATGTTATCACACTTACACGTTTGATATCCCCCCAAAGAAACCTTCCCATGACTCTATGTCCCCTCCAGACTCCACCCAATCCCTCTGACCTTTGGAACAAAACTTCTTGCAAGAGCTGGCTGGAGCTGTGCTCCCCATTCCCTCTCCCATTCACCCCTCAGCCAACCAGGTCAGGCCTGCTTCCCTACCACTACTGAGGACACTCTGGCCAAGGCACCAAAGTCCAGGAACTGTGGCTGCTGGATATTTGGCGTCTGCCCTCTGGAAGGGCTTGGAAGCAGCCATAAGTCTATCTGCCCCACCTGCCGAGACTTTGCCCCTGCGTTTCCCCCCATTTAGAGTACACTTGCCCAGATTTTGGTTGAGTCAATCCCCTCCTTTCTCCAGGTGTCTGTTTCAATGTCATTGCCCTAACCACCTGATCTAAAAAAGTGTCCTTCTCTCCATCTGTGTCCTTTTCCCTGCTTTACTTCTGTCCACGGCTCTTGTCTCCCCACCCCCGCCGGCGTGTTTGTATTTAGTGATGTATTTGTTTATTGTATATGGCAGAATGGAATCTCTGGGAGAACATAGGCTTTGTATTTGGGTCGTTGATGTATTCCCAGTGCCTAGAACACATAGTAGGTGCTCAGGAAATATTTGCTAGCAGAGTGAATCAATGGAAGCATGAACAAAGTAGTGGAGCTAAAATTCAAACCCAGATCTGTTCGACTTCAAAGCCTGCGCGCCTCCCTCTGCTGCATGGCCTGCCGCATGGCCTGTTTCCATGAGCCAGAGGCCTCAGGGGGCCACTTCTAAGATTTGTTTGTTCTGTCATGGTCTTGTTAGGTTTTTTTTTTTTTTCCCTTTCCTTTTGGGTACGTGTAGTTAGAGACCTGTTTCTCACTTAAAAATTTCCATGGCACTGTGTGGCCTTTAGGAAAAATCTGAAATGTTGAGCCTGGGATGCCCAGCCCCCCATCTTCTGATGCTGGCTCCCTCTAGTCTTGCCCCCGACCCCCACCAGGGCAGCCCACAGCGGCCAAGCACTTGCAACTCCCCACACATGCCTCGGGCTGCCATTACATAGCACCTCTGACTGGATGGCTTAGTCAAGAGAGACTTAGTTTCTTACAGTTCCGGCAGCTAGAAGTCCAGGATCATGGTGTGGCAATGTTAAAGGAAGGATCTGTTCTCTCTCCTTGGCAGGGAAATGGCCGTCTTTTCCCTCTGTCTTCACATCATCTTCCCTCTACAAGTGGCTGTGCCCTAATTTCCTCTTTTTTATAAGAACAACAGTCATACTGGATTAAGGTCTACTCATAGGACCTCATTTTACCTTAATTATCTCCTCAAAGACCCTACCTCCAAATACAGTCGCATTGTGAGGTACTGGGGGTTAGGACCTTAATATGGATTCCTGGGGGACCCAGTTTAGCCCCCAATCCTTTGCCTGGCTGACTCGACTCGGTGTTACTCCCTTCCCTCAACTCCCCACGCCATAGGGTGCATTGATCTCCCTTCTGTGCACTCCCACAGTCCCTTGCACTGCTCACCCTGCCCCCACAGGTCATGCTGGGTTGGAATAGTTTTTTCTGTCTCCATCTCCCCTTTTCAGACCTCAAGTTCCTGGAGTTCAGCTAATAGACCCACTTAGGAGGGAGCCTTTGGCTCTAGCCCATGGTGGGTATTGAGGATAGGTCTCAGTCTGAAGTGGAGGGAGGGAGGGAAGAAACGGGTTGTTGTGGGTTAGTTTTTTTAAAGATTTTATTTATTTGACAGAGAGAGAGAGCACAAGCAGGGGGAGCAGCAGAGGGAGAGGGAGAAGCATGTTCCCCGCTGAGCAAGGAGCCCAATGCTGGGCTCCATCCAAGAACCCTGGGATCATGACCTGAGCTGAAGGCGGACGCTCAACTGACTGAGCCACCCAGACACCCCAAGAAACAGGTTTTTGAGGAATTTCTTCCTGGTGCTAAAATCTCTCTGCTTCTTACTATTTCCTGAAACAATACCCTGGAGCAGATGACGTGACAAACTGCCAAAGACTACATCTTATCTGAGACACGGCCAAGGGGGAGAGTTCCGTCTGGATCTCTCTAGGGGCAACTGTGTTTTGAGCAACTGAGGTCACTGAGATCCCATGGACCCAATTCTGACTGCTTCACTAACTGGTCTTGTGAGCCTGGGTTGCCGCTCACTTCACCACTGTGAGCATCAGTTCCCTGACAAACTGCGTGGGGGGGGCGGGGCATTGTACCTCCAGACCTGTTATGCGAATCAGAGAAAACAATGGGTGGTTAAGTGTTTTGAAAGATTTCAGCTCCATCTGGATGAAGGGGTTATATAGTTACATTGTTGCTATTGAATTCTAGGTGGTAACATAGAAATTATTTCCCTTGAGTATCAGATATATTGCTGTTAAATAATAGAACTTTCCTGATTTGGGATAATTGGAGGGAGGGTACTGGTGAATTAGTGATAAGTCTGAATTATAAAACATTGCAAAATTTTTATTACTTTTAAATTAATGCGAATGAATGTCTAACCCTGTATTGTCAGGAAAAGGTCCCTTAGGAGAGTTGCTTTAATGAACAGATAAGAATCACGGGTAATTAAGCACTCACTGTAAACAAGGGGTTTCAACCTGAGTGGTTTTAGAAGTACTGGGGAACTTTTTCTTCCAAAAGCTAACCATCTTCCCAGTACCACTTGTGTGCTTGGCCAATCTTTTCATAATCCCTTGCCTGGGTCCGATTATAAAAAATTCTGAGTAAGCAGGATTGTGAGTCACCGAAGCATGGCTATTTCCAAAACGACAGGCTGGGAATGCTGCTCAGAGTAGCAGGTGCTGGCAACCAGCAACCTTGTGAATTGCCCAGGATCCCTCAAGCCTGCAGATGGCTAAAAAGCTGGCACCCTGTCCAACAGCTGCACCCCCACCACACACATAAGCACAACCTTACCCACACTACCATTTCTCATTTGCACATGTTCTTATGCCCCAATCACATGCGTACTTCCACAAAAGTCACCCACAATCACATGACACACCCATCAGATATCCATACACATAATCTTATGTATGTGTGTCTTTGCATACACACACACACACACACACACACACACACACACACACACCCCAAAGCAAAGACTACCACAAAGGCTGAACATTCCCCTTGGGATCCCAACCCTAGGTAAGAGATAAAAGGTCCCGGAGGACTGAGGGCATGTTCCATGCATGTCTTCCTCCCAGGGATGAGAGTACACTAGAGGAGCTCCAAATACAGGTGATCACTCTGCTTTCGGAAAAGAAGACAGCAGTTTGAGATATGATTCTCTACCCTCCATCTTGTCAGAGAGGAAGCAGAGCATCCCTGGAAAAGAGTTGCGGAAACAAAAATCGGGAAGTCAAGGACAACAATAAGGACTAATAGGTATTGGGCACTTGCCATGTGCATCTGTGCTAAGATCTTGATGCATTTTTTTTTCCTTTGCTCTTTGCAACAATCTCATGAGGAAGGGAATATTACCATCACCATTTTATAGATGAAGAAGCTGAGGCTAGGGAACATAAGTGATCTGCCTGATGTGCCACAGCAAGCAGGTGCTAAGCCAGGATTCAAACCCAGGGTTGCCCGTTTGCTCAAAGAGATACTAATCAAACTCTGTATGGGATTCAGAAGAGGTGGACTTGAACCAAACAAGAATTGATAAGCACAGGGGCACCTGGGTGGCTCAGTGGGTTAAGCCTCTGCCTTCAGCTCAGGTCATGATCCCAGGGTCCTGGGATCGAGCCCTGCATTGGGCTCTCTGCTCAGCAGGGAGCCTGCTTCCCTCCCTCTCTCTGCCTGCCTCTCTGCCTACTTGTGATCTCTCTCTCTGTGTCAAATAAATAAATAAAATCTTTTTAAAAAAAAAGAATTGATAAGCACAGGGAGCAGGGGGTTGGGGACAAGTGTTATACTGAATAGAAAATGAAAGAGAAGGAAACTGGTATTCTGGGAGGTACAAAAGCCCATGGGAATAGGAGGAAAGCCAGGCCTCCATGACAGCCCTCAACATTAAGGAGTCTGTAGCTCACTTTACTGGAAAGGACACATAGTGACTGGTGGTGCCCCTTTGAGAGACTCAGGGTCAGATGTCCGAAGTAAAAATAGCTACCAATTAATGGAGCACTTATTGAGACATTACTAGTCATTTTAGAAGCAACATCTCCTTTGGCCTTCCCAACAGCCCTATGGAGGAGGTACAGTTACTCACTTCATTTCATAGATTGAGAAAACTGTGTCTCAGAGAAGTTGCCAAAGTCATAGAGCTAGTGAGTAACAGACCTAGGACTCAAACCCAGGTCTGGCTACATCCAAATCCTATGCTCTTTTTCTGCTGTGTGTGCACTTGGCTTGTCCTGTTGATGATGGGCTGAGAATCAAGGCTTTGACTACATCCCTGACTGCTGTAATGGGTAGGAACTGAGAGACTCAGGAGCCCAGGTGCTTTTCCCCACAGATTATCAGGGCTGGAAAAGAAGAAGTGGAGGCAAGGATTTTTCAAGGTGTTGATCTCCAAGATCTCTGAGAATGTTACAGAGGTCAGTGACTTGGAGCCAGGGGACGAGAATAGCAGAGTATAATTTTTTTAAAAATCAGAACCGTGGACAGCAGCCAAGCAGGCAAGAGTCGGGAGCTGTCCTGGGTACTAGAGCTAACAGCTGGGAGAAGAGGACATTTATCAAGTCCACTATGTGCCAGGCACCATTCCAATGCTGTACATATGTCATCTCATTTAGTATTCCCAGTGGACTTGAAATGTAGATGTCACTTCCCCCATTTTGCAGGTGCAAAGACTGAAGATCCGTGATGGAGAGCATCTTGGCCACGCTTACACAGCAAGGAATAAAACTGGGATTTGAATCTACAATGATCTGCCTAGCCCTCTAGTCCCTCTTTCGTGCTGCTTCCACAGATCCCAGAGACCTCCTGTTCCCCATTCTCACAGGGTGGGTGATGAACCCTGAATCTCTCTAGGGAAGTCATCAAACACAGGTGACCTTGGGCCTCGGCTGGTGAAGGGTTGATTTGAGAATCTTTTTGTGCTGGGAGCAGGGCACACAGGAAATGGAGTGTCCTATTCACTCCCAGTCACCCCTGTCTTTCAATCAGAGGTCAGGTTTTGGTCAAGGGGAGATGGCGGCAGCCCTAGTCGATAAAGGGGGTGAGGTGCAGGTCACCTAAGAGCGAGGCCCAGAGATCTCCACCCACAGGCTCAGTTCTCCCATTCCAGTGCTCTCTCAGACTAGCAGAGGTTGAGACTGCATTAGCAGCCTCCCCCAGTGGATGATGACCCAATGGCTTCTAGTACCTCCTGCTCCCTGAGCCCCACAGCTGAGCCCTGCCATGTGGGAAAGATAAGGCTGAGGAGCTGGGCTGAGGTCTGCTTTAGAAGAGTTTTGAATTATGAGCTATAGAATTTAGATTATTTCCCCAGGAAATTACGGAGACCCCTAAGAAGACACCATCCATTTTTAGATACTTTAGAGCCAGGCATGGTGCATGGTCATTTCCATATATTTGCTCATTAAATCTTCACTACAGTCTTGGAATGAACTACCTTGAGATAGTTACAATCATCCCCTTTCTTACGGGTGATGAAACTAAGGCCCAGAGAGGAGAACGGACTTGCCTGAGGTCACAGAGCTGGTTCCAGGGCAGAATCAGGATAAAAACTCTGGTCTGTGTAGCTCCTAGTCCTTCACTCACCCTTTCCTGGAAAAGGGTCACTGACCCCTGTGGGCCAAGGGCCAACTTCAAGAGAAGGCTGAGCCGGAGGCTGGGGAGAGTATAGGGCAGAGGGGAGTACAGGGTCTGTCTCATTTGGGGTGTAATCCCAACAGTTAAAGCCGTAAACCCCACTCACAGGGAAATTACTTGGGACATGCAAATTAATGAAATCTTAGAAAGATTTATTTAAGACTGTCTACATGGACGTGTAGGTGGGGAGACTCTGGACTCTCAGGGAAGGGGCTGATGCTCGGTGTGGCAGGAAGCAAAGCAAAGAAGTACCTTTGAGGTCACTCCAAAGACAGAAAACTCACTCCCACCCAGAGGGTCCAGCCATGGGTCTCTGAGGCCCCTTTCCCTAGGCCCCTCAGCCCCCCTAACTCTCTCTTACCCTCTCCACCCCCACCTAGATAACAGCATAGGCCTCCCAGCTGCTTTCCCAACCACGCCTGGAGGGATCTTTCTCCTTGAGGCTAGCTCTGGACAGGTCATTCTCTTGCCTTACGAAGTCACCTCTGCAAAGACTGTTTCCTCACTTATAAAATGGAGCTAGTAATACCACCCAGAAGTGTCTCTAGCTTGGCTCCTGATTGTGTTATGTGACCATTAAATCATCTGAGCAAGTCCTGGGCTGCCAGGTGGCCCTAGAATTGTGAGCCAGTGCTCTGGGTCTGAGAGCATTCATGGCTATGCTCCACGGTCCAGTAGCCACAGAAGGAAGGCCTGAATTTGTGGCCACTCTGGCAGCTGCCCAAGGCATTTGTAGTTCCGAGCTCACCTCTGTCCCCCCAAGGGAGTCCCAGCCTCCCAGTGCACAAAACATCCTCTCACCAAGGCTTATGATCACTCTGCAATCCTTTCCATTCCCCTTCAGTCATGATGAATCAATTGCAAGTCCCCAAAGTATTATTTTCTCTCACTGCTGGGACTTCACACATGCAGCCCTCTGGCTAAAGCTTAGATACCTCTTCCTTTAGGGAGCTTTCCTGGACTTCCAGCCTGGGTAGGTATTGCTGCTCTGTGTTCCCAGGGACCCCATGTGCACTGGGGTTTGGAGTGTCTTGGGGAGATGAATGGAAGGTGAGGCAGGAGATATGGGGGTCATTGCCTCCATAATCCACACCTGTGGCTGGAGAGGGAGTTGCAAGCAGCAGGAACTGTGGGCTGGGGCTGGGGAGTGCCCCTGTGGCGGTCATCTGGAAGTTTCCCTGAGTTCAGCCTCTCCTGGGTGAGGCCCAGGTGTGGTGCTTTGTGATGCTGGCCCCAAGGGTGGCTCTGCTTACCCGGTAGATGGGAGCAGGAGGCAGGAGCCCATCCCCAGAGGATCTGAGCCACCAACTGGCAGAGCTCCATGCAGTACTGCCCAACCCCCAAGCACTTATCTGCTAAGAGGGGGTGGGGCAGGCAAGGAGAGATGGGAAATTTATGCCAGAACCTAGATCTAAGTCTTAGACCCAGCTCTGTGCAAACTCATGCCAGTAAGCTCAGTGTGCGTGTGACTGCACATGGTCTACATTAAAATATGTGGCTGGGGTGCCTGGGTGGCTCAGTGCGCTAAGCTTCTGCCTTCGGCTCAGGTCGTGATTTCAGGGTACCGCAACTGAGCCACATATAGGGGTTCCCTGCTCAGCAGAAATTCTGCTTCTCCCTCTCCCCCTGCCCCTCCCACACACACCCCTTGTCCTCTCTCACACACCCATGCTCTTCTTCTCTCTGTCTCTGAAATAAATTAATTAATTAAATCCTTTTTAAAATGTGCGGTTGTGAGTCTGCTGGTATCTGACTATATGTTTGTATGTGTATGTGTGTCTTTGTGCACAAGTATGTCATATGTGGGGGTCCTTGTGCATACGTGTGCATAGGTGTGAATCAAGCTGTCAGTACATGGGATCTGTGTGAATTCACAAGTATGTGATGCAAGCAGTTGTGTTCGCAAACAGTCTAATGTTCGTGCACTCTGGTTTCAGATTTTCACTCCCTTATATTCAAATTCTGGCTCAGCCGCTTCCTAGCTCTGTGACCTTGGGAAGTGAAGTGAGAATCACTTCACTCTTCTGAGCTTTATTTTCTTCATGTGTAAAATGGGGATGAAATTTATAATTTCCATATTGGTTGATTTTTACAAAGCGATTAAGTAAAGCAGTGAATGTAATGTACTTAGCACCATGCCCGGATCTTAGGAATCTGACAATTATTATTTGTTTCATGTGTGTCTCTACAGGTATGTGGTTGTCTCTGGGCTTATGTGTACATCTAAGCAGGTGTGTATGGGCCAGTGTGGGGTTACGCATACAGTATTGTGTGTTAATGTGTAAGCTTGTATGTCAGCATGGTTGGGTGTCTAAATTGCAGCTTAAAAAAAAACTTTCCATGATCTCCGGATGCTCAGGTACCAGGGCGACCACTAGGAGAGAAATTCATGCACCTACCATGCTTTGAAACCTCCCACCCTGACCCTTGGTCTTTGAAAAAAGATGATTGTTCTTTCAAAAAAAATCAAAATTTGAGATCTGGAACTCAGACACACACATGCTGAGCCCCCATACCTAGGTAATGTGTATACACAGATGTGCACGAACACATATCAGCATCCACGATCATCTGTGGCTTACCTGTATATCCCAGCCCACACCCAGGAGCCAAGGTAAGCTGAAAGAGTTAGTGGCCCCCGAGAAAGAAAGACGAGACATAAGAAAAGTCATCTGGGGCCCCTGGCCATCTTGTGATCTCTGCCTGATCAGCACTACTTGCCCAAAGCACATTTCTTGCAGAACTTCCTAGGATATGTTGAAATTGCCGAAGAATGGACCCCAGTAGATAGTAATTTTAAAGAAACAGAAGAGTGTATGAATAAACAGCCGCCATCAGGCCAGGAGATAGCTTAATCATATCAGAGATGGTAAATCAGTGGTAAAATGCCCAGTGCTGGTTCAAAAGTAAAGATCGGCCTGGCCCACATTCTTGACTTATCTTTGCAGGATCTAAACCCGTTTGAGCACTCGGGAGACCAACCAACTAAAACCAACTAAAGGACTCTGTCACCTTCAGATGACTTTTGCCCCAATTCCATGCTGACTTCCCTGTTTGAGGAGACTCAGTTTTGACAAATATTCCCAGTGTTCTCCTTCACTTGTTGCAAGTAAAACCTTCCCTTTTCCTGCTCTTTGGCTTGGTTGTGTCTTTGGCTCAACACCCAAGAGAACCCAGCTCCAGGTAACACCTAGGCAAGGTGGACAACGGCGAGTACTTCTTACCTGAATGACCCCATCTTGACCTTGGAAATGGGTGGAAGTCTCTGCAAGCCAAAAAAAGTCCTGAGCGAGACAGCCGGAGAGGGGCAGGACTTGAGTTCTGCCTCTAACTCAGGGCCGCCTTGTTACTGTGTGTGCCTTATAGCAGAGGACAAAAACCTGGAGCCATCAGATGTGGGTTCAAGCCCCTGCTCCCCTAGTGGCTCCTGGACAGGATTGAACTTGGCTGTAGTTTCTCTGAGTCCCTTTCTTAGACCTGACCCCAACCCAGTGAGGGGGTAGTTAGAGGCTGCAATTAGAAGACTCAAACTGGGGTGCCTGGGGGTTCAGTGGGTTAAGGTCTGTCTTCAGCTCAGGTCATGAACTCAGGGTCCTGGGATCGAGCCTCACATTGGGCTCTCTGCTCAGCGGGGAGCCTGCTTGTCCCTCTGCCCCTCCCCCTGCTCATGCTCTCTCTCTTTCGCTCTCAAATAAAGAAATAAATAAATAATCTTAAAAAAAAAAAAAGACTCAAACCTAGTCCTACCCCAGGAAGACCCGCATCCCAATAGGCCACCCCCAGGGGGTGACACAGCCAGGGGGTTGTGGGGGGTCACTGGGGGCTCAGGAAGAGTAGAGTCCAGCCGGCCCGGGGACCAGCCAACTTTGCAGCTCACAAGGCAGACTAGGGAGATGGATAACAAAATTGAGAGTAAGTGTTTAGCAAATGGACAAAGGAGTTTTATGTCTGTTGAATCTAACAATTTTTTAAGTAGGTCTTGTATTTGTACACCAATGTTTGTAACAGCATTATTCTCAAGAGCCAAAGGGTAGAAACAACCCAAGTGTCCACGGAGGCAGGAGGGGACAAACAAAATGTGGTAAATACACACAATGGAATATTATTCAGCCATAAAAAGGAAAGAACGCCTGACACCTGCCATAACATGGATGTACCTTGAGGACATTGTGCTGTGTGGGATAAGCCAGACACCAGAGGAGAAATACTATTGGATTCCCTTTATGTGAGGCACCTAAAATAGTCAGGTTCATAGAGACAGAAACAGAATTGTGGTTTCCAGGGACTGACGGAGAGGGAATGGGGAGTTGTTGTTTAATGGGGACAGAGTCTCAGTTTTGCAAGATGAGCAAAGTTCTGGAGATGGAAGGTGGTGTTAGTTGTACAACATGATCGTAGTGTGAATGAACTTGAGCAAACTGTACACTCAAAAAGGGTTAAAATGGTCAATTTTACATTATGTAGATTTTACCACGATTAGAAAAATGGAGTTTGAGTTTGCCCTTTTTTTTTTTAAGTCAGATCTTTCGGAGCTGGTGTACACATAGTGAAACCCACCCTTTCGACTGTATCATTCTGTGAATTTTGACAAAGGTGTGTAGTCATATAACTACCAACACAATCAAGAAATGGAACATTCCCTTCATCCCCCAAATTTCCTTCATGCTCCTCATCATCAATGTCCACGTCCCCAAAACCCAGTCCTGGCAACCACGGATGAGTTTTCTGTCACTATAGTTGTTTTTTTTTCCAGAATGTCATATAGGTGGGATTGTACAGGACACGGCCTTTTGAGCCTGGCTTCTCTCACTTCTCTTAATGCATCTAAAATTCACCCATGCTGTGAATATCAGTGGTTCTTCTCTGTTGGAGACTAGTAGTCCAATGCATAGATGCCCCAAGGTTGACTTTTCTAGTCATTGAGGGGCATTGGAGTTGTTTCCTGTTTGGCACAATTATAAATCAAACCATTGCAAATGTGCTCACACAGGTTTTGTGTGGACATGTTTTCCTTTCCCTTGGGTGCATGCGGGGGAGTGGGGATTCCGGGGTCCTGTAAGTGGATATTTACCTTTACAAGAAACTGTTATTTCCCAAGTTGATTATTCCTCATTTTGTTCTCTAATTTTGTTTTTTGTAACGGTTCGGATTTCTTGTATTTCACAAAAGCATCTCTCCATGATGGGCTGAAGGGGAAAACCCCCAACTTGATCCTATCCCACAGTTAGTTTGAAGAGCTTTCCTCTGGGAGGATTCAGTCCACGAAGTTCTTGGGGTAAAGGTTTCTTGGCAGAGAAAACAGCATGTGCAAAGGCCCAGAGGACTGGGAGCATGGGGTGGGAGAGAGGGTGGATAGTGAGCTGTGAGTCTGGGAATGGGGTCAGGGACCAGATGGTGTAGGGTGAGGAGGCTGAGTTGGCACTTTATCTGGAGCCTGAGCCGGGTATGAGAGCCATTGAAGGATCTTAAGCAGGAGAGGAAAACAGTTTGATTTACATTTCAAAAAAAGTTCCTCTGGCTGGGAGTAGCAGCTCCCTGGAGGCAGGAAGCTCCGGGGCAGGCATCCAGGCCAAAGACGAGGAGACCAGGACTTGGACTGGGGTGTTAGCAGTGGTGGGGCTTAGGAGGTAAAATGGATAGGATTTGCGGGTGAGCTGGATGTGAGTGGAGAGTAAGGCTTTGAGAGAAGTGAGGGACCCCAGTTTCCCTGGCTTGGGCCAGATGTCCCTGTACGGGAGTCAGTGGTATAGAGGGGGAGCTTGCTGGGGGGTTGGGAGTCAGGCGGGAGACTGGAGACCGCTCAGCTCATTGGCTGTAGGGCCTGCCTCCAGGAGTGCCTCCCCCCCTGCCCGAGCTGGACCCAATTCAGCTGTCACTCAGGCAGGCCAGGCCTTGAAAGGCCCCCAAAGAGCTGGTGATTTGTGCAGGCCTGGCTGGCCCATTGTCCCGCTGGGATTCGGTCTTTGCCAAGAGTAACAAAGAGCTCAGCAGAGAGCTGGCTCTGGGCTTGGAGTGAGGGGTAGGGAAGGAGGGGGGAGGGGGAGAGAGAGGCAGAGGAGCTCCCCTCAGGCCTAGGCCTGGCCAGGCCCAGGGTGTTGCTTTCAGCCATCCTCTCTGGCTGGGCAGGTCTGTGGTTGTTTGAGCTTCTGTGCACAGGGCCGTTAAGTGTACAAATGAACACGTGTGCACTGTCCGTGTTTGCGTGTGCGTGCAAACTTGTGCCCCGCGTGCGTGTGTCACCATACATGCGTGGATGTCACATATACTCTGTCCCTCTGGATTTGCTCCCCGCTCTGCTTCATGCCCTCCAAGAACCCTGATCCTGGGAGCACATCACCAGACTCCTGTCTGGCGTCTAGTTGGGTTTGGCCCACGGGAAGCCTGGCCAGCAGATTGGAAGGCAGGGGGGCTGCACAGGTTGGCTCCGTCCCCATCAGGCTGCAGGTCAGTAGTGGCTGCAGTCAATGATCTGAATGCCGCAATTTCTTTTGGGCAGTCCTCTGCAAAGCTACAGCTCTCACCGACGCCCCATGGCCCTGTCCCCTGACCCTTCAGGCCCAGCGTTGGCAACTGGGCTCCCTGCTCGTGCTAGCCCCCAGGTGCGTCTGGTTTCCCTTTACCCTACCCTCACCTTTGTGAATGGCCCCTTTATGACATTTTGCTTGTTTTGTTTGAGTGTGCCAACTGCTTCTTGCTGGGACGCTGACTCAGATGGCAGACGCATGCATCCGGGTACATGTGCGCATGTGCCTACGGCATCTCTTAGTAGACCTGTACCTGGAAGGACCTGCGCGCACATTTCTATGTATTTGTGCACACATGTATATGTGCTTTCTATATGCGGGCATCCTGATGTGTGCACATGTTACTGTTTGTGAATGGGGACATGTGGCGGGTATGTCCATGGGTCTATGCACACACATGTAGTTTTTGTAGAGTTTCTGTATGTCTGTGGGTGTGTTTGGTGGTTTTGCATGGCACTGACTGTGAGTGTCTACGAGTGTGTGCTGACAGAGGCACAACAGGGAGGAGGACTGATAGTTGCAGGGGCCAACTCCTCCTACAGGCTCCCAGGCAGCCAAGGATCCAAGGGGGCCCCTCCCAGCCTCCCCCTGGGGCCTCTTACGAAGCTTTGCCTTTCCAAAGAGACCTGCTCCTGGGAGTTCAGCTTGTTTTGTCTAACAAACATCACTGCGGGGCCCTCACTGCCTCCATCATCACCCGCAGGGAGACACCCCCTTTTTAGTGTGAGACTAGGGGGAAGTGACCCCTTTGGGCTACAGCCTGGGTACCTCAAGTCACAAGTAGCATCTGACAATGTTCAGAGAGCAAGACCCAGGCTTACTGAGAGGGTTAATATCCTTATCCCATAAATGGTTTGTGCAAGAAAACATGAAACCCAGAAGTTATAAAGCAAATGATAAACGGATCCAACTCTAGACAAAGAAGATATTTTTGTGCAATGGAAGGGATCAAAGAAATTTAAAAGACAAACAAGCGGCCTGGGAATAAGTATCTAAAATTGATGTTATAGACAAAGAGTAATGTCTATGACATGTAAAGAGTTGCCGCAACCCAATAAGAAAGTAACAGCAATCCAGCGGTAAAACAGGATAGATATATGGTCAAGTATTTCAGAAAGAAATATTACAAATGGCCAGTAAATGAGGAAGAGAGCATAAGCTCACTGATAACAATGAAAATTAAAACCTGTGAGGAAGCCACTTTTTGCCCACAGATTTACTAAACTAAAAAGTAGATGATATTCAATGATGGAGTGGGTGTGGGGAAATGACCACACTTGTGTATCTATCAAAATATAAAGCATGCGTATTCTACATCCCGGCAATTCCACTTGTAAAAATCCACCCTATAAAATTACTAGCACATACATGCAAAAATGCATTTGTAAGGTTATTCCCTAAAGCACTACAGTAATACAGAAATATTTAGAAACAACTTAAATGTCTTTCAGAAGAATTACGGTTGAATAAATTGCAGTGTATCTATACTCTGAAATATGATAGCACAGTTGAAAAAGGAGATCTGTATTACTGGCATGGAATCTATAATATATTTTCTAATATAAAAAGTAAAATCTAGTAAAAAGCACTTTTACAAAAAGTAAAACACAAGTAAAAACTGGTGTTTCTGAACAATTCTGTGTGTAAACTGGCTTCGTGGTTTGAAAATGACCAAAGTGCTTTTTAAAACTTTTTTTTTTTTAAGATTTATTTCTTTATTTGAGAGGGAGAGAGAGTGAGTGAGAGCACCAGGGATGAGGGAGGGACAGAGGGAGAAGGAAAGGGAGAGAGAATCCCAGGCAGACTCGGTGCTGAGTGTGGAGCCCGATGCGGGGCTTGACAAAGAGCTCGATCTCATGACCCTGAGATCAGGACCTGGGCTGAAACCAACAGTCAGACGCTTAACCAACTGCACCACCCAGGTGCCCAGCTTTTTAAAAAAATTTCTGATCTTGGCAGTGGTTGGTCAGGGAACATCCATGTGCCTTGGGGGAATTAGGAATGTTCCAGAAGAAATGAAAAGAGAAAGACAAATTCAGCTTCAGACATTCAAAAATAGGATTTCATAGCCACACAGCAGTCAACTTCTTGTCATTCCTATTTCTCCATTAAAGATACAGCCACATGGCTGGAGCTGGGAGGAGAAATGTGACATTGGGGAAGGCTTGCCCCTGAGCTGGAGGAGGTGGGACAGAAAGGCAGGGAAGACATAGAGTGAGAGAGGAGGGTCCCAGTTCCTACTTTTGGGGATCTGGTTTGGAGGAGGGTTATCAGGTAGTTAAGGGTGGTTGCTAAAGGATGTTGCCACTAATAACAAAGAGGCTATGGCCTCCACTCCCCATTTTTTGCCTCAGGAAGAGATTACTTGAGGAGCCTGGTACAAAACCTGAGCTGTGGTAGCCAGCCTCCAAAATGGCCGTTCACCTTCTTGTGTCATCCTCACTGGGAGACCGTTCACCTGGCGCTAGTTATGGACTGAATTGTGTGCCTCCAAAATTCATATGTTAAAGCCCCAACCTCCAATTGTGACTATATTTGGAGATAGGGCTTTTGGGAGTTAACTTAAGTTAAAGGAGGCCATAAGGGTGGGGCCATAATCCCATAGGACAATGGCCTTATAAGAGATTTCCCTCTCTCCTCCTCTCTCCTCTCTCCTCTCTCTCTCTCTCTCCCTGCTATGTGAGGACACAGTGGAAGGTGGCCATCTGCAAGCCAATGGGAGAACTCTCACCAGGTGCCAAAGTGGCCAACCCCTTCATCTTGAAGTTTCTAGTCTCTGAAACTGTGAGAAATCAAACTCTGTTGTTTAAGCTACCTGGTCTATGATATTGTGTGATGGCAACCCCAGCTGACTAAGACAGCTCTCACACTTTGGCATGATTCGTGAACAAGGCACTGGTTGTCCTTTATTCTGGGCTCCCTTGTCATGGATGTTTGTGTGGTAACCCCCTGGAAGACAGACATAGTGTCCCCCCACCCCAGGGCAAAGAGCAGGCATGCTACTGCCCATGATAAGAGACTTGGGTCCCCTAATCAGAGTGGTTCTCCTATAACACAACTCTGTGTGTGCAGGTGATTTCTAGCACTATTCATGCTGATCTGTGGCAATTGGGGCTCTGCTATTATATCTCTGGTTATTGTTATTGTTGTGATATATTATATGTTATATATTGTTCTGCTCTGTCTCATGTCTTCCGCCAGCTTCCAAGAAGCAGAGGCAAGCCAACTTCTTAGCATGTGATTTGGGTAAAATCTCAGATCCTGCACAGTTCTTGACAGTCCTTCCCTTCACTGAATCAGGGCTGATCCTTTGGGCCAGTAGAATACCATGGAAGTGATGCCATGGAAGTTCAAGACCAAGTTGTAAAAGACAGTCTAGCTTCTGCCTTGTTCTCCAGGGGGGCTCTCTCATGGATCCCAGTCCCCATGCTGTGAGGAAGCTCCAGATGCCTTGAGGAGAGGCCCACATAAAGGACTGACAGGTCTCACCAGCTTGTCAGAAATGTGAGTTAACCAACTTGCAAGTGAACCCTCACCCCAGCCCCAGTCCAACCTTCAGATGAGTGCAGCCCTTCAATGTCTTACTGAAAACTCAGGATCACTAAGCAGGACTGCCCAGCCCAACCTGCCCTTAGATTCCTGACTTGGAGAAGCTGTGCAAGGTAGAAAATGATTACTGTCATCTTAAACCATTGCATCTGGGGATGATTTATTGCACAGAATAGATAACATGGGACATGGGCCTCATCCCCACAGCACAGGTGACCCAGCAGAGGAGAAATCCAGGGATTTCCTGAGTTCTCCCATGCAATGTGGAAGGTTTTTTTTTTTTGGAAGTAAAAGCCAGCAGACCTGCCACAGGGCCTCTGAGCTTCATTTTCCCCATCTATAAAATGGGCAATGCTAATAATAACCTCTTCCTAGGAACGTGGGAAACATTCAGTAAGATAATCCACATAAATCTCTCAGCACAATGCCTGACATCAGTGTTAACTTCTGTGTATAACAAACTCTATCATTCGCAGGTATTGCTTTTGTTTAATTATCTCGAGAGATTAAAAATTCACAGAAGTCAAAAGAATAGCATAATAATCTCTCAAGATCACACCAGCCAGATTAACCCCACATAACTTTTTTTGTCATGTCTGCTCCAAGTCTTTCTAAAACCCTGCCATTACATAGATGCGTGTGTTCTCCCTTTGAGAAGCGAACCCACTGTGGAAGGGGAAGCCTCCTGGCTGGCCCCCAAGTCCCAATTCTGCCTCCTTTCCCCGGGCGGGACTCTGCAGGAGTGCGGCTTACTTCCAAGTCCAGCTTTTCTCCCCATGTTGGGTGGCAGGTGACCACATCTGTGGAAGCCCAGAGAGTCAAGCACGCCACCACCACAGGCACAGGTGCAGAGAGCTGCCGGGGACAGGTGCGACAAGACAGCAGGAGGTAAGAGGAAGGGCACAGGAAGCATGGGCAAGAGAAACCCAAAGAAGGAGGCCCCACGAGCTACCCAGATACAGGGAGTTAGAAGCCGGGCCAGGCTTGCAGTGGGCTATGGGCACTGCTACGGCTTCTTGACACTGGGTTAGTCCCTGTCACCTGCACAGCTAGCCCCACCTGCCAGTGTCACCAACAGAGTCACAGGGTCACACACAGTATCACCTGCAGAGTCAGCCCCATCACCCCACGTCAAGCCAACACACACTGTGTCACCTGCACATAGTGACACTCACTGTGAACAGCCACACTTGCGCATGGTGTCACCTGCCCAGTCCTACCTGCCCCCTGCCACAGCCTTCGGCTCGGCCGCACACAATCCCACAGGGTCACCTGTCTACAATAAGCCACATACAGGGATTTGTTGTCCCATCCACTGTCAGTTGTGCTGTGGGGTGTGACGTCACATGCGATGTCACATGACACGTGCAAACCCCTCCCCCCACAGAGCCCTGCCCTCGGGTCTCCCTGCACACAGTGTGCTGTTGGGGCCCAGGTCATCTGGCTCGGCGGCCTGGGCCCCGGCCCTGCCTCTGCCAGCAGGACCACCATTCACCGTCCAACTCCAGGAGCTGGGGAGGCCGGGGCGCTGTGGAAGCAGAGTAAATCCAGAGCAAAGGCTTTGTTCTTTGTGGGCAGGTCATGAAGGGGAGCCGGAGCCCCTCTGCCAGCCCCTCCCCTCCAACAAAGGAACAAAACAGCAGCTATTTTTAGATTCGTGTCAAACTCTCCCTCAGACCCTGGGGTGGGGAGTCCCGTGAGAGAGCCGTTTGTGAGGGCTCTAATGAGCGCAGCAGACTCTCAGGGCAGCTGGCCCCCATCTCCGCCAGGGGAGGAGCGAGCCCCGGATGCTCCTCAGACAAAGAGAAAGCCAAGACAATGAGAACAATGCCCGCGTCCCTGGAGCCTCCCCCACTCTGGAAGGCCGTCCCACTGGATGCTGGGCAAGGGCATCCGGACACTCCCTCCTTTGCAGAACCCACTGGCACCCCCCAGGCCCCATTTCCCAAAGAAGCCTACCTGGGATGTGCGGCTTGCCTGGGATGGGTTCTTCCTGCGATGCGAACCTCATGTGGTGGGAAGCTTTGGAATCATCTAGATCGAAGAATGGATCCCAACTCTGCCCCCTACAGCTATGTGGCCTCAGGCGTCCGTTTCCTTACCTGTGAAATGGGGACGATTAATTCTCACCTCTCAGGATTACTGTGAAGAGTCCAGAGATAAGAACTGGGTTCATGGTAGGTCCTCAGTCAGCCCAGGAGCCCTGGACTGTGTGAGCTCCTTGTAGAGCAAAGGCCTTGTCTTGTTCAATGCTAGTGTGAGAGCCCAACACTCTGCCCGGCACGCAGTGGGTACTCACTAAACTTTGTTGAAGAGGTTACTGAGGGTCTTTACCAATGTTCCTCCCTATAGGCTTGCCCCAGCTTGAGACACCTCTTTCCAAGCCCCTCTTCCAATGTCTTCTCAAAAAGAAATTTGCCCGACTAGGACCAAGCCACTGGTCAGCAGGTGAGTCGGTCTCCCGGACCAGGAGCCCTGGTATGCAATGACAGAGTCTGGCCACCAGGGGGCGCAGTCTCTTAAGGTTTCAGCACGAGCCCTGAGTCCTTCCTGCCACTCAGGGGCCTGCAGGGCGGGAGATGGTACCACCCACCAGGTGGGGTAACTTCCACTCAGCTCAGGTGGAGATTGTGGGGCTATTCTAAAACACTGGAGAAGCAGCATTATCACCAAGCCTGTCATCTCACAATGCTTAGAAAGAGAAGTTTCTTCCTTTGGGTCTCCCCTGCTCCTCCCACTTGACAGTGTCCTGTCCTTCTAGAATATGGTGACCCATTGGTCCCCAACGCTTGCTCCACCAGACTTCAGGGTTCCTTGTTCTATCCCCCTCCCCTCCTTAGCCAGAGAAGCCCAAACCATCAGAGCCAGAAGGTTCTCGAGTTGATCTGTTTCCCACCCCATTTTACAGATGGGTAAAGCTGAGGTCCACAGACCAGAATCATTCTCTCAAGTGAGGAGGTAGCTGGGTCAAGACCCAAATGTATGTCTTCCTTTTTAATCCGTGCCACGTCACGCATGAATTCTTTTCCTATTGTTTCATGGGAAGGAAACAAAGGAGAAGGAAGATGATCTCTGAGACCTTCTTACTCTGTTCTAGATCTTTGGCCTTACTCTATACCTGCATCAGTCTGTTGAATCCTCCATCAGATTCTTGAATAAAAAGTTCTTATTTATATTTATGGATAAGGAAAGTGAGGCCAGATAAGGTTGCCTGGGTTTCACAGCTACGCAACAGCAGTGTTTGTCCCAGGTCTGATTCCCAAACCCACATCTTTCTGTTGCATTAGGTTGAACCACATAAAATTGCCATTCCCATAGGTCAAAGTTTTTCAAATATCTGGTATGCTTAAACTTAATGTTATGCCGAGGAGACTCCCTTATCCTGAAGGAAGGAGCCATTAATTGGAACATTCTGGTGGCAGGGTGAGAGGAGGATCTCTTTGGGAGCAAAACCTCCAGAGGAGACGACTCTTCCTGGAAAGACTGTCCCTGCCAACCCCAAAGCCCCTGTCTGGACTGTGGCCAGTTGGCTCTAGAAGCCCAAGTTCAATGGCCTCTGGCCACAGAAGGGAGTAGGGTAGGAGGAGAGTTGGGGGAGGATCTTGAGGGGGGTTATGGCTTCTCTGGCTATGTCAGGTAGGCCCCTCAGAAGAGAGACAAAGGGACATGGTATAAATTTAGAATGTCACAGAATGCCACAGAATATCATGCCTAGAATGCTATAGAGTGCTGTTGAATGTCAAGGAATGTCGTAAAATGCTCTGGAATGTCAATGTCACAGGATATCGTGAATCCTTGTAAATGTCATAGATCGTTGTAAATGTCAAGAGATGTCATAGAACGCTGTAGATAGTTGTAAATGTCATCGAATGTCAAGGACCAACCTTCCATGTCATCACAGAATGCTGTAGATGGCTGTAAATGTCATGGAATGACTTAGAACGTCACCTTCGACTCTGGTTGGCTGTAATAGAAATGTCCGCATCACAGAATGTCATGGAGAGTTTGAGTCAGCTGGAAAGGACTTTGGGGATTGTCCAGGTTCACCCGCTCATTTTGCAGGTGGAAAAACTGAGGTCCAGAGAGGGAAAGGGCTGTGTCTAAAAGAGCTCACCCAGAGAGTCATTGGCATTTGCAGGATCGACATCCGGGTCTCTGGAAGTCCAGCCCAAGCAGCCCCTCCCCTGGCCAAGGCTCGTGGGGACTAATTAACCCTGTGATGGAAACAGAAGTGCCCAGTGGGTATTCAGCAAGACTCTTGATTCTGGCTGGCACTAGCCCTATGTCAGGATGGGGAATTAGCCCAAGTGGGGCGTTCTGGGCTGGAAAATGAAATGAGTTCTTTGCTAAACTTTGCTAAACTCAACAATGGAGCCTTGCTCTGCAGCAGAGAGAGGGTGGATGCACTGGGGGGGAGGGGGGCCCAGATGCCACTCCCCACCCCTGTGCCAGAAAAGTGCCCCCAGGCTGTCCCAGAAGCCTCTCCTGGCAGAGCCAGGGACTCAGAGATGCCCACCCTGGTGGGCAACTCTTGGTAGAGGTCCTGGGTCCTGGAAGGTGGAGTATGGGTCTGAGAGGCAAAACAGCAAGAGGGGGACCTCAGAAGGAGAACATCTGGTGTCACACTCAGTCTTTACAGCCAGATGTGAGGCAGGAAAGATGCCAGTTTAGTTCAACCAAATTTCCGCGCCTGGGATAGAAGTTAGCAGTGAGAATCGGAGTCCTTCCGCTGTCTTGGCAGGTTTATGGCCATGGGGGCAAGATGGTGCGATGAAAGTGTCTTCAGGAGGTGGTCTTCCCTTGCCTCCGCATCCCACAGGAGACTACCCATGATAAGATGTTTTCTGCTTCCTTCCTTTGGTTCCTAAGCCTCTCCCTTCCTCTTTCCCCCAATACACTTCTTCCGGCATGTAAAGATTTCCAGAACTAGCCCTCCCTTCCTGTCTCCTGGGGCTGTGAACCTCCCTACAGGTCCTCTGACCCACACAAATGAACTGAGCCCTGGAGCTCCCTGCCCTGTAAGGGGAAGTGAAAAGGGGAGAATTCCAGGGCTCTGCCCACATCCTCATTGATGCGCAATCTCCTTCTCCTGGCTACTGGTCTAGAGACCTTTCTGGGCACAAAGCCCAGAGTCAACCCAGAGTGTCTCCAGCCCTGAGGGGAGAGTTGGCAGCGGTTTTGAGCCAGCTTGCTAGGCAGAATCCCTCCGGCAGGACTCGGAGCTGGTCCAGGCTGACCACAGCCACCATCTCAGCTGGACGAGGGAACCTTTGCCCCTCTAGGCTGGCCTGGCGGTGGCTCTGAACATTAGGCATCCACACTTAGCAAAGCCTTCCCTTCTCTCTGAGAGTCTGCTCCCTGCAGCTGTAAAAATAACGAGGTCCCAGCAGAGGCTGGTGGCAGAGCTGAGTTCAGGAAAGGGCACAGTGAAAGCATGTGCAGGAGGAAAAGGGGGGGTGGAGGGGCTCGGGGAGGGACAGGACACAGGGACTGGGGGGTCTGGGGGGAGTTCAGGACCATGGAGAAGTGGGGCTAGCCTCACTCTGGTCTGTATGAATGAAACTTTTCCAGTGGTGCACACATGGTGTGTGTTGCTGGAGACTGCTTCTGTGAGTGGACACGTGTGCCCGGTGTTGTGCTTTCCCCTGGGTGTGCACGCACTGCTGGTGCTCACGGGTTATTCTGCCTGTTGGGAGTGTACAGATGCGTGCGAATCTAGATACGTTTCTATGTGGATGGGTGTGACTGTGTGTGCACCTATGTGCGAATCTTACTATGCAGACGGTGGTCTCAGCAGCAGCTGAAAGAAGATTTAGTTTAAAAGACAAGGAGAGGGGCCCTTGGGTAGCTCAGTGGGTTAAGCCTCTGCCTTCGGCTCAGGTCATGATCTCAGGGTCCTGGGATCGAGCTCCACATCGGGCTCTCTGCTCAGAGGGGGGCCTGCTTCTCCCTCATCTCTGTGCCTGCCTCTCTGCCTACTTGTGATCTCTCTCCGTCAAATAAATAAATAAATAAATAAATAAATAAATAAATAAATGACAAGGAGAGTAGAGTTTAAGAGCTGCACCTAGACTCAGGAAGATCTGGATTCAAATCCTGCCTGTGGCACGTTGGGCCAGTGATTTAGCTCCTTTCAGTTTTTCTACCTGTAAAATGGGGACAATATTAGTCTCCACCTTCCCAGGGTTCTCATGACGTTCTAATGAGACAGAGAATGTAAAAGGGTTTTGTGAACCGTAAAAGGTAAGCCAGGCATGGGAAAAGACAGGTGTGACGGGACTACGGCAAGACCTAAGGATAAATATGGTAATGATATGCAGATTGTGCATGAGACTTGTGTCTGGAACACAAGAATAACAGAAGAAAGGGCCAGGTCCCCTATGTCCATGTTGGGAATCATATTTATTGATGGGCCAATGTCAGGTACATTCCCTACCCCTGCCCCTGCTCTCCATCCACCATTTGCCAAAGTGGTTCCCAGATCCCAAATTGGAAGAGTCAGAAGAATGGGCATGGGGATGGGAGCAGAGAGAAGGAAGGGAAGGTGAGAGGTGAAGACAATCTACATGATGAAAAAGGGGAAGCAGGGAGGAGAGAAAAAGATGACTTGAAGAGGCATCTGGGGGTTTGGTGTTTGAAAGGTGTGGATCGGGTACCAGTGGGGGTGGGGAGGAGAGAAGGGCAGGCAAGGGGTACTGCCTGCCGTGAATTCCAGTCTGGATTCCTTTATTGTTCTTGAAATTCAGGTAAAGGCTGGAATTCTTTTTTGTTGTTGTTGTTAATTTATTTATCAATTAAGTCATCTCTACACCGAATGTGGGGCATTAACTCATGACCCCAAGGTCGAGAGTCACATGCTCTTCTGACTGAGCCAGCCAGGTGCCCTTGGAATTCTTTAAATTCCCTGTTTGAGGGCTGTATTTTGCGTCTTTGGCTCTGACTCTGTGCGGAGACTGGACTATTTGGGGCTTTTGCCTGTAGCCTGATCGGCTGTGTCCGAGGAAGCTGGTCCACCCCTGGACAGGAGAGCAGTCTGAGAAAAGAGACATCCTGAGCCAGGCAGATTCCTCCAAAAGGCTTCTTCCAATGAGGACCACTCCTGACCTTTGGTGCCAAGGCTTCCTCCCTCGGCAGGCGCTTCTCTGTCCTCCAGGGAGGCAGATGGAAAGGCTGAAGAGGATCTTGGGGGTCCGGGAGGAGGGCCACTGGGGACTCCCAACCTCTAACTGGGCGTGGCTCATCAGCCTAGGAGACAAAAGCCCTAACTCCACGTTATATTGCTAGAATAACAACAAAGGCCTTGCTAAGTGAGGGTGGAGGGGAGAGTTTGGGCTAATTCACCTCTAATTCACCGAGGCAGAGAAGGGAAGCCACAGAGGTGGGGACATCCAGCTTGATTCCTGAAGGCAGAGCTGGAGCGTGACAAGTGGACTTGGCAGAGAACTGTACCCTAGGAGGCAGGAACCCCACGCAGCGGAGAGGGTGTCTGGGGAGCCTGGGAGGTAAGGGAAAAGGCCGGGGAATGAAGTGTGGGACGTGAGAGGGAGAAATCAGGGCAGGAGAGGCAGAGGAGATGCACAGGGGACAGAACTTCAGAGTCCGTATCCGGGAGGCCTTGAATTCTGGGGTAAAGAGAGAACGCTTATCTTGCAGAAGCGAGGAGAGGAGACCAGACCTATGGAATGTTTTGCCAGGGAATAATGGGGTCAAGGTGGCATTTTTTTTTAAGAACTGATTTTTTTTTTTTTTTAAAGAAAAGTTACTCAGCCTGCTGGGTAATGGGTGGGACTCGGGAGGAAAGACAGGAAGAGGGAAGCACCGTGGGCAATGAGATAGTAGCCACCCTCCATCAGACTTCACTGCATTACTTCATCTTACCTTCTCTACAACCCGAGGTAAGATCAGCATCTCTATTATACAGATGGAAAAAGTAGGACTCAGGAGATGATGTGGATTTCCTCAGCTCACACAGCTTGCAAGCTCCTGAATCCCTGGAAATTCTAGGGAAGAATCTGGGAAATTCCAGCCCCACTCGGGCGAATGGTAGGTCCCTCCTTCTCAGTCTCCATGACTGGATCCAGGCTGCCTGGGTTCGAATCCCATCACCACTGCAGCATGTGACAGCTGCCCTAAAGGGATAACTGACGTGAGAGGTCTGGGCCTCAGTGTCCTCATCTGTAAAGTGGGGTTAGTAATAGCGTCCACCTCATGGGGTTGTGAGAACAAAGTGCCGGCAAGACGCCTGCAGGCAACGCATTCTCACTATGTCGATGTCCTGGCAGATCACGTGCCATCCATCATGGCCTCACAGCAGTGAACCATCAGCTGAGCAGAGAGGTCTGGGTGAGGAAAGTGGCTCAGGGGTAGAGAGAAATGGGGAACCTGGGAGATGTAGGTGGTAGAATGGGTGGCACCTGGGAAGGGGGAGGTTGGGAAAGGAAGCATCAAAGATGTGTCCTTACTCTGTCCTGGTAGGGGCAGGTGGCAATTCTGCCCACTCATTTGGGGAACCTGGAGACTGAGCAAGTTTGGCGAGGATAATGAGTCTGTAGCTCCTGTGTTCTCCTCCAGCTCCAACCTCCAGGTCCCAGGGGCCTCTGCAGCCTGGGAAGGGAGACCCAGGGGCTTCCTCCTGGCCCTGACCCTCACTCATAGCATCTACTCTGAGCTGAGGCTCCAGGGAGAGCTCCACACACCTGACGGAATCTAGGGAGCTGGCCGGGTCTTCCCAACAGTCAGAGGCTGTTGCCCCCACTGGATCCTGGCTCCTCAGTCCAGCCTCAGAGACTCTCCCAGGTCACGCTGGGTCCCTGCCAGGAAAATACTTGGCTTGTGTCCGCAGGCATGGATGGAGGTGGCACAGAGCTTCCATGTTCCACCCTCCCAACCCCCTGAAGCTCCTATCAGTATTATGACATGAGGCGTAGAGAAGCCAGTGCCTGAGGGGGAGGCCCTGGGTGAGTGTTCCATGAACATGGGCCACCATGAAGTGCTGGCGGTGAGAATGGGCCTGTGAGAACCACACAGCTGAGAAGAGGGCAGGAGGACAGAGCCAGGTGGGACTTGAGGACAGGTAGCGTGGGGTTGGCGTGATAACTGAATGTGCTTCATTTTTCCCCCCTCAAATAAAATCAGCTTTAAAAAACTAAGAGTAATAGTTATTGAGAGATTCATTGGGCACAAAAAGTTCACTGTGTAAGATTCAGACAATACAGAAAGGTAAAAGGAAACAAAGGTCAGATAAAGCCCACCTTTTAATTTTTTTTTTAAGATTTTATTTATTTATTTGACAGAGATCACAAGTAGGCAGAGAGGCAGGCAGAGAGAGAGGAAGGGAAGCAGGCTCTCCACTGAGCAGAGAGCCTGATGCGGGGCTCGATCCAGGGACCCTGAGATCATGACCTGAGCCAAAGGCAGAGGCTTTACCTACTGAGCCACCCAGGTGCCCCAGTCCACCTTTTTATTGTAAAATAAAACATAGAGACAGAAACCACAGCAAGACAAATGTATAGCTTAATGAATTATAAGAAACACCATTGTGACCACCACCTGGTTCAAGACAGAGAACTTGGCCAGCCTCCTTGCTCCCTGCCAGGGCACAACTGCTTCCTTATACCCCAAAATAACCACTATCCTTATTTTTTAAAAAGATTTTATTTAGGTGCGCCCGGGTGGCTCAGTGGGTTAAAGCCACTGCCTTCAGCTCAGGTCATGATCCCAGGGTCGTGGGATCAAGCCCCACATAGGGCTCTTTGCTCGGCAGGGAGCCTGCTTCCCCCCTTCCCCCTCTCTCTGCCTGCTTCTCTGCCTACGTGTGATCTCTGTCAAATAAATAAATAAAATATTTTAAAAAAGGATTTTATTTATTTGACAGACAGAGATCACACATAGGCAGAAAGGCAGGCAGAGAGAGAGGAGGAAGCAGGCTCCCTGCCGAGCAGAGAGCCCGATGCGGGGCTTGATTCCAGGACCCTGAGATCATGACCTGAGCCAAAGGCAGAGGTTTTAACCCACTGAGCCACCCAGGCACCCCCACTATCCTTATTTTTATGTTAATCATTCCTTTGCATTTCTCTGAGGTGTTACCCCCAAGTGGAAATTACTTAGACACCATAGTTCGGTCGGCCATTTTTTAAAAATTTCATGTGTCATTTAAGTGCTTTTATTCAGGAGTCTACTTGAGATTGTCTTTCCAATTCCCTCTGCCCCTATGCCACCCCCAGAGCTCTCTCTCTCTCTCTCTTTCTTTCTCTAAAGTAAATAAATAAGTCTTTGAAAAAAAAATAAGTGCTTTTAAGCTCCCTGTTCCTTTTAATCTACAGGTCCCCTCCCCACCCCACTGTTCCGTTCCTTAAAATCTGTCTCTTGAGAAATGCTAGCTATTTGGCCTATAGAGATTCCCACAGTCTGGATTTTGTCCAATGCAGTTCAATTTGTCCTTTGTCTTCTGCAACTCATGCAAATTGGCTTTATTTTTGATGATTACATCATAATTTGTAACTGATGCCTTCTGATTACCCGACTATAGTAAATTGCTATGATAAACACCACTAAGATGAACATCCTTGCATCTACCCCTTTCCCTGCTTGTGGATACTTTGTTCTGATGGGGCATGGTTGGGAACGCTGGTCTCACCTGGGGGTCACCTGTCCAGCCCTTGAATGCTGTATCAGCAGCCTCAGCCCACCCGCAGGCAGGGCTGCAAGCTGTCCCTGTGTCCCACTCCCCATATGAGTCTGATTCATTCTATGCTACCTGGAGACCCTTTCCATGTGGTCTAGCTGCTAGCCTTTCCCCACTAGCCCATATTGCAGAAGTCCCAGCAGCTTTCGGAATGGGCCTACCCAAAATACAACATGTATAGTTTTCTTTGTATGCGGTTGAGGTATTTACATATTGAAAAAATGCAACATAGTCATGCTATTTGTGGCCCACACCATATCCGCTTGACCCACCTCTAAGTTCAGCTGCAGCTCTGGTGGCCACATAGGGATTTTCCAAAGCAGCTGGGAAGTCTCCGGGAGTTGACAGTCCTGTGGTCAGCTTCTGCCGACAGGGGGAGGGGAGCCAAGGGAAAAATGTCTCTGTCTGCTGTTCTTTTGAGAAACAAGTTTCAGGTGTATTCTACACATTTACTTAGAGATTTCCCAGCAGACTGTCACTTGCCCCATCCAAAACACACCCTTCCCTGACATTTCCTCACCCCCCATTTCTTCCCCCTTCTCCCTTGCTCCAGTTTTCTGATACTACTTCACCATGAAATTCTTGGTTCCCAAGTCCTCAACTCAGGCTCTATTATGGAGGGGGACACAAACTAAGATATTAGAGTCATATTTTGTGAAGTCACAGCCTAGTGACTGAGCTAACGAGAATTCTCCAATAGACAGCTTGAGAACCCCCACCAAAGGACCAACACTCACTGGAGCTCTACAGTGAAGGTGGTCTCCTGTGCTTGAGAAACATGCTGCAAATTAGGTGTCCACCTTCTTCCAACCTGAAAGATTTGAAACTTCCGGAAAAGAAGAGAACACAGCACTATGTTTAATTCGCCTGCACCCAGGTGATGGCACATAAAATGGCCACGTAGAAACCCGAACTAGCAGAGAGAGACCAAGGCAAATGTCTGTGAATCCACCAGGAGTAAGTCCCCAGAGAAGAGTCACCTTATGTGAGGTTCAATGAAGTTCGTCTTTTTTTGTGATTTTTCTATTACTTTCTTCATTTCAGTTTTGAGCCTGGGTTTTTTTTTTAAGTTCTTTTGACTTAAAAAAGAGTTATCTTTAAGCCTAAAAGAGCTCATTTGATCAATAAAACTCTCTAAAAAGTCAATGGGAAAAGGGACCAAAGACCTGAAAAATAAATCACAGTACAATAAAGACAAATGGTCAACAGGAAATGAAGACATGTTCTTCCTTTCTAGCAAACAAAAAATGCAAATTATAATGACAAAATATTACCTTTGCCTGTCAAGCTGGCAAAGATTTTAAGATGTTTAAAATGCCTACGAGGACGTGGGTAGCTCAGTTGGTTGAGCATATGACTCTCGATTTTGACTCAGGTCATGATCTTAGGATTGAGCCCCACATCGGTCCTTATGCTCAGTGTGGAGTCTGCCTGGGAATCTCTCTCTCCCTCTCCCTCCGTTCCTACCCCCACTCATGTTCTCTCTCTTTCTTTTTCTCTATCTCTCAATTAAATAAATAAATAAATAAAATCTTTTAAAAAATAATTTAAAAAATTTTAAATGCCTAGACAGGGGTGCCTGGGTGGCTCAGTCAGGTTAAGCATCTGCCTTCGGCTCAGGTCGTGATCCCAGGGTCCTGGGATGGAGCCCCACATGGGCTCTCTGCTCAGCTGGGAGCCCATGTGGGGAGAAGCTTCTCTCTCTCCCTCTGCTTCTCCCCCTGCTTGTGCTCTCTCTGTCAATTATTATATTATATTATTAATATAATAATAATAAATAATAAATAAATAAATAAATAAAAATAAAAATAAAATAAAATGCCTAGACAGTGTGACAGGCCACTATTTACTCCTCCAAACACACCCTTACTTTCTACAGTTGTAGCAGGGTTTTTGGTGGACACATGGACACACAGCTATGGACTACATTTCCCAGGCTCCTTTGCAGCCAGGTATGGCCATGTCACTAAGTTCTTGACAATGGAAGTGCTAGAAAGGATGTGTTTAATTTTAGTTTCATTTGTTGTACTAGTCAGGGTGCCAGGGTCACAGTGGAGAAGAGATGGCACCCTCAAAGTGGGTAAATTAAGGAGAGATAAATATAAGGACAATTATAAAGGTACCAAGAGAGTGTAATAAAGAATTTGTCTGGCCTTTGTCCCTGCTTCCTGGGAGGTGATCACCAAAGCCTTGGAATTTTCTGAGTAACGGGAGTGTCTTCGTTATTCATGATAGGCCTCTCAGACCACACCTGATGTTTTATGCTAATTAGGTGACTTGTGGTAGACCCCAAGAAAGTGTATGCTAATGAGATGACTCAGGATGGAGACCGACCATTCCAGAAAGTCAAGCCATATGCTTAGAGGGTTGGGGCTTTGAACCACATGACAAAGAAGTATTCATTAGCCAGCAAAGATCTTTTGAATTGAATTTAATGGAGTTCCATATAATTCTTTGTCACTCACCCTTCCCAGTGCCTGAATTTCCTGTCTCTGAGACCTGCTTCATCTTCACTCTGTCTCAGGTAGGCTTCAGGTTGAAACATTAGATTCTCACTCCCTCCCACCCCCAACACACACCCACACACACACACCTTCACTCATGGTTTGCAAGATGCTCTAATGTTCACCACATCTTCTCTGATTCTGTCTCCCATAATTACCTGGGTCTTGTTTTGTTAGATCATACCTCATAACAAATTCTAACACTTCCCTTTTCAGAATTTGTTACTTCCAAACTGTTTTTTTCTCATCCTTAGCACAGTCTGGGTCCTGTTTATTTACTAGACCGATCTCTGACAGCTAAGGGAAATTTGGTTCATGTGAACAATAGTGGCAGGGTGGGAAGTGGCAGATTCCGGGGACCTATAGGGAAAAACAGATTAATTTTCAGCACCAAGGAGAGCTCTAAGAGAGCTATACTCCAGGAGGATGTGCTGACAAAAGACTTTTACCCTGTGAAGTTCATGAATACCCCTATAGGTCACAGCCACAGGGAAGAATTGTATATCCCTGGTGCATCAGAAGGTTTCATTTTTTTATGCTAAGTGTTTAATGAACTGGTTGGTGGTGGCTGTCCAAAGTACTCTATTGGAGAGAACTGTAAAAACTTGTATAGGTTTAGCAGAAAAGTGTTCTGAGATTGATTCATGATGTCTGCCACAGGTGGAAAATCAGTAAGTCATGAGATGTTTGCTATTTGCCAATTCCAGTCTAGCCCTTAGGATACAAGCAGAAATTTTGTATGTTTTTCCATATCTATCTTTTTCTTTTAGGTTTACTCTCTATTGTTATTGTATGTGTGGTGGGGAGGGGTTGTTTTTGTTTTTTCTTTAATAAAGGTTTTCCTGCCATGAGATTATGAAAATATTCTTTTACTTTTTCTTCTAAAGCTTTTATAACTATTTTCAAAATCCCATGTGTTTCATTGGTCTGCTCATATCTTTCCTCATCAATACCATAATGTTTTAATAACTATAACTTTGTATTTGGATAGCTTATAGTTAAAGTCTCCATTGTTCCCTTTATAAAGTTTCTTGGCTATCCTCGTACATGTTTCCTCCTCCAAGAAACTTTAGAATCAGCTAGAAAAATTCCATTAGAATATTTTTCTAGGGATGCTTGTGTGGCTCAGTTGGTTAAATGTCTGCCTTAGGCTCAGGTCATTATCCCAGAGTCCTGGGATTGAGCCCCACATTGGGCTCCTTGCTCAGTAGGGAGACTGCTTCTCCCTCTTCCTCTGCCTGAGGGAGAGGGAGAGAATCTTAAGAGAGAATCTTAAGCAGGCTCCATGCACAGCATGGAGTCCAAGAGGGGGCTCAATCTCACAACCCTGAGATCATGACCTGAAATGAAATCCAGAATCAGATGCTTAACTGGCTGAGTCACCAAGGCACACCAAAATTCCATTCAAATTTTAATTGGGATTGCATTGAATTTATAAACTGATTTGGGGGAAAATGAATTTTTTGTGTATATGATATAAAGTCTTCCCCTTCAGAATGCTGTGTGTCTTTCTTTAAGTCTTCCTTTACTGAAAGGGAAGAAAGTAAAAAAAAAAAAAAAGAAAGAAAGAAAAAGAAAAGTCTTTCTTTATTTACATCAATAAAATTATGTACTTTTATTCATAGATGCTAACACATTTCCTATTAAGCTTATTCCTGGACACTTTATTCTCTTTGACACTATCATAAGTGGATTTTCCCTCTGAAATGTTGTAATTGGTTAGCACCAATGGCTCAGAAAGCTATTGATTTTTTTTAAAGATTTTATTTATTTATTTGGTAGGCAAAGATCACAAGTAGACAGAAAGGCAGGCAGAGAGAGGAGGGAAGCAGGCTCCCCACTGAGCAGAGAGCCCAACGTGGGGCTTGATCCCAGGACCCTGAGATCATGACCTGAGCCGAAGGCAGAGGCTTAACCCACTGAGCCACCCGGGTGCCGCAATGCTTTTTGTATGTCATTCTTATAACTGCCTCTTTATTAAATTCCTTATTAGTCTATAATAGTTTTTTAAGGTTTTCCTCTTGGATTTTCTACTTTGAAGATAATAATCTTCAAAGATTTAGGTTTTTTCAAAAAGATTTATTTATTTATTTATTTTTAAGTTTATATATTTATTTATTTATTTTGCCGGGGGCGGGGCAGAGGAAGAGGGAGGGAGAATCTTAGGCAGACCTGTGCTGAGTACAGAACTGACGTGGGGTTCAATCTCATGACATTGAGATCATGACCTGAGCTGAAACCAAGAGTCAGGTGCTTAACTTACTGCACCAGCCAGGTGCCCACAAAGAGGGATAGTTTTAATTTCTCCCAAATATTTGAAAGATACTTTCACTAGGTAGATAATTCCAAGTTGATAGTTATTTTTCTTTTAAAACTTAGTGGTGACACTCTAAGGGCTACTGGCTTATGTAGTTTTGGGGAGAAGCCTGCTATATTCCCATATTTGTTCTTTTGTAATGTGTCTTTCATCTCTGGCCGCCTATAAAATTTAAGGTTTTTCTATTCATCTTTAATTTTCAGCAGTTTGAATATGATGTAACTCTCTCTTTAAAAAAATATTATCCTCCTTGGTGTGTTCTGAGCTTCTTGGATATGTGGTTTGGTGTCTTTTATTAATTTGGGGAAATTCTCAGTTGTTATCACTACAAATATTTCTTTTGACCTGGTTTTCCTCTCTCTTTTACTTCTGGAATTTCAGTTACATATATATTAGACCATTTGATTTTGTCCCTCAGCTTCAGGTCTTCAGTTAGTCCTTTTGCCACTTTCTGAAAGATGTAAGAATATCACAGCAGTTTAACTCTATTTATCACTTCATGAACTTTTTGGTATTGTTATCAGACATTTTACTTTTACATAGTTTATAAGTTCACAACACATTTGCCTCATTGTTTTTAAAAAAGCAGTTTTTAGCCTTATGCTTATCTATTTTCTTCATTCTTCATTTTTTCCTGCAGTTCCATGCACCCATTTGGGCTCATTTTTCTAATCTGAGAAAGCTTTCTTTAGACTGAAGATTTTTCTTTAGTGGTTCTTGTACTGCAAATGTTTTGGCAATTAATTTTTCAACTTTTATTTATTTTAAATGTCAGTGTTAAAGGTCATTTTTGTTGCATTTGTGTGGCATTCTATGTTGCAGGTTTCTTTGTTTTGTTTTGTTTTGTTTTGTTTTGTTTTTTTGCCTTCAGCACTCTAAAGATTTCATTCCATTGTCTTCTGGCTTCGATAGAAATTTGGTAATGTGTCTCTTTCCCTTCTGTGTCCCTTTCCTTTTTAAGATGATTCTATGCCCTTAGACGTGGTTTTCCTTGTTTTAATCTCCTTGTAGTTTGCTGAACTTCCTGTATTTAGGGGTTACTGCCTTTCCAGTTTTGAAAAGTTCTCAGGCATTATCCCTCTGAATATTTTTTCTGCCTCATTTCCTCTTTTCTCTCCTTCTTACTACAATTACACAATTATAATAAGGAAAAGGGAGAGAGAGAGAGAGAATCCCTGTTTCCATTGTATCTCAGATGTCTTTGTCTCTTTTCTGTGTATTTCATTCTTTCCCTCTCTCCATGCTTCTATCTGAATAATTTCTTCTGACCTATGTTCCACTTCACTAATTACCTCTTTAGCTGTGTCTAAACTGCTATTAAGCCCATTTAAATAGTTTTTATTTCAATTTTCATACTTTTATTTTATGTTATTTTATTTATTTTAAGATTTTATTTACTTGAGAGAGAGAGTGTGTGAGCAAAGGGAGGAGCAGAGGGAGAGGGACAAACAGACTCTATTCCGAGCATGTGGGATTGATCTCATGACCCCAAGATCATGACCTGAGCTGAAATCAAGAATCTGATGCTCAACCAACTGAGCCACACAGATGCCCCCATGATTTTGCCTTAGAATTCTCTTTTGATTATTTTTATAAATTTCAATTATCTTGAAATTCTTCATCTTTTCATTCATCTTGTCCACTTTTTCAATGTTTTAATTTAAAACATTAATCATAGTTAATAATTATTTCTCTTATAATTCCAATATCTCACCAATCTATGGATTTCCTTCTATTGTTAATCTTTTCCTAAGATTATTTGCCACATTTCCCTGCCCAATACGTATTTAGCAATTTTTTTAAAATGTTATGACAGGGGCACCTGGGTGGCTCAGTGGGTTAAAGCCTCTGCCTTCGGCTCAGGTCATGATCTCAGGGTCCTGGGATCAAGCCCCACATTGGGCTCTCTGCTCAGCAGGGAGCCTGCTTCCCCCTCCACCCCCCCCACCCCCTGCCTGCCTTTCTGCCTACTTGTGATCTCTGTCTGTCAAATAAATAAATAAAATCTTTTTAAAAAACGTTATGACACACACTATGTATAAAAGAATCATGGAAACTCCAGATGAAGGTTTACCCATTCCTCTGTTAGACAAATAAGATGGAAGCTGATCAGATCAGTACAATGAGGACTTGCGTTGGATGAAGGCTGAGTTGTACTTTTAGTAAGTCTCAGCCTATCTCTGATTTATTCATGTTTTTTGGATATGGCCATTCTAGGCTTTGGATTGAGAGACTGGAAGGTCTCTGTCTCCTCATCCCTAAGTGACTGAGAGGTCCCATTCCTCTCTTAGGAGATTTGACCTCTTGATGGAGAAAACACTGGTGTTTGAGGTCATCTCCTTTATCTAGTGGGACCAAGTGCTGTGAAACCACAGATTTCACATCATTTTTTGGAAGTTTCTGGTCCAGCCAGTCAGCCTCCCACACAGCCCAGACCTCAAAAACTCTTCTGTGGGGACATTGCATTATGAACTTAACAGTTCCCACCCATCACACTGGTTCTATAAGACCAGCAAAAGCTTTGCTGTGTTCCCTTTGCTTCAGTAGTGCCTCTCAGCTTGAGCCAAATAAGATCCTCAGGGCAAGCCTAGAATTGGGAAATCCTCCCAAGGCTGATCACCAACAGCTCTGTGATGTTTTTAATAATTTGATTTTGTAATTTATCTCTTTTTTTCCCTAGTTAATGTAATGAGGGCATGACCTGCCATAGCCACTATAGCCTACTCAGAAAGAGAAATCTCCTTCTTTAAACACATATTTAAACTTGCACTTCATATATCTAGAATTCCTCAGGATCTATATCCTCTCCTTGGACAAGTTTTAAAACACTCTCACTCCCCATCTCCATTCCTGAATAAATTCCACACTGAGATCACCTGGTATGTGAGTTCCTGGGTTGTTACCATTGTCATTGTGTTGCTGCTGCTGCTGTTGGATTATGCATTCAAAATTTGACTTAACAACAAAGTTTTACTGTTTGTTTGTTTGTTTTTAAATCATTATTTCCCATACCCTGTGTCTTTTTTGGTCTTGTGCTCATTTTCTTTTTCATTTATGGCAGTACATTTTTGAGTAATTCTTTTAGAGAGTCTGAGAATAATATATTTGTTCAGAGAGACTCTAAAATATCTTTGATCCCCCCCTCACTCTTGAAGGCTAGTTGAGTTATGCACAGGATCTTAGGATCAAAAAAATTTTCCCTGGAAATCTGAAGCTCTTTTCCCATTGTTTTTCAGTGTTGCCAAATAAAAATCATTTGCCAATCTGAATCTTATTCCTCTGAAAATAAGCAGTGCCACCCCCTCTCTATCTTTAAAGACTTTTTCTTCTGAAATTTTACCACTGTGTGTCAGGAATGACTCTTTCTCCCTCCATTTATGTTGCTTAGCATTTGAGTGATCCTCTCAACTTTAAGATTCTTGCCTGTCTTCGGTTTTGGGAAATGTTCTCCTATTGATTGATTAATCATCTCTCTCTCCACATCTTCTGCTTATGAAACTCCTACTAAGAACTAAAAAATGTTGACATTTCTGTATCTAGTTTCTATATCATTTAACTATTTTTTCATTCTCCATATCTCTCAGTCATTTTACACCAGGTCTAAGACAATCCCTCAGCTTATTTTTTTAAAGATTTATTTATTTATTTTGGAGAAAGGGAGAGAGAGAGAGAAAGAGCGATCATGCTCACAAGTTGGCGGAGGATCAGAGGGAGACAGTCCTCAAGCAGATTCCCCAAAGAGCACAGAGCCCACCACAGGGTTTGATCTCATGACCCAGGAGATCCTTACCTGAGCTAAAACCAAGAGTCAGACAGTTTATCAACTGAGTCACTCAACTGAGCCACCCAGCCAACTACCCCTTCCCTCAGCTTATTTTTAACTCACTAATTCATTATTTCAAAAACAACTTGGAAATATTTCAATATAAAATATATAAAAAAGCATAAATAATATAGTAAACACACTAGTACACACTACCCAGCTTTAACATTTTGCCATATTTGCTTAATGTTTCCGTTTTTAAGCAATTAAGTATTGTCAATTGAGTTGAAGCTCTTTGTGTACTCTTCCCAATTCCATTCCCCTTCTTTTCTGTCCATAGGTAACAACTATATTAAATTTGGTCTTTATGATTTTAAGTTACCTTTTTATTAAGGTATTATTTGTATACTATATAATTCACTTATTTTTAAGTGTGTCATTTGATGAATTCTGGTATTTGTACAAAATTGTGTAACCACCATCGCAATCAAGATATAAAAGAATTCCATCACCCAAAAAAGTTTTCATGTGCCCTTTGGCAGTTGATTATCTGCTTCTATCCTGGCCCTAGATAACACCCACTTTCTGTCCTATTGCTTTTCCTTTTTTGAATTTCATATATGGGATCAGATACTGTATATTCTTTTATGTTTGGTTTATTTCACGTACCATAATATTTTTGAGCCGTGTTTTTGCATGCTGCCATGTTTTTGCATGTTTGATTACTTTTTATTGCTGGGTAGTATTCCCAAGTATGGATATGCAACAATTCATTTATCCATTCACCAGTTGATGAACATTTGAATTACTTCCAGTTTGGGGCTATTCTGAATAATGCAACTATGAACATTTGTATTCAGATCTTTGTGTGGACATATGTTTTAATTTCTCTTGGGTAAATACATGAAAGTAAAATTGCTACATTATAGGGAAGTGTATTCTTAACTTTATGTTAACACAGTGTTTTCCAAATTGGCTTTGCTGTTTTACATTCCCACCAGCAACCTATGAGAGTTCCATTTTCTTCATATCCTTGCCAACACTTAGTATTGCCAATCTTTTTAACTTTAGTGTATGGTGGTACATCATTATTATTTTACTTTGTATTTCTCTAGTGACTAATAAAACTGGGGATTTTTAATGTGATTATTACATTCATATATCTTCCTTTTTGGAATTTCTGTTCAAATCTTTCCCCATTGTTATTGGATTGTTTGTCTTATTATCACACTGTAACAGTTCTTTATGTATTTTAGATACATGTTTTCCAATTTTAACGTAAATTTTCTCAAAATATAACCATGGATGTTATACTGAATGCATAGAAAAGGTATATGCTATTGTTTTCATGTTTTAACTTTATATAATAGATATTGTACTAATCTATCATTCTGCAATTTCTTTTTAGTCACTTATCATTATATTTTTGAAATCGATCCCCGTGGATACATGTAGCTGTAGGTAATTCATTTTACCTATTGCATAAGATACGTAATGTGACCAAACCACAATTTTTCTTGCCCATTCTCTTTTAGCTTATGGGTTGTTTCCAATTTTTTGTTAATACAAATAATTCTGCAGTGAACACACACATAATTCCTTACACACATGTAAGTTTCTCTATGCTTACACCTAGACATGGCATAGGGGCTGCATGTCTTTAAATTTATTCCAACTTTCCCTTTAGCTATATTTTGTACTATTCAGCCAACATACTGAGTTTTAAATTTAAACAATTATTTTAAATTTTCAAGATCTCTTAGTGATTCATTTTAGTAACAGCCTGTTCTCAAATTATGGGTATGATAGCTTCTCCAGTCTCCCTGGGGATGGTAATTATACTACTTCAAAGTTTTCTTTTTGTTTGTGTTTGCCCCCTTAAGTCCATTCCCTTGAGTTTTAGGTCTTCTGTTTGTTAAATTTGATTCCCCTCTTTCACAGTGTTGATTTTCCTGAACTGCTTTGGCATTCTTGGTTTTCTGTGGTGATTGGCTTTATCTGCCTGTCTCTAAAGGATGGTTTTGAACACAAGAGTTTGTCTCTGGTAATCGCTGTGGAGGAGTGTTGTCAGGGGTGTGTGATGGAAACTGGGCTTCTTCCCACTTCCCTGTGTGTCCCTAGTTTCCCCAGGGCATGTCCCTGACTCTCAGACCTAAATATGTCCACTCATTGCTCTGGCTTATGGGTAAACTCCTCCACTGTAGGATGCTCAGCATGAGCAATGAGGGGTGGGGAGGGGGAGTTGGTCAAGGATATGCCAGCCTGGTTGCTTCGAATGCAGCTTCTCAGTTGCTCGTTCTCATGATTGCCCTGGGCCCTCTGCGGCTCTTGGTATCCTGTGGACGTGTTGACTCTGAGTTTGGAGCGTTCCTGGAACCAGCCCCATCTTGCAGGGCAGGAGAGTGATGCTCTCCTTGTATGTTTTGGGCTATGGGCTCCTCTGTCAATTCAGGCCTGTCTGCTTTCCATCTCTCAGGAATCCCCCAAACTCTCTGATCCACTGAGAACTTTCTTGTTTTCTACAACTGTTACAATAGTATATTCACTTACAACAATGCATATATTTTTTTCTAACTGGAGATTTGGGGAGAGAGGACTAGACCCAGTCTGTCATTTTCATCCAGTCTCCCATGCTTCTGAATTTCTTTCGATTCTGTCTTCCTTGGATCTCTCTGACCTTGGGTCTCCATGGGTCTCTCTGTGTCTGCCTCTGGCTGTGGTTCTGTGTCCACATCTCTTGGTGGCTCCATTTCTATTCGCGTTTTCCTCTCTCCCTAGTTTCTCTAAGCCTGTTCCTCATCATTCCCTATTCTCGGTGGCTGCTCCCCCTCAGTGGGAGGCTCTGGCCCCCGTGGCTGGCCGGCTCTGGAGCAGTTTGTGGGTGGGGGAGCCCCAGATTGCTGCAACGTGGAACAAGGATTTCCAACACATGCTCCCTCTGGCAGCCCGCCACCACAGCTCACTGCCTGCCAACATCACACTTCAACTTAAAGAGGGAAAACTGCCAGACCAATGTTTTAGCTACAGCCCCGTGTCAGGGTTGCATGGGGAATCTCACAGCAGCCCCTGCCAGAAGCTTGAGCTGTGAGGGGATTGGGGAAGGGGCTCGGGGCTGCCTGGTGTTGGTGGGGGGTCCTGGCTGCCACCCTCCCTGGCTTCACTGGTTCTGAGTACGAGAAAGTTGCTTGGAACCTACTCTGGGCTCTTCCTTTCCTAATCCACTCCTGGGCAGGTAGGTAACTAGTGGTCCTGCTTCCTCTCTCCATTGTCTCTCCCTGCCCCATGCCACCCACACTGTGACAGCCTCCTCCACCCCTGGATAAAGTAGCCCTGGGCTGTGGGTTGAAGGAATGGTCTGGGACTTTGGAAAAGTCCGTGGAATCACTCTGGTTTTACTGGTCAGGGGTCAGGAAATGGCAGATATCAGTGTAGAAGTTCTCACCTTCACCAATGAAGAGACAACCATTCCTTTCTGCGCAAAAGTTCCATTCTTTTCTAGGAATTACCCCTGCCGGCATAGACGTGCCCATCCTTGCTAATATAGACATGCCCATCTATAGAAGCGCTTGTTCTAGCAAACGTAGGGATTCCTATACATGCGAGTGTGGAAGCGCCCCATCTTTACCTGTGTGCAGCACCCTTCCCTGCCACTATAGACTCACCAGCTCTTTCTTTCAAAGTCACCATACCCATTCCTGTCCCTGGGGACATTCCCAGCCCAACCACTGCAGATGCTTTCATTCTAATGGACATAGAAGCACCCACAGTTGTAAGCTCCATTCCTGTCCATATAGAACTGACCTCTAAGCAACCTTAACTCCCACCAGGATCCAATTTAGATGTCTCTTCCTCCAGGCAGCCTTCCCATTCTTCTAGTGAGGATGCACCCTCCCTGCATGTGCAGAGACCCTCAATCAAGGCGAAGGGGAAATGTGCTCCTCTCTACAGTACAAGAGTACTTCCGGCCAGTGCACGGTTCATTCCTTCTTTCAGTGTGGATTTCCTTGGTATTCCAGCAGGATAAGCCCAGTCCACACTTGGGGCAAGGCCTCTTTTAGGAGCGCAGGGTCTCTTTGAGCTGCCAATACAAAACATGCGTGTGAAAAAGCCTGGAAGTTCCCATTCTAACTCCTGTAGAAACAGCCATATTTGAGAACACAGAGGTTCCCAATTCCACCCGTGTAGAAGTGTCCATCAATAGGGAAGCATCTACCGGTGGGGGTCGGGGGTGGGGGGCTCCCAGCCTGCCAACATGAATGCACCATCTGCTATCAGAGGCAAGTAGGCCCTTGAGACACCTGGTAGACCCAGAAGTTATCAATGAGGAAAGGCAGCATGAAGAGGTGGGGTGGGGGGATGGAGCCACTTGATCGAACCCACAGCCTGGTGAAGTGCCAGCTGCCAATATAAACAGATAAGCATTAATAATCACTCTTTCTTTAAAAGCCCCGCTTGCATGTCCCATTTTCCTGAGGACGCCACCTGCACAGCTGTTCCTAATCAAGGACCATTTAATTCATTCCCAGATCATTGTCTGCATTAATTGTCTTAAACAAACCGAAGTTCATCTCACCTTATTCCCCAAGGGCCTGGAGGGTTTCTAATTACCTGTAGGTGGTTCTCCACACAGCCCAGCTTCATTAAAGATCACAATATGTTCCTCTAATAGGTTTCCCATTAAAATCCAATGGGTTCCCTTCAAAATGAGTTATGTCCCAGAAAAAAAAAATCCACTAAAATATATTTTAATTAAAGGGAATTAAATATTGCATATGTCTGTTTCTGCCAACAGGTTGCACTTGAGACTGATGGTAGCAGAAAGGGGAGGGGAGAGGTGGGAAAGAGGAGGAGGGGGAGGGGAGGAGGCCAGAGGGTTCACTTGTCGGGGAAGAGCTTTGAAAGCAGACAGTGGGCCCACTGCTCCTGGCATTGTGACTTTTGACAAGTTGCCTCACCTCTTGGAGCTTTAGTTTCCTGGTGTCTAAAATGGAGATAATAATCCCTGGATTCCAATTTATTTTTGCTATGATTGGAGACAAAATATGTAAATAAAATGCTTCACACATTAAAAAGTCCTCAATAGGTGTCACTGTTGTTATATAATATTGTAAATAAATACTGTATTCATCAGCTGTGCTGTGTAACAAACAACTCCCCCCAAATCTCAAAGGCTTAAAACCAAGAATCTTTATTTTTCACAAGGACTGCAGGCAAGTCTGTACTGCCTCACACAACTTCTTGTTCTGGAATCCAGGCTGAAGAAACAGCCCCTTCTCCGGGGCAGGTTGTTTTCATGGCGGAGGACAGACGGGCAAGAGAGCAAGCTGACCCGTGCCAGTGCCTTCCAAGCCTGTGCTAGACATTTGGATGTCACGTTGCTCACTTTCCAGTGGTCAGAGCGATTCACGCTGCCAAGCCTGGCCCTGGGGCTGAGAACCGCATCCCTTTTCCCAGGACGTAGGACAACGGTGGGGCTCTATGATCCTCTCACAAGGAAGGGAATGAATAGTTGTCAACAATAAAAGAATTCACAACGTGATCCTATCACCAGGTTTTATAGTGGTGTTTCCCAAGCTTGCCTGACACTAAAAATCTTCTGGGGATCAAAATGCAGAGACCTGAATCCTAAGTCAGAACTACTAAACCACATTCTCTCTAAGGGAGGGCCCGAGAAATCTGTGTTGTCTTTTTTTTTTTTTTTAAACAAATGGCCTATGATCATCTTTATTTTTTTTTTTAAGATTTTATTTATTTATTTGACAGATAGAGATCGCAAGTAGGCAGAGAGGCAGGCAGAGAGAGAGGAGGAAGCAGGCTCCCCGCTGAGCAGAGAGCCCGATGTGGGGCTCGATCCCAGGACCCTGGGATCATGACCTGAGCCGGAGGCAGAGGCTTTAACCCACTGAGCCACCCAGGTGCCCCCCTATGATCATCTTTATTATCAGGAACATTTGAGAAATAGTTTCACAGAATAATGGAAAACATCATAGGCTTGATTCAGACAGACCTGAGATTGTAAACTCCTCCACCATGTATTAGCTGTGTAATCATGGGGAAAAAATTTTTTCTTTAAGACATTATTTATTTGTCAGAGAGAGAGAGAGAGCGTGAAAGAGAGCACAAGCAGAGGGAGTGGCAGGCAGAGGGAGAAGCAGGCTTCCTGCTGAGCAAGGAGCCCAGTGCGGGACTCCATCCCAGGACCCTGAGATCATGACCTGAGCTGAAGGCAAACGCTTAACTGACGGAGCCACCCAGGGGCCCTATGCAAAAGTTTCTTAACCACTCTGAACTTTAGTTTCTTTATTTGTGAAATAAGATAATATATGCAAATCACTTAGCACAGTGTCTGGTCTAGTATAGGCCTTCAATAAACATTAGCTCTTCTTATGTTTTAAAAATAACCACAATAATAATGACGCTGATACTGAATGTAAAGTGCCCAGCTCAGTGAGTTGCAAATGGTACTTTTAAGAACAATAGTATTAAATTATAATAATGATAATAATCAGATACATAATATAAATACTCATAATAATATTCAGTAGGAATAGCTATCCACAGCCAGAGACACTGCCTTATGCTCTGAACTCCTTAGTATGAGTCCTTAACTCCAGCTACACATTAGAATCAACTGTGGGACTTTAAAGATTCCTAGTGCCTCGGCCCCACCCCTGGAGATTTTGATTCAATTAGTCTAGGGTGTGCTTCACGCCAGCCAAGCTCCCCAGATATTGCTACCATACAGCCAAACTGCCACCCTGAGGACTTGCTACTCAAAGGGTGGTCCACGGACCACCAGGAGCAGCCGCCCCTGGGAGCTTGTTAGAAATGTGGAATCATGGGCCCCACCCTGGACCAGAGGTTTCAGAATCCACATTCTGACAAGACTCCTAGATGAGTTGGTCACATTAAAATTTGGATAAATGGTGCCCCCAAGGACCTCGTCGTCTTAGCCCCAGCTCACCCCTTGCCCAATGGTTTCTTGGGGACTCAACACGTTGAAAACTTTGGGCTTAAAAAACAGTCTCCACCCTCTCCTTCCGACACACCACATTTTCTATTTCTACATCTCTGGCTCCTTCTAAATTTTTCCTTGATCCTTCTCCTCCATTGACCTCTAAAGGGTTGAATGCCCAGGGCTGTGATGGGTCCTCTGTCTCCCTCTATCTCTAAGTGTCTTCACGTGATTCCGTGGTTTATCTAAAGCCACCTATTGAAATTTTGTCCATATGGTTCCTAAGCTGCGAGTGGTGCTGGGAAAATCAGTGCCTCTCTCAGCTCAGCTCCAAGGACATGTGGTCTGTACAGCTCTGTGCTTGGTGTAATGCTCTGCTCTCACCCTCTTGAAACTCATCATAATTTTTGAGCAAGGAGCTCTGCATTTGCATTTTGCAATGGGCCTTGCCCTCTACTCCTTCCAAGACTCTCAAGGTGGGCAGCTCCCCCAAGGAATGAAAAAGCTTAGGGTCAAAAATGGCAAAACTCCCCACACAATAAGCTTTCCTCACCCCAACTCATTCCTCTCACAGACACCCCTGCCCACCTTGGTAAATGGCACCACCATCCGCTTTTCAGACCAACCATCTTGCCATGATCCTTGATGACCCTTGCCCCTTGCTTCTCATCCCCTACATTCACCCATCCCCCTCTGAAATGTGTTTTGAGTTGGTCTTCTTCTCTTCAGCTCAAGCCTCTCTTGACTCTTGCTGGGACATTTGTAACTGGTCTCCCTAGCCCTCTTTCACCTCCAGAGCAACCAGAAGGATCCTGCGGGGTGGGGGTGGGGGTAATTGGATCACAGTCCCTCAGCTTGAAAGCCTCTGATGGCTTCCAACTCTTGCTCTGCAGTTGACTCTCTCGTTTTCTTCCCACCCTCCCACCAGACTGAATGACCCCCAGTTCTTCTACCTCTGGGGTCTTGGCACAGGCCGTTCCCCTGCCTAGAACCTTCTTCTTGCCCTCACCCCACACCCCACACCCCTTCCTCCAGGCTTCCTATAGCCGTCACCTTGCAGACCCTTCCTCCGGGCAGCCTTCCTTGATGCTCCCTCTCCTTTGGGGTTAAATACTCTTTCTTTGAGTTCCCCAGGTCCCTGTGCACCCCATCCTCCCCATTCAGCTCTTCTCTGCCTGTGTCCATGCCCACATCCAGGATCCTGGAGGGAAGGGGAAAGCGCTGTCTTGTTCTCTATTACAACTTTGGTGCAGGGCACACAGTCAGAGATCATTAACTGCTTGTTGAATGAATGAATGATGAATGATGAATGAATGAATGAAACCTCCCTCACCTTCGCTGCTAGTCTAGCCCTGCTCTCAGGCCAGAGTTCTGAGAAATGGGCTATCCCCTTGTTTCCCAGAAGGAGGTCTCTCTAGTGTTATCCCCTGGGGGCCCAAACCCAGGCCCTGGACAGACCAGACCCTTGCTGTCTCTCTTGCCTCCTTTAAAGGGAGCTGCCGACCCATGCCAAGTCCATCTACTGATACTTTGGGGGTATTGCCCTGCCCCCTGCCTGCCCCCAGGGTCTTTCCAGACCACCTGTCCGGGCATCCAACAGCTACTTCTCGTCCCCATTTCCTGGCTGGCTGTATCAGATGGAGTCTGTCCCTTCGCAGGGACATCCATTGGCAGCTTGAAATCGGCCATGGTGGGAATATTCACACTATGGATGTTGGCAAATGCTACAAATTAGGGCTTTGTCGCTATTGTCGATAGGAGGGCACCTGCCGATTCTAGGGTGATGGCAGCTCCGGTGTTTGCCCAGACTCCTCCGGCTTTGGCGCTCGGACGCTGGCCCCAGCTCGCCTGGCTTCCTCCTTGTCTCCCCTTCTCTCCCCTGAGCACACTGCAGATTCTGTATGATCATGTCTTTTCTCTGCTGTTTTATGAACATGCGGCCCAAATGCAGCTAGTTGACCCGGCTTTACGTTGCGTTTCAAATAACCAGCCAAAAAGGCAGCCGAGCTTCACTGACCCTCGGTGCTAAGTCGCAAGAGAGAGAAGCAGATTGGCCCAGCTTGAGTCAGCGTCCATCCCTGGTGTCATCAGGGGGGCAGAGAGGTGGGGTACCCGTGGGGCCTAGGGGGCCCCACCCTGGGGAGAGGGGCAGGTCTCAGAAAAGGAGCCGGAGGCTCCAGGACCACAGAGGGGGCCCGCCACACCTGCCTTGACCTGGCTGGACCCTCTCAGAGATCAGCTTGAATCCCCTGTCCCTGTGGCCATTGTCATTTGGAGGATCTCTACTCTCTTGAGTTCCAGCCCAGGCTGCTTCCCTCATCAGAGGCTCAGCTTCCTCCTCCGTGAAATGGGGACAACCTGCAAAACAGGGCTGTTTTAAGATTCTCCGTGGGCAGAAGGCCCAAGGCCCAGCTGGCCACCTGCTGTGTCACCACGACACACATCTGACTTTCCTAAAGTCCCTGAAGTTCCCCTGCTCCTTGCCGGCCACCACCCTCCTCCCTTCTTGTCCTATCACCATCACGCTTCCTGCTTGCCGGCCTGGCCCCTGGATACCTGTGGTCACGCCCAGGGAGACCCCCCCACCCCCAACCACACCACCACACAACACCTATCTCACTAATATGGGACACGCACCCGAGGGCCTGTGATCGGCCATTAAAACCATGAACTTGACCACTCTCTCAGTCACTGAGGCTCCTGGTCAGCCGGGTGGAGTTCCTGTGGCCCAGCCTCTCCCCCAAGGGCCCGCCTAACATCAGGTGGGGCTCACCGTGCTGCACGGGGCGGGGGGGCGGGGGGGGGGGAGACAGGGACTCACCAGGGCCTAAAAGACATCAAATGTCCCAGGTATCTTTTAGGGTCTCCTGGGACACCCCTTACATCCTGTGCACAGAAGCAGCTGTTGTTGTTATGTTTCTTGTTGTAAGTGTTATCATTTGCCCACCCACTGAGCAAACATCCGGACCGCGGACTCTCTTCTGAGTGGGGGCTGGGTGCTGGGCTTTAGAGACACAGCAGACATGGGTCCTGAATTGGGGAACCTCAGCCCATGGCCTGAGGCTGTCCAGGTCTCACCAGGCTATGGGTGCAAAGAGGTCACACCCAGCACCCCAGGCCCAGGCCCACCTTTTGCAGAGAACGAGAAGATTAATTTTTTTTTAAAGTAAGCTGAATGCCCGAAGTGAAGCTGGAAATTACAGCCCCAAGGTCAAGAGTCATATGTTCTACTGACTGAACCAGCCAGGCACCCCAGTGAAGCTCTTCTTTTAGTTCAAGGCCACACGATGGCTTTCTCCCTTGGGTGTGGCACGTACCTCACAAGGACAGTGGAGCGCGGGGACTCTCAGTTTCCAGCCACTGCCTCGGATCTGGGACTCTCCTTTCTGCTCAGCCCTGTTGCTTACTCCGAATCCACATTTTCTAACAATTAATTGTCCCCAGGAGGCCATGCAGTCCCTCCGTGCACCCTGGCTTCCATGGGCTGTCCGTGGTGGCCAGTAACAGACACGTGGCAGAATGGCCTGTGTCACGATGAGGCAGGGCCATCTTCAGGTCCGTGCCTCCCTGAGAGTGAGCGGTAGTATTGGTCAGCAGATGTTTACCAGCCTCTCTCCTGGGCTGAACGGACATCATAACCCTCTATGTTGGGCCCAGCCTGTGGCTTTCTTTAGCCATCGGAAAGCAGCGGGCATGACTTGAGCCAAGGCCTTGAACACGCCTGTACCAGTTTGTTTGGCCATGAGCTCCTGTGATCTGCCAGAGGAAGACCTCTCCTTGGTGGTCAGGAGGCCCTCTCAGCCTGGGCCCCAGAATAAGCACACGTGGAACAGACTGGAAAACGACCCACAGCCTGAAGCAGAGTGGTCCGGCCCAGCCTGGCCTAAATTAGCTGAACCACGGTCAACCTGCCGGCCTGTGACCTGAGTGCATGCAAAGACATGCCTGTTGTCAGTCACTGGGTTTGGGGGACGATTGTTTCGTGGTACTGTTATAGCAAGAGCTGATGAGTGCAGGTGCTCTCGGGGACTCATCTGTCCCCAGGTCTTTGATCGGTGCTGCAAGGTGACAGCCACACAGACAGGCAGACAAAGGAGACAGCTTTTCTCCATGAAGCTTTTTGTTTTTAATCAAAAGGGACATCTTTTTCCAAAAGCCCCCTCCCCCATAAACATCTCCATCAGTCTCATGTCTCATGTCTCTTGTCCCAGGCCTGTCACTTGTGCCCTAACTGATCACTGGCAAGAAGGATGGGACCACCGTGATTTGCTCACCTTATTGAACATTTCCTCCCTCCTTGCGGTGGGGAAGGGGTTCCATGAATCACAGGGGCACCCAGTGGTCAACTGAACTGTGGGTTCCATCCGCATGGAAGGAAGTGGGCCATAGCCCTTGAGTGGGAACCCACAATGCAGCCACAGACTCCTGCTGCCCCAGGAAACCAACGATCAAATGTTTCCTACTGCAGGTATCAAATGCATAAATGTTAAAATAGCGCTGTGATTCTCGTTTCTCTGTGACTCTAGTAGGTCTTCTCTGAGTTTGCAAACTTTAGGCAGTGGTGGACAGCCAGATTTTTCGTAGCAGACCCAGTGAAAAAAATGTAGGTGGAACTCAAACTATAAGACAGGTAAAGAGAGAAATACTCTGGTTTATGGGGGATATGCATGTATGGCAGTGGGAGTGGGAAAGAAGGATGATGGGGAGCTCCAAGCCCCTTTTTTTGGCTTCCTTCTTTACTCCCACCCACCCAGGAGGACCCCGGCGATGTCAGAGAGCCCAGGTTTCCACCAAAGTCAGTTAGGAAATCATTATATAAAGAAAATAGAACTCACATTTATTGACTATCTCCTTTGTCCTAGGCAATTGTGTTACATTTGTGTCTTGAATCCAACAACATCCTTTATGCCCACTTTAAAGAGAAATGAAGTCATTGCCTAAGGTCATACAGTTAGTTGTGGGGCCAGAATTAGAAACCAGACGTCCGCCTCCAAAATCAGTGTGTTTGGTCTTAGACACAGAGCAGTGTCCCATCCTCTACCCTCGACCACAATGGAGGAAGGGGCAGACCTCAGGATGGTGGCCCAGGTTGGTGGGGGCGGGGTGGGGGGGGTGGTGGCGTGTTTAGAAAGAGCACCCACTCTGGAGTTAGTGTGGTGATTTTTGGAGAGGCCTGGGTTTGAGTCCCAGCTGTGACCCCAGCTCTGTGACCTGGGCAAGTCTCTTGACCTCTCTCCATCTCACTTCGTTCATCTGCAAAAACAAAATATTGAGTCCTTGCAGGTTTGACAGCCTAAGACCTAAATTTAGCCCACCCAGGTGGCCTGGATTGACACCTGCTAGGCGAGTCCTCCCCATCAATGAGACAGAAACTGCATCACAGGGCATGGGCCTCCGAGGGAGGAAGTGGAACCGAGCCCTCTTCTCCCCCAGCCGCCCCCACGCGCTGCACCGCTGCACCGCCTGACCTGATTAAAACCCAGTCGGAGGGGCCCGCCAGTGACTCAGCCCCTTGCATGATCTGATTGTCAAAGTCAATTCCTAGAAGTTGAAAGTCACTTCTCTTCTGCAGCCATTGCTACCACCTCCCACCACGAGGCAAGTTCTAATTCTGTCCTCCTACCACAGGGCCATGGGGAAGGCAGTGAGGGCACAGGGGGATTTCAGGGGAAAGTCTGAGTTGGAAGTCTGAAGGCTGGGTTGTCCTGGAAGGGATGAGAGGGGCAGAGGCCTGTCCTGGTCATGGGAGGAAACGGGATGTATGAAGCCAGAGGAGGAACAAGGCCTCAGCTCTGCTCTGGAATTACCAGCTGTGTGATCACGGGCACATTATGGCATCTCTCTTTGCCTCAGTTGTGTGTAAAGGCAGGAAAACCCTCCTTCCCAATTTCACTTCTCAGAGGTAACTATGGCTGATGGATCAGAGCGTGTCTTTGCATACTCTTGTCTCACAGATACAAACCCGGAAGGCAGAGAAAGATAGAAACAGAGAGCTGGAAAGACTGGGGATGGCATCGGTCACTGTCACCGCGGCCGCAGGATCATACCGTCCTGGGAGGTGGTTTAGAACCCGGGATGGTGGAGATCACAGGGTTGCTGTGGAGAACTGGCTTTGGAAGTGCTTTCTCTCCCACTCACTGACCTCCAGGAGGATATAAGCTCAGCGAAAGCAGTGACATGTCCTGTCTTGCCCCATCCCCAGCCCCTGGCAGTGTCTGGCATGCATAGTGGCGCAGGTGGAGAAGCGGGAGATGCAGCGTCTGCCCCCTGACAAAGTAAGTCAGGGCTTAGTACCCACGGGCTGGGCTGCAAGGGGGCCTCGCGCCAGGCACCCACCTCCCAGGTGTAAAATGAACACGTCTGCTGCTTCGATTCCGTCTTACAAAATCTCCCTCCAAGCATCTTGTGTCCAGGCTATCCCAGAGCTACGCAGGAAAGGGGAATTCTGGGAAACACAGTTTCTACCTAGGTTAAAGCGGTGCAAAGCCAGCCGTTTCAGATGGTCAAGATCCCCTCCCGATTACATTGTGGCAGAGCAGAACAGTTAACATACGCTCTGGGACAGGGAGAGCAGGGCTAAGACAGCGAAGGGACACTGCCCTCTGCCCCAGGTGAATATGACGTGCGTCTGCCCTCTTCCGTCCAGGGTGGGGATGGACGAGAACACCCCGCAGATCAGCAGGCGCGTACTAAGCGCCATCGGCTACAGTGATCCGGCGCCGCAGTGAGACTGCGGCTACCTCCTAGTTCACCATCGTCCTCGATGACCTTTCCGGTTTTACAGGGACTCTGGGGGCAGAACCAAACCGGGATCTGATAGGAACCAGCGCTCGTGCATTCTTCCCGCCCTGGAGGGTGGCTCTCATCTGTGCTAGCCTCCCAGCAGGTGGTGTGTTTCTGATTCACTGTCTTGGCTGGGGTGGTGGCAGTGTTAGGGGCCTCCACTCCATCTTTCCTCTGAGGAGGCCTTTTACACTCCCACGGAAGGAAGCAAATTGAGGGTTCTGCCAGCTGTGGGGGTTTCCATCCTATTTATCCACTCAGGGACAGCAGAGATGACCGGCGTGAGTCTGCGGGTCCACAAGGCCCGTTGTGAGATGTACTCCGGCCAGCGCTCCATTTTCTGTGTTCACCAAGCGTATCATATTAGCGAATCCTCTGGTCTTATGTAATGTGTCCATTCTAACAAGTCCAGCTCGCTGAGACTTGGGTCCCTCCCTCTGTGATCTGCCAAGGCCGTTTTGTCATCTCCCCCACACTCGCTACGGACTCGCTTCATATCAAGGCCTCTGGAAGCCATTCCGATGGCACTAGGAGATGAGCTCCTGCTCTGACACACAGCAGAGTGCTCCCAGATCAAGAATGTCCCCATCCAGTCTTATATCCTCCCTCCCTTGTTATAGGACCTTCAAGACCCATTCCCAGGGGGCGCTCTCCTAGTTCCAGCCAGGACACAGCCAGGCTCTGCACCTCTTCTGGTAGCGAATCCATTTCCTCCTACTAAAGAAACAATACTAAACCTCTCCGACCACGTTGAGCTCAGATGAGGCCTTTGCATGGTCTCCCATCCAGGGGAAGCTCTAGTAAGGACGAGGGGCCGCCCCGACCTGGCCAGGGGCTCAGGTTTATCAAGCAGATCCGCATGAATATTCCCCTTCCGGATCCCAGAGCCCTGGCCTTTCTCCATCATCTCTCCGACCTCAACACAGAGGCTCGCTGGCTTGGAGGATGAAGCTTCTTGTGTGCCTTTTTTACTCTTTCAATCAGATCTTGGGTCTGAAGTTCGGCACAGCTGCCCCCCAGCTCCGGGAACGAAAGGTCTATTTAAGGGCTGTCCCGGCAGACTCCCAGCATTCACCCCGGGCCCTGAGTTGATAGTGGGCTGACCTAAGCCTGTCGTTTTCTTCCTCCAGGGCCTTCATGACAGTTAAGCCCACCTGAACAGCTCTGCGATCCTTGGAGTTACCATTGGGCCCCTAATCCCCATCTCTCAAGAGCTAGAGCCACTAGACAAACCCGGGCACTCTCTTCCCCCTGCACGCCTTTCTGATCAAGTCAGGGGAGAGTCTCAGCACTCCTAGCACCTCTCCATTCCCACCGGCAATGTGGTCCTCTATTCGGTTCCAGAAGCCCGTCCTGAAAGTCTCCTTCCCGGGACCATTTGTATTACGAACTGTCTTGGGTTGGGCTGCGCCGGAAGCAGCTGGTTTGTTTTAAAGCCGATCCCAGGAAAGAGCAACAGGGAATGGGGAAGGGACACGGAGAAGGAAAAGCTGTCACGTGTGTATTAATGAGCAGGTCCCACTGGAGGCAACTGAGACTCAGTCCCAGTGGGGAAATGACGGACTAGAATATGTCCAAGAGACATCTGACCCAAGGGGCAAGGAAGGGGGATCATTCATCCTTCCATTCTTATGCATCCTTGGCTAAACGCTGCCCCTGGACGCGTTAACCACCCAGGGCTTCTGGTCCGTGCTAACCTACACTGCAGCAGGGTTAAGAGGAAGCACTTGGGCAAAAAAAAAAAAAAAAAAAAAAAAAAAAAATCCCAGGAGCTTGTGTCTGACGCCATCACCACATATGGGGAAAGTGAGTGCTGAGGGACTATGGGTGGGATGCCCACTGTGGCTTCTGCAACAGGTCTTTCGAGAACTTAGGCTATACATGCATTCCAATTACTAAAGAACAAAAATAGCTAAATTACTAAGAGCACATGATGTTAAAGCTCTTTATATGCTATAAACTCATTTCATCGCCATACGAATGCCGTAAGGCTACTACTATTAAAGTGCCCATTTTACAGATGAGGAAACTGAGACACAAAGATTTGAAGCCAAGATTCTTGCCCAATATCCTACAACTAGTAAATCACTATACTTCAAACTCCCCACAAGCCACAACCGTTCTGGGTTTTGCTCAGCCATGTTAATATTTACTATGTTATTTATATATTTACTATATTTATTTACTATATTATTTATATATATTTACTATATTATTTATATATATTATACGAATATTTATTATATTATGTTAATATTTACTATAAACTTGGTATATTAAGTGAACGATGGATTAATTTCAAATACATGCACAGTGAATTCTTTGAGAGAAGGAATCGGATCTTTTGGCCTCAGTGTTCAGGGCACCCAGCCCACTGGGAACTTATTGAATATATAAATGAATGATGGAAGAAGTAACCAAAAGCGGGGCGCCTGGGTGGCTCAGTGGGTTAAGCCTCTGCCTTCAGCTCAGGTCATGATCCCAGGGTCCTGGGATCGAGCCCCACATCAGGCTCTCTGCTCAGCAGGGAGCTTGCTTCCTCCTCTCTCTCTGCCTGCTTCTCTGTCTACTTGTGATCTTCGTCTGTCAAATAAGTAAAAAAAATCTTTAAAAAAAAAAAAAAGAATAAGTAACCAAAAGCTAGACGTTTCTTCCTCGGCCACGGATTACTGTGTGTCCTTTGATAAGTCTCCTCTCCGGCTTGGCCTCCGTTTCCCACTCTATTAGCACCCCATACTGACACCTGTCTCTTTGCTCAAGTGCCACCCCTATCAGGATTCTCAGATTCTCAGGGACCTGCCGTCCATTCAATGGACTCCCTTCCCATTTGCCACTGGTCCCGTCCAGTGGTTCCCTTCTGACTTCACTTCTTGTCTTGTTCAACCCAACCATCACATCGTCGTATTCCACCGGCGACTCTGGGGACCTGGGCTATCACTCGCCGGTGAATATTGCAGGAGAAAATCACACGACTGAGCTGCCAGGTTTCACTCTAAATTCATGACCATGGACCTCCCATGGGCCCTTCAAGCGGCCCCACAGAGCCCTGTGTTTCACTTCTCTGGGGGGACCATATCTTCTCTCTTTTCAAACTCACCACCCCCATGCCACCCGCCTCGCTCTCAGTAGGTGACCTTCCCCTAAATGTCATTGGAAGAACAGGCTTCAAAAAATACGACTGCCTACCTGGTCTCCCCCAACCCTGTGGACCTTTGGTATTTGCCTTGGTCTTCGCTGCCTGTCTCCTGACACCCGAAGGCCACGACCCTTCTCTTCTCAGAGGCTGATCTTGCCTCTTGTGCCGGGAGCCTCTTGTTTCTGCCCTTTCCAAGGACTTGAACCCTTTATTATGTCCCTTTCCCCTCCCTCCCCTCAGGTCCTTGTCCGTCAGCTCACAGACGGGCTCCCTCCTGGGTCTTGCTTCTTTACAAAGGCCCCCTTTGGGTCGCACCACACCCCCTCTGCCCCCAACTTCTCAGCAGAGTCCCTCCTCTCCCCTGCCTGAGCCTCTCCCGGCCCGATCCAAAGGGCCTCTCTTCCTCTGAGTCAGTGGCCCAGGGAGGTGCTTCCGGGAGAGGGGCAGGAGGTGAGGAGCTGTGTGTCTGCCCGGGCCTCTCTCTCCAGCCTCAGCAGCAACGTACTCAGCAGTCCCAGTTGGTCTGATCCAACTTGAGCTGTGCCCAGACTCCCGTTTGATCACCCCAAGTGGAATCTCAGCTTCTCTGCCCTTTGGGGCTCCATGTAGAGCGCCCCCCACCCCCCGCCAGACGCTAGGTTTGGTGCTAATTTCAGCCAACTGTAAAGGGTCTGAGCTGATTTAGGACAAATGCAACCAGCCAGGACCAGCTCCAAAGGTCTGAATCAGCTGCTTCAGTTTACGTAGCTCAGGCAAATTCCCCTGATCCAGCCTGGCTAATGCAGGCCAACCCCGGGAGGGCTGGACAGGTACGGTCAGGGAGCCCCAGTGGGCAGGATGTAGCCTGAGCCAGTCCAAACCTGTTTGCTGGTCCCATCCGGTTTGCTCTGGTCATAGCGTGAGCTTTGGAAGTGTATGGGGGGCCCCATACATTTTTGCTTCGAAAAAGAAACAAAGCGTTGGAAATCACTGGGTGGAATGATTGCTACGAGGCTTCCAGCCTGCTCTCTGTGGTGTCAAGTGCAAAGGAAAGGCCAGTGTTGACTTTGGTCCAATTTTTAAAATTATTTTTTAGAGCTTTAATTTTCATCCTAAGTTTGTATTTTTTATTTGAATTTGAAATTTGTAGACTTTGATTTTTCAGTTGTGGGTTTAAAAAGGAGCAGAAAGTATAGCGTTCTCATATAATTCCCTACTCACTTCCCTATTATGAACCCCTTGTCACTGAGGTACATTGTCTACACTCAGTGAGCCCGTATCGATGCCCTATTATCATCGACCAAAGCCCAGAGTTCATGATGTTAGGACTCGTTCTTAGTGATGTGCATTCTACAGGTTTGGACAAATGTGTGATGACGTGCATTTACCATTACAGAATCAAGCAGAATAGCTTCACTGCCCTAAAATCCTCTCAGCTGAGTCTGTTCATCCTGCCGTCTCCTCCCCACCCCAGGCTCTGGGCAACCACTGATCTTTTTACTGCCTCCGCCATTTTGTCTTTTCCAGAACGTCATACAGCTGGAATCATACCATGCGTAGCCTTTTCAGCCTGGCTTCTTTCACGGAACAATACGTATTTAAGATTCCTCCATGTTTTTTTTCAGAGCCTAATAGCTCATTTCTTTTTTTTTTCCTTTTTCCTTTTTTTTTTAAAGTTTTTTTTTAAGCTTTATTAATTTATTTGACAGAGATCACAAGTAGGCAGAGAGACAGGCAGAGAGAGAGGAGGAAGCAGGCTCCCTGCTGAGCAGAGAGCCCGATTTGGGGCTCGATCCTAAGACCCTGGGATCATGACCTGAGCCGAAGGCAGAGGCTTTAACCCACTGAGCCACCGAGGCGCCCCTTAATGGTAAAATATAAATAACATAAAAAGTGTCTGTTTTAAGTGTGGTGAAAGATACATTTCCATGGTCATGAGTACATTTACGTTGGACAACCAACATCACGACCCATCTCAAGACCTATTTGGCTCTCCTGAACCGAAACTTGGCGCCCATTAAACTTTAACTTCCCATTCCTATAGCTCATTTCTCTTTTTTTTTTCCTTTTTTAAAGATTTTATTTATTTATTTGACAGACAGAGATCACATGTAGGCAGAGAGGCAGGCAGAAAGAGAGGAAGGGAAGCAGGCTCCCCGCTGAGCAGAGAGCCCAATGCGGGACTCGATCCCAGGACCCTGGGATCATGACCTGAGCCGAAGGCAGAGGCTTTAACCCACTGAGCCATCCAGGCGCCCCTCATGTCTCTTTATCACTGAGTAACAGTGCACCGTCTGGTTATACCCCAGTTTGGGCCTCCGTTCCCCTACCGAAGGACATCTTGGTTGCTTCCATGTTTGGGCAATCATGGACAAGGCCGCTATAAACTTTTGTGTGGACCTAAGCTTCCAGTTCGTCTGGGTAAATTACCAAGGAATGTGATCGCTGGATCTCCGGCTGGATTTCATCAGCGTTATCAAGTACCTGGGGTATGGGGTATGGCGACAGCGAGTCCCAACGCTATACAGATCTTATCTTATTCAATTGCCACGATAACCCTGGAAATGGGCGCTGTCAGCCTGATTCACAGATGAGCAAACCGAGGCTCAAGGATGTGAAAAAAACTTTAGAGAAGGGGGAACACAGGGCAAAGGACGATTTCTAGTTTTCTTTTTCGTTCTGCTTTGCTTCGGTCCTTTTCTTCTTGTGACAAAGCAAGCACGTTTGTTTTCTGATCTGATGGTTGCTAGAGGAGTATCTTTTCTTTCCCAGTTACTCTCTGCTGCATTAGAACAACTCTCTGGCTCAGAAAGCGGGGACCTGGCTTGGCTAATAAAGGTACGTCCCTCCCCCCGACACACATGCACTCCCTTATGAATCCTTTCTCAGGCAGCCACAGTCTGGACTCACTTCAAAACAACGCTTGGCTGGGAAAAACCAAACAACCTCAGGCGCCCGGGTCCCTTTCTCTTACAGGCCCCTTCTCCCATGGTGTCCCGTGACTGCGGCATCCCTGGGGAGAGCGGGAAGGGGTCAGCGTGTAGAGAGCCATGGCGGACAGCAACCTCTGTGGGTGGCTTCCACCATGGTCAGGGATGGACAAGAGAACCCAGGTGCCCGGGGTCACTTCACTCTGGATCCAGCGGGAAAACTCCACCAGGGAGAGGACCGGGTCCACCCACGCCCACGGCTGGGCTTCCAGGCCCAGTGCGTACCCCCGAGTGGCCTCCCTTCCTTCCCCACCCCCTGCCCGTTGCCTCCATCCCCAAGCCCCCTTAAGTACCAATAATGGAAGTGCTTACTAGGCCCCGCAACTATTCACCCTTATCTTTTATTTATAGCTGACAAAGCTCCAAGCAGGAAAAATATAATCACACTTTAAATAATGGAAGTTGTAGGTATTAGAGCTACACGGGCAGTTACTGGAGGTGCGCCGATGTGTCCCCGCAGACCGGCCGGGGCGCATGCCGACTGCATTTTTAATTTTTAAAACATATTTCTTCCCAAATTATTCCGCGTTACAGAGGAGCCACATTTATGGGGGTGATAAATTACTGTAATAAAGTGCCTCTTCCTCAAATATATAGGACGAAGCCACGCTGAGCACAGCCCAGCACAGGCGGCCCCGAGAGAGCGGCGAGAAGTCCCACGGCCTCGCTCCTCGCCTTAATTATTTGGCCGATGTGTCCTACATTTTTAATACAGTCACAAGTTTTCTTTAAGCAAAGAATTCGAACCGACCGCAAATTTGTATTGTGTGGGCCCCCGTGTGCAAGGGCACGTGCGCGGGTGCAAATAAACATATAATGTGCGTGTGCGTGCGTCCATCTCTGAACATGCATCCGTGTCAGTGCCTGCCCACGTGTGCAAATGTGTGTGTGGGGGTGGTGGCCTTTGGATGTCCAGATGCATGCAAATCTGTGTAGGGCACGCACGTGTTTGCACACTTACACGGATACGTATGCTTTTAGCTAAACACACATTTTTGTGTAGGCTTGTCTTTGTGTGTACACGGCATTCGTGGATTTGGGAGTGCTGGAGCACGTTAGTGTGGAAGCATGTTTTCAGGCTTTTTCTTTTCTTTCTTTCTTTCTTTTTTTTTTTTTTTTTTTGGTGCTGATGTGCCTACTTTTCCCAGACCCTCTTGTGCATTTGTGCATTTGAATCCTTTCTTCTGCATCAAACCAACTCCCCTCCCGCCTTCCCTCCTTTTGCAAACAGCAAAGCACAGAAGCTAAACCACAGGCTCTGAGGTCAGACTGTCTGGACCAAAATCTCAGCTTTGCATCTTATTACCCACACCACCTCAGGTGAGGTCCTTGGTACCTCGCTTTCCCCATCTGTGAAATGGAGCACATATTACGCGTATCCCTCCCTCCTAGGGCTGCTGGGAAGATGAATGGGCTTCATACATGTAAGGCAGCTCAAATGAAGTGAGCACAAGTGCTAACTATTGTTCTTCCTTCCTGCCTGCCGCACACAACAGAGGCTGCTAGAAGCTTCCTTGGAAAGTTACACACAGGAGAGAGTCAAGGGTGGGGAACCACGGCTGGGTGAGGAAGTGGCTTCACCCAGCACTTATCTCCTCTTGTCCCAGGCGGGTGGAGGCTGAGGGCTCAGTCGTGCCCCCCAGGAGCCTGCGTTCATCTACACATGTTAACGGGCTCTGGAGGGCAAGGCTGTGTCCCCCTCATCTCACAAAGGGCCAGCAGAGTGGGAACCATGAATAGTTGCCAACTGGACAAACGCATGAACAGGTGAATGGGAGGGGACATGAGGAGGACAATGGGAGCAGGTTGCTTCTCCGGGAGGTGATAGTCTAGGGAGGTAGGGTTAAGGGATGGGGGAGATATGACAGGGAAGGGAGAAAACCCAATAAAGGGTACCATGAGCAGATTACTCGCTGGGCGCCTGGGCTTCAGCCCCACTGGGGATCCACTGAGCCACAGTGCAATGTCCCTAGAGTCGCCCTCCCCAGAGACTGGCGAGCTGGAGTGTTTGGTCACTGTCCTTCATTCATCAGTGGGTGAAGGCGCCTTGTGGACATTCTAGCCCTGGCATTTCTGGGTGCCCTGTGGGAAGTTGGCTTCTGTGGCACCAAAGAAAGTTCCAGGCAGGGACTAGGAGACTTGGGGATTGGGGCTGGGATAGGGGGTGTCCCCCCCGCAGCCAGGATACTTGCTGCAGAGCCAAGGACCTCAGAGGTGGACTGAGGGGACACGGGCAATGCATGAGCAGTGCTGCCCCGGGTAAGCATGTGCATATGGGCTCCTGGGTGGACAGAAGGGTGGACAGGTGGTCGGTCAGTTGAGGAGGCGAGAAGCTGGTCCATGCGGCGACCCTACGGGCGACCCTCATCTTCCCCTACTTCACATCACCGGGGAAGTCTTCCGAACTGTCAAAGGTAGAGCAGGAGGGGAGGCAGCAAAGGGTCATGCTAGGGCCTTGCCACAGGCTTCCCAACCCAAAGACCAATGTCAGGGACTGCCTGTGACTGAGGTCCTGCTTCCTACACTTGCCCAGCACACAAGCAGCCCGGCCCCTCACAGACACTCCTCCTGCGGGACTGAAGCCGGGTTGGAAGCCAAGCCCGAGAGCAGCTACCAGGGAGCTCATTCTCCAGCCTCCTCTGTACTACTCCTGGCCCACTAACCCCCCCAAATCCACTAACTCCTGGTTCCTTCCCCTTCCCCACAAGCATCCTTCTGCCTCTTGACTTTGTGTGTGCTGTGCCCTGTGCCTAGAACTCCCCTCCATTCTGATCAACTTGGAAAATTCCTTTGGGAATCCGTAGGGCTCTGTTCCAAGTGCCACACCCTGCACGAAGCCTCTGGTCTGAAGGAATGGCTCCTTCCCTTCTGCTCCCTTGAGACTCCCCTGAGATCCCAGATGGTACATTTGCCGGCATCCTTCTGGGGTTCTAAGAGCGAAGGTGCTGACTCCTCTGATCCCGCCGGCTTTGGGATCCTCAGGACCAAAGGCCCTCGCCATGTCACCACTGCATCTCCCGGCGCCCAACCCAGAGCCTGGCATGGATGCAGGGCTTCGGTCTCCTCATCTGGGACAGGGGAGCACCTACCCCTTCACGTTGTTGTGAGGATTCGAAGTTTAGTGTTTCAGTGGCTGTAGTCAGAGCCCTGCCCGGAGCCAGGGGAGCGCTAGACAAGGGTTAGCCATCAGCATTATGAGTGCAGGTCAGGGCAACTTAGAAGACCCAGGTGAAGGCAGCAATGAAACCCCCGCGTGCCAGCTGCTGCAGAGAGCTCCCCACGGCTCTCCCTCCCCCCACTTACAGATGAGGACACTGAGGCTCCGGAGGGGTCACACGGCTAGAAAGGGGCAGAGCTGGGACTCGGGTGAGTCTGTTTGGCTGCTGTCCTGTGCTCGCAGTCTCTCTCCCTTCCTCCCTCATGCCCTCCTCACCCCAGTGGGGCTGTGAGGGGCTACAAGGGGGTAAAATGTGGGCATTGATGCCTGACAAATCTGGGTTCAAATCCTAGCCTTCCAGTCCCCAGCTATGGGACCTTGTAGAGACAGTGACATCGTCTCTCTTTGCCTCAGTTTCCCCACTGGCTCCTGAGGATTTGGGGGGACCCTCTCCAAAAGCAGATTACAGGAAAGTAAAAAAGTTTTGGGACTCCTCACTTGCCCAGATCCTTTCTAAATAGAAATGTACTTTCATAAATAAATCTGTACTTGTGATTCTGTTTTTCTTAAGGACAGACCTCCAGAGTGTAAGCTTCTGCCCCCCACCCCCAACTCGATCTGTCCATCCAGAGGTTGGGGCCTGCCCAGGGCCAGGTCCCAGAGCCCCAGTGGGAATTCAGGGCTTGGAAGGTGAAGGGACCGGGACGTGGTCTAGTAAGTTAGTGTCAGAGCTAGGCTTGAACCCATGTCTTCCAGCTTTGAGACTGGGCTTGGTTTGCTGCAGGGAAGGGGGCCAGGACTTGGCTCTCACCCATAAGTGCTTTGGGCCGTGACTCAAAAGAGTGGCCTGATGCCTTTTCAGGGGCCCAGAGGGGCAGGGGCAGCTGTAGGTGGGGGTGTCCAGGGATCACGGCTAAAATAAGCAGCAGCTTCCTCTGAAACGCCTCTGTGGTGTGTGCAGGGGAAGGAAGTGGAGGCCCAGAAACGGGAGGGGGCAGAGGGGTGAGAGCTGCCAGCATCTCAGATACCAAGCCGGGGCAGCCCCCGCCCACCCAGATCCAACAGTCGGCCCCAGCCAGGCTGCAGGGTTGAGGCCTGAGGAGCCCAGGCTCACTCCTCCAGGCCGCTGCCTGCCCCAAAGTACACCCCACACTCTGACCGCATCAGGCCTCTCCCTTTACCTGGAATGCATTTCCTCCACTTTCTCCTTCAAGACGCAACACCAGTGTCGCCTCTTCTGGGAAGCCCTCCCTGACCACCTCCTAGACAGACATGTGCACACACGCACGTACATACGGGCAGGATCAGGGACCCACAGAGCCTCGTAATGAGCAGCAGCATTCACTGGGACAGCTGGCGTTTCCCAAGCACTTCGGCATTCAGAGTGCCAGTGCTCTGCAGGTAGGGTCTCAGTGAATTCTTGCAAACACAACACCGAGGCTGTCAACAGCTTCATTTTATAGATGAGCAAACCAAGTCTCAGAGATGATCAACTTCCCTAAGGTCCCATGGTTAGAAAATGACCAGCGTGTAACCCAGGTCTGACTCCACATCAGAGTCATTTAACCAGGTGCCACCCTCTTAGACTAGGAGATTGTACAACACACCTGCACCTAGGAGGCTCAGTGAAGCTTTATTTTTTAGCCTGGCCCCTTGCCCGCTCCCTGGAGCCCCTGGGAGCCATAGAGTGCTGTAAAGGGAGAGAGAAACCCAGGTTGTGATGAGGAAGCATTTCTGTGTACACACACCGGTAAGCTGTGTGAAGAGATCTCAGAAGTATCCCCAAGGCTTCCCTACTGTGTTGGGTTTTCTTTAATCCTGCTTGGGTTTTCCGTTTACAGATCTGTCCCTCAGCCCCATTTCCCACCCCCTCAACTGGGAGCTCCTCATGGGCAGAGAATGAACCTGGTTCCTTGGTCCACTGGGAACAGCTTGGTACATAGGAGGCCAGGACAGAATTGTTAAACGAGGGAACGAAGGAAGGAAGGCATAAATGCATCCATGCATGAAGGAAGGAAGGACAGAAAGAAGGTGGGTCTCTCCAATGCCATCAATAAATATGAGAGCCACCATACCAGCTTAACATTCTAGGCTGATCTCCCGGTATGCCAGCCTGTATAGATAACTGGCCATTTGGAAAGAGTTTGGCCCAGGCCGGTGTCGGGCAAGGAGCCCTCAGCAGGGCCCATGGCTGCTCCTCCTGCCTTCAAGCCCCCGGCTTCTCTGCAGCTGCAGGAGGTCAGGAGCCTTTGCAAGAAGAAGGAAGTGAAAGCTCTGTGTGGGTGAGTCATCGAGGGTCCTGGCATGGAGTGGCATGCCAGCAGCGGTGGGGGGTGGGGGCGGGGAGAGGATGGCAGGAAGAGACTCCCGCTTCTGGGAGACTACAGAACATTCTGGCCCCTCGGCACAGTCGGGTCTCTGAGGTCCGTCGTCGGGCAGAGCGGCCAGACGGAGAAGTCCCAGAGCGAGGCCTCCATCGGAGCAGGGCTCTGGTGCCTAGATGGTCACCTGGCAGTTAGGGCAGCCAGCGGCAGGCGAGGCGGCGGGTTGGGCGCGGGCTCTGGATTTCCACCTCCCGACTGGGAACCCCAGCCCTGCCCGTCACGAGCGGTGTGGCTGCAGGTGAATGGCTTCTCCTCTCCAGGTGCCCTGCCTCTGTTTCTGTCAAGGGGGGTGAGGGTTCCCAACCAGTACATTAACGTAGAAAAGGCATGGGGAAGAGTTCCTGGTCTAAGGAATCCCACAACAGACAGCGACTACGGGGGTTTGGCAGGAACACTGAAACACTAGGTTTCTCAGGGAGGGAAGTTAAAACAGGGGCTGGCTGGAAGGATTAGAAGAGCTGAGAAACCCAGTGGGGGATGAGGCTGCAACCCAGACAGCAGCAATAGCAGGAAGCTGGTGGCATCCCCAAGCCTGGAGGCCTGACAGGAGGAGGTGACTTATCAGAGGGGAGACGCAAGAAGGGAAACTCCACATCACAGCGGGGTTGGGTTGTGTGGGCCACAGAGGTAAAGAAGGGAGTCTGAGGAGGGGTTGGGGGGAAGACAGAGAAGGAAAGGGTGGGCGGGAGTGCCACAGAGTCGGCACAGATTCAATCATATCCTGCTTCCTAGTGGTGCCATCTTCGTTTATCTGCTCTACTTCTCAGAGCTTCCATTTTTCACCTATAAAACAGAAATAAGAATGACACGTACTAGCAGCAAACACTTATCCAACTCTCGGTTTTCACACGGCCCTGCGAAGCAGGGACTACTCTCACTATGAAGCCCATTTTACAGATGAGAAACGGAGGCACGGAGATCCAGTCGCACCACCGGCATGTGGTAGAGCACATCTGACCCAGCCTGTTGGGCCCCCAAGTCCTGTTCATTACCACTACACTCTGCTCCCCGATCTGCCATCCGTGGCTCCCCGACAAGCCGGCCTCACCCAGCCCCTCCAACCCAGATTCATCCTCAGCATCAGCTCCCAACAGTAGGACCTGCCGGCAGACTTCCCACTTGTGTCCCAGGCCCGGGGTCCCTGGAGTCACACTGAGGTGAGGTGGGTCCTTGGCTCTGCCCTTTTCCAGCTGTGGGGCTCAAGAGAAGCCACTGCCCTTCCGGAAGCCTCGGTTTCCTCGACTACGGCACGGGGACCCTGTCCTGCGTTTGCTGCACTGTGACAGGGACAGCATGAAGCCACCACTCAGGGAGCACGTGGCACTGGGAAAGGTGTGTGTGTGTGTGTGCGCGCGCGCGCCATCCTTTCAACTCTTATCAAAACTCCATCATATCCACAGTCCTGGGGACGGTGCCAGGTCTTTCTTTGCTTTTCCCGAGTTCCCAGCACCTGCAGAGCAGGACATGGGCAAGTGCGGGGCATTGCCCACCTGCTTTCACACGCAGCTGCCTGGCTCCTGCAAATGCCCTTCCCCGGCTCCTTGGCCAACTGGCTTCTTGCTGGGCTGGGCCACTGGGAAGTGCTGGGAAGGCACTGGGAGGGTGGGAGAAGCCAGGCTACTTCTCCCCCTCCCCCTCCGCTTTGTGGGGGCGGGGTGTCCTTTTTCCAGGACTAACGACTATCTTGTCTTCAGCTCCTCCAAAGCTGGGACAACTATCTTGTCTTCAGCCCTACAGGGACTCTGGCTCTGAATCAGGCACCCCCCGGCCCCGGCAGAATCGTCTGACTATTGTTCATGCTGGCCCTGACTTTTGCGGGAGACATCCAGGACTTTCCTTCCCCTAGAATCTCCTCCCTCTTCTCCAAGCCCAGGGTCCTTACCCTGAGTGGTTGGGGTCAGAATCCAAGCCTTGTGGGCACATCACACCAGGACTGGATGGGCTCTAGCTCCTTCGCGCTCTCTCTCTCTCTCGCTCTCTCTCTCTCTTTTTTTTTTTTTTTAAGATTTTATTTATATATTTGAGAGAAAGCACAAGCAGAGCAGAGGGACAAGCAGACTGCCCGCTGAGCAGGGAGCCCAATGCGGGCTCCATCCCAGGATCCCAGGATCATGACCTGAGCTGAGGCAGACGCATAACTAACTGAGCCACCGAGGTGACCCTCCTTCAAGCTCTTTGCAGTGAACCTGCTCCCAGCAAACAGAACTGTCTAGTGCTAACACTGCCCTTTGCAGCAAAGATAGTGTGCAATGATGCTTCGATGCTGTCTCATTACTACGCTGCACAAAGACTTGTCTGCACCGCGGCTGGGAGGAACTGCTAGGAGTTGGGGTAGAGAAGGGGGTGAAGGTGGTGATGGTGGCAAAGAGCACCCCATCCTGCCCCCCGCTGCCGGCCCGCAGGAGGCCTACACCTAGCAGGCATTCAGTGAGTGTATCTTTTCCTCCAGCTTTGGGATCATCCCTGGGCTCAGGCCAAAGCCTTGAATTTTCAAACCAGCCTCAAGGGGAATGAAGGCTCCTCCCTGACAGGAGGGTCACCCAGGGCCCCACCTGTCAAGGAACAAAGAAGCCAGGACAGACTCCTTTGAGTGAGTAGAGCAGTGTCGTCCTCCCTTCCAACCAGTGCCCCTGAGACATTTGTTGGGGGCTGCTCACAGAGGTCCCCTGGCCATGATCCCCCCCCTTCTCCCTCTCCAGAACTCTAGGTCAAGGTCACTCCAGACAGCCCCCTGCCTCTAGGCCACAGCAGGGCCTGGTCAGATGGGAGGTCCAGCAGGTCCCTTGGGCCCTTTCTGGATGTACCCCATCCCAGGCTCCGGGTTCCTGGCTTCCCCTATTACTTTAAAGCTTCCTGCCCCTTACCCAGGGGCCAAGGTAAGTCCTAGGATGTCTGGGCTCTTGATTTCCTCATATTATACGTGTTCTTTAGGGGTCTTACACAAGTGCCCACAATGGTAGGAGGAGGCTGATAACTCCTCCCGTCCAGCCTCACCCTCCATGGTACGGGGGGGACACATTTGGGCTCAGAATGCAGACTCGGGGGAAGCATGCAGAGTCCTCGGCAGGTTTGCGGGGAGTGATGGGGTGAAGCGTGTGATAAGCTGGACCAAGTCCCCAGGGACCCGAGTCCTACACCAGCACCCACGCAAGCATCCATACTTCACGTGCAGTCACCTGCACCAGAGGCCACATGTGTCCCTAAACCACCACACCGCCACGAAGACCGCAGGCTCAACACCCGGGGACTCCCTCAGGCACAATCACAGCCGTACCTTTGTACCCACAGTGGACAGAGAAAAGCACCCCCCCAATGTTCACACATACAGGGATTTACACTCACATGCACACTCATCAGGACACACTCAGAGCCACACAACCCACACGTGGCCCCATGGAATCGCCCCCGTGGACATCATCTCACATATACGCCATCCGCACCATGTCCCACATGGGCATGCAGGCAAAGGACTCACGCACACACCCAGCAGCTCACCCAGGCGCCCTTGAACCCCTGGACTCACTTCCCAGGCAGACTGGTGCATTTGCTCCCATGCACCTCCACGGGCTCAGAGCAGCAGCCAGGCAGCCCTCCAGGATTACTCCCTGGATGACTGTGACCATGGCGGTGTCTATGCCCCAGGCACAGCCTCCCACCCACCTCACTCATGCTGCTGTCCACACACACACACACACACACACATACACGCACGCACGCACACACAGGCGCACACGCCTTCACACGGAGCCTCCCCTTGGCCGGCCTCCTCCACCGGCTCACACGGTGTGTGTTCTGATCCCTCTTGGTGAGACCCTTCTCACAGAACCCAGAGCCACCTGGCCACCCTTGGGACTAAGAAAGTACCCTGTCCACTCCCCAGCCTTGTCCCCTAAGCTGGAGGGCCTGGGCCCTGGGGGAGGGGAGAGGGCTGCCCAGAGCTCAAAGTCCAGGGGCCACAGTCTTATTTGGAGGCCCGGGGGCGGAAGTTGCCCAACCCGTCCCAGGCGGTCAGGGTGACTCCCGCGTATTGTCTGCTTTTCCCCTTGGCCACAGGCCCAGGCCCAACCAGCCAACCTGTTCCTCTGGCAGAGGAAGGGACCTTGGCTCCTCTCTCTCTGGCCTTGGGGACTGGTGACCAAAGAGGACACCCCGGTCCCCAGCCGTGCGTGTTACCGCCTAAGGCAGAAGTGCCCAGAACCTAGTTGGAAGCCAACCTCTCCTTTCCCCATGGGTAAGCCGAAGCCCAGAGAAGGCAGGGGACCTGCCCAGGGTCGCCCAGCAAGCTGGAGGGCCAGCGGGGATTGCATCCGGGCTCGATTTTCTCTCTAAACCTTAGAAGATCACGGTGAGGCCCAGTAGTTCCAACACAGATGAGCAGAAAGAAGAGGAGGGGACCTGAGAGTCTGAGCAGTGACCACCGTCACCCCCAAGTCCTCACCAGGACTTAGTTGACCAGAGAACCAGTTTGCCCTATTACCAACTCACAGAGGTAACTACGTTCACCCCGACAAAAAAATGTTTTAAATGTGTGGTCTTTAACAATACACAGGAGATGAATGGGCAAGTCCTTCGAAGGGCCAAGGGAAGCCAGGGTCAGGGGGTCTCAGACCCCACCACCTCTGCGATCTGCAGCTCAGATGGGGGTGTGGGCCCCTCTCCCTGGAATCTTCATTCCAGTTCCCTCTAGCGGCTACATCAGAGAGGTGGGGGAGAGACAACGGGAACATTCCTGAAAATCCCAGAAATCTTCTAAAGCTATAAAAACCATCCCATGCCTGTCGGCCTACTTTTTCTTGCTTTCCTTTCTCCCTCCCTCCCCCACTCTTCCCTCCTTCCTTTCTTCCCCCTGCCTGCCTTCCTTTCTCAGTTCACCCTGCAGAAGGTCACCAGGCAGGTACGGGTGGAGAGACCTGGTGGCCCCCATGAGGCCAGAGTTACAGCTGGATAGGACCCCAGCTTGGGGGGGTCAGAGGACAGATAAATGCAGGGGGTGGGGGACTTGCGTGTTCCACCGTGGATTAAAGGAGGCAGATTTCTCCCTGACAAGGGAGGCACAAATACCGAAAGGAGGACACTAAGGAACCCCGTGGTGCTGGGCTGGAATTGGAGCTGTCAGCGATTTAAAGTGTGTGTGTGTGTGTGTGTGTGTGTGCCCAAATGTGTTTTTTTTTTCCTCCAGCTCTGCTCATCGAGAAGATCTGCGAGCAGCAACACACCAGTAGCAACGAGCACATCTAGCACCGAGATCTTATTTTCAAGATATCACCCTCCCCCCAGACAGATATCAAGCTCTATGGAGGAAAAGAAGGTTCCTGGCAGGGGCCAGAGAAAGCATGGGATGAGCCCGAGGTCACCCAGGGAAGTCGTGCCCAGAGAACGAAGGGACATAAGAGCCGGCAGGGGCTTCTTCTGGCCAAACCCGGGGTAATTCAAATATCAAAATAAATGAGCCATCAAAGAAAATAGGAATCCGTGGGTCCACACTGTGAACAAACAAATGAATAAATGAGCAGAAGTGAATGCTTTTCCCTACTTCCCTGCGAAGTAATAAGGGAAGAAGAAAATCACCTCTTGGCAACTGGGATGATGAGGATGATTTGAGGTAGGCGACATCGAGGGATGCTTGAACTAGGGCCATAAGTGAAATGGAGTTTTCACGTGGTGTTGGAGTACCTCCCCCAAGAAACTCTGTTCGGACGATAGTAACACAAGACCTTGATGATGGAGAAACGGGTCAAAAGGTGAGTTGTTCGAAGTTAACACCACCCATGTGGACAAGCTGACATTGAGTGGCACCCGAGAGGGGCAGGGAGAGAACACAGCGTCTCTCCTGTGATGTCCTTGCCCCCAACATGCACGGTCCTGGCATAATTACCAGGAAACACGGATAGACCCAAATCGAGCAACATCCTGCCAAGTGACTGCCCCGTTCTCTTTAAAACATCAAGAGTGTGAAGTTCAAGGCAGGACGGAGAAACTGGAGAGGAAGGACGCGGGATGCTGGGCTGGGCCACTTTCCATCGGTGACATTGTGGCAGCAACAGGTGAAATGTGAATGGGGTGTCTGGTCACAGGGTGAATGGAATTCTTCACACCATTCCTGCATATTTCTGCAGTTTGAAGTATCTTAAAATTGTTTTTTAATCCCATGCAGCATAACTCTGTGAAAGTGTTGAAGGAGACTGCCGTTGTGTATTTCTAAGAAAAAGAGGAAGCTGAGGGTTGTCTGATGACCTCATCTCCTGGCATAGGGCTTGGGGTGAATCAGGTGACACCGAATATAAGTGAGCAAAAAAAAAAAAAAAAAGATGAATAATCCCAGGAGAAACAGAAACACATACAAGAAAGTAAACGTAGGGGCGCCTGGGTGGCTCAGTTGTTAAGCGTCTGCCTTCAGCTCAGGTCATGATCTCAGCCCCGTGTGGGGTTCCCTACTCGTGCTCTCTCTTGCTATCGCTCTCTCTCTCAATATATAAACCTTTAGAAATATGTATTTAAAAAAAGAAAGTAAATGTAATCATAGGACTCCATGTGTCTGGCCTGTCCGCACTTAGGTTGTCACAAGATAAACCCTGAATATTTACCTAACCCAAAATTATGATATGACCATCTAAAGAAGATGTTACCAGGAAAAAAGCATGGAGGGGAGATTGCACAGGAAGGAAACTCTTCTTTTCCAAAGTAAGAAGGCAGCAGATTAAATCTAAAACTGAAAATCAAGAAATAAAAGGGAATGGGATGCCTGGCTGGCTCAGTCAGCAGAGCGTGCAACTTTTTTTGATCTCAGGGGCGTGAGTTTGAGCCCCACTTTGGGTGTAGAGTTTTCTTAAACAAACAAACAGAAAGTATTTAAAAAAAAAAAAAAAGAAAGAAAGAAAGAAAAGGAAAGGGAAAGAACTCATTATTATGATTTGTATCCTGCCTTTTTAAAGATGATTGTATACATTATGTATTAAATCTATTTCTATATACATTGGCATTTTACATATTTTATTCAATAAAGTCTTTCAACAATAAACAATGAGTTTAAATAAAATTTAAATAAAAACAGTATGAGCATATTATTTGGGAGCACAAAAGTAAATGACAAAGAAACCGCTGTGTCTTGTTGAAAGCAGTTGTCTCTGGTGGCTGGGAATTGAGGGCAAAGAGATTAGATAGGACGCTCCATTGTAAGTCTTGCAGAACGGAGGACATGTACAGTTTTAATAAAAATTCAAATCAAAACCGAAAAATATAATTAAAAGAAATGCCTTTTGAGCAAAGCAACAAATTTGGACAATTTGTGGAGTTGCCTATTTAGCAGAATCTGCACAAGAATCCCCCAAATGCTGAAGTGCTGAGAAGACAGAAAAGGACTTTCTAAGGGATTTGTAAAAAAAAAAATCAGCCTAAAATGAAAATTTCCCATGCGCTACAGAGAAAAAAAAATATTCATGGTTTAAAAAGAGAACAAATACCCTAGAAGAGTACATGTCTTATGACCCTTCGCTTTGGTCAAGTTGGCCTTTGGCGGGGCGGTCGTTTCCTCTGCACTTAGAGCTTCCCAAGACGCGGGTCATTCCCTCCCCAGTCCAACCCCAGTCCAACCCCAGTCCCACCAGCAGCGTCCCTGGAGAAGACTCACTCTTCACAGCAGCCCTGTGTGGTGTCAATTTATAGCCCCATTTTACAGATGAGAAAATGAAAGCTTGGGAAAATGAATTGGCTTTGCCCAGAGTCTCATAGTCAAAAACTAGCCCGACTGGACTTGGCACACAGGTTGATGAACTCCGGGGCCAAGTTTCTCTCCTTGCTCCCTGTCACTTGGCTCTCCCACCTGCTGACTCCAGACCTAATTAGAGACTCGCTGGCCCCTGAGATGGGCTGAGAGGAGGACATGTCATTAGAGCATGAGATGCTGGAAGCTCCTGGCATGTGTCATTATGTCTAATTACACGAGTTCAAGCTTCTGTGTGGGCTGGTGGAGCCAGAGCGTCTCCATGCCCAAGTGGCCAAGTCCAAGGGGACTTCAGCTAAGTTGCGAGGCAGGGGCTGCCAAAGGCCCCCTCAACAGCCTTGGTAGCAAGACCCTTGTTATCTGCATAACAAAGCCTGAAAGCCAGGCTCCAGGCTCCTCCCTGAGGCTGTGAGGAAGACCTTGGTGGGGAGGTGCTGTCTGTCTGTGCCTTTCTGGACCTTCTCCACCAGACTGCCACCTGGGCAGGGAATGGAGCAGAAGAAGTCTACAGGGCACCTGGATGGGTCAGTTGGTTAGGCATCTGCCTTCAGCTCGGGTCATGATCCAAAGGTCCTGGGATCGAGTCCCATGCTGGGCTCCCTGCTCATCAGGGAGCCTGCTTCTCCCTCTCCTTCTGCCCCTCATGCTCTCTCTCTGTCTCTCTCTCTCACTCTCTCTCAAATAAATGAATAAAATCTTTAAAAAATAAAAATAAAAATCTTAAAAAAAAAAAAAAAAAGAAAGAAGGCGATGTCTGCAGAAGGAGCACAGCCCCCACTGCCCTTATCTCATCCCCAAACAGACAGACAAATGCGGGCACAGAGACACACACTCCACGGAACCATCGTTTTGGAATTTATACCTGAGCTCTTGAGTAGAGAGCTGCCTATGCTTTCCTTGGCTCCATTGTGTGTTCCCTTTGGGGGAAGGGCAAAGGAGAAGGAATGTGGAGCGGAGAGACAGAGCCCCTCTCCTCTCTGGGGAGAGATGACCCATGGAAGACATCCTCTGCATTTTTTCATTTAATAAAAGGATACTGAGTTGCTTCTGGGTGCCAGCCAGTGTTCTAGGCACTGGCGTTGTAAATAAAGTCGTGGGTCTTAAGGACTTCGCTTTCCACAGGATAAGAGACAATAAACATGCAAATAAATATAGAATGTACGAGATGGTGGCAAGTCTGAAGAAATAAGGGAAGGGGGAGCACCTGTCCCAGGTGACGATCTGGCCGGAGAAACAGACAAGCCTGACTTGCCCAGACCCAAAGGCTAGATGGAGAAACACCTTGTGGGACAAAGGAGCCCAATACCCCAGTCGCCTCCTCCTCCCCTAATATTGCTTTCCTTGAAAAAACTAAATATTCAAAATATACAGAAATCATAGAAAATTACACGACAAACATTCATGTCTCAACTACCCAGTCAAAGCTCCTGTATTAGTTAGGGAAGGCTAGGTTATGCAAACAATCCCCATACCCCAGTGGCTTTAAATAAAAAAGGTCTGTTTTCCTCTCATTCTCTATATCCAATGAGGATTGACTGCAGAGAGCTGTATTTATTGTAGTCTCCCAGGACACCAGGCTGATGGCTGCTCCCTCGTTTTATGATGCTGTGATCTCAGCATGAGACTTCAGGGCCCACCATGCAGGGAAAGGAGCCCAAAGACTCACACGTTCGCTCTTAGATGTTTCCATTTGGAAGTGACATATGTCACTTCTGCTCACGTTTCATTGCCTAGAGCAAGTCGTATGTCCCTGTACAACTTCAAAGGGTCAGTGAAGTGTGATCATCTCATGTGCTCAGAAGATGAAGAGAACGGAAATGTTGGTGAGCATTGTTAATATCTACCACTCTTTCCATCCCGTTTCCATCTGTCCCTCACTCCCAGGGATAAGCCCCATTTGGAGGTTGTTACATATCATTATCATCTGTGGATTTTGTTTTGACATTTAATATACCTGTATGCATCAGCAAATCGTATGTGGAAAGAAATCACAAAGAAAATTGGACAATATTTTGAACTGAACAACAGCACAAACACAACATATTAAAAAGTCTGTGTGATGCAGCTAAAGCAGCACAATAGAGGGAAAGTTATAGTATTAACAATGAACATATTTGAAAAGAAGAAAGTTCCAGAATCAATGATCTAAGCTTTGATCTTAAGAAACTAGACAGAGCAGAGCAAATTAAAACCAAAACAGAAAGTAGGAAATAGTAAAGATAAGAGTAGAAATCAGTGAATAGAGGGCAAAAAAACAATAGAGAAAATAAATGAAACCATAAACTGGCTCTTTGAAATTGTCAAGAAAATTGATAAAACCCCAGGCAGACAGGGGCGTCTGGGTGGCTCAATTGGTTAAGCATCACACTCTTGGTTTTGACTTGGGTCATAATCTCGGGGTCATGAGATCAAGCCCTGCATAGGGCTCTGTGCTCAGCACAGTCTGCTTGATATTTTCTCTCTCCCTCCCCCTCCCACTCTATTTTCAAGACTCATCAAACCCTACACTTAGAAGGGATGTGTTTATCATACGTAAATGATATGTCATTAAACCTGACATTCAAATAGCTCAGAGAAGGGACACCTGGCTGGTTCAGTCAATAAAGGATGTGACTCTTGATCTGGGAGTTTTAAGTTCAAGAGTAGAGATTACCTAAAAAATAAAATCTTTAGGGGCACCTGGGTGACTCCGTTGGTTAAGTGTCCGACTCTTGGTTTCAGAGCAGGTCATGATTTCAGGGTCATGGGACTGAGCCCCGTGACAGACTCTACACTCAGACTCAGTGAGGAGTCTGCTTGGGATTCTCTCTCTCCCTCTCCTTCTCTCTCTATCCCTCCCTCCCCCCCCACCCACCAAATAAACAAAAATCTTAAAAAATAAAAAATAAAATAAAATCTTTCTTTTTTATTTTTATTTTTTAAACATTTTAAAAAATATTTTATTTATTTTATTTGAGAGAGAGTGAGAGAGGTCACAGAAGGAGAGGGAGAAGCAGACTCACCGCTGGGCAGGGAATCTGAAGCGGGGCTTGATCCCAGGACCCCGAGATCATGAGCTGAGCCAAAGGCAGATGCTTAACCCACTGAGCCACCCAGGTGCCCTCTTTCTTTATTTTTTAGAGAGACAGTGCATGCAAGGGGGTAGGAAAGGGCAGAGAGAGAAAGAGAGAGAGAATCTTAAGCAGGCTCTGTACTCAAGTAGAGCCAATGTGGGGCTTGATCTCATGACCCTAAGATCATGACCTGAACTGAAATCCAGAGTCACATGCTTAACCAACTGAGCCACCCAGGTGCCCCCAAATCTTAAAACAACAAAAACAAAAAACATAAATAACTCAGAGAAAAAGAATACCTATATGTGTACATCTGTACACACCCAAACATGCCTCCCACAGGTACACGTATATATGTATGTATGTGTTAGATATCTATATCTGTGTCTATACACCTACAGAGATTAGACGGGTAGGAACAAGGAAGCACATGTCTGTGTTTATATAGTGGGAGAAGATATTGATAAAACAAACTTGGCAAAATGTTAACATTCAAGGAATCTTGGGGTGCCTGGGTGGCTCAGTCAGTTAAGGATCTGCCTTCGGCTCAGGTCACCATCTCAGGGTCCTGGGATCGAGACCCACTTCGGGCTCCCTGCTCAGCGGGGAGCCTGCTTCCCCCTCTCCCTCTGCCCCTCCCTCCGCTCATTCTTTCTCTCTCTTTCTCTCCCTTTCTCTCCCTCTGCCTCTCAAAATAAATAAATAAATAAATAAATAAACGTCTTTAAAAAAACATTTGTGGAACCTGAGAGTATAGAGCCATTCTTTGTTGTATTTCGCAACTTTTCTCTGAGTCTGAAATTGTTTCAAAATAAAAAGTTAAAAATATGATTGCTCACGTATGATAAAATGTGGCACATGGAATATTAGACTTCAGACAGGTTTCCACAACTTGATTTTTTCCACACGGCCTTTTGCTGCCGTGTTCCATCCTGGTTCTGACCTCAGCCCCTTCTTCCAGAGATTTCCCAACCCCCGTGGGCACAGACATTGACCCTGACCCCTCCAAGCAGTGTCCAAGAGCTGAAGGAGGGGAGGGGGGTGTTTTCTCTTTTGGTTATAAAAATATCCCAAACTGGACACTGGAGATAGTGTCCATTGCTGTGACTATACAAAAAACCATTTTAAAATTTGTTCTGTTTTCAGCTGTCTTGAAATACAATTGACATACCACATTGTGTAAGTTTGGGGTATAATGTGATGATTTGATGTAAGCATATATTCCAAAATCAGTACCATGGGTCAAGTTAGTTAACACATAGATCACCTCACCTGACTACCATTTGTGTGTGTGTGTGTGTGTGTGTGTGTGTGTGTGTGTGTTGGGGGGGAGAGGTGTGTGTGTGCAAACTTTTACCATCTACTCCCTCTGCAACTTTCAAGTATATTACGAACTATAGTCACCGTTCTGTACTTTAGACCCCCAGAACTTACTCATCTTGTAACTGGCAGTTTGTACCCTTTGTATACTCAAAACCATTGAATGGTACACCATTGGATGAGTTGTGTGATACATGAATTATATCTCAATAAAGCTGTTTTAGAAACTGAGCCTGGCAGGGGTGCCTGGGTGGCTCAGATGGTTAAGCGTCTGCCTTCGGCTCAGGGTGTGATCCCAGGGTCCTGGGATCGAGCCCCACATCTTGAGCTCCCTGCTTGGTGAGAAGCCTGCTTCTCCAACTCTGCCTGCTGCTCCCCCTGCTTGTGATCTCTCTCTCTCTCTCTCTCTTTCTGTCAAATAAATAAGATCTTAAAAAACAAACAGAACTGAGCCTGGCAATTCTTCCCTTTCTTCCCCCTCTCCGAGTTCTTTCTCCATAGTTTGTCTTCCCTCCAATAAGTATTTCTTGGCTGTTCCCAAGTAATGTAGGCTCCTAATTCCCTATCGCTGCCCCTTTTTACCAAATGTTTTTATTCTGTATCAGCCCGTGAACTGGGCTGTCCAAGGAAGGATTCTCCAGGGCGGGTACAGAAGCAACAGAGCAAATGCAGAATTCTCTCTTCCAGTGAGGGAGGCTGTGGACACCAGGGCGAGGGTGAGCGTGGGCGGCCGAGGCACCCAGAGCACAAAATGGGAGCAGGTGCATACGGTCAGGGTATGCAAGCACAGGTCGGCACCCAAGAGTGACCGCTTCCTTACATTTTTCTTTTGTTGCAGTGAAATACATACAACATGAAATTCGCCACTGAAACTATTTTGAAGTCTGTAATTCAGTGGTTTTTACTACGTTCACAAGGTGTGGACCAATCAGCACTATCTAGTTCCAGAACACTTTCATCGTTTCAAAAGGAAGCCCCCCTCCCCACCCCCTACCCCCTGCCACGGCCCCTGGCAATGACTGATCTGTTTTTTGTCCCTCTGGATTTGCCTCTTCTGGATGTCAGACCACGTGTGGCCATCTGTGACTGGCTTTTTTCCCTTAGCAGAATGTTTTCAAGGTTCGACCATCTCGTAGCCGGTGTCAATATTTCCTTCCTTTTCATGGCCATAGGATATTCCATTGGATGGACGTACCACCTTTTGTCTTATCCACTCATCTGTTGATGGACCTTTTAACTGTTTCCACCTTTTGGCTGTTGTGACCAGAGCCGCTGTAGATACTGGTTTTCAGTTCTTAGGAGTAGAATCGTTGGGTCATACGCTAATTCTACGTTTAACTTACCGACAAATCATTTCCTTACGCTTTGCACCATGGGCATCTAGATTGCTTTAGCCTTGTGCACACTCACCCATTTATGACTTTCATCCCATGTCACCACCATCCCCATCCACACTAGCAGCTCTGAAGCAGAGCAGTTGACGTTGAGGGCCACAAAAGAAGCTGGAGCACACAGGCAATGCGGGCTACATAGGCTGGAGAAGTCGGTAGACGGCAGAAGCACCAGGCTGTCATTCTCAGGAGAGGGGACTTCACATTGTTGGTTGCAGGGAACTCAGAGAAGAGAAACCATTGGGGGAACTCTTAGGTGAGCTGAAGGAAAGGTCACAAGCTCTGCCTTAAGATATGAGTTCACAGGGAAAGGGGTGAGGTCACTCTAGTCCTGTTCTGTCCCAGAGTCGAGGGAGAGAGTAGAGGGGAGGTACTCCCACTGTGTCAGCCTCAGTTTCTCAGAACGGAAAATGGGCATCATAGGCTTCTCCTGTGAGTCTTAGGTGGGATGCTGGGTGTAAGCAGGCTTTGTGATCTGCGAAGCTCAGGGTAGGAGCTGCCACTGGAAATGCCTGCTCAGGTAGCTTCTGGAACATGGTAGAATTTCAGGAAGATGGCTATTTGACTCTAAGGAGGCATCTGAAAAATTGTGTGTGGCTTGAAATTCTATCAAGGGAGACCCGTTTACGATCTAAATGGGGGAGCAGGCTACTTATATGAACCCAGCAGTGAATCCCCAGGTATGACTTCTGTGTTCAATAAATTGGAATTTTCATACATCGGGTTTTCAGCTCAGCCAAATTCTGAAAAGTGGAGGCGGAGGTGGCAGGACTTTGCTTTCTGTGTTTTGGAAAACAGGGACTTTCTCCCAAGCAAAATCTTATCTAAAAGAAGCCCGGGGCCTCCCACATGGGCTTCAAAGGAGAGAGTTCTGGACAGAGGAGGAAAGAAGAGACTGTGCTTTCCCCACCCACGAGCCTGAAGGTCAAACCTGGTTGTTAAGGAAGGGGGCGTGGTGATCTTACCTGGGAAATTTATAGATTACCGAGACTGGCAAGGAAGGAGACCAGGGACTTTCTCTGGAAGGACACGGATCTTTTCAACTCCTAGTCAATCTTTTTGTAGAGGAAACTTCAGCCCCTGCCAGTCACTCGGTACTAATGACCCCATTTAGTTTTCCCAACAACCCCTTGACTTACAAAGCCAGCAAGGGTCAGAAAGGTAAAGTGGCTTGCCAAGGTCATAGGGCAAGTTAAACACTGGGGTCAGGACCTGAAGCCGGATCTCGTGGCTCAAAGCTTGGGGCTGGTTCCACCAAGCTGCCTTGAAGTCCCCTTGAGAGCAACAAAGAGTTGGACATGTAGGTGGCATCTGGGACAGAAAGAATCTTCTAAGTGGTCAGGGCAAATGTGACCCTATGGGAGGGTCCTTTGTGTCTTCTCTCTGGCTCACCCTGGAAAGCCCCATATCATTTGCAGAACTGCTTCCTAGAATCCTTCTCCAGAATTTATGCCAAGGGCAGCCAAAGGCCAGCCTTGGCCTAGGGGCTTGTAAATGGGCACTCAGGGCAAAGGGTCAGTCCTGCTTATATGACCCTCCTTGCCTGGGCCCTCTGCCGGTGGGGGAGTGAGTCTGGGTTCATCAGCTCCCCACTATCCTGAGTATGGGTCTGGCAGGCTGCAGAGAATCCCCAAAGCTGAGACTGCCCTTGCCCAAGCAAGACTGCTTGGGATTCAGACTGTAGGGCAAGAGCAGGCACATTGGGCTGAGACCAGGGTTCAAAACCCAGGCTCATCACTTGCTTAGCCAAGTTTCTTTTTCTCTCTGTGCTTTGCTTTCTCCATCTGTAAAGTGGGACCAATACTGGTCAGATAGAAGGGGTGAGCTGCTGTGAGAACACACAGGATGTGAGAGCCCATGGGATGCCCATCCTATCAAAAGTGGGGGCTCTTCAAAGTGTCCTGGGGCTCCCCCAGCTCCTAGCAGTCCCCTGCAAGGATCAACTTGGTACCCAAAGAGTGAGCATGGCTGCTCGGTCTCTGGTGTAGCTCTGGGGGCCGGGTGGGGGGGAACATGGATAGCACGATGACCAGTCGGGGGAGGAGGCAGAACCATGTCAGCCAGTGGGAGAAGGGCTGCCGCAGAGGAACGTACAGGGATCCTGGGCGACAAAAGGATGACCCTGTCCGGGGCCAGGGAAGACTTCCCGGAGTGAAAGTCTAGGGGAGAACCTAAATATTTAAAAACCTGCCCATCACAGTCACTGGCCGATCAGAAGGAACACCGGTTGTAGATACTCCGAAGAACCCATCAGTGTGATTATTGATGCCCTGGGAAGAAGCATTTGATTTGGATCCCAACGGACGAATAAGAGTTCTTCGGACAGCTGGCAGAGAGGACACTCCGGGCAGGTGGAGCGGCATGAGCAAAGGCCTCAAGACTAAAAAAGGAGGGGATGCTTAGAAGGGTGCGGCTAGAGCACAGGCTATGTGCGGGGGAGAGGGTGCGGAAGAGGGGGTCTTAAATACCAAACTAAGTTTGGGTGACATGGTCAGGACACCTCTGATGTGGCTTTCCACTCTGGTGACTCTGACACGTGGACACTCCAGTGAGAGCTTCCAGGATCTGAGCACAACTCCCATTCCGGCCCTATGACACCCCCTTGGGAAAATGAGGTAGCTTGGGGTCTGGGTACAGCCTCCCTTCTCTGGGAGAGGGGCCAGCAAGGACAGGCCGGGAGAAGAGTTCCTTCGAGGGCCTCTAGAGAGTCTTTTGGACATGGAAACCAAGACAGACCCTTAGTTGTACGGGTGGGAACCACATAGGGGTTGGTGGAAACCTGGGTGACCCGGGCTTTCTCCCAGAGTAGCACCAAGCCTTCTTGTCTGCTCAGGGAAAAACTTAGGGATGTTTGGGGTTAAGGGGCCTGGTTCTAGCCCAGGCTCTGCTGCCGATGTGCTGTGTGATCTTGAGGAAGGCACCAACCTTCTCTGGGTCTTAGGGTCTCTGTATGTAGCACGAGGGAGCTTGTTCGTTCCTCAGTCACAGTACCCGGTTTCGTGGCAAACATACAGGATTTGGACTCAGGCAGAGCTGAGGCTGAGTCTCCACTTTGGGATACACTAGGTGTTTGGCTTTGAGCAGGTGGTAAGCCCTGGGCCTTCATTTTCTCACTGAGAGAGTGTAGACTGATTGGTGTGGTCAGTACTGTATGGAACAAGTGAGAAGACTCTGGGGTCCAGGAGACAAGACAGTAAAACCCTCCCTTCCTCGCCTTCCAAGGATGTCCTGTGCTTGCAAGCCTGCTCTGCTAGCCCCAGGGCCTTGGCTGAAGCTGGAGGGCAGCAGGGAGTGAAGAAGAAAGCAATACTATTTACTGGTCCCCTTTACAACCCTCTTGAGCATGCAAGGGGGCGCTGTCAGTACCAAGCCGCGTTAAGCCAGGGCTGACCTAAGGCCAGCAGAATCCAGGACCCCCTGGTGACTAGAGGACACGCAGAAATCAAGGAGAGACAGAGGTGAAGAGAAAACTCCACGGAGCTCTGAGGAGCAAACTTTGGGAGAGAGGGCGTGGGATTTCCTCCAGAGCTGGCTTTAGGAAGTTTTCCTCCAGGACACGCTGATGAGGTTGGTCTCCATCTCCAGCGTCCCAGGAGGGCTTTAGTCAAGAGGCGCTTTGCCTTGCAGCAGTTTGGGAATTGGATTTGGGTCAGATAATCCTTTTTTAATCCCATGCATTTGCTTGCTGGTTGCTTGCCTCATTTTTTTTCTTGGATGTGCCTCCCTGCTCAGATGGGTCCTGGGCTGGGTTCTGTGGGTGAAGAGGCTTTCCTCTGTCTGGAAAGCAATAGTTGCTCAGTAAATATTCCTTCCCTCTCATGGTCACCAACAAGCACCTTTGACCGGGACCCTGTTTTTGGTTGTCTGGAGCCCCCAGACTAACCAGTTCCTTCATTCCCTGCAAGTGGGCTGAGCCCTCTCGGTGTACCCCTCCCACTCTCCCCCTCCCCCCCCCCCCACACACACCAGAATTCTTAACCCAGAGCACAGGAACTCCTCGGAGAGCCCCGCAGGATTGGCTTCCTGTCCGCTTCCTTTCTCCTCCTCCCCGGTGGAGGCTGGGCTGGGGCGCAGCTGGCCCGGTGGGGGGGCTCTCCCCAGACTGCTTCTCAGCACAGCCCCTCAACCGTCACACCCGGGTCTGCATTCCTCCATCCTTAATGCCTCCTCTGGGAACACAGGCTTTCAGAAACCTGAGAAGACCAGCCAGCCGGTGCAGGCCAGAGGGAGGTGGGCCCAGACTGGTGGGGGTGGGGGGCAGGGAGGGACTTGGCTCTGCCTTCGCTGGAAACAGAAACCTCAGGCCTTCCCCTCCACTTTCAGCTGCTCTGGGCTTCCAGGCCAGGGAGCAAAGAGCTCTGGCTTTTGCTAAAATCCACCTGGGGAGATGGGGGCTGGAGAAAAAGAGTCACAGTAGTTTGCAAATACAGAGGATTTCTGCCACTTCTACCTGCCGCAAATGTTTCCCCAGCGGGAACCCTTCTTTGCCCCTTTAGGCTTCCAGAACAGGGCAGACTACGGGCAGGACCAAAAACAACCGGAGAGGTGAAGCTGTGAGCGCTGCACCACAGGAGGTGGAGGGATTGGGGCTCAAATCCAAGTTGGTTCCGCACCACAGTGACTCCAAGTCCATGTGTCCCAGGTGCAATCAGCAGGATGGCCTTCCTGCCCGCCTCTGTCCCTGGTAAGCAGAAGCCATTCTTTCCTTCAGGGATGCGTTCATTCCATCCATGTGATCTCCCACCCCCCAGCCCCCACTAAGAACCCACTTGGAATCTTAAATTTGTGACTCATGTAGACCTGAAATAATCGTTAGATATTGATTTGTCCAATTCCTTCTCCTCGTGGGTGGGATAACCTAGACTCGTGAAAGGGCCATGACTTGCTCATATCAGACCCAGGCCTCCTTGCACACAGCCTGCTTCAGTGGAAAGAGTCTGGAAGGAAGGGAAGGAAGAAAGGAAGGAAGGAGGGAGGGAGGGAGGGCGGGTCTGGTCAGGCAGACAGAGCAGGCTTGAATCCCGATTCTGCCATCTACTTTCTGGGTGACCCTGGCCAGTGGATGTTACCTTTTTTAGGACTTCACTCTTCTTGCCTATTAAAGGGGGATCCTGACATCTTCATCGAGGGGCGCTGGAAAGATGAAAGGAAGTCCTGGGTTTGGGTGCAGTGGCATCGTTCCTGGCACACAGTAGGCACTCAGTACAGATTGGCCGCCTTCCTTCTTCCTTAGCAAAGGAAAGTGGAATCTTAAAGCACTGAGATCAGGATTTCCCTTTACAGAACCTGGAGGGGGGATAGATTGGGCCAGCAATGTGCTAGCCAGCAGTGTGGCTGGCGAGAGCTGAGTCTTAAGAGCTCGTTGTTAAATACTTGGGAATTGCAAAGGCTCTTGTTGGTAGCCTTAAACCAGCCATGGTGGGAGTACTTTACACCATGGAAATTGGCAAATGCTACAAATCAGGGATTTTTTTTTTTTTTAAATAAAAGCATATAGTATGGAATTTGCCAGGAGTGGGAAGTGACTCACGATATCATTATGCCTGTTGTATAGATGAAAGTCTGGGGCTAGCTGTGCCGGCTCACTGTATCTGTATATCTATTATAAATTACAGCTTCACTATTTTCCCCCTGGCCGCGAGACCTTGGGCAAGTCATTTCACCTCTCTGAGCTTTTTTGGTCAGGTATAGAAACTGAGGTCAACAGCCAGCTGGGTGGGTTTCCGTAAAAGGGCATAACACCAGCACCCACTTCATGGGCTTGTTGGAATCCTGAAATGAAACAACACAGGTAAAATGTAAAGCACTAGGTTTTGAGTCTGATCCACAATTGGTATTAATATTATTTTCAGCCAGATGATAACTTGCTCTCCATACCTAATCACGAGCCTATGAGAAAGATGTCATCACCTCCAACTAAGGAAACGGAGACCCTGGTTCATGGTCATATGGCTAGTAGGTGGCAAACCAGGTTTTGAACCCTGGCCTGATTGGCTCCAAGGCAGGGTTTCTGCCAAGCCCCTCGGCCCCAGCCCAGTTCTGGGGCGCTGAGTGTGGGGGACAAGTGGTGGCCTTGGCCACTGGCTTCTGGCAGAAGTCATGGGGTCAGCATGTTTGCCTATCCCAGGGGTCTGCCAGAGCAACCCTACTCAGAGCCCAAAGCCTCTGATTTTGAGCTAGTGTCCACACATGCCTCTTTTTCGAGGGTTTTGTAATCCCCAGACACCCTGCCTCTCCTTGGGTGTGCTCCACTACCCAGGTATCCTGCCTCAGGGAATCACCCCAAAACAGCCTCAGAATATGATCAAATGAAGGAAAATGGATTTTCTTTCTCAATGATGGGTTAACCCCTTGCTGCTCCCATTCCAAGGAAGCAGGTAGGGAGGAGCAGTGCCCAGACTCTGGCAAGCATCTTCTCAAATAAACACAATCAACCCTTTTCTGATTCCCCTGCCCCTGCCTTCATCCTCCTTGCTCCCATTCTCGTTGGCCAGTCTCCAGGCTCCATCTGGTTCCTTCTCCTCTCCTTGCCCCCAAGATGAGCCTGGCATGTCCTGATGCCTAGAAAATTTGCACCTGTTCCCAGAAAACCGGGGGGCAGGGCTGAGAAATGCAACAACCAAATACCCGTCTCCTCCTTTGCAGCACTCCTTTCACGTCCTGATGGGTGGGTGGTGTCATCGGCCCTAAATCCAGAGGGCGCTTTCCCTCCGTCTGCTCGGAGAGGGGCCAGCACCACCAGACACGCAGGGGAGGCCTCAGGCCCAGAGAAGGCTCACCTTAGCCACATGCTCTAGGAGTTTCGGAAGGGCAGTTGGAGCCCCTCTCTTGGCCCGCAAAGCCACGTGGACGCCCGGATGCCTGGGGGAGAAATATGGCCAGCCTGGGACCCTGCTGACGGAGTTCCAAACGGAGTGAGCTAGAATGCAGATTTTGTTTTCTTAAATTTTGTTTCCTTAAATTTTGTTTTAGACAAACTGATGAACTTCTGCATACATCCGTTTTCTCATCCATAAACGCGCTCATCGGGGACATGGACGCCTACACCCCAGAGTGGCTACGTGGACCACACGCATGCTCGACTCGGTCCCCGGCTGAGGTGATGATGGATTTCTTCACTGGACCGTAACTGTTCCATTTGACAGGAATAACGGGGTGGCTTTATCACCGATTGTCCGGTCTAAGTCACTTTGGAGAATCAAAGGGGACACTGTTTTTAATGATGCTGGGATGCTTGGCGTTCGTCACGAGTCAGTGGCACTTGAATTTGTTCGTGGAAATAGCAAGTCCCAGAGGGTGATGCAGGGAGCTGCAGGGAGATGCAGGGGTGTGGCAATATCCCCGGGGGAGGGGTCTACCACGATAAGCCCATAGCACAGGCAGAGTTGGTGACTGTCACTGCCAAAGATGGAAGGAGATAGCTGTGTATCAGTTGTTATTACAGGATCAGCAAAGCATAAAAAGCTTACGAGATGCTTCTCTCTGGGCAGGAAGAGCCATGATACCCAGCACCTAACATACCGTTCCTTACAGCGGCATCTTAGCCTTCCCAGACCTTCCGGCCCAGGAGCATGGCGTCTCACTCTTCACCAAAACTTCTCAGGAAGAACACGATCTCCTGTGACTACCACAATCCTGCAGAGGGGCCAGCTGTCCCCATTTTACAGATGAGCACAGTGAGGTCCAGAAGAAAGAAGTAGATTGCCTGAACTTGCACTACTGAGTTTTCAAGTCTCAAAAGAACCCAGGCCTGGGTTCCTTCAACAGCCTCTAGAGATACCTGGAGCTGGGGAAAAAAAAAATGAACCCCAAAGCCAACCTCACAAATGAACTTGGAGGCCGTTAGAGAAATTGCTCGTCTTTGCATCTCCAGTATTTTCTGTTTTGCTTGTCTGTCAGCCAGACTGTAAGTTCCTGAGAGTCAGAGCTAAGGCTGAAACTTCTGGTTGGTACACAGAGCGGGTGCCAACTTAATGGGGATTACATGCAAATATTTTAGAATACTATGCACTCATAAAAAAGTAGCTCTTAACGAAGTGGTAGGAAGTGGTCTCCAAGAAGTGAAGAAAACACAAGGTGTAGAGCAGTGTGGACCAGTTATCATTTGTACAAAAAATGAGAAAACACACACACACACACACATACATATACATACCCACACAAAACACATACTCTCTGAGAACAGAGAGTGTTTGGCAATCCTAGTTCCCTCCAGGGGAAAGAAGGAGGTAGCTGGTGGGGAAAAGAAAGGAAACATTTCCCCCACATATCTTTCTGGCACCTTTTGAATTTTGAGCTGTGGATAACAGCTCTTCAAAAAATAAATGTTTTAAAACTTAAAATCGCTCAAAACGAGGTTTGCCATTTAAAAAAGTGAACTGTTTGATGGCATGGGGGGAGGAATGGTCCTCACCAAAATGGTTAGTTGATTTCCCAGCATTCACTGGGCAACAGGAAACCCTAGAAGGTCAAAGTTGTTGGGACTTTTAGAGATCCACACCTCACTTTGCCAGCTGGGGAACGGGCCCAGGATCACATAGGGAGTACATGGCAGAGCTAGGGTGGGAGAGAGGGAGTCCTGACACACAGTCCTGACTCCTTCCGCAGCCAGCTGGGATTGCTGCTCTTGGAAAGCTCTGTAAACTCGTGGTTGAATACATAGCCATCAGGATGTGAAGACCCCTCAGACGAGAGGCCCCCATTCTGTATTGAATATAATGTAAAACTTGAAACCCCCAGTACAGTGGCTTTGCACACAGCCAGGGTGACCCTAATGTTGATCACCCAAACCAAGGTACTTTTGGACTGAAAAGGATGCTGTTCATAACAATGTCACCCAGACAATAAGCAAAAATGAGACTTCCTGGGAAAACTGAGTCTGCCCCCCCCCCAAAAAAATCCCCACCATCGGGACACTGGCAAGAAGACCTTTTGTCCAAAGGGCCTGGTCTGATTCTAGTCTTTCATGCCTCCTCTCGTCTCCCACTGCTTCCTTTCCAAATACTGACGACAATGGCAAACCAGGGTTCCAATCCTAGCTGTGTTCAAACCACATTACTACTGTGAGCCCAGCTTCTCCATCTGTGAAACAGAAAGCATGACCCCCGTCTCGAGGGCTGCTGGGAGAATGAAATGTCTCACACAGAGCTGGGTGCAGAGACTGTGCCGGCAATAGTAGCTTCTCTTCCTCTAACGCAGAGAAATAATGAAACGACACAGGCCTAATCCCGAAACTCTTGGTGGTGAACAGAGAGAGCCTTTCTCCCAGACCAGATTCACAAATGCCACTGTGGGAGGAAGTGTCAGGCAGCACGCTCAGGGACATGTTGATTCTAATTCTGGGAGTCAGTTTGTGAAGCACTTCTTCGAGGTGACTCATTTGGGGACTCGCTGAAAAATCCTTTGAGTTAAAAACAAAAGTTGAATGGGGCTCCGGTTGCACCCTTTTCCCTCTACCCCCTACCCTGACCAGGGTAGTGGGGGTAGTGCAGGGAATCTGGAGGGTCTCTGGGCTGAATTGGACCTGATTTTTCCCCCCCAGCATATCACCTGGGGCTGGGACCAGGCCAGAGGGAAGGAAGTGGGTGAGGAAAACAGTGAACGCTCCACCCTGCCAGCTCCTGAATTATAGTCCAAGAGGGCAGGAAGGGGGTGGGGGTGAACAAGCTTTCTTTAACCCCCTAACACTTAGCCTTAGTGTCAGCTTGCCTGGAGTCAGTCCCATCTCTGCTGATTCTGGAGATGTGCACTGTGTGACCTGGGACACGTTGCTTGACCTCTCTGAGCCTCAGTTTCCTAACTGGAAAATGAGGACATCAGGAGCCCCTGCTAAAGGGGCTCCAGGAGACTGGGTTAGGGCTTTGCAAACTGTAGCGGTCCCAGTGCTTTTCTTCCTGGTGGTCTGGTGCTACTCTCAAAGTTTCCGTCAAAGGGGAATTTCGGGTTCTTGCTCTGGAGCTTACCAGGACTGTTCTTGGAACCTGGGGCCTGTCCTACATACAGAAGACCTCTCATCACTTTCCCTCTGCTCAAATGTCACCTCATCAGAGAGGCCTTCTTCCAGCACCCTCTATGAAAAAGCACCCCTGGGCTTTCCTATCCCTTCCCTGTTTTATTTTCTCCACCAAACTTCTTAACCTCAACCATGGCAAATATTCACAATTGCTTCCCCACAAGCCCCACCCCCAGACTGAAGTCCCGGGAGAGTCAGGGCTCTATTTTGTTCACAAGCATATCCCAGTGCCTAGAATAGCACGTGATCCATATAAGGTGCTCATAGATGTGTGTCGGGGATTGAATGAAGAAACTGATTTTGCTGCATTGATATGGTCAATATCACTGATCTGCTAGTCACACTGCAACACTGTCTCAGAACTTTTATATTTATTTCTACTACTTTTTGCCATGCTTATTTCTTACAGCTGCCTCTTCAGTCTCTCTGGTATTTATTGTAATGCTTATCATGCGAAGTGAGATTGTAAGTAGGTCCCCAACGAAACCGCTAATCAATGTGCAAAATGACCCGTTCTGTCCCTGTTGGTTTGTGGAAGGTCTGGGACTGGGCTGGGTCCTCTGGGCCACCTGCTTCCCCACCTGTCTGCTCTTACACAGCAGCCCAGAGCTATGCTGTTCAGGAGGTAGGACTGCCTAGATTAGGCGCACAGGCACTGGAATTAGACGGTCTGTGGTTGAGCTATGTGCTCAACCACTTATTAACTGGGTGACTTTGAGCAAGAGAATTTGTTTCTCTCAGCTTCTGTTCTAAGCTCCTTTGTCCCATCTGTAAAATGGGCATGAAGGTAGCTTAAGACCTCCTTCAGAGAATGGCTGTGCAGTTGTGAGGCTGGCACATGGTGAGTATTCAATTGGTGTCATTATCGTTATGGATCACACCCAGGCAGAGTGCTGGGGTAACCGCTCCATGCTCAGCGGTCAGTGTCCCTCCCTGGTTCCAGTCTTCCTGGGGGAACACAGCACAGTTCTGCCTGAGGAGGAGAAGCAGTCAGTGTGGAAACAGGAACTGTGTGAACCAGACGGGGGCCCTTCTTGGGGGAGGGGGTGTGTGTCTGTTCCCTTATGAGGTGCACCGGGGAACTGAGCTGCAGCCTTTGGGGCCCTATGGAGACTCTGTCTCCTTAGAGGGGGTCTTAAGCATTCATTAGTAGAGCCTTCCAGAAACCTTTGCACATTGGCTTTTACTGTCTTGGGGTCCACAGGATTTGGGGAGTTCCAGATGAGGAGATGCTGGCACTTTGAGGACAGGGAGCCGCACCTTCACCACCAAGTGGAGATAGCCCTGGAGCCTACTTCTGAATGTGTGTTTGCATTCAGTAGGCACATAATAAGCGCTAGCTGACTGGCCAGTGTGACCAGGACCGAGAATGGAGCAATGCTAGTAGATGGGTCCCCAAGGATGCGGGGGAGGGGTACACGGAATTCGCTGACTTCCGACCCTAATCCTAAGTGTCTGGAACCCGAGAAGGGGGGAGGGGAGTCTGTTGGGTCTGACTCGCCGTGAGAGTTTGGGCCTCAGTTTCCCCGTCTTTGAAATGGGGGGCTCGGCTGGTCGGATCACTCGCGGTCCGAGGGGCTCTGGGGCGCGGAAAGGTCCCGGCGCCGTGCGGTAGCCGCGGGGCGCCCCCCGGGCCAGCGTGGCGGCAGCGCGCACGAGCGCAGGGGGCGGCGCGGCCCCGCGGTGGGGAGGGGCGGGAACGCGCGCGGGCCCGCGCAGGCGGCGGCGGAACCGAGCGGACGGGCGTGCGGCCGCGGCGCCGCCGACTCGTGTGGGACCCTCCGCTCCGGCCGGCCGCCCGCCGGGCCGCGCGCCGCTCCTCCCGCCGGCAGCCGAGCCGCCCGCGCGTCGGTGAGTGGCCTGGGACCGGGGCCCGGCAGGGTCGGACCGGGGAAGGGGCGGGGGCCCGACGGCGAGGCCGTCACCCCCAGCCGGGGCAACGGGGGTGCGCGTGCACGCGCGCGCGGCCGCGACTCGGCGGGGGACAGCGGGCGGGGGTGCACGCGGGAGGCCGGGGCGCTAGTGAACCAGCGAGTCCCAGCGTGTCGGCGGCCGTGCGTCCGAGCGTGCGTGGGCGGCGTGTGTCTGTGTGTCCCTCGGGGTGTGCGCCCGGGGGTGTGCGTGCTGGGGCGGACACGGTGCGTGTGCACGTCGGAGGGTCTGGGTTGGGTGGCTTACGGTGAATGAGTGGGGGGGACACGGGCATGGCTCCCCTGTAGCCATTTATTGTTTACTATTTTGCCGGGGAGTGTGCCAAGGACTTCACATGGGATCCCATTTTTGTGAAGGAGTTGTGTGGGTTCGGGGAGTATGTGTGTGCACGTGGGTGAGCGTTCACAAGTGATTTGTGTGTGCATTAGTGAGCTTGCGAGGACAAAAGTGTCTGTATACACCGTGAAAGAGTATTTTGTGTCCAGGAGTGTGTGAGTGTGTTTACTATGGAGGGTGAGGGTCCCCCCCTTGCACCCACCAGGGGTCTTGTAGGGTATGTCCGCCCCTGGCCCGGATGCCAGGGAGCCCAGGGAGAGAAGTAGGCTGGGGGTGGGCACCCGGTGGGTGCTGGGCCTTGTGTGGTGACTGAGGGCGGAGGTCAGACCCACAGAGCCAGGCTGCGCTTGGCAGAGTGGGGGAGGCCTTGGAGCCAGGCCTTGGTAGGGCCAACTGGCAGGACCCAGGATGCTCATGCTGGTCTGGGGCTCTGGTGGGCCTAGCAGAACTACTTGGCCTGGTACTAGAGGACTTGTGTTCAGTTCTTCCTAAATACCCCTCTGGGTCTCTTGGGTTTGTTCTTGCCCCTCTCTGGCCCTGGCAGGTTATAACCTTTCCCCCAGGCCTTTGGGGTTGACAGGGTCCTGACCCTGGGAAGGCCAAGGGTCCCAGGACACTTGTCTGTGTATTGGAGGGTCTCTCTCTCTTTCTCTGCCTGCTCTGCTAAGTAGATAGATATTAATCTGATTTATTCATTTGTTGAGCCTGGGCTCCAAGCATGAGCCCCCAGGACAGGAACAATTTGATCACAGCAGGCTTGGGATACTGGTTTCCAAAGTCTGTCCTGCAGCTTTGACGGGCTGTTTTTTGGGGGGGGGGGAGCTTTATAAATGTCGAAAATCTCTGCTGTCGAAAGTCTTCATTGCTTTAAGGGCAACTTTAGAAACACTGAGCTCCCTTGTTCACCCTGAATTTTCAAAACTCAGCTTGCCTTTCTGAGGGGAACATGTCGTGCGCAGGCAAATCTTGGAGGCACATTTAAAAATCGTGGTGTTAATGGAAGAAGAATTTCATTGAAAGGGACGCGCAGAGCCGGGTGGAAGCGCCTGTTCCCAACGCAGCAACTTCCCGAGTGAACTTTGGACGTCTTCTTTTAGCAAACAAAACCTGGAAGGAAACAAAAAAGATCCACATTCTTTTTCTTTTTTGTCCTAAAAAAATGAAACACACACAGACACACACAAAATACCTTCTGGATTTGCTGGAAATGCTGCCTCTCCTCTCCCCTCAAGGCCAGGCCCTCCCTCCATCCCCCACCCCCAAATAAAATATGCCTGTGGGGAGCTGTGAATGAGTCACTCCCTGGCAGAGAGCCCCACGGGCAAACATTTGGGAAGGTTCTTGCCTAACTTCCCAGAAGAAAAGGCCCAGGATTTAAAATGGTCCCTGTGGTTTGTCAGCCTCTGCCGTCCTGTCTGCTTAGGAAATGACTAAAAAGTAGTTTCTGTATTCAGAAAATAAAGTCTCAGACTGAAGCAGTGGCCCAGGTTGGTCTGGGCTTTGGGCCATTCAGATTGTTCAGGTTTCAAGAATGGAAGCTCCTGGCTTTGGGTTGGGGGTGGGGGGGGGGTAGAGGTGGGCATTTCCAGTGGCCCCGAGCGAGGAGGAAGCAGGGAAAGGGGATGACGGGAAGGCATGGTTAGGGAGCACCTACTGTGCAGAGAGACAGAGAGGTCCAGCCTGGGACTGCTGAAAGGAGGTTGAGGCAGAGTCCTGTCACCTGCTTGACTTCAAACCTGTCCTCTGCACCAGGGACGTGACACTTGTCTCCTGAAGGTGCACAGATGGGGTGCCCAGTGCTTTCATTCACACCTGCTCCTTTAATCTGCCCCATGAGGTAGGGGGTTGTCATCTCCATTTTACAGATGACGTAACTGAGGCTCAGAGAGATGAAATGCCAGGCATGGTTTCATGAAAGTAGCCCACACCTAATGGCCACCATTTATCAAAGGTATGCTGTGTGCCACGCATGGTACCAAAAGCTTTAAGGGCCTTAATTCACTCAGTCCACTCAGCAACACGCAGATGGGAGCTATCGCGACGCCCATTTTACAGGTGAGGAAACTGGGGACACGGAGAGATGAAGTCATGTGCCAGAGATCACGGACTGCTATGTGTTTGACCCTGGGATTGAACTCAGACTTGTCTGAGCGGAGCCCGCACAGTCTTCCCACAGGACCTGGAAAGTCGTGGTCCCTGTACTCCAGGTTCTTGTGGGGCTGGGTTCCTCGCCAGGCTCCCAGCTTGGGGGAGAGGCCTTCCTGAGGGGGCTGCCCTCCTTCCTTGTCCTCTCCTGCCCCTCTGCTGTGGACAACCCACACCCAGGGCCGGGACTGTCAGCTAGAAAGGGCTCAGAGTTCACATTTTTTTCTTTGCTCATGAAGTGCCAGAGATTGGTTTCAGAAGGGAAGTGTCAAAACAATCGTCAAAAAGCGAAGAATATCCCCTTCCTCTTCTCTGGTCAGGCCAAGCAAGGGAGTTAGAGCGGGGAGGGAGGAAGACCCTGGTGAGTCATCCAAGATGAAATGCGGGTTGGCATCTCCAGGCCTGTGTGGGGAGGAGCCCGCTGGAGCACTGCCCTCAGGAAGGGCCCAGTGTGTTCCAACCCTTGGTGATGGCAAGTTACCCCCTGACTCCCCGTTCTGAACATCTGACAACAGGATCATTTCTATATAGGTTTCTTGTCACTCGCTGTTCTGGCCCTGTGCCTGTCTCTCTGCCTCATTCATTTCCATTCTTATCATGGGTTTCAAGACACGGTTCCCCAAAGGAATGTGGTGTGTGAGGACCTGTGCGGTTTGGGGGTGTGCGGGCGGCCCCTGCAAGGGTCCTTTGATGTTGGAAGGAAAAGGTATTTCTCTCCCATGTACGCTCTGTGAATTGATGAACATTTGCAAATTGCTTTGAGATGCGTTAATTTAAGGTGTGAAATAATAGATCGTGTGCGAAGGCTCAGCCACGTTTCTGGCATTGATGGATTTCTCTCCCGTCTGGCCTGTGATTTGGGGAGGTAAAAATAGTCCTTGTTTCTACATTTTTTCTTATTTATTTATTTATTTATTTATTTTTGCTGATGTCATTCTTCTGAAGCGGTATGTACATCAGCATGGACCTTCCCTTGGCTGTCACTGCGGATGGTTGCCAGAATGCTGGTGACCAGGACGTGCAGCTCTAGGGAGCAAGGGTGCTCCCGGGGTATGTGTGGGGAGGTCATCTGGGGTGGTCTCCCCCTGGGTGTGTGAAATTGCTTTAAAACAAATGGGAGGTAGATGGTCAGGATTCGCCAAAGATCCTCAGTGGATTTTTTGGTATTTGGCCATTTTATATCTGACTCTTGGGTAGTGACAAGATGGTCTTTGGGGAAATGTTTTTTTATTTTATATATATATTTTTTAGCGATTTATTTATTTATTTATTTAAGGTGAGCCCATTGCCCACTGTGGGGCTCGAACTCATGACCCCGAGATCAAGAGTCAGATGCCCCACTGACTGAGCCAGCCTGGTGCCCCCCAAATGTTTTTATTTTTTTAAAAAGAAAAAATCAGGTCAGTCAGCGGCTTCACCCATTCCTGTCTGAGCTGGGTAACACGCTCACAGCCCCTTCTTTGGCCCAAACTGAATTAGAGCAACAGCCTCCTCAGACTCTGCTTCCAGACAGGACCGGACATTGGGGCAAATCGGTTGGTGGTGTAACTTCCTGTGACGTTCAATTTGGGAACTTGACCGTGGTGTGTGATCTAGCATTTTGACATCTGTCCCTCTAACAGACTCGCCTGTGTGGAAACAGACCCACATACACAGCCTCTGCTGTGTCGTCTCCAACTCTGGATTTTTCCACAGACGACTGCTCTGGTGGTCTAGTGGCAAAGGCCTGGTCTTCTGGCCAGGCCTCTTGGCATCCACCAGCAGGATCATCGCACCCCAAACCCAATGGGCGGCTTTGGCTGGGCTCTGGGGGACAGATGAGTGAGGGGCCTGCAGAACTGAAAAGTGCAGCCGGGATCTGAAATGCATTCAGTTCCAAGGACCTTGATCCACATGGAGCCTTTCTTCCTTTCTCTTCGACATCTGCGTGATGGTGACCTCATAGAAAAGAAAAAGGGGCTTTATGTAGGAATTCCATAGAGTGTGAAGGAATTTCTGCGAGGGAAGGGGGAGGGAAGCTGCCATTGAGAGCCAGTCGGGCTGCATTTCCTTGAGTTGTTTAAGTCTCACACTTCAAAATTAGGCTGGGGGAGGGGCAGGGCTTGACCTTGGAGAATGGAGCTGGCGCCTTAGAGGAGACCTCCCCAAAGCCTAAGGCTCCCTTAGAGGAGAACTCCTCAAAGTCCCCAAGTTGTAGTTGAGGAAATGGGACGAACCCCTCGCTGCAGGTGAGCAGCAGAGTCAGAATTTGTCCACGACCCCTCTCCCCAAGGCCAGCCCTCTCTTGTTCATTGTTGTCCCCAAAGTCTTTGACAACTGGGAGTTGTCAGGAAGAGATTTGCAAAGGGGCATTGGGTACCCCGCAGATGACCTTCGGCTCTACCCTGGAGAAATCCAGTAGGCTCACCATCCAGAGAAGAGCCACATGCCCATTTTACAGAATGGAAACTGAGGCCCAAGGAGGGGAGGGTGCCAACCCACAATCACATTAAGAACTTGAGTTTTGGCACCGAGTGGAGTGAGGTGGGGCATCCCAGAGCAAGTCATTCACCTCCTCGAGCCTCACTGTCCCCATCTGGGAAACAGACATTATGGCCTCCAATGGCTGAGGGAAGAACGACAGGAAATAATGGGTGTAAAGCCCTCTGCACACGGGTGTCTCCCCGGAAATGCTTGATGCTCGCTGCCTGAGATTTTATGGGAGGCGAAGAAACTATGTGGTTATTAAGGACCTGCCCAGGGTCACTGGACCGGAAGGTTGCTTCCCTGTCGAGAGCATTTTCAGCGCCCCTGCATCTCGAGACCCTAAATCAGGCCGCAAGCAGCACTGGGATCTCTCCCAGGTGCCACTGAAGCCTGGCCCTGTGGTCATGACCCTCAAAATAGCTGGGAGGAGACATGGCAGTTTAGTAAAACGAGGCGGGACACAAGTCAGGGTGCCTTGGGTGGCTCAGGGAAACGTTCAGAAGTCAGCATTTTGTGCTCCCCCACGACGCTCGGAAAGGGAGCCTTCGAAGGTTTTGATGTGTCCTTTTGGCGTTGGAGGGTCTCGGGAGGCCCCGAGAGCGGTGTCAGCCACAGTGTGTCATTAAGCAAGGCAGATGTTTTGTTAATTATTTACACAGTGTTGGGGGGGCAGGGGGCCCATCAGAGGTCTGTGCTGACAGGAGCGGCTGTCACAGACCTGGGCCTGGGGGCAGGAGTCCTCCTCAAGGGCTTGGGGGCGTCCCTGCGAGTTTGTGTGGGGCCGGCTTGTTGTCCTTAGGGAGAGGGCAGGGCCCACGGAAGTGGCCACCCTTCCAAAGGACGCTTCTGTGGGCATCTGTGCAGCTCTTCACACCTGACACCCCACCCTGGGTCATGCGGTAAGGGGCGAGCGTCAGTGGTCTGTGGAGCCACCTTTGAATCCAGCACCTCTACTCCCTCACCTGGAAAATGGGCCAGTAGCCCCAGGCTCAAGGCCCTGGATTCTTGGACACTGGGCCGGTTGGGGGGGGGTGATTTGCCTTAGAAACCCAACTTTAGGACTAGAATTGTCAAAAGGAAGGGGTCTCGGATAAGAGCCTTCCCTGGGAGGTCCCAGAGGGCAAGGAACGCTAGCTGGGGACAGGGCAGCCCTAACCCTTCCCACAGCACTGACCCTGTTATATGTTATATGTTATATGTTATATGTTATATGTTATAAGGAGGCTTTGCACGGGAGTCATTTTAAGAAAAGATTCTTGTATGAAATATCTATAATCTAGACGTCTGTGGAGACAGAAAGCAGGTTGGCGGTTCCCCGGGGCTGAGGGAGGAGGCACGAGGAGCCGCCGCTCAGTGGGTACGGGTTTTCCTTTTGGGTGAGGAAAATGTTTCGGACCCAGAGAGGTGGCAAATGGCGCCAAATGCCACCGAATCCTTCACTTTAAATGGGTTAATTTTATGTCACGTGGAAAAATTTTTTTACAAGGTTCTGATGCTTAAAAATATAGGTATGAAAGCCTCTCATTTTACAGATGGGGAGACTGAGGCCCAGGGAGGCTATGAGCAGTTTCCAGGGGCGTGGCTGACCAGGACACTTTCCCACCTGTCAGGCCAAGGCTCTGGTCGTGGGGCGTGGGCCCGGGCTGTGTGCAGAGAGTCTGCGGCAGAAACACAGACCTGGTCACTGTTGCGTGGGTGGAGCGGGCTCCCTGGTTAGCCACACGCGGCCGTCCGTCCACGCACTCCTTGGAGAAATAGCTCTCGATGTTGTGGGTCAGGTGTTATTCTGGGAGCCCCTCTCATGGCCCCACCCCGCAGCCCTCTAACCACCTGGGGAGGAGGACAGGGCTTGTGTCACACACCCCTGGGGGTGCCTGCAGGTGACATGTCCCTGGCTCACTCCCGGGGAAGCAGGAATGCTGCTTTCCAGGGAGGAAGGGCCTCCGAGCCGGCCTCGAGGGAAACACAACGTCTGCCCAGCAGCTGGGTGCGGGAAGGCCTGGAAGTCTGAGAGCGCTGGGGGCTGCGGGATGGGGAGTTGGGAGCGAGACCGGGGTCCTAGGCTGTGGGCAGCCCCCCAGCAGGGAGAAGCCAGGAACTTCTGTCACTTCCTCAGCTGTTGACCCCTGTTCTTTGTACGGGGACCAACCCTGTATTACGTTCCGTTCTAACCCTTCATGCAGGTTCGCTCCCTTCCTCCTCCCGGCAGTTCTCCCAGGCGGGTGTCCTTACGCCGATCTTAGGGACAGAGAAACAGAACTGGAGACTCGAGGATGTGTGGCGCTTAGTTCATTGTCGCGGCACCGAGGTCTGGTCTGTAGAGTCGGAAGACAGAGGCTGCCATCTGGAAACGCCTGTCTTATGGGCTGGGAGTTGGTGCCCAGGCGCAGGGCCTGGGATAGGGCCTCCCAGGCAGCTGGAAGGAACAGCACAGGGAGCAAATGGTGGGAGAAGAGGCTGCCCAGGCCTCCTGGGATCTGGGGGAGATTCGGTCATTCTTGCAAAAACAAGAAACATTCTTGCTACCTCTGCCTCGCACTTCGTAACGGTCCTTCTCTTGCTTACTCTGCTCCAGCCCTGGCGTCTCCTTCCTTTTCCTCAGACATGATAAGCTTATACTCCCCTCTGTCCTCTCTTCCTGAAATCCTTTTCCCCCCCCAGTGTTCCCATGACTTGTCCCCAGCCCTCATTCAGGACACCACAAAAGTCACTTCTCCAAAGAGGCCCTGTTGCCCCCCGTCCTGTTGAAATGAACCCCTCACGGCTTCAGTCTCCATTCCCTGACTTGGCCTTATCTATCTTCAGGACCCTTACCCTTTCTGGATTCTGTATGTCTGTTATCCCTCTCTCGGACTAGAATGTAAGCTCCGTGAGGATAAGACTTGGTCTGTGGACCCCCACTGGTCCTCGGTGCCCAGGATGGTGCCTGGCACATAGTAGGTGCTCAGTTAATATTTATAGAATGAACAGGAAGTTTCAAGTGGGCCAGTGGAAGGATGCTTGAAGAATGTTTATGTGGACTTACTGAATCTGTTAGCAAACATCGCTTCTCCCAGTGGGCAGTGAAGGGCTAAGTTGTGCCCACTGAGCCACCGCTGTTCAGAGAAGGTTTCTTAGGTAAAGGCTCAGGTTATTCCTAGAGAGGGGCCTAGGCTTAGAGAAGGGCTTGTACCTCCCAACATTATCAGGGTCTCTTCCTTTGCTCCTTTCCTACTGATGGGGCTCCTGATGCCTGTATAGGAGTGGCTTTGGTTTGGAATGGATGGGTACGTGTCTTCAAGCTGCATTTTCTATCACGTATACTTTTTTTTTTTTTTTTTTAAGAGGGCTTGTCTTTTGAGGGTTGCTTAGGGAACGGGAGGTGTTTAATTCTCCCAAGCAACTCCAGAATCTACCCTGCCCAGAGAATGGGGAGTTGTGGGTTGAAAGGGGAAGGGATTGCCTAGCTGGTGTGGCCTTGGCGGGCTACCAGGGTGGGTGTCCAGATGGTGGGACCACTGGGGACCACATGGCAGACAGACAGGGAGCCCACCCATAGGTTTGGCCAGTCCTACAGAGTCCAGCCGGATTTAGTTACACCAGGATCTAAAGTGTGGACTTGGTGTGCCTGAGTCAGTGTGTGTGCATTTCCTTTGTTCATCTCCCCCAGGACTTTTCGGCGCCTTTTGTGTTTGTTTTAATTGCCAGCCTCCTCAGCTCACCCAGGAGGAAATGAGGACTGGATTTTTGTCGACGCAGAGCCTGGGGACAAGGGTGAGGGCTGCCCACTCTTGATGGTGACAGCACAGCATTTGGGAACTATGCAAAGAAATTACTTTTACTCCAAGCTAACAACTTTTGTTTGCACATGCTTTTATGACATCCCAGGCCTTCCGATAGCACCCGTCTGTCAGTTAGGCATGTGAAGACCACAATTTCCAAACTCTCAAAAGGGCAGTGGTCTGTAAAAGCATTTTAGTGACATTTGGGGACAGGAGAGGCTGTTTGGAAGATGCTGTTTGGTTGCCAGTACATAAGAAGTTTCTGGATGCTCGAATGGCTTATGGGGTGGCATCTTTGAAATTGCACAGTGCTGAAAATTCTGGGACATATGGTCACTGTGATGTGCTAATGTTAGCAATTGAGATATTTAATTACCCAGAAAAACCCCTTTGCCTATCCACTACGGGTTACTGGAGAGCCTTTATTTCTCAGGAGGAAGGTCTCACACTGTGTAATCCGGACCAGCAGACAGGGAGTCATTATCCCTCATTAATTTATTAGCTAATTAAGTGATTTATCTGGTCACGCATTTATTCCTCCCACTGCTGCTCATTGGCAACATTTGCTGGGTCCTACTCTGTGCCTGGACCGGTGCTGGACCCCGGGGACAGGACGAAACTGAAGAGCAGATAGGACTGAAGCCCCGCTGGGTGCCAGCCCGTCGGGTGATGCTGGGGGCGACGGGTGCATTCATCTCCCTGTGGACATTTACTGAGCACCTACTATGCGCAGGCCCATGGAGATACTGAGTGAAAATGACACGGTGCCTTGTGCTTTGAACTCTCATTGCATTTTGATGGTGTCTCTTGGTCCTGGCCCTCTGCTTTCTGCGGCAAACCCAGCCAGCCACCGTTCACAGGTCCTCGAATGAACCAGAAACAATCCAGATGCCCCAGGAACCGACGTGAGAACAAGGCATCCCCTTCACACATTGCGTCTCAGCTCCACATCTTGCCACCACCCAGCAATTTGAGACAGAATGTGAGATCTCGTGGTTGGCTAAATACATAAATATTTTATGTCTCGATATTCTGAAAACGAAGCCCAAATGCGCAGAACTGCAGCACATCAGTGCTATAGATCATATGTTATAATAATCTGATGACATGTTGTTTAAATATTTATGGACTGATGCGCCATGACAATGGGGGGGAGAGAGTCTTGGAGCAGAGTCAGGGCAGATGCTAGAAAGGAGGGAGCAGACCCACGTGATCCTGGGAAGTGGCACGTGACTCTCAGGTCTGGGGTGTGAGGTTTTGGGGTTTCGGGATGACAGCAGCAGCCAGCGTTTATTGAGCACCTGCTGCGAGCCGTGCCCTTCACCGATGTCATTTCGTCTAGTCCTCACAGCCACCCTGCGAGGATGCGACTCTTAGTAATCCCAAGTGACAGAGGGGACACTGAGGTCCAGCACAGGTCAGATCTGCCTGAGATCCCACAGCTGGGGTGGCCCTGGGTGCACTCCGGGTCGGCGGCTCTCTGAGCTCGTATTCACTGTGTGTTCTGCTCCATCCATGACCAGACCTGTCCAAAAAGCTACCGCCACCACCTGGTACTAACTGGATTTCTAAATCACAGGAAAAAAGGCGACGTGGAATGTCGGGCAGGACTAGAAGCCACAGGAACAAATCTGTAACCCAGGAGGGGCGATCGTGCACCCCCTGCAGAGCCACCAGGCCCCATGCCTGGCACACGGTGGGGGCCCTGGAACTAGCACTTCTGCCCCTCGGCCATTCTGCTCGCTGCTGGTTTTGTGGTCGTGCGGCGAGCTGTCTGCAGACTGTCCCCAAGTTAGTGCCCGGGCCCCCGGCCTTTGCATACGCCTTCCCCTCTCCCTGCCATGCGTGCGACCCTGCAGAGCTGAGACACCTCCCAGCCTCTGACAGTCCTGTGAGGAAGCCCCCCTGTCTCCACCTTACAGATGAGAGGCACCTGCCGACTCCCAGAGCCTAGTCCCTCCATGTGGGAGCCCTTCCTTCCACGGCCTCCCAGAGGCTCTGCTGGGTCAGTCTCCTCCCACTGGCTGTGCCTCCACCATCGGTCCTGCCCGTTTCATCACTGCTCAGCGTCCTGCTCATTGGCACATCCCTGGCACTGGAAAAGGGCCTGGTTCACGAGATGACAATAAGTGACCAGTGGTTCAGCTGCAAAAAAGAAGCTCCAGGGACAGGGGTGAGGGCAGAGCTGAGTTCTGAGAAGCTCTTTGGCCAGTGACTATGTCAGACCTCATGGATGTCCCCCCGGGGCCTCTGGGACAGGGGCTAGGGGTCAGAAGGACATATAGGTGGAAGGTAGGGCCTGCTACGTGATTTGCGTGGCCTAGCACAAAGTGAAAATGCAGGTCCCCTTGTTTTAAGAAGCCAAAGAAAAGCTTTCTCCTTCACCATCTCTTCCTACCTGTCGTGGTGGCTTTTTTTAGCGACTGAATGCCATGCTCCCTCGGGCACAGGGACACTCACCTGCCCCCGTGACTGCACCCAGGCCTCTGCCAAGGTTGGAGGATGGCAGAGGTCACTGGGGACGGGGGTCAGGAGCAGAGCCACCCATGAGCTCAGGCTCCATCGTCCCACCACAAGCTTCACTTAGCCCGCACAGATTCCAAGATGAAGACTTTAAGACAGTGGACACAGAGCATGAAGCCCCAAGCAGCCTCCGGAGGGCAGGGCAGGGGGAGACGGAACTGCGCTGGTCACGTGTCCGTGAAGCTGGCCCTGATGGAGGGCCATAGCCTCCTCCCACCGGCGAGCACACTGCGCAGAGCTTGGGGCCAGATTTTACTTGGGGGAGAAGTTCCACCGTGAGGTACTCTCTACAGACCACCAGCCTGGGCTGGGAGTGCTGTGGTTGGCCGGCTGGTCTCCTGCCTCACCCCGGGCCTCTCGTGCCAAGGACACACCATGGACGTGGGTCTCGCTGGAAATGCCCCCCTCGTCGCAATCCTCGAGTAGTTGCCCAGTGCTACTGCGTCGACAAACCCATCCCTTCCGACTTCTTGTCCTTGCGTGACGTGTGACAAGGGTCAGAAATCAGATGATGAGCTTGCTGACCCACTCGCTTGGGAAGAACGCCAAGCAGGTGGTGCCCGAAGGATCAGAGAGGGCGGGGAGCTCAGATTCCGCTGGCTTCCCACGCTGCTCCTCGCCCTGAAACAGGGCTGGGGCTGGTGGCCACAGGATGTGGACATCTGGCTACGTGAATGAGGGAGGCTCAGGAAAGTTCACTCTTGCTTATTATTTATCACCTACTATGTGCCAGTGATGTGGCCAAGTATTTTATCTGTGTTGCCATAGTCAACCCCCACAATAACTTCGGGCTGGCCCCATTTTTCAGAGGAGGATAACTGAGGTTCAGAGATGGAAGCCACCACTCCGAAGCCATAAACCACATGGTTTGGAAACTGAGGTTTGAACCCAGGCCTGGGGCCCCGCCTGGCCGAGTCTTGTGCCTCCACTCTCCATTGCACGTGCGTGGGGACGGGACAGGAGCCAGACTGCGGCCGCTGCTGCTTGTCAACCCCTCCTTGGCAGGGAGCAGGTCCCGAGGCTCTAGCTGCAGCTCCCCCCACCCCAGACCAGTCTCGGGCCAAGATACGGGGGGCAGGGGGAGGCGGTGGGTTAATCCTGCCACCCTGCATGCCAGCCAGGCCTCTGCCTTCTGCTCGCCACTCCCCTTGGCTTGTTGCTTCCTGCTGGGGGGCCTCAGTTTTCTCACTTGCAAAGCCAGGGGCACGTCTCAGTTCCTGTCCCTGGGGGGGGGGGTTCACGACCCAGTGAGGTAGGCACGAGCATAGCCACCATTCAACAAGAGGTCGCTGTTACTGTACCAAACAAGGACACCGCGTGGGGTGAGGACGGCGGCTTGGGGACACCTGTGACGCTCCAGGGATCCTCTCCATGCTGGGACATTAGCAGTCACTCAGCCCAGAGCTGCCCCCCTGGGACTCTTCCCTTGCTCGTTTTGTGCGGTCATTCATTGAGCCAACAAAGCCAGGCACCGTTCTAAGAGGCATGACGAACAGAAGAGAAAACGGAGCTGGCCTTCTGGCTGGGGAGAGCCGGCATAAAGAAGACAGGAGTAAAGTACGTCCCGCGTCGCTGGAACAAGTGTGGGAGACAGATGCAGGGGGGTTGAAGTGGGGGGCTCTCTCCTGGGCTGGTACTCCCACGGCCTCCTGGGATTTCACATATTACCTGTTGCTCTAGATCCCAGCTCCCCCAGGGGGGCTGGGGTGCTCTCTCAGACCTGCTTTGCCTCAACTATCTTTAAGAATGTGGGACTCTTCCCTCAGGCTCTCCCAAGACTTTGAACTGCTCTGTCTCAGGGCTGCTAGTTACCGGCGCCGACCTAGGCAGGTCCTGGCCACGTATTCTTGTGCCGACTCCTCCTGGTGACCCTGGGAGACAGATTCTTTAGTCCCGTTTTACAGACAAGGAAAGGGAGGCTGAGTGAAGCTGAGTTGGTGGTGCAAGGGCACACAGTAGGTCTGCGGCTGAGCCAGGGTTTGAACCCGGGCCTTGGGTTCCCAGAGCACACACACCCCATAAACCATTCTGTTCTAGCGTGGGTCTTTGTGTTTCCAGGCATGAAAGGAAGCCACATGTTCTGCTTAGAGGAGCAGAGGCTCAGCAAGGCCCCTACTGTGTGTCTGGGCCGTGCTGGGCGCCGCAGGAGGGTATAGTCGAAAGGACTGCTCAGACTGGCCAGGAAGTCTTTGCTCCAGGGCTGTGAGGGGGTAGGGTTAGCTCTGTGGTAGGGATGAGGATGCCGAGGCCCAGAAAGTTCCCCCAGCTGGCAAGTCACGCAGCCCCAGACAACCTGTCATCAACCACCGCTGTCTCAGGCCGGCTTCACCCTCCACCCTCATTTTGCACTTGGACCAACCGAAGCCCAAAGAACAATTCAGTGGCTCGACTCCAGATTGGAGGGGGGTGAGCCGTTTGTGTCATTTTGGAAGTGGACACCCTTCCCTCAGTGAAATCACTTTTGAGATGCCACCGATTCTCAGGGCAGAAGACCAGAGAAACTCTAGTGGGCCGTGAGGGCCTGTGGGCATGGGGCCGGGAAGGGAGCTAAGTCATGGGTTCCTCACTGGCCTGACGCCAGGGCGATAGGGTTTCCTGACATGGTGGGACAGGGCAGGGTGCAGACAAGCCCTTTCAAAGAAAACGTTTCCAGAGCTGTCCCATCCCACCATTAGCAAACAGTCCTTAAACAGCAAGGAAACCGCCGTGTTCTGTCTTCACAAAATGGGGAGCTGGCGATCAGACCTATTTATTTAAGCCCAGAGTCGACGAGGCTAAAGACCTCAGCTCTGAGCGGGCATGCCGCCTCGCTGTAGCAAGGGGAGCCTAATCTTCAGGGTTTTCTTCCCATTTACGGGTTTTTTTGTTGTTGTATATTTGTAAAATGAGGCTTCTGCTGGCAAAAGCAGGTTTTAGCGCGCGCGGCAGCTCTTTCAAGACCTAATAAGGCCCCAAAGGAGGGTGTGTTCCGGCAAGGCTTTCCTTCTCCCCCGGGGGCGGCCCGATTCGGCTTGCCTCCTGTACTTCGGGCACCACAGACCATCCGTCTTGCTTCCCATTAACAGAATTACCACCATCACTTCTGCAAGGACAAGATGGGCCCTTTGGAACTGCCTTGGGGACGGAGGCAGGAGCAGCCACCACGCAGTTTTGCTTAGACGGGAAAGGACAGAAAAAGAGAGCAAAATGGAACTCTCGCAAATGGACGGTTCCCTGGGTTGGAAGGGCCTGGGCCCCAGAGGAAAGGGGCCGTGGGGCGGGTCCAGCCCTGCTTTCTGCTCATGTTCCCAGGTGGGAAGTGCCTGACCCCCCTCGGAGGAGAGAGGACCACCCAGGAGATGGGGCCTGGGGTTGGCAATCTGGGATCCTACCTGTAGACCCCTGTGTCAGGGAGCAAAGAAGTTGGGGCTGCAGGTTAGAAAGACTGTTTCTGCCTTGGCTTGAGCTGCGTCAGGATGTCGGAGCGATTTCCTGATGGGTGGCTGGGGGGTGGCACGGGGTGGGTCCAGTCTCTCTGTCCTCGTCGGTAAGGGAGGGACCAGGAGCTCTCTGCCCTTTGAGTCTCCTTGGTGGGCCCTCGGTATCTGGCTTCAGGGTGAGGCCAAGGCCCACAGAAGCCACAGGGTTGGCCTAAAAGCAGGAGGGAAATCGAGGAGAATCCCAAAGCAGTGGCGCAGTCACTGGGGCGTGTTCCGGAGGGAAAGTCCCGAGTCTAGACCTTCCACCTCGCCAGGGCTGAAGGCTCCCCACCCCATGCCCAGCACCTCCTTCAGCAATGCCGGTTCTCTTAACAGGGTTGTTGGTTGTATAGCATTACCCCCTGTCTTTTTAAGAACAGCTCCTCGTCTTGTTGCCCTGAGTGCTTTTTCATCCGTGTCCGTCAGGGGTTTACACATGCTAGCATGAACTCGGCTTCCCCTTGAAACAGTTCTGCTTTGTAAGTGAATCCCAGGCTCAGAGAAGTGAAGGGACTTATCTAGGGTCACACAGCAATGCTTTGGACCCAGATCCATCTCCCCTGGAAGCGCCCCCGTTGGTGCCATTTGGATCTGCAGGGGAGAGCCCGGTGGAGAGGGCGGGCTGGGTGGGGTGCTGGGAAACAAGAAGCAGGGGTTAGCAAGACATCGCGAGAGGCTCTCTGGGGGCCAGTGTGGTCAGTGACGGGTGTCACCTGGGATCAGGGTCAGGCAGGCAAGGCGGCCTTGGATGCTGAGCTCTGGAGTGATGACTTGATCCAGAAGCTTTGAGTCTCCCCTTTTGAGGAGGGGCCGTGTTTCTGGTGGCATGTGTGGAAAATAGTCTGGTGAGGGTGGTGGTGAGACCGGGAGGATGGGGAGGGGGCGCCAGTGTGGATGGGTCACACGGAGGCCACAGTTCCACCAGGAGGGCCTTTAGCTCTACACCCTGCCCCACTCCCAACTCTCCCACCCCCATCCCTGCCCGTCCTGCTGCGTGTCTGGCGGGAGGCCCCTCACCTCCGAACCCCAGCCTCTCTCACAGCTTTCTTGTGAAAAAGCACGGCCAGCACCTGCGACTTGCTGGGGACAACGTGAGAATAAATGGTAAAATATGTAAAGTGCGCAGCGCTGCTTTGGGAAGGGGAAGAAAGGTGCTGTGGATGTGTGATGTTCCCCAGATCCGACTTCTGCTTGTCGTTTCTTCCCTCCCTGTCGGAGAAGCTGTTTCGTTTGCTGGGGATGAGCGAAGTCGGAGTTAATGGGACGGCATCTGCAGAGGCCTGGCCCGCTCAAGGTGTCTGTTGCCAAACACCCTCATCTCCCGATTTCCAGGCCGTCTCACTAATCTGCAGGAGCCCTGGTTCTAACGTGCTTCCCAGGGATTGAATTGTGTTGTCACTGTGATTGAGTTCTGGTTCTCCCTTGATCGATTGATTGATGGATTGATCTGGGGAAGTCAGAGGCAAAGCCATGAAAGCGACCGACTCTGAGTTCTGATGGACATCTGTGGCACGTTGTGTGTGTTGGGGGGTGAGCTGGGAGCAGAGCTTCCCCCACCCGTTGGGAGTTGGCCCATCTGGCAGCTGACATTAGCCATGCCAGGAGTGGGGCTCACTGCCCTGGGTTCAGTGTGCCACAGTGCAGAGCTGTAGGTGCGCCCAGTGGAGAAGCTGGCTGTTCCCAGGATCTGTCCAGGCCAGGTTTTCCATGGAGGCAAGATACCCAGGAGGATGCTAGCCCTGGGTTAGCCTGCTGTGCACTGTCCCATAGAGGCAGGTGGTTCCAAAGCAGATGGGGTTCTGCCCACCACTAAGGGACTCAGCCCCCTGCCCACCACAGGGCCTAGCACCTCCTGAGGACACACCCCGAATATTTTTATGTTGAATGGATGGATGAGGGTAAGGAGATAAACGGGTCCCATGCTGGCTGGGTGACTTCATGGATCTAGGGTCTCATTTTTATCATCACCAGAACCCATATTTCAGCTGGGGAGACTGAGATTCAGAGAGGTGAGGATTATGGCCAAGACACCAGCAGAGAAGCCTTGGTTGGTCCGCCCATGTGTGTGACCTTCCACTCCCATTAGAGCTCTGGACCCTCGGACTGACCTTGCCTTCTAGACGCTAAGCTCCCCCAGGGCTGGAGGTAGCCTGCCCAGACCAAGTCTGCACTCCGGCTTCTACCCCAGGGCCAATCCCTCCAAAAGAGCACCCCCCCCCCACTCAGTGCTGGGCCGAGAAGGGGGTGGGGGTACCTCCTGTGTGCTGGGCAATTGGCCTACACCAGTTCATTGAACAAGCGAGCCTTTAGGTAGGTCTTCATCTCATGTTCAGATCACAAAAGTGAAGCTCAGAGAGATGCATGAAACCTAGCCAGAGTTTCCCAGCAAGTAAGGGAAGGAGCCCAAATTCAAATGCAGGAAGGCCAGTGCCGGCTGGCTGGAGAGCAGGTGGCTAGGACCCGTGATCAGAGTCATGATGTTGGAAGTAGAGCTTTCCCACGTAGAAAAAGCAGGGAGTCTGCCAGGGTTGATGGGCGTGGAGGGGGGCAGCCCCTTGGTTCCCCGGGAAACAGGCTAGATCGGGCCCCAAACCCACTCAGTCCCTGTGTGGCCACCCCAGCCCATCTCCTTCTGGCTTCTGTTTCTGCCCTTGTGCAGTGGGAGGACAGGAGGACCCGAATTCCCCAAGTGCCAAATGTGTGCCAAGCAGTTTGATACATAGCTGAGCTCATTGTCGCCGTGACCGTGGGAAGCCAGATCCCCTTATCTGCTTAGCCTGCTCAGCTCCGTTCCCCCCCAGCCCCGAGCATTTATTGCTCTCCAGTGTCTGTGTCCACCTCTCGACTGCTCGACACCTCTGGGCAGGTAGGACCTCCTCCGCCGTGTACCTCGGACAGCACTCAGCTCCGCGAGCCTTTCAAGAAATGTTTGACGACTGATGATGGGGAGAAGAGGAAACCGAGGCGGCAGGCAGAGCCCCGGGCCCGTCCAGTGCCAGCAGGGGCCTCGGTCATGGACCGGCTCTCAGCCCAGAACGCCAGGTGCGCCTGTCTGTGTCCCCGAAGGTTCACACTGCCCGAAGAAACTTCCAGTCTGCGCCTGTGGCTTTGGATCGGCTCTGAAAAAGCGTGTCCTGTGACTGCTCAAGGAATCTGGGCCTTTCGCCCAGAAAAGAGTGTGTTTCCTGGCTTCCTGAGAACTGGGGCCCACCCTGCCCCTGGCCTGGGCGTACAGAATGGAAGGGAGGGAGAGATAGACTCCGGCCCGGAAAGCGACAGCATCAGACCTTATCGTCTGTCTGAGGTTGGCTGCCCGGTGCCTGAGACTGTCCCGGCAAGGCCGCCCCGGAACGGCCATTAACCCTGGCGCTCCAGGCAGAAGTTTCTCCATCATCTAGGGCTTCCTCTGAGGGGGGATTGCACTCTTGAGTTACTGGAAAAGGAGCTTCCCTCACCCTCAGGCCAAGTTCTACCCCCGGGCGGCTCTCCAGCACACCTCACTGGGTACCACGTGGCCGACATAAGGGGCCACACGGGGGTGATGTTCACGAAGCCCAGGGCGACGGGCTTCCAGTGGGTCACCAAGCTTCCAGGGCAAGATGTCTCATGTGCCTCCTGAGCGCCTGGCATCTGGCCATTGCCTCTGAGACCGGCCGTGGGTTCACGACACGTCTTTGAAGAGAGCCGGAGTCCCCCGGCCCGTGATGTCTGTACCTTGAGTCATTTCACGATGCGGTTTCCTTCTCAAGAGAAGGGTCTGTGCTTCTCCCTCGTTGCCCTGCTTTCCCCTTGTATTTTCTTTTCCTGGTGACTCTCCCTCAGTGACTGGCCTGGAAGGCGTCCTCCCGGGGCGGGGAGATCACCCAGTCCTCAGAGGGGATTTGCTGGAATTACCCAGGGGTTAACTAGAAGAGACTAGACAGATCGCTGAGAAGGAGAAAACCGTTTTTGTGGACGTAGGAGCACAGGGGAGACAGGCTTCGCTTCTCCTCGGCCAGGACCGGAGGGAAAAAAACAGTAACAACAACAAATCCCCCAGCAGGGCCCAGTGGCTTGAGTTTGCTGGTTCCCCAATGCAAGATCCAGGCCAGGCCTAGGGCTGCGTGAGACTCTCACCCACCCATCGCGAAATGAGAAAATTGAAGGACAGGCCTGGCATCAGCTACTGTCTTACGTCAGGGGTCCTCTTTTCTGCAGGATGGTGACAGTAGATGGAAGTTTTCCTGTAGATGCCAGAAAAAGTTGGCGGCTTCCCGTCCGTCTTTGGAATGTAGGGGAAACGTTATAGGCCTGTGAAATCCCCAAACCTGGGAACCACTGGTTTACTTCCTCTGCAGCAGGAGAAGCCCAAGTTGAGCCTGGAGCCTTCCATGAAGCCCACAGCGCCTGGGGACCCCGGGACGCTGGCGGGCTGTGCACGCCGGCCGCATATGAGGTGGGGCGGGAGCGTGTTCGTGGTCGTTTCCACAAACCGGACGGTTTACAACAACTGCGGTTTACTCTCGCACGGCCCTGGAGCTAGAAGTCTAAAATCAAGGTGTTGGCCGGTTCGGTTCCTTCCGGAGGCTCCAAGGGAAGGCGTGATTCGCGCCTCTCTCCTCGTTTCTGGCGGCAGCGGGCAAGGCTTGGCGGCGGTGGGCAAGGCTTGGCGTCCTTCTGTTTGTAGACACAGGACTCCCGTCGCCGCCATCACAAGGCCTTCTCCCTGCATATCTCTCTGCTTATGAAGACACCAGTCCTTAGACTCGGGTCACCCGAATCTGCGTGATGTCCTCTTCACTTGATTATATCTGCAAAGAGCCGATTCCCAAATAAGGCCACAGTCCCAGGTTCCAGGTAGACCTGAGTTTTGCGGGGACACCGGGACAGCGGCCTGAGGGTGGGGGGAGGAGGAAGGCCTGTCTGCAGCGGGCACCACCGAGTGTTAGTGCTTTGAAGCTTCGGCAGCTGTTTGCGTTAGAACAGGGTTCCCGAGAGAGACTGTCGTGACTTCCTGTGATTGTAGCGCCCCGGGGTCCCCTCTGACGTTCCTGCCGGAGGAGACAGGTACACACAAGGACCTAGGTCCAGGGAGGGAGAGCCGGCACCACAGCCAGGGCCAGGCCGTGTAACTCAGGGGAGGTGACCTGGTCACCCTGTGCTCTGACTCCACGTCTGCGCTCTGTGCCCTACACTTGTTTATCTCCTTTAATGCAGGGGCCAAAGATGAGTGGCTCGGTCCACTTGAGCCTCTTGAAAGACATGCCATCAGCATTTGGTCCTTTGGTGGCCCCAGCTAGGACCCCGCAGAGCCGAGAGCCCCTCAGGGCTCGGCACCGGCCACCAGCCCTGTCTGCGCTCCTGCCTGGAGTGGGGCCCCTCCCGGAATGCCAGGGCCCCACCGTTCTGGGCAGTACCACCAGCGCAGAGAGCCTGCTCTGTGGATAAAGGGCTGCCTGCCTGTGTGGCAGGAAGGATAGATCTAGGCTCTTCTCTTCCTCCAGGGACCCTTATCTATTTTGGCAAAAGGGCTCTGTGGTCAGACGTTTCTGGGTTAGTGTCCCAGCCCCGACACCTCCTAGCCAGTGATCTTGCTCGAGCAAGTCCCAGGGCCCGTCTGAGCCTTGTGGCTCCCCTCCTGTGAAATCCGAGCAGTGATTCTAGCCTGGAAAGATGAGGCTGTGGCTTAGTGGTTGTACCGCCCTTTTGTGAATCCCTCCAGTGCCTAGCTTAGAGCCTGGCGCACACTAGGTGCTCAGTAAATACAGGCCAGATAAGAGAAAGTGGCTTGGAGCCTGGAATGTAAACTTCACAGCGCTCTTGCGACATGGACCCTGTGTAGTCCCTTGAGAGGGCGGTTGTGTAGGCATTTCCTTCCTTCCGTGGGTCAACACGGTTACCTGAGCTAACCGGGGCAGGCGTGGGGAGGTCAAGTGCAGTGCAGGTAGCTTTGGGGGAGAAAACATGCTACATCTGGAGCTCCGATTCCACCCACGATGCATTCAGTAAATTTAGGCCCGGGCTTGGCACTGTGGCAGGCAGAGTGTGCAGAAGAGCACTGGAAGGGGACTCTGCCTTAGCAGCCCTTACCAGCCCCACGTGCAGAGGCTTGCTGCTCCTCGTCGGTGCTACGGAACCGCCCTCTCTGTCCCACAACCGATGCTGGGCATGCCAGCCCTCAGGCCTCTGCACCTGCCGCCGCCCCCGCCTGGCATGCCCTCCCCCTGCTCCTCTGCTCAGAGCTGCTTCCTGTTCCGACACAGGCCAGACGGATTGCACATCCCTTTTGCTGTGTTTCCACATTCTGGGCGTCCAAAGCAGTGATCACCCTGGGTTGCAAGTGCTGATTTGGGACTCCTGTCTCTAAGTGAGGAGCCCCATCGAAGACAGAGGCTGGTCCGAGTGTGTGTTTGAAAAATTGAGTGGACAGATGATTGAATGTCCTTGGGCACATCACTTCTCAGCTCTGGGCCTCAGTTTCCTGTCTCTGAGATATAGGATGTGGCCTGGTGGGTTCCCTGGGGTCTTTCTGAGGTCTCTGGTGAGACATGCACTCTCAAGTGAGTTCCTCCTGCTCCCAGGACCAGAGCAGGAGCAGGGCAGCGACTGCACATGTGTGCCAAATGGCCATGCTGTGCATGGAGGATATGCACGGAGCATGGGGAATTTTCTGGGTGCTCAGCACAACATTCCCAGTTAATCGATCCGGGTGTCTTTGAAAGGGCAGGACCGAGGCAGCCTTGATGGAGTTATTTTAACCGCAGTCGGGCCAACCCTTCCCCACCTGTCCCTCTGCAAGAATTCTCCCCAGGCCAGTGGAGGGAAGAATGTATGCACCTGCCCCCCTCCCCCAGCTCTCTCTCTCTGCACTTCTGTGTCTGGCCAGGGCTTGTCCCGAGGATGTACACCGCAGGTTCTGCCGGGGTCCTGTGCTCCAGGCTGGCACCTGGTTTCCAGCCTCCACCTCTGTTATCACCCTGCAGAACAAACTTGCCCCTCGTTGAGCCTCAGTCTCCAGATCTGCAAAATGGAGATAGTAATTCCTCGTGGGAATGAACAAGTGGACCCGAGTACGGGGCGCAGTGTGTGGCCTGGGGCAGGAGCACATGATACGGTGGCTGTTCTTCTTGGCATGAGTGTCTGTGACTCTAGAGACGGGGCGAAACAGATCCGCAGCCTGCTTGCTTAAGCCAGGAAACGTCTGCTGTCTCAAGAATTTTGTTTTGGAAGACAGGTTTTGGGTCAGAACCTTATTCCCTCAGGAATTTCACGGTTGAGCCTGCAGGCACATTTTATAAGCTTGGTGGCCACCCAAGCCTTTGAGCCTTCCACGTGGATGTTCCCAGGTCAGGCTTTTCGGGAATCTCTTACACAGCTGGGCTGCCTGTCGCGTCAGTAGCGTCGTTTCCACAGAGCGGGCTCTGTCTGGCTATGAATAGATGTTTTTTCCCCTCTTTCTTGGACGCCTGAATGGCAGTCTCCCTCCTGCGGTCCCAGAGGCCGACCCGCATGGAAAACTCCAAAACGGACCTGAGAGCGGGGCCGTCCACTCCAGCTCGGACTCCCGGCACCCAGTGAGGCTCAAAGAGAGGTGGGCCGATGGCTGTGGCTCTCAAGTCCGCCGAGCAAACAGAAGAAATCAGAGGTCACGGAAAAGACAGCAGCGCAGAGTGGCAGCCGAGACTGTGGAGGACAGCCCGGTGTTTCCAGAAACAGGCCTGCTGGCAGCCGAGCCCCAGACACAAAGCCCCTGAAAGTGGGATTTCTGGAAATGAGCTAACTTGTGGTTGGGAGAGCGGGCTCTGGAACCATACCATTTCACTCCAGATCCCAGCCCTTCTACCAGCACAGCGGGCCTGATCGTCATATGCCTCAGTTTACCCCTTCTGTAAATAGAGATGATAACGTCCCGTGAGGGGTGAGGAGTGACATCACTTAAGTGCATTAGAACAAGGCTTGTCAAATAAATAAGGGTAAACTGAGGCCCAGAGAGGACAAAGGACTTGTCTGTGGTCACCCAGCCGGTCACTGGGGCAGCCAGGCTGAAGCTCATGACTTCTAGTCTCGTGGACGCGTCCCTCCTCCCCCTTTGCCCTCAGTCAGACTTCTTCAACTCTGCCTTCTGCAAAGGAAATCGCGTGACCCTTCAGCCCACAAAAAAATTCAGACTGCACAGAGTTTCAGAAACCTCTCTGGGCTGGCTGGGGGCCTCGCTGCAGTTCTGTTTGCCTACGAGTCCTTTCTTCTCTCCTTTTTTTTTTTTTTTTTTTTTCCCCTTTTAAAGTTCCAGAGGGTTTCTCCTTTCCTGTCTCCCCAAATAGAAAAAGTCAGCTTTTGGTGAAGGAGTTTGAAGGCTTAGATGCCTACTGTGTGTCCCTGAGCCCATCCACCCACCCACCCCGGGCCCCAGTTTCCCCATCTGTGAAATGGAAATGTTCCCTCCCTTGACGGGTGGACAGTCCACCTGCCAGCCTGTGATGGCTCGGGGGAAAAGTTAGCTGGGAGGTGCGACCCTGGGGCCATCGTGTTGACGGTCGTGTGAGCACTGACTAAGCAAAAGCCGGTGACGCATCCTTCTAGGAAGTGAGGTGAAATCCACCAGAAATGCCACCCACTTCCGCCCACCTCCTAGTTTCAAAGGTTACTTGAATCATCTGAATTGCTTGCATTTTCCTCACTTTCCTATTTCAGCAGAATGGTTCCCCAGCCCCTCTGGGTTGAGCCCAGGGTGGCCAGGAGCATCCCATCTGTGGGACACCCCGAGGGTGTCAGAACTGAGGGGCTTGGTGGCTTCCTGATCTCTGCCGGGGACCCCAGCCGTGGGTCCTGGATGCTGCCAGCCTAAGGTCAGGCCCCTGAACTTAACTCTCCTCGTCTGTGAAATGGGTCGATGAGCTCTGCCCAGCAGGGTGAGATCTGCAGCCCAGTATAGCTGGATCGGGGTCCTCCCCCTTCTCATTCCCCTTCTCCTTCCCACCCCAAAGGCCCTGGCTTACCAGGGAGCCAGCTGGAGCATGGGAGCTGTTGATACTCCTGAGGCCTCTTCCTTGGCCAAGCCAGGAAACCTGGAGACAGATGCTGGCCTGTGAGGGCCAGCAGCATCCCGACTGGAGCACTCCCGGCCTTTTAAGGGGGAGCCTAGGGCCCAGAAGGGAAGGGCCTGGAGGAAGGAGGCCATGGAACCAAGATTAGCAGCCAGGTTGCTGGACTGGAGGACCTGGCCTCACTCCCTAGTCCTCCTGTCCTCTCCGTGTGGCCTCTGAGGTGAGCCTGGCACCATCAGGGGCCCAGTCCACCCGGGCCTAGGAATTCAGAGATGGGTGCCATGCTGGGCCTAGAGTAGGAGGTAGGGATTCAGGGCTGAGCCCCATCTTGCTACCCGCTGACAGTGGCCTCAGGCAAGGAATGCCCACCCTTGAGCCCCCATCTCAAAAATGCTGCTGTGCCTGCCTCAGAAGGTTGTCACATGGCTTCCTAAGATGGTATAGGTATCAGTCCCTTTACAGACATTCAAGAACTGTACAGATGGGAAGTATTTAATATTTGTCACCCACTGGGGCTTTCATATGTCCCTTTTTCTCAGACAGTGCCAGGTATAGAGTAAGTGCTGGCCCATGGGAGCCAGGGTGGTGGGGAGGGGAACAAGCGATTGTTGAATAAATAGGTGACAAAAGTTATTTATTAAGCATCTGATACAAATCAGGCCCCGCACAGGGAATTTTCCATAAGGTCCTCTGAGCTTCATGATGGCCCTGGGAATTTAGGTATTTCCCCATTTTACAGATAAGAAGACAGGCTCAAAGCGTGAAATAACTTACCTAAGGTCACACGGCCAGTGGTTGAGGAAGTTAGGATTCACACTTGACTCTGACATTCATGTGTCCCCCAGTGACCCACTGGGTCACCCCCTCCCCGGGTGTGCTGGTAAGTCTTTAATAAACGGTTCCCTGGGAGGAGGTGGAGGAAGGGTCTCGCCCAAAGCCCGGACTTGTAGTATTTGCCAAATTCCATGGTGTAAATCTTCCTCCCGTGTTTGATTTCAAGCAACCAGAGTGACACGGACTGTCTCACTAAATCCCTGAGAATGTCACACACAGCCCTCCCGAGCCAGCAGCGACTCCAGTGTGTGTCTACCCCCCACGTCCCTTTGCAAGACCAAGGAAGGCCACAGCGTTAGCAGACTGGAAGCAGGCAAATGGCTGGGGTGGGGATTTGTGTGCCTCTGGGCACATCCCCAGTCCTGTCCCACCGACGCCCCTGGAATGTCTTGGGTTCTCCGTGTCACACGGAGACTTGGGCAGGATCATGAGACCCACAGACACCCGGGCAGTACGGCGCCTGGAGTAGTTAGGCCTGCCTGCCAGCCCCACCGTGTGTGGTGTTCCTGCCGGGCCCGGAGCAGAGCCCTGTAAACGGCGGGACGTAATGGACAATAAAAGTCGCTGGAAAATAGTGAGTCTCCTAGGACCACCGGCATCTCTGCCACACGCCGCCTGCCGAAACCTCGAGCCCTGTGATCATGAGGCGCGATCGTCACATAAATATATAGGGTCTCTCACCAGCCGCTGGCCAAGATTTATTTCACTGAGACAGCTGGGGGAGGGGGATGGCTCAGATTCCTCGTCTTGGTGACTTTGTGAAACGCTTTGCTGTCCCTTCCCTGCCTCCGAGAGAATGCCACGGGAGCCAGTGGGGCCTCTCCCACCCTTCTAAGAGGGGGGATCCTCCAGAGGCCATGGGTGCTTCCTACCACATCCGCAGGCCCAAGGGTCCAGCTGGCCATGAGATGGGAGCCCCCCCCCCGCCCCGCCTTTTTGTGAGTGGTCAGTTTGCAGAGAGGGCTGCCAGAAATATTTGCTACTGAATGAGCACGGTTTTTACGAGGATAACAGTAATCATAATAGTAGCTGTGGCCACGTTTACTGAGCTCTGGTGTATACCTGGGTCCTGGTAGTCGTAGGCTGGTGTTTTGCCTGCGAGTCCTTGCTTAACAATCCCAAGAGGTGCGTCCTACCCAGCCTCCTGTTTGCAGAAGAGGGAACAGCAAAAAGGTGACTTTGGGACTTGCCCTGAGCTCGTGTGGCTGGGCCAAGGCAGTGCAGGATTTGAACTTCAGGCTCTCTGACTCCAGAGCCTGTGCTGGGCTGCCTCTCCGCCTCCTTATGGCCTGGCCGCTTGGTCCCAGGCCAACCCAGTGCCACCACCTCCCTGAAGCCGCCTTGATTAGCTCAGATTAGAAGCAATGGCCCCCTTTGTGGTTTTGCAACCCAGAGAAGCACTTTGCTCTGGTTCCCCCCACTCCCCATCACACTGGCTTTTTCCCTGAGGGCAGGAAGCTGGTGTGTGTGCCAAAGAGGATGTCCAGGTAAGTGAGGACTCGGGCCTGCATTTTCATCCAGGGGCTGCCTTCCTGCAGCAGGGACTCCTCCGGCAAGTCACAGGCCTCTGGGCCTCAGTCTCCTCAACTGTCACATGGCTGCACCGTCTGCCTCGCAGGGTTGCTTCATGAGGGCACAAATTGCCAATGCTCCTGAGGGCTCTGGTCCAGCACCAAAAACAGGGGCCACTCTAGCGAGAACCCCCCACCTACTTCCCCTGCCTCCGTCGTTGTGGGTCTGGGAGCCGGGAGGCCTCTGAGCCACGCCCCACTATGCTGTGGCTTGTCTCGAATGGGGCAGGCAGTGTTCATGGGGCTTCTGAGTCTTCTAAAACCAGACAGAGTGTGCCCTCTGCGATTCCAGACCCAGAAGATCTGGTTTTTCTCCCAGGAATGGGCACACGATTAGATGCGGGATCCCTGAGCTCAGCTGTGGGGCACCAGCAAGGTCTCCGTCAGCCTCCTCCAAAACGTCAGTGCAGAAAGAGCCCTGCCCAGCTCATCCCACCACCCGACCATGGGGCTGACCAACCGTGCTCTCGGTGGGAAACTGAGCCCCAGACACAGGCTGCGATTTCCCCAGGGTCAAGCAGTCCTCTGAGAGTCCCCGAGGGGCCCTGTGACACCCCCCACCCCCAGCCACCACGCCCTGTGCCACAGCTCAGAGCAGAAATTCCCCACAGCAGTTACCAATGGGCTTGCACTGCCCAGGCCCTGCTTGGGTCATCGAGGGTCCTGGGGGGAGGACACAACGCAGGATGGTACAGGCACCGCCCTGGTGGGGCCCCAGCAGCTGGGATTGCCTGCTGGCCAGTCACTCCACACCAGGTGGCAAGACTGGACGGAGAAGGGGGGCTCGGCCTCGTGGGGATGGTGCTGGAGGCGCATGCTGGCTCTGGAGGCCCCGAGAGCCCTGCAGCGGGCGGAGGGGTGGGGGTGCCTGTCTGAGCCCCTCTGCGCCACTCTATCTTCTCATCCATGTCCGGGGTGGATAGCAGGGCAGTGACCAGCAGTGACCATGAATGCGGGAGGGCGTGTCGGCTGAGTAGAGCTGACTTAGACTTCTGGAAGTTTCTTGCCCTCACCATCCTCCCCAGGCCCAGGAGGAAGAGGAAGGCTCCCCGGGGTTGGCTCACCCAGCGTGGATCTGTTTTCCCTGGGTGCTGGGCTGCGTCCCCAGAGGCAGGAGCACAGGAGCCCCTAGAGGCAGGTCTCTGCCCTGGGGAGAATTCCTCTCCAGGAGACAGGAGCCCAGAAGCAGAAGAAAAACAGGGTTTAGACAGAAGGTGCCCAACTCGGGGGCCTGACCCGGCCAGTCGGGAGCTTCCTCTCTTGAGTCAAGGCTGATGACACCCACGTAGTCGGGTCATGGAGGACTGTCCTTGAAGCGTGTGGCATACACCAGGGCCTGGGTGGGGGCCCTAGCCCGCAGGCCTGGGGAAGGCTGGCCTGGGCCCAGCAGCGGCCACCCAGGGGGCCAGCACCTGGCATATGCCCGACAGTTGGGCCCGGCCAGCGGGGAAGGTATGTTGGCAGGTGGCCGAGCTGCAGTGCCAGGATCTGGCTTGGTGTGTCCTCTGGGGCCTCAGCTGCCATATGCCTGTGTCAGTCCCAGCGCTCGGGCTGCAGATGGGGCATGGGGGGGGGGTATCTAGGGTGGAGGTGGCTCTTGTTCTGGGGGAGGGAGGCCGGTGTCTGCCATGGGAGTGCTTCTCGGAGATCGGAGGCCGAGGGTTGGGGCCGGCCTGGAGCCTTCCCGCTTCCTCCCATATATGTGCAGGTCCCCGGCTCTGAGCCCGCTGCAGAGTGCCGTTCCCCTCTGCTTCTGAACCTGCCTGTTCATGTACGCCAGCTCAGCCTCTCCCTGGTGTAAGCAGCTGTCCAGGACCTCACCTGGCCCAAAGTGAGAATCCGGCCGTCCTTTTGTGGCGGGCACGTTTCATGTTCTTTTCTGGTTTCTGAATCTGTTTCTGTGTTCGGGGGTTCCCTCCTGCGGAGGCGAGAAGAGCAAGGGGGTTTTGAGTGACCCTCAGCCCAGGCCCTGCACAGACAGCAGCTGGGAAGACCTACGGAAGGAGGAAAGTTAGGAACACCCCGAGTCCTGGCTCCTGGATCTGTGGTCTTGAGGGTTCAGAGGGTATGGGGCCCGAATAAGAACGTAATACTGATGTCTGTTACGTCTCAGGCCCACAGCCACGGGCTTTTGATTCATATAATGTCACCTCCCCCATTCGGCAACCCCAGGTGGTAACACCGGGGCATGGGAAGCTGGGACATGGCAGAGCCAGGACTCAAACCCACGGTGGCCGCCTACCAGAGCCCTCGCCTGTCAGGCAACAGATATGTTTGGCTCAGCTTACAAAGGAAGAGACTAGAGAGGGTGAGGCTTTTAAAGGGACGGCAAGGACTTTTATACTTCTTAGCACTTGGTGGGCCCCATTAAGGATGGGTGGGGCTGGAGTACAAGGGACTCGGGAAGGGTACCTCGGCACTCCCGGATCCCAGGCTGGTTTAGTCCTGTCATCTGCTGTCAGGGTGCCTGGTTCCGGGTTGGGGGCGAGGACTTCATAAAGAGCCTACAGAGCAAACCCCTTTGCCCACAAACCCCTGCCACAGCTGGGCTCACGGCCCTAGCAAGTCGCTAGACCTCCAGCCTCAGTTTCCTGGGAGGGAAAATGGGGGAGCAGGACTGATGGCGGTCTGAGCCTGCCAGTGTGGGGCACACAATGTTTTCTCCTAGACTGGTGGCCACTGCCATCAGATGCCCGTCCCTGGGGAGCTGCGGGCTCTCTGGTGGCTGTGACAAGTTCCAGTCACCACGGAGGTGACAGCGGAGCTATTTTTGGAGCAGCGCGTGGTGGGGGAGTTTCCTTTTGGCAGTGACTGGGGATGGGAGTCTTGGGCAGGGGAAGTCCCGTACCGAGACAGGGCCGGCCCCTCTTCCTTCAGTCGCCCTGGCACAGGGAGGCCGCCCAGGTCCCCAGAGGCCGCTGCACCACACATCCACCCTCCACCCTGAGCTGAGCAGCCCTCCTCCTGAGCCCCTCAGGAGCCACTTTGCAAGGTACTGGCCTTTGCCCTGCCCCCGGCCACGGGGAACCCCTCACTCTTTCCTGCCGCCTGGGGCCACCACCCTTGCCCTGAGGGTGCGCCTGGCCAGTGGCAGGGAGGCCGTTGGGAGAGACTTCTGGAGCCTGGGCACCTGGCCTGGCCGAGCCTCTGCCACCACCGCCCCCCTCCTCGATTGTCTGCCAGGTGGGGGCTGCCGGTGGGTGAAGGCGATCAGCCTGGCATGGCCTTTGTCGCCGCCCAGGTGGGAGGTGAGGGCCATTGCCAACGATGGGCTTCACACTGAGTGATCACGGGCTTTGCCAGAACGCCTGAGGTTATGAGGGAAGCAGAAAAAGCAATTTTTTTCCCCTTCTGGGATGAGTTTTGGCTACCTGGGCTCGTTTCTGATCTCTGAGCCGTGAGTTCTCTGCAAGACTCTCCCACCAGAAACTGCCGTCCCTGGGATTATGGTCGTTCTCCTGGGGCCTGGCACCAACTTCTTACAAACACTGAGGCTGGGGGCTGCCCCGCTGGGTTTCCTCCTTCCGTTACTGGTTGTCAGGGCTGAAGCCATGGTCTGGGACAGGATAGGGGGGTAGAGGAATTTCTCCCTGAAACTGCCCGTTCCCTGTGGCCCCTGGAATGAGCCGATCTGGGGCCCCAGGCTTTTCCTTCCTGGCCTCTGGTGTTTACAGACCGGGTCAGCAGCCTTTAACCTGGCCCTCCCTTTGTGGCCTGTTGGAGCCACAGAGGTGAGTGGTTTGGTCTCTGTCTTCGCGGAAATCTCCAGTCGGCGAGAGAAAAACGTGAGCAGGCAGTGACGACATGGGCACCAACACCGTGGAGCCAGGGAGTCACTGACTGGGGGAGTACAGGAAGACTGCTTGGAGGAGGTACCCCAAGTCTGGCTCTGAAGAAGGAGCCAGATTTGCCGGAAGCACTTCATTCCGGGGAGGGGGGTAGAGTCTACTAAGGCCTGGAGGAGAGAATGAGTTCATTTATCAGAGGGGTAGGGGTGCTCAGCATGGGGGCAGTGGGGGGACTGCCTAAAGAGTGTGACATTCCCAGCAGGCTGAGATCCCGCCTTCCTCTGGCTCCAGTCTGCAGGGCTTGCCCCAAGCACATGAGATGAAAACCCAGACTTTAGAGAGAGTTAGACCTGGGTTCAAACACAGGGCTTGCCATCTGCTAGAGCCAGGGGCTCGGCGGGCCACTTATCTGTGCCTTGGTTTCTTATTCTGTAAGACCGGGTTGTCTCAGACATCCCGGCAGGGCTGTGCAGAGGCGCGGCCTTTTAACTCCTTGGCACTTAGAAAGTGCCGGATATCTTCCTCTTCCAAGTGGGTGGGATGAAACATGGCCTTCAACGGGTCCTGGAACCAGAGACCTTCCTGGACAGAAACCAACGGCCTCGTTGCTCCTTTCCTGAAAGATGAGATGTTTACAGCGCCTACATTTTTTTTTCCTTCCAGAATTGAGTTTTATTATCCTAGTAGGAGGAAATGAAAGGTGCTTGGGGACCTTCTTAATTTTAAAAAGGCTCTGGACAGCCCTGCCGTGGGAGGGGAGGTGTGTGTTGAATGGCTTGGCGACTTCTGCCGGAGCTCAGACGGTGGGAACCATGCACGGGAGGGCGTGTGCTCCTTGCCTGGGGCTCCAGACGCAGGGCAGGAGCCGTCGGCCCTCTACCTGACTGGTCCGAAGTGCGTGCAGCCAGGCCCCAGGTGAGGCACCTGTGGTTTCGAGATGACGGCAGACGTTGGCTCCTGCTCCAAAGGCCCGAAGAGGAGGAAGAGAGGGTGGCCTAGGAAGCAGTTGGTGCCCATACGGTGGGCTTCGGGAAGAACTCCGCTGTGTGGACACCAACAGAGGGGAAGGGGGGGCCTGGGTAGTGCCTGGCTGCCCCTGCACGCCCACTCTCTGGGGTCCGACTGTTTCTTCTTTATGGATGGAGACAGCCAAGACACAATTTGCCTGGGAAACCACAGGTGTCGAGCCTGAGTAGGACCCAGGATCTGGTCCTGCTCTATGTGTGTGACTTTGCCTGTGACCGTCCTAGGATCCCCGCTGTTGTGTGTGGTTGGGAAGGGGACGTCCCTCTGCTCAGGGGCCTGGGGTTGGGGTGGAAGAGTTGGGAAAGGTAGGAGGCAGGCCCAGACCAGCTGGGCAGAACTTGGAATGCCTTGTGCAGGCCCACGGGTCTTGTCTTGGAGACCTTCGGGCGGGAGCTGCAGATTGCGATCGATGCGTCTGTTAGGGACTGGGGGAGGGGGGAGCCTTCCTGCCGTGGGCTGGAGGTTGGCTTAGCAGGCCGGAGATCAGTGGCCGGCCCCTGGGTTCTGCAAGACCCACCCTGTGAAGAGGCCCCGGTGCTCGGAGAGGCCGGGGCTGGTCATGGCCCCGGGTGTTAGAGAAGACAGGCTCCTGCTGGTCCTGAAGCTGAGGAATCCAAGCGGCATGTTTGGCTTTTGGGGTGGGGCGTGAGGGGACGTAGGACCAGTCAGGAAACCAGACGCCGTCTGTGGCTCATCCCCTATGGCTCCCAGGCCCCCGTGACTCTGGCCCGAGATCTGGCTGCTTCCTGTCAAATGATGAATGGGTAACGTCTGCTTATCCCAAAACCAGAAGAGAAGTGGGGCTGGGGTAGGGGGAGGACACAGCAGCTGGAGCCAAACTTCTGGACCGGAATTCATTCATTCGTTCCAAGGCACTAGGGGAGTCCGGCAGACTCGGTTCCAAGTGTTAGTCCTGCCCATGGGCTGCTGTGTGAACTGGGGCCCATCCCTCAACCAGTCTGAACTTCTGTATCCTCTTCTACACCAGGTGGATCTTAGCAGCCCCCACCTAGCGTGCCCACGAGGGAGTGAGGTATGCCCGGCACTTGGTGCGTGCCTGCTGCGTACACAGCATGTGCCGTGCTAGTGGGGGGGCTGCTGTCCTGCCCTCCCTGCCAACCCGTCTACGTGTGCAGGACATTCCTTCCGGCCCCAGGCGCTTGCACTCGGACATGAAGTCGGGTTTCTTTGGGGGCTCACAGCCTTGCTGGTCCAGGAAGCAAGTGTAAAGGGCCGCGTTCTCCAACATGTAGACTCTGGCAAGTCCCTTTTCTCCTCAAAGCCTCTTTCCTCGTCTGCAGAATGGGAGCGCCGGCCCCTCTGGGGCTGCCTGGGAGCCACTCTGATCACTCAGCTCAGGGGAGGCGCTTAATGTGGGTGTTGTCTGAGGCCGAAGCTGGTCCTGCCTTCACCCCACCACCGGGCTCCAGGAGCTGCAGCGTCTCCTTGCTGGGCCTCAGATCTCCACTCGAGAAGGGGCCTGCAGGGGTGTGTTGGGCCGGCTGGCCTGTGGCACCTCTCCTCTCCGGCAGCAGGCACCTGTCCTAGGCTTCTGCCACCAGGGGCCTGCTGGCCAAATGGAAATAGCCCCCGGGTGCCCACACCTGGTGCCCGTGTTGGGTCACTCAGGGTCACTTACTCAGGGAGGAAAGAGGACCGTGGGGGGAGGTTGTGAAGTCACCGCGCTGGCTTCCTGCTTTGGGAAAACAACCCGTAAAGCTGTTCACCACTCTGGAAGAACTGAGAAGAGGAGAGGCCTTCCTCAGGGAAACTGGCCTGAGGTGTGACGTCCAGGTGATGTGCCTGCCTCAGTTGACGCAGCGAGAATGTGGCCTTGTGGCCGCCAGGAGAACCCTGACCGCATGCAGACGTGCGTGCATACATCTAAGAAAAGGCAGGCAGGACACACTGTTTCCACCCCAGGGTCTGAGAACAAAGATGTGATCAAATACTTGACCCCCCATGGAATATGAATGCATCACCACGAGACCCCCCCATAAGACCCCCCAACATACACAGCCTCACGTGCATAGACCCCCAAACCTGCCCTGAGCCTTCCTGGGGTCTCCAGTCGTCTTTCAGGGGGAGGGTAAGGGCCTCTGTGGGCTGCCAGCCTCCAAGACGTGTATCATTTCACAGTAGGGAAAGGAGGGACACGACGTCTCTAGATGAAGTTTCCAGAAATTGGGAGGCAACGGCCAGGTGACAGTCTGTCCAGGGGACAGAAAGGCCCCTGGAGAAGCCTCCTTGCCCAGCCCAGGAGGAAGCCCCTTCCGGGGATGCTTGAATGAAACCCAAGGCCCACATAAGTAGGCGCTCCAGCTGAAGGCCAGGCCGCTAGGAAAGGGTCACGGTGTTTTGCAAAGGTAGCCACAGTTCACATTAGCGATGGAGGCATTTGTTCCAGAGTGGTCCCAAAGAGGGCATGCGGTGAGGCAGATGAAGCATGACCTGGGGGCCAACAGCCCCGGCTCTGTCGCTCACCAGCTATGTGGCCCTGGGCAAGTCCCCACCCTTCTCTGAGCCCCAGTCCCCACGTCTGCCGCTTGTCCGCTGCCCAGTGAGGGTTAGTGCAGATGAGAGTCTCCAAGGACGTTCACATGTGTCAGGCTCTGCTGGAGGGAGTTCTCATCTGTGAACACATTCAGTCCTCTCGATCTTGAGCAGAACATCTCACTTTCCAGATGAGGAAACTGAGTCACTGCATGGCAAAATGAAGCCAGGCCAGGATTTGAGCCGAGGCACCTGGGCTCCCCGGCAGGCCTCGCTGAACCCTTGGGCGCATCCTGATTTGGTTCCTGGGCACCTGGGGGACACGCACATGTGGGGAGCCCGGGTTGGGAACTACACTAGGCGTTCATGGTGCCTCCAAAATGCAGGGCCGTGGTTCCCCACGGAAGGAAGGTCCTCAGTGCGGCCTGTGCCTGGGTCTCACATTCCATGCATTTTTGGCCCCTGACTTGAGCTTGGCAGCCTGGGCCTCATTGTTCTGCGACTTGGCAGGAGCTGCCTGGCCCAGGCTGCCAGCGCCCTGGGCTGCGCAGGGATGCGCGTGTCTGCTGAAGGGCTTTCCCCACGCTCCGCGGCTCAGCCGTCTGAATCTCTGTCTTGTTCTTTCTGCATCCACACCCCCTAAGAAAAAGTTTGGGGCAGGAATCTCCAGCAAAGGGGTTGGGCTTCCACTGGGGTACAGACAGAATGCAGTTTCTGCAAATGCAGCACGCAGGAGAGCAAGAGGCAGGGGTATCTTGGACCCAGGAGGGGCTTTGGAGTCATTGAGAGCAAATCTCCCCTGTGCAGCTCACTGGCCTCACTACACTGAGCTTCCTCTCTCAGCCTGTTTCCTCATCTATAAAATGGGTCTACAAAGAGCCCCAGGATGCATGGGAAGGGTCTGGCCCACTGGAAGCGTTCAGAGAACCTTCATTGCCTTCCTCCCAAACATCCCCCCTTCCCTTTCTGCCTCCCTCCCTCCCACCACACCCCGTCTGTCCTCCTCCCACCTCCTCTCCACCCTTCCTCTCCCCTCCTCCTTCCCCTTTGCAGTGTCCCTCTCTGACACTCGGAGACTGTGACTTGCGGAATCCTCCTTGGCCACTTCTTTCCTGGAACAAAGGCCCCTCTTCTTTACTGGGGAACATGTGGTGCAACACTTCCATTAGGTTCTGGATAGAACAGCTCTTAGGAACAGTAACTTAACCAAAGCTCCAGGGTGTTGGCAGAAAAGGTACCATGGACAGCAGAGCTACATCATCGTGATGCTATCCCAGAGGCCCCTGTGATGGAAAATGGCCCCTTGTGGCCCTCCAGCCTTGGGACCACCCCTGCCCGCTCAGCACGGGCCCTATTTTTGAGGAAAGGGGCTTGTTCGGTGGGGAGATGATGTAGGAAGTTCTCCACCTTGTGTGTAAGGAAAGGAAGATGATTGTCACTGAGAGCTTGGGAGGAGAGCAGTGTGGTGGTTTCGGACAAAGATGCCACCAGGGCTATGAGTCCTGGCTCCACTGCCACGGATCTGGGCAGATCTCTTAACCTCCCTGTGCCTCAGTTTTCCATTCTGTAAAATGGGACAGTAATAGACCCTATCCCATGAGAGACAGGGTCTCTTAAATGAGAGGGGCTAAGAGGTAAAATGAGAAAGGCCTAGCATGATCAGGGCACACACCTGTTGACTCATCCTTATTGTTGCTGGTATTTCTGATGAGACCAGGGACCCCTCAGTGGTGCTCCTGGAGCCCCGTGTGAGGCCTGGGGTGGGCTCCTGAGTGTGCAGTCTGCAGCCTCTGGGCACAGATGTTGGGAGGGTGCCGCTAATAACCACACAGGGCAAGTGGAGATGACCTTGGCAGACACCTGCTAAGCCTCCGCCCAGTCTGACTTGCCCAGTCTCCCAGCTGGTGAGGGCCAGGGCCAGGATGCAAACTCGGGCCCACTGGCCCCAAGAGGCTGGGTGGGGTTAGATGCGGGTGGGGGGAGATGTAGAGACACACGCCGTGGTTCGTAGTCCACACGAAGTCTGTGGGCCGGTGGGTGGGCGCCTGTGTGGGCCTGGCCGCTGAGCCACTTTGACACTTTCAGAGATAAAGACAGAACCTTCTTGCTGAAGACAGTTCTTCTCCAACCTCTCCCTGGAGGTCTCCCTAAGGGCAGAGGACGGTGAACGTGTCACCCCGAGGGGTTTGGGGGTGCAGCCCGCAGAGCCTGCAGGAGTCTGGGGTTTTATCTTAAAATGCATGCGCATTTTACATTCTCTTCCCTATGAATCCATTTATGGCGCACACATCCCCCCACCCCCCCCCACCCCCCCCCCCCCCGTGAGTAACAGCACTGCCTCCGGAAGCCGCTCGTGTTTGTGTGTTTATCCTGGGGCTTTTCCTCCAGGGCCTCACTGTGTCCCCCTGCGGGTGTGCACTCTGCGGTGGGAGCGCAGGCACAGATGGTGGCGAGACACCAAGGGGGCCGTGGTCCCATCTGCATTTCAGGAAGCCTCTGCGGCCCTCACAGAGGAGGGCTTGGTGAGCAGGGCGTGGGCGCGGGGAGGCCCAGGGGCCCTGGTGGGAGGTGAGTCCCACACTGGGACAGAGTCAGGGCAATGCGGGGGGCGGGAGAGGCCTCCAAAGTACAGACACACCCCCACAGCACCCTCCTCCCTCCCCGGATCCAGGACAAGAGATAAAAAAGTGTAAGAAATCTATCCATAAAATGCCCTGTCTGTGGGTCGAACCTGGCTCAGGGCTGGCAGCTTCACAACCAGGTGACAGCACGGGCCACACCTGGCTGGACACGGCCCTCGCCCTGCATGCACTCCCCACTGCCAAGGGCTCCTCTGTGAGCCCCAGTCGGGTGGCCTTGCTTTCTGCCGTCTCCTGTGTGCTCAAAAGCAGCTTTACCCCAAAGCAGCTGCCAGTGCACAGCGTGTGAGGGAGGAGTCGGCCTGTCCTGAGGGCACAGAGGAAGAGTGGGCGCTGGACCCCAGAAGGCCTAGAGAGGCTTGGGGAACCTTCGAGGGCAGAGCTAGGGAGGCAGAACTGGAGAGTCCAGCTCAGTGGGTCATTGAGGGCTTGGCGGACATCCTTTGAGGAGGCATCACAGACATCCCTGAGCCTGGGCGGGCTAGATGCCACCCACGGCAGCGGGAGAAGGAAGGGAGAGATTCCTCTTCCGCCGCCAGGACGCCCGTGTTCACGAGGGTGGGCCTTGACTTGGGAGGTCTGTGCAGCGGAGCTTGTCGAACTGCTGGACCCCGGGAGGGCTCTCAGTCTGGGGTTTGGCTGCTGGGTATAGATGGAGAGAGGCAGAGTCCGTCTGGGGAGAAAGTGCTGTCTTCGGTTGGTTCTCCAGACACAGACCCTGCGAGTGAGCAAACCATAAGGGAGTGGGAGAGGCAGACAAGCTGGGGTGTGATCTCGGACCAAACCCACAGCCTCCACCCAGGGCCTGGAGCGTGAGTCACGCCTCACACTGTCTGAGTGTCCCGACCCGGCCAAGGGCACTTTCACACTGGACCCCTTGGTCATTGATTAACAGTTGTCCAAGGGGCTGCCAGTTCCTAGGGACTCTGGCTCTCCCGAGGGTACAGACAAAGCTGCTCCGACAGCCTGGGCCAGTCTTGAGGGGCCCTGTTTGGGGTGTGTGGACTCTGTGGGGCAGCCGGGGCAGGGGTCTGGCAGAAGCAGCAGCAGCCAGATTCGGGGGCCCCTTACCACATGCCTGCTCTGCGACAGGGACCTCCTGGGCATTGGCCCTTTCCATTCTCCGTAGCCCTGTGGGAACCCCAGGGCTACGGGGACCTGGCCTGGCCCTGGACCCAGGAGGTGCTGCAGAAATGCCTGTGGCTACAGGACAGGCTTTCCTCCCAACGAGGAAGGCTTTTCTCCTTGCGTCCCGGAGGGTCGCGCGCGGTGGCCAGGTGCCGGCTCTCACCTCCAGCTGTACAGTGTTTCTGTGCGCCTCAGCCTTGGGCCCTGCCTCAGAGGCAGCGCTGTGCTAGGGAGGCTGGCAGAGGCTCCCTGTGACACCAGGGAAGGTGGTATTAGGAGTGATTCTTAGATGACATTTTGCTCAGGCCCGGGCACATGTGGCTCAGTCAGGCTGGGGTTACCATGGCAACTGGCGGCTAGCAACCTTGACTCTCCTAGGGGCCACTGACATGGCAGCCTAAACCCTGGGGGTTCAGGGGACTGCTCCCTCGTGCAGAGGGCTCTGCACCTGCCCAGAGGTTTATGCCGATGAGGGGGAACCCATGGCCTTGGCCTTCCCTGTGTTTGGGCACCAGGGCCCAGCAAGGATGGAGATGGGCCCAGCTGCTACGCAGTCTGACTCAGCATCTCTCTCCTGACCCCCCCACAGGCGGTCAACCTGGGTTTTTGTGGGGGTGATCATGGGAGCAGGGCTTTGTAACTGCCCCCGGGAGACAGAGACAGGGAGGACAATAATGGGAAAGAACAAGACTTTGGTGGGACGCCTGGGTGGCTCAGCCACTTGGGCGTCTGCCTTCCGCTCAGGTCATGATCCCAGGGTTCTGGGACCGAGCCCCACATCAGGCTCCCTGCTCAGCAAGGAGCCTGCTTCTCCCTTTCCTCCCTGCTTGTGCTCTCTCTCACTATCTCTGTCTTTGTCTCTCAAATAAATAAGTAAATAAAATCTTTAAGGGAAAAAAAAAGTAAGAACCAGGCTGTGGAGCCTAGTACTTGTGGAGTTGAATGGGCACCTCCTTTGCTGGCCGGGTTGGGGCGGAGGGGATGCCTTTAGAGTTTGCCCTGTGCAGAGCCTGTTTCCCCTCCCCCTAGTGGGGACAAACCTCGCACCCTTGTCAGACGGGGTACCGGAGGGAAGGTGTGTCACGTGGGCTTTTGGGTCCCAGCCCTGCACTCCGGGACCCCCACCGGAACATGGGGTGAATGGGCGCACCTCCCCCAGCCCAGGGCCTTCAAGGGGAGAAGGTGAACAGGCGTGTGTGTAAGAAAGCCCACGTTTTCTTTTGCAGCCCGTGCCCCGTGAGGCTGGCATGCAGGATGGCCGGACAGCCCAGCCACATGCCCCCCGGCGGGAGCCCGAACAACCTCTGCCACAGCCCAGGGCCTGCCCACACCCTGGACCCACAGGTGAGTCCTTTGCCTTTGTCTGCAGAGCGCTAGGGCCTCGGCAAGGAGCTCGGGTCCCTGAGGCTGCTTCACCCCAGCGGCTGGAGGAAGCTGCTCCCCACCCCACCCAGACGGAGTCACTTCTGGAATGCTTCCAAGGGTGGGAGTGCAGCTCACTACCAACCTGATCAGCCCTGATACCACTCAGCAGCACTCAGAGATGCCTTCTCTGGGCTGGACTCCCAGATTTCCCTGTGAATGGAACAACTTAGACTCAGCGGGATCAGGGCTGCTTAGAAAGGCCAGGAGAGAGGAGAGAGTGAGTGGCACTGGGGAACGGGCAGCCCGTGCGTGGGGTCAGAAAGCACTTCCTTACTCTCAGCTGAAGTCAGCTTCCCTTTTTGGTTTTAGCTCTGTCCTGGCCCTCTTCAGCCCTTTTCATCTAGAACCAACAGAGCCTCAGGACACTGGTTTCTTTACACCTGCCTCACACTCTGCAGCTCCTCAGAGAGCCAGGCCGCCTCCCGCAGCTTTTCTGAAGGTGGCTTCTGGGGTCCCCAGCTGCATGCATCCTCTGCGGGTTTTGAATGTGCTGTTCCCTGGGCCTGGAGGGCCTTTCCCCGCTCCTCCTCCAGGCCTTGGTCCAAATGCTGCAGCTTCTAGGGAGCCTTCCTGTTCCCTCCCATTCCCTCCCCTGTGCGGCCCAGGCACTGGGCTCTGGCCACAGCATCCCACTGGGGAACTGGTTCCTGTTCCTAAACGGGAGGTCTGGGGTGAGGCTACACCCGTCCCATCATCCCAGGCCAGGCCCAGGGGAGCCCCTCGATGCCGGCTGAGTTCGTGAACAGCAGATACATGTGGCTGTGTGTGGGGCAGAGGCAGGTCTGCTCTTAGATCTGTTTTTTTTTGTTGTTTTTTTTTTTTTTTAATTTTATTTACTTGACAGAGAGAAATCAGAGCTAGGCAGAGAGGCAGACAGAGAGAGGGGGAAGCAGGCTCCTGCTGAGCAGAGAGCCCGATGCGGGGCTCGATCCCAGGACCCCGAGATCATGACCCGAGCCGAAGGCAGAGGCCCAAACCACTGAGCCACCCAGGCGCCCCAGGTCTGCTCTTAGAAAGCACACAGCCTCATGGGAGAGAAAGGGAGGAAACAGGGCAGAAGAAACTCAGGGACCCTTGGAGCTCCAGAAAGCACATGATCTGACCTAGATGGCCAGAGAGGCCGCCTTGAGGAATTGGGACGCAGAGGTCTGGTCGGGGCAGGCTGGCCAGGTCAGACAGGGCCAGGTGCTGCAGGGCCTTGGGGACAGCCTGGGATGATGAAAAGTCATGTCTAGGGTTGGCTTTTTCCCCCAAAGCTAGGAGACCCAAATCAGGGGGAGACTTCGAGATAGCAACCTTTTTGAGCCCCAGAAGGCTCGTCGCAGCCTCTAAGTACTCCTTCCTGTTGGAGGTCATCAGGTGGACTGCTGTTTGACCCACTTGGCCAGGGCTGCCATGTGCAGTTGTGCGGGTGTGCACTGCACTAAAGCGCCTGGTCAAGGAGGCAGCTGAGTCTGAGATCCTTCTCCTACACCTGAGTTTTCATCAACCCATGCTCCCTGTGTGGGGCTCCATCAGCCCAAAAGAAGGAACAATTTTATAGATTCACACAGAGGTGAAACATGTGAATTAGTAGACTAGTGTGTGTGTGTGTGCACACACATGTGTCTGTGTGCACATGCATACACACCCCCCCCGACACACACACAGTGTCCTAGGGCATCTACCCTATTGGTGCTTTCCGCTCCCGTTACTGGATGGGACACGGGCCCATTTCCCAGGTGGAATTTGGGGAGGCAGATCCCAGAAAGCCCAAAGGCCTGTGGACGCTGCTGGTGCCGAGTCCACCAGGACAGCTCACTGATGCTGGGGCCAGTGCGGCCTCCTCGGGTAATGTAGCAATTTGTCATATTAAGTCATTCACTAACAATTGAGTCCCCCTTGATTAATCTCCCAGAATTAGCCAGTTGCATTTTGAGCAATTAGGGTTAATTACAGCCTCATTTGGCAGAGGAGAGAGCCCCGTAATTATTTCGCAAACAAGGCAAGGCGGCGGCGGGCGGCGGCGTCCGGGCGTCTGGTTGCACATGTTGGAGTGGGTAATGACACAGTTAAGTGGAATTAGACACGATTCCCGTCGTTGGGCAGCGGCCGTGGGCAAAGGAGCCCTGTGTCCCACCAGCATCTGGCCGGGGTTGCCGAACCAGGGTGCGCAGCCGTGTAGACACCAGCATGGCCTGGGTCGGGGCGGGAATGAGGCCAGGCGGGCGCTTCCTCTCTCTTCGGCTCACAAAGGGCAGGTATTTAAACACCGTCTGGGGAGACATTGTGGCCCCAATCTTGCCTGTTTCGGGACATAGAAACACCTCAGATTGACAGCAGAGGCATTTTCCTTGAAGGCAGGAGGCCCTGCTGTTTCCCTGAAATCATCCTTAGATAAAGGAGCTGGGGCCCTCGATGGCAAGAATACCGCACTCCGTCTAAACCAGGCGGGGCTCGGATCCCAACTCCAGCCCTTACCAGCCAGGCAACAGCTGGTAAATGAGTTGAGCCTCCGTTTCCTCATCTGTGAAATGGGGCCGTGAAGACTAAGTGAGATGGCGTCTGATGTCGTGGGTGTTAAGGAAATGTGTGCCACTGATTTCATTCTTCTCTTTGAACCTTCATTTTTGTGTTCGTGGCTCAGGAGCCCAGAGCTGAAATGCCCACAGTGTAGAAGGGACCACTTAGCAACCACTCAAACTGGTTTTGTTAAGTTTCTGTGCCCAAGGCTGGTGGTTTATCATTTCTGAGAGTTTTCTAGCTGTGAGAGCTGTCCGCTTATTAAAATATGTTTGCCGAACCCGGTGGAGTCACAAGTGAAATTACTGAGGTTTCAAAGGCGTGAATGAGTGCATGCATGTAATTGAGGGGAAGAGCTCTAATGCCGGATGCTCTAGGATTTTACCACTTCTCTGCAGAGCGTTTTCATCAGGAATGAAACAGAGCTGACCCACTAAGAGTCATGTGAATTTGCAAGAAGGGGAAAGGTGCTCTTGTCTGAGAATGGCCTGGTTAATGTGTCTTCCATCTGGAAAGTCTTTGCAAACCTGCGTGGGGCGTGCCAAGTTCAGTTACATTGGACCCTGTTCAGAGAAAAAGGAATGTGCCTTACTTCTCAGGATGGGGCGGCTGCTTCTAGATCTGAATCACACAGGCCAAAACCTTTATGAGAATCTTCCCAAAGCAGTGTTGGTAATTAGGTAAGATTTAATGACCACATATTAACAGCTGTTAAAATCCAAGAAGTGTTTGCTGACATGTTGTAAATTCAGCAAATGCTTGTCTCGTTTCTTGCCTCCTTTCTGCCCCACACAGAAGTGGGGCCTTGTGCAAGGTGCAGGGTCCCACAGAGGGGTGGGCAGACGCTGAGGGAGCCCAGAGGGTGGGGTGGGGCAGGGAAGGTTCTAGAGAGACGACAGGTGGGCTGGTGATGATTTGGGGCAGGACAGGGAGAGGTGGCTGTCCCGGGAAGAGGAAGGAGCCAGGCCTGAAGGTTCAGGACCAGTCAGGTTAGGCAAGTGTTTAAATACCAGTGCTGATGGGGCGCCTGGGTGGCTCAGTGGGTTAAAGCCTCTGCCTTCAGCTCGGGTCATGATCCCAGGGTCCTGGGATCGAGCCCCGCATCGGGCTCTCTGCTCGGCAGGGAGCCTGCTTCCTCCTCTCTCTCTGCCTGCCTCTCTGCCTACTTGTGATCTCTGTCTGTCAAATAAATAAATAAAATCTTAAAAATAAATAAATAAATAAATAAATAAATACCAGTGCTGGGATGGGGAATGGCTGGTCTGTGTGAAAGGCTGCGTTATTTGGAATTGAGTCTATAGTGAATGAGGGGTGAGCCCGTTAGTGGGTTCAGGTGGACAAGGGAGCTTGCATTTTAGAAAGATCACTGGTTGCCAGCACTCGTGGCACGAGTAGGATGAAAATAGGAGGAGATGAGGAGGCCACTGCCTTCCGCCAGGTGAGATGATTCCATGGTCTTAAATGGCTGGATATGCGGAGAGAAGATTCCAGAGACTTGCAGGATGAAACCAAGTACACTTGGTAACTGAAGATCTCTAAGGGAGAGCAGAGTCGAGGGTGGACCCAGGTTTCTGACTGATGCTCCTTACCATTCTCACGTTTCACATCTCGGCTGGCTAGTCATTGGGGCCGGACCCCCAGATTCTCTTGGGTATGTGTAAGCTCAGCTTTCTCTGAGCTCAGCCAGCAGGAACTGTCCTGAGGGACCCACTGTGCTGAGGTGATTCTAGGCTTTGTTATCAGGTGACTCCCCTGTTTTGGGCACCTTGCACGCTCTTCCCATGTGCTGATGGCCCTGGGAGCTGAGTGAGACCTCCAGGCTAGGACGGTCATGGCGGTGGTTGTCCCAATAGCATGATACCTGGCTCTTACCTCATCCCATCCTCCCACCAGCCAGGAACCAGGCCTTATTCAGAACTCGCTAGGGCAGGGGAGGTAACCGAGATAAATACCGGGTACGTTGTGGTCCTGAGGGGCAGAGCCAGGGGTCTCCACGTCCCGTGGACCCATGGCACCCCTTCTTGCCCCCAGATCTGTGAGACGGAAGATGAGCTTTGGGTTTGAAATTAGCCAGATTGTGGAGAGCTGAGTGGGGTCGGCCTTGTAAAGAGCCTGACAATACGGACTCTGTGTAAACCCTGCCCTTCTTTTGTGTTACACAGACTTAAAACCCATCACCGTATACACATACACCGAATCCATTAGAACTCCCTATACACGGTGTCAGATGTCTTTAAAGGTGAAATTCGTTTACAGGAAATGTCATTCTGATGAAGTATGCTTTTTAAAATCACAGAAACAGTTGCCTTAAAATTAATGATGCATTGCAAATATCAGGGAAAAAAAAGACCCATTCAGTGTAAAGATGATTAAAATTCAGGTCAGAAGTCTGACTTAGTCAGGCTAAATTTTTTAATGAGATTTCAGGAAATTAATTGGGCGAATGCATTTTTATTCTTTTAACATGTGATTTTATGCTCCTGGTTTTTTGTTGTTTTTTTTTTTTTTTTTAAAGGGATTTGTCGATGGCTGAGGCTTACTGTGGTTCAAACATTTTAAACTTAAATTAGCATGGGGTGGGAGGTGTTTGTGGCCTAATTTGATCTGACTTGGAGAAGAGAGCCTGGGTTTCTCTGAGCTTTCCAGAGTGGTTCACTGGCCCCCTCACACCCATTTCCAGCCTTGATGCACCCTGGGGGAGGGGCGGTGGGATTGGGGATAGAGGTGACCTGGGAACATTGGCCCTCTCCTTGGCTCCTGGTTCTGCCAAGCCTCCTGTGGTCCAGGGAGTTGCTCCCCGAGGCTCCTCCTCTCTCTGAGATGGCATTTCCATGGCTAGGGCAGTGCAGACCCCCTCCTTCCGCCCGCTGCGGTCAGCGTCCCTCCCGCCTCCTCCCAGCCTCTCCACCCGCCTGCCCCTCCTCTGGGGGAGACCTGAGGGGGCTCCCATGCTGGAGAAGGCAGGTAAGGAGCCAGAAATGGCTTCTGCCAGCATTTTCCCTGCGAGTGGCCCACAGCATAGCCCTAGACAGGGAGGTGAGGCGAGCTTGTTGTATAGCACGGTCCCTTGCCTAACAGTCCTGGGTGTGACCCGCGCAGGGGACAGTGATGTCAGAAGGCTACAGGGACACAGGCACCTCCCTGCTTTACTGCAGTCAGGTGACGATGGGTCAACAACCTCTCTGAGCCTCAGCTTCCTCATCTGTGAAATGGGGCCGTGAAGACTGAGTGAGATGGGCTACTCTGAAACGCCAGCATGGCATCTAACGTCATGGCTGTCATCCATATTATTCTTAGATCTCCAAATTCATTTTAGTTTTCACAGCTGAAGAGCCCAGAGCTGGCAGTAGCCCCAGCAGACCCTCAGAGGGGTGGGGATGGTGGTACAGCCCCTGAGAGCTCCCTGCCTCGGCTCGTCCCCAGCCCCCTGGGAGGCAGGTGCAGCGGCCCCAGCCCTCGCTCTGCACACTGAGCAACGGCGATACCCCTAATGACAGTTAACAGCCACATAACGTCTCCCCGGTGCCTTCACTCGGTAACCTGCTTACCCACCCACCCCCCCCCCGCAGCCCTCGGAAGGGGGCACCGTTATCACCTTAATTGTACACGGGAGGGAACTGAGGCGCAGAGTGCTTGTGCACAGCCCCGAGCCAGCGCGTGGCAGATCTGGGGTTTGAACCCAGGCCTCCCTCTGCTCCCCAGTGTCAGTGTCTCCACTGAGGGAGCCAGAGCGGCAGTCACCCGTCTGCCAGGCTATGCCACCCCCGGGCTGGTGTTCATTTCCCCAGGAGCCAGCATGGGGCTGCAGACGGAACAGGGGCCAGTGCAGACAGCGAGAAGAGCAGTTTTCAGAAAGGCGATCGGGATTACCACCCTCGAGCCAGCGTAGTGTGAGCCGCTCGGGGCCCCCAGCTCAGAGCTTCCCAGACCCTTGGTGCCAACCTCAGGTCCCGGAATCCTCAGAGAAACCCCGGGGCCGAGATCACTGATGTCCCCCTGGACTCACTTGGCTACAGGGGCCAGAGCAGAGCTCGCTGAGGGCTGAGGGAGGAGTGGAGGAAGCCCTCGGAGGTGGCAGTGGGGAAACGCCTGGTCTTACGGACCAAGAACTCCATTCATCTTCTCTTGCCCTCACAGCCCCTGAGTTACGTCACAGTCTGGGCCCTACTGGCTCAGGCACCGCGCCCTGTGCCCTGTGCTGCCCCCGCCCAAACAGAGGGCATGGGGGGGGACAGGACCCCACCTGTGAGCCTCACCCCTGTGAGCATGCCGGTGTCCCCGAGCCTGCCCAGACTGTCCCACTGCCACAGGGTGCTGCCTGCAGGGGGAGGAACCCCTGGCCCAGCGTAGCAGCTCATTCCTCTAATTAGGTCGAATGGGTTGTGACCGGAAATGCAAATCTGGGTCATTGCATATGCAGATGTGTGACTGGAGTCTGGGGATGCCGGGATGCCGGCTGGGATGTCCCCTGTCCTCTCGGGGAGTGTCCTGGGGCAGCAGCAGTGGGGTCTGTTGGGGAGTCCAGGTCTCAGCTCCCCACGGACCAGCCGTGTGATTGCGCCTCCGTTCTTTTCTGTATGACATGGGATGAAGGAGCCTTGCTTTACAAGGGCGTGAAGTGGTTTCAGTCACAAAACCTGTGTGAGCTGCTGGCGTTGAACTGCTGCGTGGTAGGTGCCCAACACCCCATGGGCGTCCCAGCAGCTTCGAGGGCAAGTGTGATCCCTCCGGGTGTGAGGAGGTTGTCTTCTTTGGAGGGGGTGGGACTTCGCCCCCACTTGGAAGGGCCAGTGGCTGCATCCCAAAGGCCCACGGCGCGCTGGACTATTTGGAGCACGTTCCTTTGTGTCATTGGACAAACAGGCCCCGAGCTCTTGGTCTGGGCAGGTCAGACACCTGTGCTCAGGGGACATGGAAGGGACGAAGATGGGGTGTACTTTTGGAGAGGCCTGTGTTTGGGGGGCAAGGGCTGAGGTTCCTGGAAGAGAGAAGCCAACTGAGTCAGGAAGCATAGTCCTGGCTAGTCATGGGGTCGTGAAGGAAATGCAGAGGACGAATCGGAGTTGGGAGGTCACCTGGTAGAGCTCAACGGCAGAGACTGCAGAGTCCCCAGTCCAGGGTCAGATCCCTCCCACGACTCACTGTGAGGTCTGGAGCCAGTCCCTGCCTCCCCTCCAAGACTCAGTTTCCTGAAGTATGGGGATAATGGTGATGCCTACTTATGGGGTCATGGGCAGTGTTCTGTACAGTGCACGGCACACAGTAAGTGCTCAATAAATGCTCACTCTTCTTAAATGGGAGCCTAGTATACAGGTGGGTTAATTGCTCTTATTTAAGAACTTACCTGACAGATGCTGGCGTGTGCTGGCTAAGAAGGTGGTCTTTCTCCTCCACCATCACTGCGCCGCCCCCCACCCCCGCCACTGCTCAGCCCCCAGTAGGGATCGGCTTCAAATCCCTCACCAGGGGAGGTAATTAGGCCTCAAGACTTCAGAGTCAAGGTTGGCCCAACCCTTACCTTGCTGAGGGAAGGAGGCAGCGGGCTTCGTGTCTCAGACTTCCATCGTTCACTCCTGGCAGGGGGCAGTGGGAGGGAGTTCCTTGGCACAGAGCTGGGTCTGAGCCGGTTCAGAAAGGCTGAGAGTGGGAGTGAGGAGTAGCTGCTCAGGGGCCCTCTCTCCTGCTCCAGCCCCAGCTGGTTGGTCATAAGGACCACTGAGAACCTACTGTGTGTTTGTGTGGTGGAGGGGAGCTCGGCGATCTCACGTGATCCTTACAGCGACCCTGTGAGACAGACATGCTTCCACACCTCTGCCTTGCAGACAGGAAACTGGGGCAGAGTGGGAATGGCTTGGGTCACTCCCCAAGATCACCAGCCGGGGACCCAGGAAATACACGTAAGGAAATAGACATAAGGATGTTTATTGCACCATTATTTATGGTGACCACAGACTGGAAACAAGCTTACCGGAGAGCATATAGTGTACTGTACAGTTATTTAAATCCCTGTCATTTGACAATCTCCATCAGTTACCGAGAGAGGGAAGAGCCAGTCTTAGAGTAACGTGTTCTCATGATTCTGGATGTTTAAAAAGTGCACCATCTGCATACCTGTGAATATGTATTCACTCGAATGTTTCCTGAGTGCCTCCCGCACACCAGGCACCCTGGTGCCAGCCATACCCGCAGGTGGTCGGGAGACAGACAAGGTCACGACGTAAAATACGGTATTTGGGATCCTGGAAGGTAGTAATGAAGAAGGAAGATGAGCCAGAATTGTGGAAGGGACAGAAACGGTGAGGCTTCCGAGGGCCGTTCCGGACAGAAGGCCCAGTGAGAGCGGAAGAGGATGGTTGGTGTGGAAGGAGCAGAGGGGGCGGGAGAAGGGAGTGAAGCAGCAGGATCGCAGAGGTGCGAGGAGCGGGGTCTAAAAGGCCTTGGAGGTGGTCGTGGAGTGAGGACTTTGAGTTACCGGGATTTTAAGTTTACTGACCTGTGCCGCGATGGCGTGCGTTTTCCCTCATCTTTGCAGGTTTCACGGTTTAAACTGAACACATTGAGGGCACCTGGGTGGCTCAGTGGGTTAAAGCCTCTGCCTTCAGCTCAGGTCATGATCTCAGGGTCCTGGGATCGAGCCCCGCATCGGGCTTTCTGCTCAGCAGGGAGCCTGCTTCCTCCTCTCTCTCTGCCTGCTGCTCTGTCTACTTGTGATCTCTGTCAAATAAATAAATAAAATCTTAAAAAAAAAAAAAAAAGAAAAGAAAAGAAACTGAACCCATTGGTGTAGTAAAGACAAAGAAGGCAAACATGGAGGCTGATTAAGAACAGACGTCCTGACAGGGTGCCGGTCACACAGGGTTCCCCAGGCTCCTGCCGGGGCTTCTTTGTCTAAGAGGTTGGGATTCGGGTTAAGGAGAGTTCCAGAACGCAGCCCAATAAAATACCCGATCTTCCACCCCCATGGGTGCTTCCGGCCCCAGTCTGGAAGAGGCCTTTTCAGATCGGGAAATGCAGACCTGTTCCTTCCTGCCTCCGTGGGGCTCTCGGTGTTTCTTGTCCCACCCCCACATCCCCAACAAAACTCCGCAGATGTTTCTGTAGCCCTTCTACACGCGAGACCCTGTCCTCGCACTGCTCCCAGCCCAGAGGGTCCCCAGCGGCAGTGATCTCTGCCCCGGAGTGGGGAGTGGGGGCTGTAGCAGGAAGGGGGGCAGAACTGAGCCGCGGCACCCTCCCTCCCCCCACCAGGGTTCCAGGGCCTGAGTTTGCCCCCCTTCCTCTCCTTCTTCCCAGAGCGTGTCGCACGTGTGTTATGGGAACAGGGAGGGGGTCCCTCGCCCAGCAGCTCCATCCCAGGGCAGGTCTGACTGCTCCAGGCTGGTCTCAGCCCGGGCCCCTGGCGAGTTGGCACGAAGCATCTGGATTCTTCCTGTCACAGTAAAGGGGGTTGTTTCTCCATACAAGGGCTCAGAACGGTAAAGCTGCAGACAGAAGCCGGTTTTCTCAAGTCGAGATGGGAGCAGTCACCCCAGGAGGGGGAAGTTGCCACATCTGACAGTGGCTTGCAGGGGCAGGGTCGGGGACTACACGTGGAAGGCCATGGGGCCAGGGGGACCCGGCAGGGCCTCCCCCTCGCTGTGTGACCTTGACAGATCACTTCCTTCACCCCTTAATTGCCCCTGTTCTTGCTGGCTCTGACCCGGGCACAAGGGATTCAGGAGTGAACAGGGTGGACAAGGCCCTGGCCCCAGGGACTCACCTTTCTGGGAGCAGGAGATAGAAACAGGCAGTCTAATGAACGATCAGGTAACGAGGGCTGGTGGAAACCCGCAGCCTCGGGGTCTTGACTGCAGAGTGGGGGTGTCGTGGCGTGGACAGCCCCTGGGGGGGGCGATAAAGTCTCTGGCAGTGACACTGGCAGTCACAGTCCTTCCTTCACCTTGGAGGAGCTAGGTGGGGTCGCCGGGTTCTGTAGGGGGCCCGGCTGCCAAGGTCCCGGCCCCCCACTGCGGCCTGGTGGCCGCTGATGCCCTCTGTCCCTCTCCTCCAGAGGCACCCAAACACCCTGTCTTTTCGCTGCTCGCTGGCCGACTTCCAGATCGAGAAGAAGATAGGCCGAGGACAGTTCAGCGAGGTGTACAAGGCCACCTGCCTGCTGGACAGGAAGACGGTGGCTCTGAAGAAGGTGCAGGTGAGCCATCTCCCTCGTGGGGTCAAAGCCCGGTCACAGGAGCCGGCTTCTGTGTCTAAACATGGTGGCCCTGGGCCAGTTCCCGCCCCTTCCTTCTCGTCCCCTTCCCCTGCAATCAGGACCCTACTGTATGGGCCATGGCAAGGGTTAGGTGGGCTGCTGCTGCTGAAAGCTCACTGCAAGCCATAAAGGAAAAGGAAAATGAGCGTACATTGAGCACCACTGTATACTGGGCCATGCCTTGAGAACGGCCTGCTGGGTGAGGGTGGTCACCCCATTTTTCAGATCAGGAGAGCTGCAGAGGCCTGAGTATCGATCTCACCAGGCCCACAGAGCGAGCTGACGGGGAGCTCAGACTTGGACCCGCACCTGCTCACCCTGGGCCCCACACTTGCTGCTCGCCTCTGGGCTTGAGAGCCTTTCCTGGCCTCCGTAGGAACGTAGGAACGTAGGAACGGGGCTCAAGCACAGTGAAGCCAGAAGGCATTTCACTGAGGGCCACTGGGCCCGTTTGAACTGGGCTTGGCCTCAGGAAGGAGCTTTAAATCCTCCCGCAGAGCTTCCCTGACACCTCACTTTGATCATTTGTCCTTTAAGAATAGGATTAACAGCCTGGGCCACAGAGGCCCAGGAGAGAGAAGGTGCCTCAGACGCTGCCCCGGGTGGGGAGCCTGGCAGCAGACCCTTGGGATGGTTTCCATGCCGGTCTGCAGACTGCAAACCACACGGGGCTCCAGGCCACTGGAGGGGAGACGGGCCCCTCTGCTGGGAAAAGACCCGTTGGTCTTCCAGGAGGGGCTCGCCTGGCTCTTTGTCCTGCTTTTTTGTGCCATGATGGGTTTTGGGAGTTCCAGTCCTCGTGGCTCCCAGTGGGGGCTCAGGGAGCTGGGTGTTAACCAGTCTTTCTCTTTTTCCTCTGGCTCAAGATATTCGAGATGATGGACGCCAAAGCCAGGCAGGACTGCGTCAAGGAGATTGGTCTCCTGAAGGTGAGCACCCTGGGCTGAGCAGGAGCCCCTCACTTCCTTGAGGTGGCCTGGTCCCCAGACCGGGCCACCTCATGGCCACCACAGCCAGGGGCCTCTTAGGTTCCGAGACAACAGCCTTTGGAGCGCAGGTGGCTTTCTCATGGCTGGGTGAGTGGGGGCCCCACCTCACCTCTCTGCCCAGCCCTCGTGGCGCCCCCAGACTTTCTGTCCTCACCCCATGTTGGTTGTGCTTACGGATGGCAGCGCCTGGCACCAAAGGCCTTCACCCTCAGGGCACCGAGTCACTGCCACACAGCAGAAGCTCCCCCCGGGGGACTCAGCGAGGCCGGCCCGGAATGGTGGAGAGGCCGCAAAGCCAGGTGTGTGGCCCAGGGTTCCTGGTGCCTGAGGGACCCGGGTCGTCACCCTGCTGGGCTCTTTCCAGGCCTCCCCAAAGAGGAGGCAGGATGTACACGTGTGGGGTGGCTTGCATGAAGGACACACATGCCAGGGCACCTTGGGGTGGGGGATGGTGTTCTCTCCTTCCCTCCCCCTGCTGGCTTCCTCACTGGTCTCCTCAGAGTCAGAGACAACAGAACTTTCTGGACTAGACTCAGCCCCTGCCTAGGGCTGCTCCCTCCTGGAGATCCCTCCCTGTTCCCCAGGCTTAGGCATCTACCTGGGCTCGCAGAGGTGATGGTGAAGGAGGAATGGGATGGGTTTCAGAGGCCCAGGAGCCCGAGTTCAAATCCTGATGTCTTCATTTCCAAGCCCCGGGACCCTAAGCAAGTGACAGAGCCTCCAGGAGTGTCCGTTTGCCTATCTGCTCAGCGGTGAGAGTATCTGCCACGTGGAATATGGGCAGTTAGAGAAGATTAAATAGTGTCTGAAGAGGGCCCAGCCCAGTGGAGCACCCAGCAGGCACGCACTCGGCGTTGGCCCTTTCCTCGAGGTGGAGGGCTGGGCCACAGCTGCCGGCGCGTGGAGCTGCTGGCGGCGAGGACATGGACACCCTCCCGCGGGGTCCGGACGACCCATTTGCACTGCTGGGTCTGCCCTGGGCTCTCGGGCCCCATCCCCGCCCTCAGCGACTCCCAGGCAGTGGAGAGCAGACCAGCAGCCCAGCCGCGTGACCCGCGTGGGGGTGAGGCTGGCTGCCCTGGGCCCAGGGAGTGCAGAAGAAGTCCTGCGGAGGTCAGGGTCCAGTCCCAGAATCTGGAAGCTGACAGGAGCCTGCTGCCGGGGTCCTGGCCATGAGCAACTGGCGGGACCAGGCGGTGGTGGCCTTGGATGCCACACTCAGGAGGTGGGACTCGAATGTGGGAACAACAGCAGAGCCCCTGAAGAGGCTGAGAGCAGCGGGTATGGGGCCCCCTGGGACTCATGAGCCCTCGCTGGGAGGGGACCCCGGCCACATGGGGTCACAGGGAGGCTTATCAGGAGGAGTCGTCAACTCCAGCTATCACAGGTCCAAAAAGTCCCTTCAAATAACATGGTTTAAATTTTATGTGACAGTCAACGTTGGGCCCCGGGTGTGATCTCAGGACTCTGACTGATTCCCCAGCGCTGGGGACTGGCTGTCCCGGTCACCCACACTCTCTCCCTTCTTGTGGCCAAGAACGCACGTGTGCCCTTCACAGCGAGGAAGGAATTATGTGTGCGCACATACTGAGCCCGCGTGTCCCCGGTCCCCGGGGCTCCAGTGAAGGGGGCCAGACTTGGTGTGACCTGGGCCTGCTGGGGCAGGGGGGCTCTGTCCCTCCTTGGGCTGCCGTGTGGCCACGTGCCACTGACTGTGGCTCGAGAGGTCAGCAAGCCCCTCCGTCGCTAGCTGTGTGACTGCTATCGATGCTCAGGGCCTCGGTTTCCTCATCCGTAGAAGGGGGTGATGACACCCGTCCTGTCCTCCGCTTTCGGGGTTCGTGAGAAGTTGGGCTGGAAGAACTCGGTGTCGCGTCTGGCGTGTGGTAGGAGCTCTGTCACAGGCAACCCGGGTCCTCACAGTTACAACATCTGCTGCTCGGCGCCAGTGCTTTCCCAGCTCCCCAGCCTGCCCACGGGAAGTCAACAGGACGTTCCCCGGGCACGAGGTGTTTCCTGCAAAACAAAGGGAAACACAGTTCTCAGAGGGGCTGTGAGGTGACACTGTTTGCTTCATTCATGCCAGGACCCAAACCCCAAAACCTCCCAGTGCAGAGGCCGACAGATGTGGGGAAGGCGGTGGGCCCTGTTGGAAGACGAGCACAGATCATGTGTCACACGTCAGGGTTGTGGGCACCCCCGAGCGTTGGACACAAGGATGCAGCCAGCAGGGGAGACACATTCTAGACAGACCACTGTAGCAGATCCCAGAGGGGCCGCAGGTGGGACAGAGATTCGAAGACGGAAGCTGCGCCCGTTATTGTCACCTCTGCCTTCCTTCCCCCCCAGCCAGCATCCAGCCCTTGGCAGCTGCCACCACCACCAGGCCTGGCCCGGGGCCTCAGGGACAGCCCCATTTTGTGGAGCTGCAGGTTGTAAGGAGAGGGATGGGTGTGGATTGTGGCGACACAGGGGAGTAAGAGGGTGGCCGATACTGCCAGGAGAAACTACACTGGAGATGGATCTAGGACCCCAGATACCTGAAGCCAGAGCGGCTGCCCCTCCCCCACCCACAAACCCCAGAAGCCAAGCAGTCCGCACCTTTGGAGCACTTCTTATATTTTGGCCCAAGCCTGTCCACTTTAAGACACACGGGAGGGGCGTCAGTGAAGTGTCTGACTCGGTTGCAGCTCAGGTTGAGATCTCAGGATTGGGAGATTGACCCCTGCGTCAGGCTCTGTACTTAGTCCGGGAGCCTGCTGGAGAGTCTCTCTCCCTCTGTCCTTTCTGCTTGTGTGTGCATGTGCACGCACTGTCTCTCACTCAAACAAATCTTTACACACCTGGGCTCACCAACAGACTACAGGCTGAGAAGGGGGCTCTAGGTGGACAGTGGTCCGTGGTGACCAGACCAGCCTCTGGGCCCAGCATGGTCCCAGAGTCAACCCCTTCCCTCTGGCCTCAGGGATTTCCCTCACCTGACCTCTGGGGTCCCTTTTTGCCCCAGTCTGTGCCTTTGTGCCCGGCCGGGTATTCGAGGGAGACTTTGTCTTACTCTCCTCAGCATTGCCCTTGGAGCAGGGAGAGAGGCCTCCCCATCTTCTCCCCAGGAGCCCACACCTGGAGGGAACAGCCCCTTTGACTGAAGCCTTAATTCCCACCCAAACCCCCTCCAGTTTTTCTAAGTCATCTGCCCGACCTGCTGATGACCTTGGCGCGTCTCTGGGATTCCTCCCTGAGAAGGGTGTGCGGTGTCCCAGGGAAGTCATGAGGTGAGGCCCAGGAGGGGGCGGTGTCAGAGCGGGGGATGGTGGGGGGGACTAGCGTTTACAACAACAACAACAAAGCGACCAACTTTACCAAGTGCCACATTCCATTCACTCTGATATCTTGTTGTAAATGAGAAATACATCTGGAATGCGATGTGTTCTGAGGGCAGCTGGTGTGATGAGCAGTGTTAGCTCCAGGGAGACCTCAAGACAACATCTGGGTAAGATGATTTTTTGACAGAGGCACCACACCAATTCAGTGGATGACAGAAAGACTTGTAATCCCCGGTGCTGGGAAAACTGGCCGTCCAGATGGACGGAAGTGAGCCTGGACCCCTACCTCACATCGTACATAAAAATGTATTTGAAATGCATCATAGACCCAAATGTAGAAGCTGGAACTAGAATTAGAATGTTTGCAGGGCAGCCCAGCAGGACAGCCGGTTGAGACGGGCAGGAGCTGGCTGTGGGGGCGGGAGGAGCCAGTGTGCCCAACCCGGGTCAGGGGCTGACCCAGAGCAGGGGCCTGAGGACTCCAGCAGAGGGAGTGGAGCTCAAGGAGACACATGTCCTGCGACAGAGGCCATCTGCGGCTCTTGGGGGTCTGACTGAGGCGTGCCTGCCATCCAGAGCTGGCTTGAGTAAGTGGGGGGAAAGAAAAAGTGGGGAACGGCAGAGCCACGTGATCTCTCCCAAGGCCCCCCTCATTTTAGAATCCAAAGGCGGGCATAGGTCGGCACAGCATAAACACACGTCCCCCTCACTGCAACTTCCAGGCCTTCTAGAAAATGTGTGCTAAGGTGGCCTCTGTTTGTCGGCTGATGGGCGCCCCTGTGGACTTGGCCGACCCGGCTCTGGCAGAATGTTGGAGTCCCCTCTGTTTTCCCAGACCCTGGAATCGTTTTGGTGGAAACCGTCAGCTTACATTATAAGCAGTTGCCAGGGTCTGTCCCCTCTCGGCCAGGCGGGGGCTGGCTTCCAGCCAGTGGGGTGCTGTCCCATCTGGCAAACATGCGTGTACCACGGTGGTTGGGCCAGAGGCCGGGCTTCGGCGCGGAGCTAAGCACTCAGGACAGCTTTCATGCCAGGAATGGTTGGGGTTTTTCCAGATTTCACAAGGGTGTGTCAAATGGAGGGTGGGAAGGAGGAAGGGAGATGGACACACTGGGGAGCACCAGCTGCAGGCCCGCTGAGCCCAGTGCTAGAGCAGGGGGAGGAGGGCGGGGGCCCTAACCTTGAGGGTCGCGGGGGGCGAGGAGGAAGAGGAGCAGGATCCTGTCCAGGAGTGTCCGTGGAGTCTCAGCACAGGACAGTCTCCATGTTAGACATTGCAGGGGTCTCAGCCCATCCAGTCCTTACCACTGCCCTTCAGCGCATCGTGCCCATTATACAGATGAGAACACTGAGACTCAGAGATGCAGAAGGGCTTTCCCAGGGTGGCCCAGATCTCCCTGACTCCCAGGCACTGTTCTCTGCAGCAAAGCCAGGGCTCGGCTAACAAGGGCCGGCTGGGAGCCAGCACGGAGCAGGCGCGAGGCTGAACTGGCCCTCACTGGTTCTGCCTCCCTGTCTTTCTCTCTTTGGACAGCAACTGAACCATCCCAACATCATCAAGTACTTGGACTCATTTATTGAGGACAATGAGCTGAACATTGTACTAGAGCTGGCCGACGCAGGGGACCTGTCGCAGATGATTAAGGTAAGCGTGCCTGGCGGGCCAGCAGCCGTGGGGGGGGTGGTGCAAGGGCCCACAGAGCCCAGGGTCAGGCAGCCCCCCAGCCTGGCGAGTGCCCCCTCGAGCTCCAGCCCCGTTTTCTGGGAGAGGTCCAGCCAAGGACAGAAAGCAGTCCTCTAGCGTCCCACAGCCTGTCACTTCTGCCTCACAGAAGGAATGGGGATAGTACCCTGTGTTAGGTCACAACCCCAGCTGACAGAATCTGGAGAAATGTGTCGTGCATCCAACCTCCCAAAGGAAAAACCGAGCCCGGAAATGCTGAGACTCACCCAAGGATGCCCCGTCACGTGGGGGACAAAGCCATGTCTATGTGGCCCAGCTCTGTTTCCCAGCCTGTGACCCTCCAGACACCAGCAGCAGAGTGATTACCTTGGGGCCCCTCCAGCGCTTGAGGGACACCCTCATTTCCGTGTCATGGCCAAGGCCAGGGGTCTCAGAGAGGCTGAGTGACTTGCAGGGTCTGGCTCTTGCTCTGCCTCCCACGGCAGCCCCCGCAGTGCTCTGACCCCAGCGCCCCTCCTCCTGGGGCCCAGGACCAGGCCCACTGTGAGTCTGGACTTGGGAACCATCCCAGCCCCATGGACGGAGCACCCAATCTGAGCCACAGCCATGCCGAGCACACATTTCACTCACCGAGTGCACACTGCCCTCAGATATCCAAGCTCAGAAAGGTTTAGTTCCCTGCCTGAGGCTGCACAGCCTCGGTGTGGGCCCCCAAGCTCAAGAGCCTGCTCCCTGCTGGCTTGGCCAGCCTGCATGCGGGCACTGTGGGCCCCCCCATCAGCCTCCCCACTGCTCCCGAGCACGGCCAGCGATGCCGGCGCCCCCACCGCGCTCCCAGCAACACTTGCAAACGGGGCCAGACGTGGATTCTCCGTCTTTCCCACCAGGCGCTGGGGATTCTGAGCAATTGCTCCGCGCTTGCTCTTCTGAAATTTGGCTCCTAGGAATTGGGGCGTCGTTGGGAAGCGGCATTACTTGAGCTGTTATCACCTGCTTTTATATTTTCGTTGACATATTAATGTGTTTGCAGGGATGTTAATCTCCGCACGGATCCCTGGTGGGAACAGATGTGCTCTATCATGTCTCAGTTCCTCCTTCTCTCCCCCACCCCCACTGCCATTCTCCTTCATGTCATTCTCCTGCCGAACACGCATGCACCCTGCGCACGCTGTGTGCCAGCCCCCGTGCTGAGACCGTGGCATGGGTGCTGCCCGCAGGGGGCTCGCCTTCTAACAGGAGGGCAGACCCATAGATGGACAGTCACCAGCCGGTGTGAGTGAGCCAAGTTCAGGGCCTTATGGGAGCCCAGGAAGGCTTCCTGGAGGAGGTGACACCTGACCTGAGACCTGCAAGAAGAGCAGCGGTCTAGTGGCAGAACAGCTTGTGCAAGAGCCCAGGGGCACGAATAGTCCAGGGTCCACAAAGCCCTGGGTGAGGTGGAGGCAGGAGTTGAGAGGGAGGCGAGGTAGTCAAGCCACCCAGGGCCTCACCGTCCAGCCCCAGGATTCGAGACTTTGCCTCAAGGTCAGTAGGGAGCTTCCTAGGACTCACGGTGGGGAGTAGACATGGTCAGCGTTGTGTTCTAGAAGAAAGGCTAGATGTTCAGCAGAGGAGGGATGGGGGATGGGGACGGAGGTAGTGGACAAGAGATGGAGAGGAGAGAGAGGAAGGGCCCTGGAGTGTGGCCCATGGTGAGGGTGCTCCCCACTAAGGCCCCCACCGACCCCAGGCTCCTTGCAGCGTCCCCAGGGTGGGGACTGGGGTCAAACGGGGGGGGGGTGGTAGGAGTGACTGGGCAAATCAAACCCGTCGCCCACAAAGCTCTGCTTCCCTCTCTGTCCTGGGGATGCGCTGGGGACTGTGGGAACCACGGGGCTGAGTGTAGGCTCCTTCCGGGGGAAAAGAGAGGAGGGAGACATATGGGTGTCCCGCACCTTGCAGTGCCCCCTCCCCAGCTTTCCTCCCCTTCGGTGCATTTCCCTGGCCTCCTTGGGGCCATGAGCCCAAGGTTCGAGTCAGTTGCTCCCCCATGGGGCTTCTGGGGCAGCATTCTGGCTTCTTGGCCCCATCTCAGGAGCCCTCTTTTCCTGGCACAGGGCCTCCTCCTCGCCCACGGTCATGGGGCCCTTGCCCCTTCCTGCCTCCTGCCTCCTCCTCCCTCTGCTGCAGCTCCAGGCCCCTTACCTGCAAGGCCTGGCTGGGTGCTGCCCCCAGCAAGCCGGAGAAGCAGGGCGGGGCAGGAGAGAGTCCCTCGGTCTGGAGGCAGACACAGCTGCTCAACCCTCCTCCCTTGGGCTGGTCCCTATGCCTCAGTCTCCCCATCTGTAATATACCCAACGCAGTGCCTGGGGCTTGGGAGGAGCTCCATTGCCCAGGCCTTTCTAACTCTCTGGCTGCCTCTGGGCTTGAGGGGGAGATCGGGGCCCTGCGAGGGCTGTGGCTTGCCGCTGCACGACGGTCGCCCTGCTGGGCTTGCCTGGAGGCTGCTGACCAGGAGACCCTGCATCCCAGGGGCTCTGCTGCCTCAGGCCGAGCAGTGCCACCACTGCCACGGTGCCAGCATTATTTATGATGGACAGTGAAGCTGAGAGTTGCCGCCACCCCAACACCCACCAGAGACTCTGCGCCTTCCCGCTAAATGTCACACGGCACTTACAGGACGTGACATTTAGAAAATCACCATTCACAGCTGAGCTTCAAAGCTGTAATGAGGATTAACCAACATCACAGCGTAAATAACGCTGCAGCCCAGCCCACCACGGAAGCCTGGGGTGGCCTGGGGGCGATTGGGGTCCCGCGCTAGCAGTCTGGGCTGTAGCCTCACTCATCTGTGAGGTCCCCCTCCCAGAATGGAGCCTCAGGAGAGCCTCCGGGGCTTTCCTGCCAGACCATGGGCTTCCAGCTAGCACGGTCCCAGTCCTGTTGTTGGAAGTGCCTGGATCTGGTCCCAGCTCTGGCGCTCCAGCTGGGTGACATCAATCAAGTTTCTGAACTTCTCTGAGCTCAGTTGCTCATCTGATGGTTACTGGTGTCATTCGAAGTTAATGTTCGAGTTAAAGTTAAGTTAAAGTTAAGAGCTTGGCCCTTTGGGGCACCTGGGTGGCTCAGTGGGTTAAGTTTCTGCCTTCAGTTCAGGTCATGATCTCAGGGGCCTGGGATCAAGCCCCGCATCGGGCTCTCTGCTCAGCGGGAAGCCTGCTTGCCCCTCTCTCTCTGCCTGCCTCTGTGCCTGCCTCTCTGCCTCTTGTGATATCTCTGTCTCTCTGTCAAATAAATAAATAAATAATCTTTAAAAAAATAAAAAATAAAAGAGAGAGAGAACTTGGCCTTTGTAGGCTGAAGGCCCGGGGTGGGCTGTGACTGCCCCTTACCAGCCCCTGAGCGGCCCTTAGTTTCCTCATCTGTAAAATGGGAGCCGTCACCCTGCTGAGGGCCCAGCACGGAGGGTGCACCAGGCAGGTGCTAGGGAGATGTTACCCCAGCTCCTGTGTTCCTCTCCGCACTCCCTTCCCCTGGCCAGGCGTGTGTCCTGGGTCAGTCCCAGAGCAGCTCCAGGACCAGTGGGCCTATGGCTTTGCCGCTGGCTGCTTTGGAAATGATGGTTGTTCTGAGGCCAGAAGCCTCTGGACAACAACCTGGTCCTCAGGTTCCTGGTGTGCGCGCGTCATTGCCCCCGCCGCTCTCACACACAGGAGACTCCCCAGAGGGACGTGGACGACGACCTGTTCTCCATTCGCTCCTTCCAGGGCATTTGGTTACTTAGAGCACGCTCAGGGCAGCTTGGGTGGTTTTGGGCTTTGGTTTGCTTTTCTGGAGCATTAAATACGTTTCTTCAGGCAATGAGGTCGGTTAATGGCCTGTCAAAACTCGGGGGTCCGTTGAAGAATGTCAAGCCATGTCCTTGCGGTCCCTGCTGCCTTGGTGAACCATGGCACACCCTGAGATTTGCTGGGGTGGCTGCGACTTCCCCACTGAGCCTTGGGTGCCCACCGTCTGGGCCAGGCTGGGGCTTGGGGCCGAGACCGTCCTTGCCGGCCCCCTGCTACAGGGAGCTCCCCAGCGGGCTGTGGGAAGAGAAGGGCATGCGTCTAGAAAATGCCTGCGCAGGCTTGACTGTGAGCGGCCTTCAGGGTGCGGTCAGCACAGCCGTCTAGGACACACACACACTCTGGGCCCAGGCTGCCCCAGCCTCAGGGAGGTCAGCGCGGGGCCAGGGGCTGCCGGGGGACCGTGGACAGCACTTTGGGCTGAAGCACAGCTGGGGACATGTCCCCCTTCATCCCAGACTTACTGTGGGTTCAGGAGCCTACCTACCCAGCCCATGCCGGGTGCTGGCTGCCCCTGGGGACAGGACAGAGGCCCTGCCCTGCGGCCCGTCACCCAGACCTGTAACCCCTCGCCCCCCGCAGTACTTTAAGAAGCAGAAGCGGCTCATCCCCGAGCGGACGGTGTGGAAGTACTTCGCCCAGCTGTGCAGCGCCGTGGAACACATGCATTCCCGCCGCGTGATGCACCGAGGTACGTGCGGGGCTCTCCCCGAGCCGCAGGCCCTCAGCGGGGGGGAGGCGGTCGGGGGGAGGCCAGGCACCCCTGGGGCCCGGGAGGCCCCATTGCCTCTGCTCTCTGTAGCTCTGGGGACATCCACGAGGAGGTGGAAACACTCGTGTCACCCAGCCAGGCAGGTGTCGAGCACGGTGCCCATCCTTAGGGGCATCAGCGAGTCCAGCTCGGGGCCCCACACATGCCCGCGCTCGGAGCCCCTGAGGACGGCCACGGTGCTCCGTGCAGCCCGTCCCGCCCCCCCACCCCCGCGCCCTAACCACTTTCCCCTTCTTCCGCAGACATCAAGCCCGCCAACGTGTTCATCACAGCCACGGGGGTTGTGAAGCTTGGTGACCTTGGCCTGGGTCGCTTCTTTAGCTCCGAGACCACCGCAGCCCACTCCCTAGGTAAGGAGGCCTGTCCCGCGTCTCAGCAGTGGCTGGAGGTCCTGCCTGACCACGTGGGGAGAGGCGAGCGTTCTCCCCACTCAGCCGTTGGTTCGTTAATGCCAGAAAATGCCTTCTTGAGCCGTAGATCCCGCTTACCTCTTCACACCAGTGACCCAGAGGTGGGTAAACTGAGGCCCTGAGAAGCCTTGGGTGGGGCTCCGCTGCACCCTCACCCTGCTCCACGCCCCTTCCAGAAAGGACGGCAGAGCCCATCCTGCGCAGCTCTGTTGCGGTTCGAGGCAGCCGTCCGTCTTTCTCGTTGCTGTGTCATGTTCCCCCACGTGGGACTCGGTCTGCTCTGCCTGGTGGGGGACACTAGAGCTATTTCCAGTTTTTGGCTTCGAAACAGGCAGTTTTGAAGCTTCAGGGACAAAGTTCTCACCCAACAGGAGGAGACAGAGTGCCAGGGAGCTCATGGGGACAGGGAGCAGGGACCCGGTGAGCTGGAGGGCAGGGCGCACAGGGGTGCTGCAGGACGCGGGGGGGGGCCTAAGTGTTGAGCTTGCCGGGCTGGCACCGTTCCAGGAGCTCGGGAGCACCCGAGGGCTGGACTTGGGCACACACTCGGGCAGGTGTGGGTTTCGGAGTACTTGCAGCGATGCCCAGTTCAGAATCCATACAGCAGTATGTGACTGGGTATGACTTGCGGAATGGTGGAGGACGAGGCGTTTGCATTTGATTAGGATAGAGAAACCCGCAGAGCCCCCCACAGAACGTGGACATAGGGTCCCCAGTGCATGACAGCAGGGCATCTCGGCGTTGAGCCAGAGCCAGGTGGGAAGGACTCAGATATGGCGGGCACGTCCGTCCTGCCCCCACCCGGCCGGTTCCTGGCTCTCCAAGGTGGCGTCAGCCAGGGAAGGAGCTCCCGTGCGAAGGCTGAGCGCCTGCCTCGGAACCCACCCCGTCCCCCATGGTTTTCTCTGCCCTGAGTGGCTCCAGCCCCCGGGCCCCCACGCTCCCCCCAAGTGCCTGCAGCACGCCGGGAGTACAGAAAGCAGCTGCTGGCGACAGCAGAGGTGCTTTCTGGAAGACACTCTCTCCTGGTGGAGTCTGTCACTGCCCATACGCTCCCGAGGGCTGAGGGGCTCTCGGGGCAAAGCGCACAGTCAGGGGAGAGGTGCTAACTGGGACTCGACAGCTCCGAGCTGCTGGCTGGCGTGAGCGAGTGTGTGTGCATGCGTGTGCACACGAGTGTGTGGATATCTGAGTGTGGGGGGTGGGGTTTGAGAGCTCGTGCAGGACCCACCATCTCCGGAGTTTATAGCACCGTGCTCACACCTCCAACAGCCACAAGGGTCCGTCAGATCCTTTGTGCAAACGAGGCATCTAGAACCCAGGAGCTGGACTGATTCTTCCCAGTGACGTAGTGGCAGAGCTAGGACTCGAACACCGGCCTCTCCTGCAGAGCCCACGCTTCCTCCGGAAGCCCGGGGCTGGGCCTGGGAGGGTGGTGCCGGCTCTCCCTGCGCAGCCCCCAGCCCACTGTGCTGGGAAGAAGCCTTGGCTTCCCCAGTCCCCTCCAACCCTTCCTTAGGACAATCCAAGTGTTTTGGTGAGTTTGACACTGTTTACCTCTCTGGTTTAAGAGCTTCAAAAGGTCAGAAATTCAAGGGCAACTGCAGAAGAGAAGAGTTCAAGCCACTGGCTCTGTCCCCTGTCAGTCAGGCCCCTCCACTCCGTCCCTCCACGGCAGAGACTGCGGCGCTCGTCAGAGCCCGTTAGGATCACATCATTAGGAACGGGCGCAAATACGGGCTCGTCCGACAGGGTGAGTTTATCGACTCGGACTGGTGCACTTATTATATTAATGAGAAAGAATTGGAACTTGGGAAAAGGCTGCTCGCTAGGCCGGGCTCTTCCAAGGCCTCCGAGCAGCAGCCCGGCTGAGTGACGGATGGAAGGAGCCCTCCTGGGGGCCGTGTACCCGTGTCCAGGAGTCACCCCCCCGCCCCCGAGCTGAGAGGCTGCAGGGAGCACAGCCAGGCCCTGCTCCCAGGACCTGCTCTCAGAACCGAGGGCTGGGCTCCACCACAAGCATAGCCCAGAGCTGAAACCCGGGACACAATCCCCCAGACGCGGGGGAAAGGCCCCCTCTCCACCGTGAGGGTCTGCAAACAGCCAACTGAGCCTTCTACACACACTTGGTCGGGCCAGAGATTGAACTAATTGCCACTGCGTTGTGACTCCGTGAGGATGCGGGGTCCAGGCTCCTTCGCCCTCCATGCGTGGCCGTGAATTATGTATCCGCCACACCTGTGCACCTACTATGTGGGGATGCTGGGGAGGGGAGGGCAGCCACGTTGCCCTGGCAACTACCTCCTCTCCCCGGCCACTGACCCCTGGCAAGGCTTATGCAAATCCCATCCCCTCCTGCCTCTCCCCCCTCCCCCAGCCCCCTTCCCGCCCCTGTATTTGCTAACACGAGGCTGGCATGAAAGGGCATTAGTCATGCCATGGCCGGGCTGACAGGTGCGGTACCCAGCGGTGGCAGAGCGGCTGCCTCGGTGTCAGGAATAGGAGCCGTAATTAGAGCGTGGAGCAGAATGAGCGTCAGACGAATTACCAGGCAGCAGATCATATTTGTCAGGAAGGATTGCATACATAAAAATTAAGTGACAGTACACGCCGGCGTAATGAAAGAAAAATGAAAGATTTGCCTATACACAGCTCACAAGCTACAAGCAAGTGTCTCGCTCCGAGCCACGGCAGCAGCTGCAAGACAAATGGTAGGGCTGGGAGCGCAGGCCCCGCTTGTTCGGGAGCAGTGACAGGGTGGCCCCAGGCTGGGCCCAGGGCTGGGCAGTGCGAGGCCTCACCCTGCCTCTCGGGGCTGGGGAACAGGTCCGATCGGGGGAAGCCTCATCGGGTTCAGTGGTCAGAGTGCGCTGGCTTCCCGCTGTCAACCCCTGGCCCGACCACAGGGCATAGCTTCCATCCTTCTCCCTTCTCCGAGCCGACCACCCTGATCCTGGGCTAGGGCCTAGGGACTAGATTATGCAGCCTTCCCTGCTTTGAGGAGGCCTGCAGACCGGTGCGGGGACAGGGGCAGTCAGTCCCGCGGTAGACTGGTAAAGGGGTGGGTAGAACCGTCTCCCAAGGGCCCGCTGTGTACAGGCACGGTGTTGGGCTCCCCATCTCTAAAGTGCCCTCCTAGACTGGGACCCGCCGGGGGCCTGGGGCTGCATCTTCGCCCCCCAGGACTGTCCTTTATTTCGGTTTTCTTTGGTCACTAACCTCACCAAAGAGGTGACTCAGTGAAAAAGACAAGGCTTAAAAGATGTTGAGAAAACATTCTGTTTTTTAAAAAAAGTCATCCCACAAGATTTTTGATCTCCATTTGACAGACGAGGACGCTGAGGCCCAGAGGGAGGGATACCACATCCCCTGTAAGTCACCTGGCTAGCAGGGAGGAGAGGCCCATGGGGTGTCATCTCCCCTCCGGGCAGAGCCACAGTGTGCTGGGAGGTGGGCTTGGGTCCCGATGAGCTTGAGCTCACTGGACGCCCAGACATTCCGGGGGCGAGGAGCCCACCCACCCTCCCAGCGGGAGCCGCCTGGGACTCTGGGGGCTTGTTCTGGGCAGCAGAGAAGGAGGAGGAAAGGTCCCGTCCTTGCCACGCTGGCAACTCCTCGGAGCCTGCCCATGCTCAGCCCCTGGTGGGCCCTGGGGAGCAGGGCTACACCTCCCATCCCTGCGGCCCGGGTCGCTGGGGAACCATTGGCCCAGAAAACCTGCTTCGGGAGGTGGATCCAGGTTCTGAGCGCTGACCTGGCAGGAGGCGGGGTCCCAGGAGGTGGCACGTGGCTGGCGAGAGGCACCTGGCTTGTCTGCCACACCCCTGGCATTTTCAGGGCACAGACTCTTCCTGGATGAGCCGACGCCAGGGAGGGCAAGAGAGTCTCCAGGGGCCAGCAAAGGAAGCATAGAGCCTGGCTGAGAGACAGACTACAGCTCAGCTGTGCGTTCACTTGTCCACTTAGCAGGGCACGGGCCGGGCCCCGGGCCGCTCCCCAGGAAGGCCCCTGTGCCCCTTAACAGAGGAGGAAGCCCCAGGTGCCACGAGGGGAGCACCTTCGCTGTGTGATGCCCTGCAGGGTGCTCCAGCCAGAGCCGTGAGGGGACATCCAAGACACCCCCTCACCTCAAGAGAGACCCCGACACGTGGATAATGGGGTGCTGCCCAGAATTGCAGCATTGTAGCATCGTGTGACCCGATGGGCGGCTCCGCTGGAGACCCTCGGTGTGGGAACTAGATGTAGCAGATGTTTGTACGGATGTAACAATCCAGAACTAGTCCACGCTGAGGAAAGTGCAGTGTTTCCTCCGGGGCGGGGCTCCCCCCATCCCAGGGCCAAGGGCCGCCCAGCGTAGGGCTGGCTGGTGGTTTGAGGGGGACCCGTTGACGTGTTGTGACACAGGCGACCCTGGTAGGGGTGTGCGTGTGCGTGCGTGTGTGTGTATGCGCCCAGAGGGCCAGAGTGGGGGCCGCAAGGGTAGTCCGGAGAGGCCTTGCCTGCCAAGCTGAGGACACAGCCTTTCCCCCATGGGGGATGAGCAGCCAGTCTGGTGTGGGGGGCAGAGGAAGGCGGGGGGAAGAGCAGGACAGGGAGGCTAAGCCAGTGCGTGGTCCAGGCCAGTGAGGCGGGGGCAGCCACTGGGGGCAGAGAGGAAGGGAGGACCCGTGGGATGGGGGGCCTGGTGGGTGGTAGGGGTGGGGAGTTTCATAGGACGGATCACAGACAACAATGCAGATCCCAGGGCCCAGCCGCTCAGGTTCCAGAATCTGGTCTTCGCTCCCTCCCGCGTTGTCCCCCTGCTCCCTTTGCCACCCGCAGTCCCCCTGTCCGCAGCTGATCTCACCCTCCGGGGCTCCGCGGGGCCTTCCCCTTGCACATGTGGGGTCAGTTGCACTGTCCCTGTTTTCTAGGGAGGGAAACCAAGGCTCCAAAGGGTGAAAGGGGGGACTCTGAGGACCCTTGAGTGCAACCCATCTGTGACCCCAATGGGGAAACTGAGGCTGGGGAGAGAAGTGCGTGCAGCCCCTCATCCGCACACCGGCCTGTGCCGCTCAGGTTGCACACAGGGTCCCAGCGCCCGGGCACACCTGCAGTGGGGGGTGTCGGGCGGGGACCCCATGTTTCTCCAGCCGTTTTCAAGACCGCCGTGCAGGGAAGTGGTGCGGCCCACAGATGCCAGCCTCTCCTTCGTGTGAAATCTCTGCCTTTTTCATATCTAATGAACACGTCTCAAACACGGCGAGCATCTCCAGACGCAGCAAAGTTTGTTTTGACAGGAGTGGCTTGTCTCCCGGATGCGGCCTCTTTAATCAGCTTCCGCTTTGAGGTCCTACGTCCTCCTCTGATATCCACCCAGTTTGAAATCCGGGAGTTCTAGGCAAAGACGGCGCCGGGGTGCTGGCGCTGGGAAGGTCGGGGTTTGCTAGGCTCCTGTCTCATATGCCAGCCCCGTCCCCCGCTGCGGGGAGCGATGGAGGGGGCCGGCCGGGAGCTGGCGGGTCCAGGGATCCGATGGGGAGGCTGCGAGAAGGGGCTTGGACCACCTGAGCCCCTCCGGACTCTGTGCGGCTGCTTGGCTGGGGCTCCTGGGGCAGGACTGGGGCCCGAGCCCGGTGAGGCCTTTAGGGGGCTCCTCCTCTTGTCAACTTCTCCCACTCTTCCCCAGAATCGCGGCTCCCCTGGGGTTTGCGGCTACCTCCTCGGGGCCCTGCTGCAAGCTTGGAATTTCTTTGAAGTGTCTCATTTTATCTTGAAAACTCATGCAAGTTGTGCGTTGTGCTTCATAATGTTTGAGTATCTGTTGTCGGGCTGGAAAGCGGGTTTTACAGACTGAGTCCAAGGAACAGCGGGCAAAACACCAACACCCCAACTTTAAGGCTTGCAGGCGGCGTCCGGGGGCCTGGAGAATCTGCCTAGGAGTGGGGACATGAGGACCCAGTACCCAGCAGGGATAGGCCAGGTGGCCCTCAGTGAACGCTTCGCACGTTCATTTGTTCCCCAGGTGTCTGAGCATCTGAAAGCAGGTCGGGGGTTGGGGGAGGCTGTGCGCAGCTCCACAGACCAGGACAGGCTTCAGCATCTCCCGGGACCTCTCGAGAGAGGCTGTGTCTGAGTGCCAGCCCTGGAGACGCTCAGCCTACAGGTCTGGGGTTGGGCCAGGTTCCAGATTTTCAACAGTCTTCCCCAAGGGATTCAGCCGCAGCTCCCGGTCAGCCCAGCCGTTCCCTGTGTCCTTCTGGACATTCCCAGGGGCTGGCACGTCACTCCTTCCTGGTGGGCCCTCTCCTGGGAGGGCCAAGCACAACATCGAGTCTCAGTCAACATTGGATGCAGAAGGACGGATAAACAGATGGACAGGTGGACGGATGGACAAACTGATGGGTGCATAGATAAGCAAACGATAGGTGATGACGGGTGGGTGGGTGGATGAACGGACCGACCGACAGATGGATGGATGGACAGACAGACGGGTGGATAGAGAGATTGATGGACAGATGATAGAAGGATGGAGGGACACACGGATAGAAGGACGGATAGACGGCCACCTGCAGCCCTGCTATCTTAGAAGGTCCATATCACCTTTGGGGGTTTGCCTTCCCTTGCACTGTGGAAATGGGGGTAAAAGCAGAAAGAACTATGGAGAAGTTGAAGATTGGGGGGAGCATGGAGGAAAAGGGGTCGTAGTACTCTCTTTCCCCACATTCCCCAAGGCTTTCCCCACATGCAGGCCTGAGGAAGGATCTGGAGCCCTAGCAGAGGAAGAAAGTGGTGACGGAAGAGAGGGATAAACCGAATGCCCAGGCCTCACTGAGCAGCCGGCTCTCCCTGGCCGGGGTGGGGCAGGGGAGGGGAGTGGGGGTGCAGCTGAACCTCTCTGGACCACAGAGAGCCCCCTCGGAGGCAAGGGGACCAGCAGGTGCAAAGACACAGAGGTGAAATGAAGAACGGGAGGGTTTGGGCCAGGGTAGCCGTGTGTGGGACTCGAGCAGGAGCCCGACACTGGCTGTCTTCTCTAAGGTGGGCCTGGCCCCTCCACAGGCCGTCTGTCCCCGAGTTCCTCCTCGAGAAGCCCAGGTGGGTCTCAGATGAGCAGAGGACAAGACTGAGGGTGGCAAGAGGCGTCAGGGCCAGGCTGTGCTCCCGGTCCCGAGGGGCTGGGCCGGGGGTAGGAGTGCACGGTAGCCAATGGGGGACACTGCTGTCCCTCGCTGGGGGTGGGACCTTGACCTCCATTCATAGCATCCTGGGTTCCAGAGTCACGCACGGTGTGGGCTGAAAGCTATTTGGATCCCATGCTGTGGTTTCCGAGTAACAAGTCATTCATTTCGTACTTGCCCGTTCATTTTGCTCCCTCGTGACCAGAATATACAAGGGGCTGCTACTTGAAGGTGCAGTTTGTTTACAAAACCCCCCAAGGATTCATATGTTCACTGACAGTTCTTTTTGCTGAACAGCAGTTAGCCCGCTGATAGGATGACACATCTTTCCAACATGTATTTAAGCTGCTGTCCTTACTGGGGATTATTACCACCCAAGGGTGGTTGGTGTCCACACACAGCAACAATCAGGGAGTCCCTCTGGGGTGGTACATTAAGTAGACGGTGCGTTAGGCTGCAAGAAAATGGTATTGCAGACAGATTCATAGCTCAGTGAGGAGGTGCTTAGAAGGTGCCCCCTGTGATCTGGTCCTGGGCAGGGCACTGGGACCCTTTGGGAAACAAGGTCCTGCCCCAGGGAGCTCAAGCCCAGAGCAGGGCTTCCCTCCTCCGTTCACAGCCTCTACAAGTTCACCATAACCACTCCTCACCTGTCTCTAATGAGATGAGACACACAGGAAGATAGTAAAATTTTCAAAGAGCTAAACTTTTCAGTGGCAAGGACTGTCCTTGAGTTTGAGCTTATGAGTTTTTCCACTTATTCTGGTGTTCCGCTGTCTTCTCTTTTTAAAATAATAGTGATACCATCAAATGGTAGTTGGGGCTTTGTATTTTTAAAACACCCTTACCTGTCAGAACCAAAGTTGCCCTAAGACTTCTTTGGCCCACAGATTTCTGAAGCCTGGACCCCTGCCTTGGGGTGTTTGTTCTCCCCCAGGGTCCCGTGAATTCCATGGTGCAGGACTTCCCTCCTTCCTAGGTCAGAAGCCATGTCTCGGGCCCAGCCTCTGCCGGGCTGGACTCCGGCTCCTGACTTTAGCTGGACCAACAGCAGCCACCATCACGTTTGTGTGGGATCTGCAGGCCTGTGAAAATGCTCTGTGTAGCAGCCTTCAAGGTCTGATCTCAAAGTATCCAGGACAATCGTCCTCCAGTCAGACCACAGATCTGTTTACAAACCCAGACTCTGAGCCCCTCCTCAGCCCAGCCAAAGCAGCCCCTCTGCTGCAGTGTGCATGCCTCTGGTGACAGCGAGCTCATCCCCTCTCAGGAAAGCCTCTCCTCTCTGTATGGCTCCAGATTACTGCAGGTGTGCCCCTCTGCTTTTTAAGTGAGATGTAACATCCATACATGTCCCGTTCTTGATAAAAAAAAAAAAAAAAAAGGGGGGGTTGGGTAGCATGTGCTCTTCTGCGCCTGGCTTTCACTCAGACTCCTGTCTGTGAGTTTGATCCATTTGGGGACGTGTACCTGAGGTTCATTCTTGTTTGTTACTGTGTACTATTCCATTGTGTGAGTAGGCCACACTATCGATTTATCCATTCTTCTGTTGACTGGCATTTGTTTCCAGTTTCTGGCTATTAACAGTAAAGCCACTTTGCACATTCTTGGTCATTTCTCTTGATGGACAGAAGTGCTCATTTTTCTTGGCCATTTCCCTGGGTGCAGACTTGCCAGGTTATGGTGTCAGCGGTATTTTCAGCCATAGTAGATGCTGGGGTAGATGGTTCTCCAAGGTGGGCGTATCATTTTTTGTCCCTATCAGCAACATGCAAGGGGTCCAGTTTCTCTACACATCACTAAGCTTGGTGTATAGCAGACTTTTTAACTTTAACTATTCGGGTGGGCGGTGGTAACTGATGAGGCTTTTAATTTGCGTTGCGCTGATGACTAACGAGAAGGTCGTTTCATGTGCTTCCCAGCCACTTGGGGTATCCTCTTTTGTGAAGTGCCCTGTTAAGTGTCCTGCAAATTTGAAGGGGGTGGTGGTGGTTTGTCTTTTACTTAGTGATTTATATAAGTTTTAAAATATATTCTGCCTACGGGGTCACTGTTGGGTGTATGTATCCAGACTGTTTTCTCCCAGCCTGTGGCTTGCCTCTCAATTCTCTGAATGGTCTTATGGGGGAACTGAAGTTCCTAATTTTAATGAAGTCCCCATTTATTGGCCCTTTCGTTTATGGTCACTATCTTTTCTGTCCTTGGTTTGAAATAAGAAATCTTGGCCAACCCCAAGTCTGGACCTGCCGATCGGTGGCGGCCAAGAGCTCGCTCTCTAGAGCCCAGAGATCTGGGTGTGAACCTCAGTCCTGCCGCTTTCCTGAGCCTCCGTTTCCCCGGCGGTAAAGTGGGTGTGCCTCGCTGCTGGACTGTCGGGAACAAGAACGTGTGAACACGTGTGATGCGCTCTGGTCGGCGTTAACGGGTTGGTTTTTCCCCACTGTGGAGAGCCTTATCGGGGCTCTTCCAGGAGTCAAGCACTCGCCTGAAAGGACAGTTGGTCAATCGTGTCCCAGAGCCGGATCCCGTATCCCAGTCCCCTGGACGCTTGGCAGAAACACCTAACCCCAGCTGCCCAGCCCCCAGACTGAGTGTCAGGTCTCCAGGGGCTTTTCGTGCCCTACCCAGGGTGGAAGCCAGTCTGGCCCAGCCCTCTCGTCTGACTGAGGCGGGGGCAGGAGGAGAGGGAGCCCGAGGCCCAGTCTCCCCAATGCCCACACCTCCCCCGCCCCCTCACATCCTTCCCTGCACAGAGCGGAAGCGCCCACCCACTCCCGCCCTGTATTTCAGTGGGGACGCCTTACTACATGTCGCCGGAGAGGATCCACGAGAACGGCTACAACTTCAAGTCCGACATCTGGTCTCTGGGCTGCCTGCTGTATGAGGTGAGTGTCTGGCCCGCAGCTCTGGGCTTTCGGTAGGGTGTGCGTGGCAGGGGCCTGGCCCGGGCAGGGCTCACCCCACCAGCTCCAGGTGGGACCGCAGGGATGGGTGACGTCCATCTTCCTCTGGCGTGGGCTCCATCTGGGTCCTGGCCTTCACCCCACTCGGCCCAATATCTGCCTGATTAACCACGTGGGGCTAGAGGAGCTTGGTAGAGGCGTGGCTGGTGGCAGACCGGGGGCCGTGTCACCCTTGGGCAGCTGCAGTGAGAAACAGGGTCCCGTGTCTGCCTGGGTGACAGAGGGGGCACAGGCAGGGGGTCTGGCTGCCCCAGTTTCCCTGGTAACAAGGATGCACTCATCCACTGTCAGTCATTCACCCGTGCATCAGGCCTCATGCAGGGCCCTGGGGACAGAAGGGTCAGCTCTGGCCCGTGCTCCCAACACACTCCTCACAGAGGGCACCCACACTCTCCCAGGCTCAGCAACACAGGCCTCACTAAAGACCACTGTCCCCTCCCCTGAGCCATGAAATGGAGCCACCACATGGCAATTTCCAGATCTGGTGGCCAGTCTGGATGGAGGGATGGGAATATTTCTGAGTCTTGGCAGGCTCAGACAGGAGATGACATGAACACATTGTGACCAGCCGCCCCAGAGGTCTGGGAGCACAGGCCATCCCGAAGCCACGATGCTGTTGCAAGCCCCCAGGGGAGGGAGGGAGGCCTGAGCCCTCCAGTACCTCGGAGCTGGCGGCCACAGCCTCCAGCATCCTGGGCTGGACCACCTAGGGCTGGGCAGCTCTGGGATTCTGTCCACTTGCTGAGCTCGCCTCCCCATCTGTAAAATGGGACTAGTCCCCATCCCGCACCGCCCCCGTCCGGATAAATGAAAGAACAGACTGGAAAGGCTTTGAAAAATCCTCCAAGGAGCACGGTTTGTTTTCAGAATTGGAACCTTGATAGTTTGTCTGCTTTCCCCGGAGCGGACTTGAGCATGTGTGGGGTCTGGCTCGGAATGGATTAAGCTAAAGAGGCTTGTTATCAAGCTGACGTGGCCTGTGACTGCCAGGCCAGTGCCGCTCAAGATAGTGCCGAGGGGGCCCTCGGGGGTGTTTGGGGGTCACAGAGACTGGCTTCTTTGCTTCCTTGGGACTGTGGACTCTGGGCCTGGAGCACATGGTGCTCGGGTATGAGCTGAAGGAATAAGCTGCCCGCTGCTGGTCCGCGTAGGGCGTGCAGTGGCTCCTGTGGCCAGGGTCTTTGGCAGTCGGCCCACCTGTCCCTACGTTACTGAGTGAGACTCTGAGGTCAGAACGGATCCCTTCCCAAGGTTTAAAGTTCGCGACGTCTCTGTTGTAAGAGCAGACATTTCATTTTAAAGAACTGGCCCCGTGGTTACAGAGGAAGAAGGTGGCGTCTGTGCCTGGGACCCCCTGCCCCCGGAGGTCAGCAGCGTGTCATCTTGACCCTCACTGTCATCTTGAAGCGACTCAGTCCCTGACAGAGATGGGGCACAGACCTGCTTTCTGGGATCCCCGCAGGGCATCTGCTGTGGGAGGAATTCTTTGAATGGCCCCCGAACAGGAGCAGCCAGGCTGAGGCGGAGCCCGGCTGGTGGCCGCAGTGGGTCGGGGCGTGCGGGCCGGTTCCTGGCCCTCGGGTGGAAGAGGGCTGAGTTGCGTCTCCTTCCCCCATCTCGGTGTCTGTGCACAGCCCAGCCGGTGTGGGGTTCGGGGCTCTGGAGTGGCTGTGGGTAGGCGGTGAGCTAGGGAAGGACAGCGGGTACGGGAAGGAATCGGGAGGGAAATCAGCATCTTTGGCAACAAGAGAAAAGAGATGAAAGTCAGCACGGTCGTCAGCAAGGATGACAGGAAAGAAACCTGCGTGTAGCCGGTGTCCCACGTGCCTGCACGTCCCTAACAGCCCCAGAGGGCCGGTTTGATTTGGTTTTGCTGAGGAGGAATTCAAACCAGGTGGGCGAATTTTCAGAGTCACACAGAACCTCTGGTCCTAGGGTCTGTCACCCAAGATGAATCACGAGTTCGGGGTCTGTCCAGCCGTCTCTCCAAGTCCAGGTGAACACCGTGGCCACTGGGCCTGCAAAGGCCAGTGACAAGGCCAAGCCCAGGTCATACACCAGCCCAGCCCTCCCCAGGCTCCGTGCACCAGCTTCAGCAGCCCTGCCCCCCTGCCCAGTTCGGGGTCTGAGGAGGGGCTTCCATCCCCCACCGCCTGGGCATCGTCCACCTGCGTGTCAGTCCTCAGGGTTAGGGCCTGCTGCTCCTGGTCTCCCCAGGACCAAGCAGATGCCCTCAGTGTGGCAGGGCTCCAGGGTGTTGCGAGTCTGAATCCCAGTGTGCACGTGTGCGTGCGCGTGCAGGCAGCTAACTCGCGGCGGTACTTCAGGTGAGCACATGTGGGGTCCTGGCGTGGGCCTACTTGGGTCGGAGGGACCTGAGTTCAAAGCCCTGCTCCTCTCGCTTCCTAGAGGCCCTGGGGGGGCCAGTCAGCATCTCGCTCCAGGAGCTTCCCTGGCCGCAGTGCGCACAAAGGGAGGCTGGCTCAGAGGAGGCCCCCGGCAGTGGCAGGCAGCGGTCCACGACTCACCCTCGCTGACCCCGCACCGGCCAAGGGGCCGGCACCTGCCCCCTGCCTCTGGCGGCGAGGACCCCGCACCCGGCCACCTTCCCCTTTTTGCTCTGGCCAGCGGGAACCTGAAGTGCAGCTTGGCCTCTGCTTCCGTGGAGGACTCGGCTCTGTCCTCCCGGCCTCACGGATCTTGTCCCCGGGCCGGGGGTGGGGTGGTTCCTCTCATTTTTCCGTTCTGGGTTTGGGATTTCCGGAAGCTGCTGCCTGCCTTGGGGAACCCTGAGGGTCTCTGAACATAAACAGACACTCGGGCGAGCAGGGTGTGAGACGTGCTGTGATGGGCAGCGGTGGCCGCCTCCCGGCCAAGGGATGGCAGCTGGCTCCCCATGCTCGTGCCAAGCCTTCGGCATAGCCGCTCGCTCCCCACCCAGGCCCCGCCTGAGCCTGGGGTCCCGGGAGGCGGTCCTCGGCGTCTCGTCTCCTCTGCGGCCCCTGAACAACGTCTGACCAGGCTCCCCAGCATCAGGCCCTGGTCCAGCCGAGCTCATTAATTTGTTGGCAGCGTGTGGGGCCCTGCGGCTCGCAGCCGGAGAGGGACGTCTGGGCAGTGGGAAGTCGGGGAAATCCGTCAAATCCTTCGGGCATGGTCATCCTCGGGGGCAGTGGGCCCAGATCTCCACCCGAGGGCCCGGGGCCTCCCACAGAAGAGGGTTCGCGTGGCCCGGGGAGGATGTCAGGTAGCAGGGTCTCTGCCGCAGGCTGTCACCCCTCTCCCTGCTCCCCCAGCCCTGCGGGGAGCGGATGTTTCCCCAGCAGACGGGGAGGGAGATGCATCTGGGCCCAGGGCTCGGTAATTGGGAGGAAGCCTCCCGCAGACACGGCTGGCGCTCCCGCTCCCCAGCCTGTGGCGTGTTCCAGGAGCGCCAGCCTGCAGAGCCGTGGCGGGGACTCCCCACCCGCACACCCGCTCCAGGCCCTGTCTGCAGATTCAGCGTGGCCCAGGGGGAGGCCTCCTGAGCCAGGGTGGCCTGAAGGGACGGAGCACGGCCCTGGCCTTCCCCGACCCCAGCCTGGGCCGGAAGTCTCGGAAGCCCCCTGTGTTGGTTTTCTCTGGCTGCTGTAACAGATTATCACAAAGCTGATGGCATCATACAACTTATAAAATTACTCATTTGCCGTTCTGAGGGCCAGAAGTCCAAAAGCCACTTCAGTGGACAAAAGGCGAGGTACTGGTGGGGCCGGTTCCTTCCGCAGATTCTACAGAGAATCTGCTTCCTTGTCTCTTCCATGGAAAATGGGGAGATTACCTATACTCCTTGGTTCGTGACCCCCTCTTCGTCCCCCTCTGGCAACTCACCTTCTCGTCCTCCCCCTTACGAGGACGTTTGTGATTACATGTAAGACCCACGTGGAGCACCCAGATCCTTGCCCACCTGGGGTCCTTGAATGGATCACCCCTGCTGAATCCCTTTTGCCATCGAAGGTAACAGGTTCACAGGCGTCCGGGTTGAAGACCATTGTACTCCCTGTCGCCTGGGCAGCCAGGTGTCCGCTGAGGACCCCCTGAGCTCCCCTGAAGGTTCTGATGTTGACCCCAGGCTGGAGAGGAGCTGCCACGGAGCGCTTCGTCTGGCTCGTCCTCCCCCGGCGTGGGGGCCCGCTGGGACCCGTCTCAAAGAGGTCAGCCTGAAGAGGAACAGGCCTGACGGCTCAGCAGCGGGGAACAGCACTGCCCTAGACCTTGGGGTGAATCACGAGAGTCCCTCGAGGCCATAAGGGAGGAAATGGGCTCAGGGAGAGGCGCCCCAGGGTCACACAGCCAGGAAGTGGCCAAGATGGGCACTGGTCCCCAGGCCGCCTGTCAGAGCCCACCCCGTGGACAGGAGCCAGGCCCCGGCCAGAAGCAGGGCTGGACGCGCGGGCCTTCCAAGCCGGGGCCAGCGAGTCCTTCTCCCCAGCGAGTCCACTCGGGGGTAGGCGCGACTGCGTGGAGAAGGGGCCCGTGGGCCTTGGCCCAGAGCCCCTGCGAAAGGAAGGCCAGGCTGTGAGGAGCCCCAGGTGACAGCAGCAGGAGCCCCCAGCAGAGATGCCGGAGCTTTGGCGCCCCAGGGCTTTGTTTTCCTTCCCCAGCACGCCCCGTGGAGGCGCCGGCCCACAGCGCGGGCTCCGCAGCGCACGCGTACACGCGAGCTCAGCTCCGGGTACGGAGCTGACGGAATTGGCTGGGCCAGTGCCGGCCCCAGGACCCTCGGCAGGGGACCTTCTCACGGCAGCCTTGGGACTGAGAGCCGGCAAGAAAGCTGCGGGGAAGCCAGACTGAGGACCAGCTGCCCCCAGGACAGAGCCCTGTTTGGAATTCTTGCTGGACCCAGAGAGGAGTCTGGGTGTCCTTTGACTCGAGAGGGAACAGGGCTGTGGACCACGGGGTGATGGGCGTCTGTCATTCCGGAATGTGCTCGGGAGATACTAGGTGACAAGATGGGTGTCCTGACAGGGCGGGAGTCCAAGGCATTTGCTGTCATCTCTGAAGTCAGAGTCCCCTTCTCCCTCTGACATCTCAGATCACGCACCAGTGTGTCTGAGCCCCGCTGGCAGGGGGCGAGCGACCACACTCTCCCACGTGCCTGGCTGTGTGTCATCCCGATCACGCCAGAGAGGACAAGTTGCGCATCTGAGGAGCAGCGCTGAGAGCCACGGCTCTCGGTGTTCTGACGCGGCCACCAGGATCGGCCTGAACGGCGGGGCCACCGCCCCGTCCACCAGGCGGCGAGGGGGTGAGGGGGGCCTACCAGGATCTCCTCATTCGGGATAATCGTTCTAATCCCAGCACCTCGAGCAGGCCCAGAGGTTCCTTCACAGCCCGGCGCCCTGATCCGGGTGGAAGGTGCGTGGCCGGCAGCGGGCGCGACGCTGCTGTCACTAGACGCTGACTTCGTGGATGGAGAAGCCGCCGTCTCGGCCTCCCGCGGTGGAGCCCTCTGCTGCCCCGTTCAGGACGGCATGGGAGCGTCCGGCAAGGGAGGAGGAACGCTCTGAAGGGGCTTGCGCCCCCCCCCCAGTTTTGGGGGCCCTTTGGGGATCCTCGCCAGCAAGGTCTGTGCACATCCCCACAGCTTGTTGAAAGGATTAGCCAGTCTCCCTCCCAGGTCCGACACACGGGAAACCAGGGCCGGTGTTAGGGCACCAACGTTTTTAAATGTTCTTTCTACTCTGAACAGAAACACTTTCCAGGAAAATCCATCTTAATCATCCAGCCACGACTCGGAGGGCACCCAGCTCACCCCGAGTGACCGCCCTCGAGCCTCAGCTGCTCTCTGCCGTGGCAACAGATGTCCTTTTGAAACTGCCCAATTAGCCCTTCGCACCGAGGCTCTCATTTCAGCTGCTGGAACCACATCACCCAAGCGGTGCCATTTTGCACACTCGGCAGTAGGCCGGGCTCCCCGTCAGGCTGGCGGGGCCCGCGATGGGCAGGGCCGCCACATGCCCTTCCCGGCCCAGGGGTCCCTCACTGCAGCTTACCTGCAAGGGGGGGTTCCACAGCCCTCCTCCAGGGGCTCGGAGCCCCTGGTCACGGGCAGAGAGGTGAGGATGGCCCCGAAACCACCCCCCCCACCGCCGAAATCACTCGGCATGGCCCTGGCACCTGGGCCCACAGGTGCTTCCCCACAGGTGCGGACCCCTGGGCCTGGGTCAGAGGAAACCACAGTCTCCAGGCCGCACTGTGCTGCCTCCTCAGAGGCCTTTTGTAAACCCAAGAACGTCGCCTGGGCTCGGAAGCCCCTTGGGCCCTCCTGAAGGAGGCCAGCCCTGCTCTCGGGGCCACCAGACGAGCCCATGGGGGTGAGCAGAGGATGAGGGCAGACCGGGACACTAAAGCTCGCTGGGCACCTGCACACCCAACACCCACGGCCTTCTCCCCGCCCTGCGCTGGGGCTCGCTGGCCGGCCCTCGGGGCCTGAGGCCAAGTGAGGATCCCTCAGAGGGCCGGGGAGCCCCTGGCCGAGGAGTCTGCACAGAGTGGCCTTGGCAGCCCGGCTCCCCAGCGGACAGGCAGGCACAAAGACCCGACGGCACTTCATTAGCAGGAGGCGTTGAGCGTCTTCTGGCGGCCGGCAGCAGTGAGCCGGAGTGACGAGAAGCACTTGAATCCCATTACGGGTTCATCAGCGGGGGGGCCGCCGGGCACTGTGCCTGGCGCAGCTGCCCTGAGCTCCCGCGAACCCCGAGTAGTGCCGTGAGGGACGGGGTGGGGAATCCAGATACCCTCCAGAAAGGGGAAGCCTGGTAGCTCCCCGAGTGGGGGAGACCCCACTGGGCCACCATCACAGTCCTCTCGCTTCCCAGTGCCCCAGGGTGGAGCCGGTGTCCCCGGCCTCATTGGGCTGGGGACACCCGTGCCGGCCGAGCCTGCCCGGAGCCCTGCAGGTGGAGCCTTTCCCATTGTGCAGACTAAGAAGCGCGAGGCCAGACACCCAGCAAGAGTGAAGAGCTGGGGTTCAGGCAGGCTGCGGCCGGCTGCGGAGCCAGGCATTTGCTGCCTCTCCACCCCGGAGCTTCTGCGATGCATGGGGTCCCAGGCCCCCGCATCCAGGGCTGCCGGCTTCTGCAGAGAGTACCAGCCACTGCCCCGAACTCCTGGCCCTCAGCCTAGTGAAAACACCAGAATGAAAACCAAAAATGAAAGGCCTCATCTCCTCCCCACCCCCAAAATGCTAGTCCTTGGGTAATTTCCTCAGTGCGTTACTTAGACCTCCTCCCATGGATGTCTTCGGAATGGAACAATGCACCAGAGAGAGCCTGCTGGGTGCAGGCACGAATCCCAGCGAGCAGGGCCTGTTTCCCCATCTGCCGTGTGCATGCGACCAGAATCAGTCCCGGAGAGCGGCGGCGTGAGGCGGGCCCTGTGCCTGCACGCGGCTGGCCCTCCGTATTCAGCTCCCCCTTCCTTGTTGCCTTTAAAGTTTTGCCACTGAAGCCTCATGCCACTGAATTTGCTTGTATGACAAGGTTCAGTTCAGTTCAAACTGCTGCTGTGTTGCATCGCAGCTCCCTCAGGGTTTTTAGGAGATCCTTCTGGACAGTCTCCATCAGGACCAGAGGAGGACTGCACCCCATCTGGAGTGGTCCCTTTTGCCCCTGGACCTCAAGGCTGCAAACTCACTTTTCTTGCCCCCCCCCCTTCCCCCCGCAGATGGCAGCTCTCCAGAGCCCCTTCTATGGAGATAAAATGAACCTCTTCTCCCTCTGCCAGAAGATCGAGCAGTGTGACTACCCGCCTCTCCCTGGAGAACATTACTCGGAGAAGGTGAGTTTGCTGCCACCAGGCCTGGGAAGCTTTATGGCCAGCAGTGGCCCGAGAGGAGAGCCATTTCCAAAATGCCACGGCTGTGGGTGTGAACTTGGGTTTTCTTAACTGGGTGAAAAGGGAAGATTTCTGGGAAAGTGCCCCAGGGCGGGGCTATGGGGGAAAAGTGAATTAATTTTACTAAAGAGGTTTCAGGGACACCAGTGTGGGCCCCCACAGCAGTACGTGGCCCAGAAACCAGCAGGAGCTGGCCGGGGAGGCCCCGTTGGCACACTTCTGCCCATTTGGCTCCCACGCCGGTGCTTGAGTACGAGGCTGGCCGCTGCAGGCCCCAGAGACAGGCTCCGTGCCGTGTGGGACAACAGGCACCAGACGCGGAGGCGGGAGGTGGCAGGACCTCGGGTGCCCCATCCCCCGCGCTGGCTGCCACTCCGTTCCCATGACAGGAAACCACGGCAAACAGACTGGTCTCCTTGGGCTCTTATTTGCAGCGTTTTACTCTGGGTGCGAGGGCTCTGGACATTGGGTCCGTGCCAGGTCCCAGCTGCGTGTGCCTATCCCCTCCCTCGGTGCCATCTTCTGGAAAACAGGGCTAATATTTCACCCCTGCGAGTGAGATGTGCGGATGAAACGACAGGTTTACAACACAGCGTGGCTAAGGGGGTGGCCCCTCTTCCTTGTTCCTGGGCGAGTCACTGAACTCTTCGGAGCCTTGGTCTCCTCGTCTCTAACACGGGGATAACCCTAGAGGCGGCCTCCCGGGGTCAGTGTAAGGATTCAGTAATGCATGGGATGTGCTCAGCTTAGCACCAGGCTCACATTGACCCCAGTGCCACCAAAAGGAGCCACCAGCTGTAATAAAGGGCCTGGCTCTGGGTAAACGCTGTGCCAACTCTCCATGCTCCTTCTGTCCAGGGCCACACGAGCGGGGGTGGGGGGGACTCCGAGACCTCCCTGGGCCCTCCCTGCGGACCACAGGCTGTTGTGGCAGGACGGCAGCTCACATTTATGACTTACCGTGGGGTCCTCCCCACCTCCTATTTTACTGAGGAAACTGAGACACGGATAGATTAACGTAACCTGCCCAAGGTCACGTAACTCACAAGTGGTGAAGGCGGGATTGGAACCCAGAGATCCTGCACGCAGCCACTGTGCCGTCCTGTTTCTTGATGCCACACCTCTTTCGGGAGCCAGTGGTCCGGCTGGGCTGAGGTGTCACCTGTGCAGCTTGCTGCCGTCCCAATCCTGAAGGTTCGGAAGGCTCTGGAAGGAGCAACCGTCGTGCACCAGGGGCGTGGGCTGCAGAGACCAGGTGTCCCAGCGTGCCCTCATGCTGTGTCCAGGCAGTCCCCAAAAGGGTCATCAGCCACCCCTCTCGGCAGTCTCCACACTTAACACCACGCTCACTGGCTTCGCGGACTCCCGGGGGACGGACGAGGGGGAGGGTCGGGAGGACGCGCTCCTGGAGGGTCGTCTGGTGCCCTCTCTGTTGTGGTTCTAGCCTCAGCGGCTTAACAGAGTTCTTCTGCGTCTCCGTGAAGGAAGTACTTAAGTCCTGGACTGAGAGTTGGCAGGAAAGGTCCAGTTAAGAGATTTCCTAACCAAGTTCATAGTTGCATTTGGTTTTTCTTTTCTCACCTTTTAAAATTTGAAAATCTGTGTTATTTAGAAGAAGCTTAGACTTGGACCTTGGAGCAAATCAAAACTTCTCCGTGGCCCTTTCCCACCTATACATGGGAACCGTAATCTCTGCCTTGTAGACAGAAGTTGAAATGAAATAAAACCGCATAAAGTCCTCCGCCCCCTTTTCCCAAGTCAGTCACTCCGACCCGTTCAGCATTTCTAGGCTGGGTGTTAGGAAGTGAGAGGGGCTTCTCCGCACTGGAGTTGCTCAGCACACCTCACTTTTGAAGTTCACGTCACCTCTTAGGGGCATAAGACACATTATTGTTGTTTCTCAAGTTTTCAAACAGGCTCTCACTGCCAACTGCGTGGTCTCCTCGCTGCGTAATTGGGAGTCACAATGACTTTACCTTCCTCCGTTTTCATTGGGTACGTGAACTTGTCAGGGGCCACTACTGCTGCCTTCCCCTGAATACTGTGAGATTCCACAAGATTCCTAAATGGACTGTCCCGTCACACGCAACCTCCGAGTCCAGGAGTGTTCAGGCCGCCCACGGGCTCAGCCCCGGCTTCCAGGCCAGGGGTTTCCCGGTGTTCATGAAGCAGCAGAATCCCAAAAAGGCGGCACGCAGGTTGCAGGGAAGCTCACAGTGCCCGCCCGACCCGGGGAAAGCTTGTTTGCAGCCTGAAACACCTCGGGTGTGAAACGTGGGAGCACGTCCAGTAGCCCCAGGGCCCCCGCCTGACCCCTCCAGCCTCCGCAGACTCCCCGAGCGCGGCCACCAAGTCCACAGGAGCCCTCTTATTCAGGAGCAGCCCAGCCCTCTCTCTGCTGCAGCCCCCCAACCCCGCAGGGCCAGCCGGCCCCTCCAGCACCAGGTATTTAAATGAAAAAATTGCAGTGAGCCCAGTGATGCAAGTTAAGATGTAGGCTTTTTAAGGTCATTATTTTAATTACCATTAAAATAATTGGCACTCTGGCTATCAGAAGAACCGGGGCGATCAGAGGCTCAAGGCGCCCCTCCCCCACCCCGAGGCAGGCGCAGCCTTCAGTGTCTGTATAATTAAAAGCTCCGTCTTTCATGAGCACAATAAAGAGGCCAGGGGGTGGGCAGACTGCAGCCCTGCTGCATGTTAATGCATTTATTATGATCAATAAGCCCTTGCCTTGAGTTCTGTCCTCTGGTTTGGGTGTCGGCATGACTGACAGCAGACACACACATACACACACACACCCCCACACACACACAGCAGTGTGGGCAGTTGGAAGTTCACAATTGTTTGGACGGAGCCACTCACAGGGTCTCAAAGTGTGGCCTTGGGGCCAGACAGGCCTAGCACTGGTGCTGGCTCCCCTCGGTGGCCGTGGCGGGCCCCCGTCTTCGCTCACCCATGTGCCAGGCGTCCCCTCCGGTAGGATGGCGGAGTCCCTGCAGGCGGGGTGCGGGCACAGAGCCTCCCGAGGGATAACACGCCATCCTCTCCCTTGCAGTTACGGGAACTGGTCAGCATGTGCATCTACCCCGACCCCAACCAGAGACCCGACATCGGCTACGTGCACCAGGTTGCCAAGCAGATGCACGTGTGGACCTCCAGCACCTGAACGCGGACGCAGCGCGCCGTCTCAGAGCCGCTCCACTCTGCCTCACCTGAGTCTTCTCTCCGAAGTGGCCGCCTGGTAGCCTAGATCAACTAAGACCAGAGGGTTCGGCGGGTTCCCCAGAGGGGGCCGGGCTTCACAGCAGAAGCTGAGTGCAGAGCAGCTGGGGGAGGGGCACTGGTCACAGGGTCACTGGTGGTCACATTCGAAAGTCCTTTCTTTAAACTGTGGACAGTCTCAGCTGGCTTGTTACCAAGGGTGGGTGGTTCGGCGAGCCACCGGCGCACCCCTTGCATCTGGATTGTAATGTGAATCTCTAGGATAATTCCTTCAGTGACCCGTCAAGGTTTGTAAGAACAGGAGAATTGCAGGAGACTGTGTGATTTGTAGTGAGCCTTTCAAAATGGTTAGTAGCAAGTTCAGTTTAGCTCTTAGAATCTTTTCAAAAAAATCAAGCTGTGTGCTTGCTCTGTTGTAAAAGGATAAAATGGAAATAATTTTTTAAAGTAGAGTGGAGATTTTCCAAATATTTTTTATCCACATTTGTAACTTGATGAATGACGATGAGGAGAACCCAGCATCTGGCACAGAGTCTCAGAAGGCACCTGGTCTCACGAGCGCCACGGGTGTGTTCTGTGCGGCCTGGCCCAGCCCTCCTCTCCTGATCACCTGCTCCATCCCGGGCACCTCGGGCACTTCCGCCATCGCCCCCTGGAAGGCCGGCAGTTCATTTACCAGTGTTAAGGGTCTGTTCTCCTCTGTGGGAAGGAAGCTCGGGATACAAAAAATAGAAATATAAACCATGCCCTCAGGCTGTATTCTGTACAAGTTCTGGTTCTGCAACTGCCTACCATGACCCTGGGCACCTCTCTTAGCCTCTCTGAGCCTTAGTTTCCTCATCTGTAAAATGGGACTAGTAGTGTCTACCTTCAGCCTTGCTGTCAGAATTGGAAATAAAATAGGCAAGTTACCTAGCATTTTTGTAGATGATCCAAAAACGGTAGCCACTCACCCGCCCTTTCGCAAAACTGAAGTCCATGGACCATGTAAGTCAAGAATTAACGTACAACTAACTGTATGATGCGTAGGAAACCAGAACTATGTTCATTTATTTCTTGTTCCCAAATAGGATTAACTGTGAAGACTAATTTATAAATGTGAACTTAGGGAAAACTCAAGCTCTGAAGGAAATAGTTTGAATTTTGCTTTTCTACTCAAGTTAATCCTCATATGGTCTAAGTTGTCACCCATCTACCTGGTGACAGTTCAGCCTCCAGATAGAGACGTGCCCGCCCACTCAGCGTCCTGGTCAGGTGCTCTGACTGCAACCGACTTGCTGACCAGGGGCCCAGGTCTCCCTGGGGATAAAGGACTTGGGCTGGGCCGCTGCTCTGTTTCCACGTGTGAACTCTGTTCTACTGTAACCCTGCCGGGTTTGGGACATTTTCTTCAGATGCAACCTTTGCTTTGTACTTGTTCTCCATGTTTGAAATAAAATGGGGTAAGTGGGGTCACTTCTGCGAGTGAGTACAAGTCACAGATAACTTAAAAACAGCCTCATGTTACAGCACAATTTCCCCAGACGCCTTTAAAAACAGAATTTCTCAGGCCCCAGACATTCTGAGTAATCTTGGAATTTTTTTAAGCTCCCCAGATAATTTTGATCATCATCAGCCAAGACACTGCTCTAAATAATTCCATTGTTCTCCCTACCCTACTCCTCGCAGTTTTAACAAGGGAGGCTGCCCCAAGAATGGGTTCGTTCTGGAAGACCATGGTGCTGGGACTCTCCCGTGTACCCCAGCCACGCTATCTCTGGGGGAGAGTCAAGGCCCGATCTACTGCCTAGCACTTGCCACTAAAAGTTTTTCTGATTCCACAGAGTTTTTTGCACATATTCTGCTTATGGCTCTCAGAGCCTCTACTGTGTCACCCGTGGCAGAATCAGCCGCAGACGCGGATAACTTGCTTTCTGTACACCATCCTACATTCAACACCATGAGAACAACTCTGCCCACCAGGACCCTCTGGAGGCATGAAATTTCAACCATTCACCAGGCCTGAGGGCCTGTGAGATGATGGTACCCTAATTATTACAAACAGCAAGCCCCAGAGCATTCCACTGACTTCTGTGAAAGTGGCCGACGAGCAGCGGACCCAGTTTTATGCAGCTATGGTGAAGCCAACTGTCCACCTACCTGCTTTTTCTTGGTACTTATAACTGATGTCTCTACTTTTTTCCTACTTGGCTGCTGATTTAAAAGGCTGTGCTGCCCTCACTCTCAAAAAAGCAATACAAAACAAGAGAAGCTGGGACCACCCCGAACAAAGAGGGTAAGTTCACACAAGGATGGGCAGAAAGGTTCATCTGACTTCCACGACAGAGGAGGCCTCGCCTGCTTTTGGGAGGAAGGTCCCGTTGCTCTTAGACCTGTGTGAACACAGATGGGCACTGGGGAAGGCAGGCATATCCTGAAAGGGGGGGGGCAGGTTGATGAGCTTTAGTGACTAAAAAACCACACAACCTCCAGACCTCAGCCATTCCATCCGGTTTTCATTTTTTATTGGGTCTCATTCAGCAGACACTGTGCCAAATGAAGGTCTTACAAGGGAGCCTCCACTGCCCCCCACCCCACCCCCCCCGTAGAGCACAGATCAGCCCATCAGGGTGATTCCTGTGCTGCTCAAAGCCCAGGTTCTCCTTGGACACCATTCAGGAAGTGTCCATTGTTTGAACTGTCTCTTCCAGCACCTCGATTTCCAGGCTGGTGACTTTTTCAGTGAGGACCGCAGTTGTCCCTTTCTCACACCTGTACCGGCCAAACCTAGTGGGACAGAAACAAAAGCACAGTTAGGATCCCCTCAAGGAGCCCAACAGAGGCCTGCAGAGAGGGACAAGTACTCAGGCAAAGCAGCAAGCAGGACTGGACTCAGAGCCTGGCTCTCCTGATTCCCAGCTCTGTAACCCTGGGCGGAGGGGTACTCAACTGCCCCAAGGCTCGCTCTCCCCGGTGCTCCAGGGCTACAAAATAGGGGTGCCTAGTAGATGGGTGCCCCAAAAGCGCTGAGAGAGAGCACCTGGCACTTAGTGGGCCCTCACATTTCCCTCTCCACCTCACCGTCCCCAAAAGATGCTGGAAAGCACCCGCTCATTTGCCTTTGAGCTTCAACTCCCCAAAAGCACCCTTCAGGATCAGCAGGAAGTGGGTCCTTTTGTTAGGCTGTCATCACCCTTCTCTTGTGTAGAAACAAGGATGACCTAATTGTTACCTTAAACACTAAAAACATGTGGAAGCGAGAACAGTATAAAAATGACCCGCAGGCAGACTCTGGACTTGTCCCTCTAGACCACACTCCTGAGCCTCGAGAAGGGTTAGCTGTTCCCTGCGGCAGCGCGGCGGGTCACCACCACATCATGCCCCACACCTTCTCTCGGGGTGACTCTCGACAGCGGTTTCTCCGAGCACAGGCAGTCGGTAAGAGCCACATCTGAGCTGCTAATTCTCACATTGGGGCCAGGAATTACAGTATCGTCAAACAGCAGTACAAATCCAACTGTTCCTCTGGTCTTTCCCCAGCTGGGACATTATTTCTGTCAATCTGGCGCGGACTAACAGAAGGCTGCTGGCTATGCCGTGACCACGTGCTCCTTGAAAATCATCCCCTCAAATGGGCACTGGTGCTCAAACAGGGAGCAGGAAGCAGGAAAAAGCGGATGTCAGAGCTCTGCAGAAACCCAGGAGCTCGTGGAGCTCGTGCAGCAGGCGGCTGGCCTCATTTCTGCCCCGCCCTCGGGCTCCACCACACTCTCTTCCAAGGATGGAGCGGCAGCACCTTCTCGGAGAGGTGCCCCGCCCCTCCCCTGCCGGCGTGAAGATGCAGCTCCTTCCCCCCCCCCCCAATGGACCCCCGCAGCCTGTGGTCTTGGAGCCAGAGCCCCCTGTGGCTCGTGTGTGCCTGACTCCTCTGAACCACCATGTCCGTGGGAGGCTCCGACACACGAGAGCCTCCTCACCACCCCGGGGCACGGGCGCCTGGCGTCGGCAGGCACAGAGGGCCTCTCCCAGGCAGGGCTGCAGCAGGCTGGCAGCAGAGCAGCCAAGAGGAAGGCGCAGGGCTGGGTCCACAACTGCCCAGGCCAAATCTCTGCCCCCCAACCCCACCCCCTGACTGCCCACTCTGCGAAAGGCTCCGCTACCCCAGGCGGCGCCCACCAGCCAGCCACTGGCAGGAAAGAGGGCGGCGAGATTCCGGAGTGCAGCGCTGCCATGGGGCCCGGGCCCTGAGCAGCAAGTGGCTCCGTCCAGAGGGCAGGGGGCGCACACCTGCCACGGGTTGAGCCCCTCCGTACCACCTCACTGAATCTTTACAACTAGCCAAGGGGGTCATTTTGTGTCTGTTCTTGTGGGTTTACTCGCACACTGTGAGTGACAATGTCCTGAAGAATTAAGATGTGCCACTGCTGAGCACAGGTTCCTTGTGCTACACAAATACTCCTTTCAGAGGCTCAAACGTGGCTTCCAGATTCCTCACCCAGGACACTGTTCTGTCCGGATGGAGTGTAACCATGTCGCCCTGCCTGAACTCTCAGTTCCTGCAGCATCTTGCATATAATGGGAGACCCAAGCCGTCAGGGAGCTTGGCAAAGCCTGCTCCCCCAGCACAGCCCCAGGCCTGGAAGGTGGTTTCCTTTCCAGCTCAAACGCCAGGTACTCCACGGGTCATTCACCTAGCTAGCTCCGTCATTTCCAAGACTAGGAGACTGACGGGCCCAAAGTCACCGTGCCAGGCAATGACCTCTTCCCAGCCCCTGAGCCAGAACTCTTTGCTACTGAGCTACCGCAGCCTGCTGCGAGCACACTGAGTTCCCACAGTGCTGAGCGCAGTGCTGGTTCTCAATGTTCTACTCCTTCCTTGGAACTACCCCCGACTTGGAATTCATGTACACGTAGTGGGAGTTAAGGCGACGTGCCTGCTACGCTCTGGCCTCGCTACAGGGCTGCCGGGAAGTGGTCGAGTCTGTGAAGGCCGCAGTGCTCAGGAGCCCCATCTTGAGCTGTCAGGCCGGCGGAAGAGGTCAGGAGCCAGAGCATGGCCAAACAGCTGGACAACAATGCGAGACTGCAGATGAGACCAGTCACGACGGCTGGAAACCTTCCAGTTCTAGTCAGCAAACCGGCTGGAAACCTGTCCCCCACTCTGAGCCTGGGCCGAGCCACAGAGACACAAGCCTGCTGGGCACAGGCCCCGGGTGGACCGCCTCGGCTCCCTGGAGAGCAGGAGGCACTGGGGAGCTCCCCAGGCTAACTTGCAAGACTCCTAACCCATGGTTTATAACTGCTTACGACTCCTCCGCCACTGAGAAAAGCTGTGGGCTGGTTTCCCTGAAAAGTGCTTCTCGTGGAATTTCATACAGGAATTCAGGGGATCCTTTAAGAAACTAGAGAAAGAACAGCAAGTGATTCGAACCTCTCCCGGCAAACCCCCAGGCTAGGACTCTCTACTGGGCCCTGCTCTACCTCTCCCACCAACATTTTACAAGTTAAACCACCCTTCTATACCTGCCAGCTACCCAAATCATAAAGCAAATAAGGACTCAAAGGTCTGTGTGGCAGGCTGGCTTGGGGACACTGGAGTTACTAATCAAGAAAACCCTAAGTGCCATGGAGAGATCACGAGTAGCCACGGGAGTCGGGGGACACAGGCAGAATTCCATCTCTCCACTTACCTGGTCCCCTTCTTGTTGGGCACAGAGTACGGGCGCAGGAAGTCCAGCTTGCTCTTGCTGATAACACAGAGATCAATGTTACTTCCAGACCCCAGGTCGTTGAAGATGCCCGCTGCAATGGCTTCACTCACCAGCTTCTTGGCGTCCTCCTCCTGAGCAAGAGAATGGCAACGATCATGGCCACAGTCGCTGTGACAGCTGCTCTGACATCCACAAAGTGCCCTCAAGAGCAGTGTGCAGAATCCCCAGTGAGGTGGACATTTTCAATGGCCATTTTATAGATGAAGGAAAGGTCTCAGAGTACCAGAACGACCTGCCGAAGGTTCCTCGGCTAGTAAGTGCGGGAATCAGGTCTTCTGAACCCTTTACGCACGCGCCTCTCCTTCAAAATGCTGCTTCACATCGGATAATCACTGCATGACTGAGGACTCTGGGCTGACAGAGAGCAATTTATCATCTAAAACAGGGACCAGTAAACTTTTCTTGTAAAGGGCCAGGTACTAAATATTTTAGGCTTTGTAGATATACTGTCTCTGTCATTACTACTCAACTCAGTCACAGTAGCACAAGACAGCCGTAAGACGATGTATAAACAAACGTGTGTGGTTGTGTGCCAAAAAAGCCTCGGAGAGCCAGAGCTGGCCCATGGGTTGTAGTCTGCTAACCCCTGATCAAAAATGTTCCATAACGGTTGGAACCTGCTTTCAGGTAACATAATGAAGAAGTCACTATCAAGGGGAAAAACTAAAACCAAAACATTATAAACATTATAAAACATTATAGTTCTAGCAAAATGGTGGCAAAGCCTAGGGCGGGGCCTCTTGTCCAAGAGAATCTATTGCTTTCTTTCACGTAAAGTGATTCCTTTCTTTGAATCATTCTCTTCTACTTCTTTTAGAAGCAAGTCTAAGTCACCAACAGTTACTTGTAAAAAGGTGGATTAATTCATTTCTGATTCAAGAAGGCCTTTCAGATTTCGGGTCCTATGCTAGGAGGCAGAGCTGCAGAGATGGATGAGGCCCCAAGGTCCCTGCCCTGTGGGGGTTTAGTGTGCGGGGGTGGGGGTGGGTATCAGCCACAAGTAGCTACAGTGCCGTGTGCTAAGGGCTAATGGATAACTGAGACAGAGCTGTGGAAACACCGGCTGCTTCAGCAAGGCTTCAGGGAGGGCTCTGCAAGACAAGCCATGCACCAGGCACGCACAAAGCAGGCCAGTAACACCGAAGGCAGGTAGTGGAAGCCACAAAGTAGGGACCTGGGGAACAGCAAGTACAAGCTCTGATGAACCACTCTCCCAAGGAAAGGACTCTAACTTGTGCTGCCCCTTCCCCATTCGCCAGCACTGTAGAGCCCACAAGCATGCAAGCTGAACCAAAGAGTTCGTCGAAGCGCCGCTCTTTGAGAAACAGGCCCGCCCGCCTCAAAGTCAGGCCTGCGATCATCAAAAGGGCAGATTTGCGGACTTCCTGTTGTGAGATCTGAGCCTCTCAGGGTTCCTGCTCCTCTGCCTGCCCTAAGCCAGGAAGTGGGATTCCAGTGACATGAGCGCCCTCTACAGACTCGGAGAAGGATCGAGAAGGCTCTGCTGGAAGTGGGATCCTTAGCAACCCAGCAGTAGCTAGGGGGTTATTCTGATCTTTATCCTACCAGGTTTTTTCACTTCCTGAGTGGCCCCTACTATTGGGCCAGCGGAGCCCATTATTCTCTTGTGCATATACAGCCCCGTGAGAACTCATTCAAACAGGATCCTCCAATCAGGAATTCTCTCCTGGGGCTCCCAAGAGGCCAAAAGCCCATGAAGGTGATACCAAAGAAACCATCTTAGAGATGGCGGCTACCAAACAGACAGCAAAACCCAACAGTAATTTAACGAACACGGCCTCATTCCAAACTGTTTCTCTTAAAAGATTCTAGATTTGCGCACGCATGTGTGTGTAGGGACACCTTCCTTATTCCCCTGCTCCTCGCCTATCCTCTCTCCTCTTCCCTTCTCTTCTCTGTTTCATGGTTTTCTTTGCTTTGACATCACTGCTTTTCTCATCACTGCCATCAGTGCCTTGAGCCAGCCAACAGTACCTAGTGGATGTCACCAACCCTGCTGGCTGCACTCGGGACTGCAGATTTAAATTTCCCAAGTCATTGTATGGGGAGGGGGGAAGACTCCGAGGAAACAGAGATAGACACATGATATCAGGCATGCATATCTAATGTCTGTCAGTGAAACTGGGCACATAGATACCAGAATGCTAACAGTGCAGAGATCACAGGCGAATCATCCTCTATTTTGTAAATATTCCACAATGTGAATAGAAGAACTTATAAAAATTTAAAATGTGCAAAAAGCATTATGTATAGCTTGATTTATTCATAAAATTATTATGTGCTGTTATTTAAGTGTAAAAGGCTTTTAAAAATTGGGAAAAATAGGGACGCCTGGGTGGCTCAGTTGGTTAAGCAGCTGCCTTCGGCTCAGGTCATGATCCCAGCGTCCCACATGATCGAGTCCCACATCGGGCTCCTTGCTTGGCGGGGAGCCTGCTTCTCCCTCAGCCTCTGCCTGTGCTCGCTCACTCTCTCTCCCTCTCTCTCTCTCTGGCAAATAAATAAATAAAATCTTTAAAAAAAATTTTTTTGGGAAAAATACACATTTAAATTCTTTTCCTCTCCACCGATTCCTTAAGGAAAAAAAATCTCACAAGTCTCTGGTCTTTTTTCCAGTCCTACCCTCATCTCATATGGACAGGACTGAATATTATGTAATGGAATGAACCTTACTGACCACCTACCACAACATGCCAAGTACCGAGTTAGGCATATTAATGATCATAATTTTTTTAAAATTTATTTGTGAGAGAGAGAGAGAGAGAATGAGCACTGGCAGACGGAGGCAGAGGGAGAAGCAGGCTCCCTGCCGAGCAAGGAGCCCGATGTGGGACTCGATCCCAGGACGCTGGGATCATGACCCGAGCCGAAGGCAGCTGCTTAACCAACTGAGCCACCCGGGCGTCCCGATCATAATTTTTACCTCTGTCCTCAACCATCTTCTGAAGTTAGTACTATCAGAAACTACAGTTCAGAGAGTATATGACTTGCCCAAGGTCACCAAGCTAGTGAACAGTTAGAACAGGTCCACTGGGCTCCAGAGCCAGAATGCCACAGCACCCTACCAGCTCACAAGCAACCTGTCTCAGCTCGGGGCTCCTTAGTGAGTTGGGGACAGTGGACAGCAGTTCCCTGATGCAGGGTATGTCACTCCTCAATCACAAAGGATCTTCAGAACCTGGGCAAAGTGGATGGTGGTTGTCAAGTAGTCTTTGGGCCAACAGGCAGTTTCTCCAACTGTCATTTCCGTAACAGAGGTAGGGGAGCACTGCATTTCCCAAACTGCCCACAAACACCACTTAAACATTTCTACAATGCAGTATGGCAGAGATCAATATTAGAAACCCATGTCTTGGGGCACCAGGGTGGTTCAGTCCGTTAAGCATCCAACTCGATTTCTGCTCAGGTCACGATATCAGGGTCAGGAGATCAAGCCCTGCATCGGGTTTTGCACTCAGCAGGGAGTCTGCCTAAGATTCTCTCTCCCTTTCCCTCTGCTCCACCCCCGCTAGTGCGCGCGTGCTCTCTCTCAAATAGACAAACCTTTAAAAAAAAAAACCAAAAACCCATGTCTTATTTCACATGTACCCTACTCCTAGTAAAAACCCTCAAAAGGCAAACAGGGTGAAAATTTACCAAGGCTCTATTGTCTACCCATTACTTACACAGTTAATGTCTTTAACAAATATTTAGAGACACCTACTATGTTCCAGGAAACACTTTATATGTCACTGTCTTTTACCACCGTATTTCCAGACGCAGAATTCTAGACACATATGCAAATATGCTACTGGGCATATTCATACTATGTTTTCTTTACAGTGGAGTTTCACAATTAAACAACTCTTGTCTTTAACACGTTCTACCAAATATTTAAGAAAACTATAGAGAAGAACCACCAACTGAAAGCAAGAGGTGGGGAAAACACCACATTTTTATCTGTCTCTGGCCCACAATAAATGCAAGAAGCATTGTTCCTTCCTTTAGGATTCCTCCTTCCCAGGGAAATCGCACTTCCTTTTCTGGAAGCTGCGGGGTAACCTGAGTTCTGAGCAGCATCTGCCCAGGGACAGCTGCTACCGAGGGGCTCTGACGAGGGCCCTGCAGAGCCTGTGGCCCCAGTTGAGCAGACCCCCATGCCATGCTGTTGCCCACTGCCAGGCCGGCCGCCTCCCCCCACCCCACCCCCACCAGCTGTTCACGGATTTACGCTGTGAGTCACAAGGGAACTTGGATTCAGTGTGCACACAGACCAGCAGGACTCATCTTGGCTACCAGAAAAAATGGCCCTCTGGCCCAATGGCGGCTTCCTCTTACTTTGAGACGCTCAGCCAAAATATCACCACCTGGTGATTAAAAGTTAATCTGGCAGATGCAGAGGCAGATTGGGTCTGAATCCCATTTCCTACTTACTGCTGTGCAACCTTGGGCAAGTCACTTCACCTCTCCGAATTCACTGTCCTCCCTTGTAGTAAGTATAGTGACAATACATTGGGATTTACCAAAGGACTAATGCAAGAATTAGAAATAAGGTATAAAAAGCACCTATTATAGTGCCGGACACACAGCCGTTGCGTAATAAAATGTAACTTATTTAAGCAAGCAAGCCAGAGGGCTCCTGGAAGCACGGAGACCAAATTTACCTCGAAGCAGTGACTGCCTGTACCAAACCCCAGGCCAGGAGAGGAAGGTCCAAACAAACCTGCTGACAGATCTGCACACAGTTCTGTGAAGAAGTTCCTATAACAATTAATCCAAGCAAAAAGCACACTCCCTAAAAGTTCAGAGAAAATAAAAGGAGCACTTCCTGCTTTATGGCTACAAAGACCAAACTAACTGGGAATATCAGTCCCCCGGGCCGCCCCTGCTTCTTAAATGAGATTACAATAAGAGTGATGTAGTGTAGTACAAGTCAGCTGTGACAAGCAGCACTTTATAGAGCTATCTGTTTGTCTCCATCACCGCATCGCGCAATGTGTCCCCGGACTCCAATGTGCAGCTCCATTTACCGCCACATGACAAATGGGCAGCACTTGTAAAAGGCACAAAGAGGTCCACGTCGGCCATGTAATGGTCACCACAGCTGTACCCGAGTGCTTGAGGGGACAAAACAGACCCCCAAGTTCATTAAACTGACCAGTAATGGATCTTTCAAAAAGTGCCTTAGGAATCGTACAGAAAAGGCTAAAATAAATAACTCAGCATGGAAGGCTAATCTGAAACGGTGTTTGATAAATTATTTATAACACAGGCGATTGTCTGCATTTAATATTGGAGCTACTAGTAGCATCTTTAAAAGATGATTTATGTGTTGTAATGCTATTAAACTTTATATTGGCCCACTGCTAGCTATAAAGTCTGCTGAGATTTAGAGAATGAGTTTTAAACTGTCACTGCAACATCATAGGAGATGGAGACTGTATTAAATCTTTACTTTAAACCTGTTATCTAGAGAGTTGCATTTTGTAGACACTCACAAACTGATAGATTACCTCGGCAGCCACTATGGTGCAGGTCCAAAATAGTACTGCAAAGAAAGTTTTCCACATTATTCTTGTCTACAGCTACAATCGAATTTCTCTTCTCACTTAAGTGATTTTTAGATGCGGAATGCCACCAGAGTAAAATGTTGGTGCCCCAGCCAATGGGCACTCTGGACAGTTCAGCATCGAATTAATGCTCTTTAAATAAAGCCTCTACGTTCCACCACATTCACTTATGCATTCGGAACAGCGCTTTACTTACAGTAGGAGCAGGCAAAACATCAAATATGCACTTGATGGAAAACCTAACATACTATTTTAGATACAGCTTTGGAATGTGAAAATAAGTGTGTATGGCAAGTCGTTTAAAACAACTGACTTGTACCTAAAATTTTTTAAAGAAATTTTAAAAAATAATAAAATGGGTTATTTGCTGGAAAATATAGCACATTTAGGTAGCTGAGGTGCTGACATTAAAGGAGCTGAAAAAAGAAGAAACAGCCTTTGTCATGAAGGATAGAGCTCCCCTGGCTCTGCTGTCCTCTGGGGCCCTGCAGACGCGGCCCTTTGCCATGTGTCCCATCATCATGCCGGGAGTCGGGACACTGGCTCTCCTACGTCCGCTCCAGGGAATGAGACATGGGGGCGGCATCGCAGCTGGACCCTCTCACAGCTCCCATCAGTTTTCTTAGTTGCTACAAAATCTACAAGGACCATTTAGTTCATAACAGTTTGCTCCTTTGCTAAAAACTAAAAATTTTAGCCAATGAGAACAGAAGCAGTCCAAATTCATCTTGGAAAACCTGCATTATCTTTAGTCACTTTGATGTGAAATAGCAAAAAAACGGTATTGCTCTGATGAGCCGCAGCAGCGCAGACTAAAAGTCTGGGTGTGACTAAGAGTTTGGGCTCTAACAAGAGGACCCAAACCACCCCATCTCCCTTCTGTACCCTAGGCAGCAAGCACAGGGCCTGGCGTGGATGTCAACAAATGAAAACATGAACCACCAACTTCGAATGCATTCCCGGCTTTGCCCAACTGGAAGGTGAAATGAGTTATGAGACGGCAGCATACCGAAGGGGGAGTTCCAAGTGTACCAGCTCCAACTGGGGACCAGGGACCAAGAGCGCTCCAAAACCGGTAAACACCGCGCGGAAGAGGTTTAAACACAGTGTCCCGTAGTGGCCTGTGGACATGCTGAGGTTCTGCCTATGCTACTGATGCAGCCTGAAGGACTCATTCGTGGCTGATGGTTGAATAAAATTTAAAGAGCTCAAAAAAGTGTTTAAAACAGTCCCCCCACAAGCAGACTGCTTCCCGCACTCTGTAACAGACATGATGTATCCCATGTGTGGCCACATATTTTACAGTGGAAAAGGTTAATTTAGTATTTTTTCAGACAGGGCTGTGTGACAAAAGCAAAGGTGTCTGAGTTTTGGTTTTGGCCTAAGCTGTGTGGGCAAACACGGCTGCCCGTGTGAACTCCCTCAACTGTTAGGTGTAACCAAGGCGCAGCTGGTGCTGCGTGTGCCCAGAGTGGCGAGTGAGGCAGGGACTGTCTTTAAGGTCCAGAGGGCACTGCCACTTCCACCACCCCCCCACAGCTTCTGGCACCCCGGATGTGGGTGATGGGAGTAAGGAAGGGCAAACCTGCTGTGCGCGCAGGAGCGATCTAAGGGGTTTTCAGCAGGGATGGGAGAGGGTGTTCACATTCAAGGAATTGCCAGCCACGCCACTGCCAACCCGGCCCGTGCCAGACCACAGATCACAGAAGGATACGAAAGCCTGATCACAACTCAGGGCAGGCAGGTTACCAGACGTCTGAGGCTACAGAGCCGCCATGAGCCAGAAACAGCCGCCACAGAAAAAGAAAAGAGCAGCCCAGCTGAGGCACTGATGGGCACGGCGCTGAGCTCCAGGAGTCACGGGCTGCCGCTGAAAGAACAGGGACAACGCCTCTGTCCAGGGGCGGTTAGGAGGAATAAGGAGACAGGAATGTCCCTGACACACGGACTTTACAAACAGAATTGTGAGCAAATTCTACGGCAGAAGGCAAGAGGCCGGGGTGTGAAGAACAGGGGACACCCAACCACCTCCGCTGGGTCTGTGACTTACTCAATCCTCCTCGCCGCCTGTGAGCAGAGGAAACTGAGGCTCTGGAACGTCTGGCTGCCGCACGGAGGGCGCACGGCTGGGTCTGAGTGGGACTCGGGGATCAGTGCCGGGGTAGGGCCTTGCCTCATTGAAGCCCACCTTCGTACCTGGCCACGGGAAAACCGGCGGTGGGCAAGAGGTCCTGCTGGATTCTGAGACACCGAATGGAAGGAAAAACACCTAAGCTTCCAGAGGGAAAAGGACCAAGAGAGACAGGAACATATTGCTTTCTGCAAGAAGAAGAAATCAGCGTTCGCAGCATATGTGTACACAAATATATATTTCCAAGGCTGCAGTGAATCAAATATAATCAGAGAAAAAAACAAGACTAGGTTTAAAGGAAGAGTAAGAAATATGCTCAACTATCCTCCAAATGGAAACCAAGCCACCCCAGGTGGTAATAAGCTCTTCATAATCTCGCACTCTCCCCAGCGGTCAGTGATAACTCTGCCAATAAATTCCTGGTGATGGAAACAGAGGGGGAAATGAAGTTAATGTGTTCCCTGGGTCACTCAGAGACGAACAACAAGAGCCACACTCACATCTGGAGGACGGAAAGCAGGGCAGGGGATAGGGCACATGTGGGAAGGTTACTGTGGGGACTGGGTTACACTGCACGATCCTGCTTCTACAGCCTCACAAGGATTAGAAAGGACTAGAAGGAGATCCATGGAAGTACAGAGCACCTTTGTTTGACGAAGTTTAAAGACCACATATGAAGCAAGTTTCACATGATATAAAGCCCCTGAAAAAAACGTACACTTCAGGTGAATTCAGCAAACATGTCCTAATGCTCTGATCCTAACGTGCTCTGCAGACACCACTGAACACTGCACATAAGGTCCAAACAGACAAAGACCTTGCCCCGAAGAGTGTGGAGTCCAGAAGGGAAACAGGAAGAAAAGCTCACTACAGTGTGGTAAGAGGTCTTAAGAATCAGGCCTGAAGCGCCTGGGTGGCTCAGTGGGTTAAGCCTCTGCCTTCGGCTCAGGTCATGATCTCAGGGTCCTGGGATGGAGCCCTGCATCGGGCTCTCTCTGCTTAGCAAGGAGCCTGCTTCCTCCTCTCTCTCTGCCTGCCTCTCTGCCTACTTGTGATTTCTGTCTGTCAAATAAATAAATAAATAAATAATAAAAAAAGAATCAGGCCTGATGCCGGAACTATAGAGGGGTACAGAGGTCTCACGGGGTGCAGGTGACAAAGACGAGGCTGAATCCTGACATACAAACAAATGGGCACCAAGCCAAGGGGCAAATGTGATGGAAGAAGTAAAACCGTGGGAAGGAGAAAGGTGTGGCTGAATACCAGAGAATCTCATGGGCCATACAAGGAACCGGCCCTGCAAGCAAGGTGGTGGAAGGAAGTGGAGAATTTCAAGCTGGCGAATGACGTAGTTAGATTTGTGTTTTATGAACCTGTAACCTGGAGGCAGGAGAGGAAGAAAGGCCAAAGGCAGACAAGAGGAGAGCAAGGGATTAGAATGCTCCCAGTGAGACGGTGGTGGGCCGGCAGGGGCAGGCAGGAGGACCATCAACAGGACTGGGAGGCCGGTGAAAGTGAGGGTCAGGTGGGAATGCAGGAGAAGGGAGTGGCGGGTGCCGCCTGGACGTCCAGCATCAGTCCCGGGCACTGACCCAATTCTCAACAAACTCAGCCATCACAGAAAGGCCTTTTATAACTTCTTGGCGGCTGTTTTTCTGGCAGGTTGATAGGAGACAATGATTAACCTAATTATATATTCCAGACACTGGTAAGCTTCCGCCGTAGGCACTCTAATGGGTGTCACCAAAAAGAGACAAGATAAAGGAAGAGCCAGTGGAAGCTGTTGTTTTGGGGGAAAACAAAAACAAAAACAAAAACATCTGCCAGCTTGTAAATGCCATTTCACTGGTGGCAAGGGCTCGCAACCTATGCCTGTGTGGCCTCTGGAGTATGGCAGAAAGAGTGTAAGGGGCTGATTAACTATGGGGCAAGAGCTAAAAGAATGTAAGGAAGTTCTAAGGGAAAACTGTGGTCATGAGGGTTTGGCCATTGCAAAGTAAAGTTATGAGAAAGTAGAAGTGAACAAACCTAAGTAAAGCGGACAAGCAGAAAGCAGATGGGAGGAGGGTGGGTAGAGATCCTGAGGTGCTACCAAGTCACATACTTCTCCATGAGGCCCCTGGCTGATCACCTCATCCTGGGATCCCAGGCACACACATAGCCATCAGATGTCCCCTCAGTTACTTAAGGTTCTTGGGAAGAATGGGGATGCCTCCCAAAGGGGCATAAAGAAACTTTTGGAGTTGATGGACATATTCACAGTGGTGGGGCTGGGGGGAGGAGGGAGGAGGGAGGCAGCAGAGGCAAAGAATTGAAGAGAATGAAGACCCAGGAGAGCCAAGTCCTGTTACTTAGGAATTATGTGACCTCGGTGGTAAAGTCAACATTTTTAAGTCCCAATGTCCTCATCTGCTGAGGAGGCCTAAACCATGTAGCATCGGGGTGGGTTGTGAGGATTAAACAAAGCACTCTATGCACCGCAGAAACCACTAGCACAGCGCCGGCATGCAGGAAATCCACGCTGGGTGCTAACCTGATCCAGTCGTCCCCTTTCTCTCGCGTTCACAAACACTGTTACCAAAAGGCTAACTCCTGCAGAACTACCAACACAAGGGGCAACTGATCATAACTCAGTACTGTTTTTTCAAACCCCAATTCAAAGCAAATCAATTATGAGAATAGCCCCTGTACTAAAAATGAAATTCACAGTGATGCCATAAAACACATGAACACATTCCATACAGAATTTACGGCTATGCCAATAAGAACCGTACTAAGTGGCACGTTTTCACTTATTATGTTTCATTAGAAATTATATCCTACAATAAGGCAGAAAAAGAACTTACATTACTGCGTGCAGGCCGTGTGCCTAGTACCTTCTTCCACTTAGTCCACTCGCTATTCCAAATAACCCTTTAAGGTAGGGACGACCCGTATGTCCATTTTACAAATCCAGGAAACAGAGGCTCAGAGAGGGAAAATGACTAACCCAGACGCACATGTCCGACAACCGGAAAGCCTGAGATTCTGCAGAGTTCTGTCTGACTCACGGGCCCCCGTTTGTTGTTTTTTGTTTTTGTTGTTTTTTCACTCAAGACAACAGAACCTCCATACAACTAGTTCCAAAATCACTAACGATGCTTGTAAACTCCTTAGGTGTAACTGACGAACCCAGCAAGAGTTTGCCTTTTCAAAGTAGCTGACCTCTAAAATTCTTCAAAGTTGCAAATATACCACTTAATCGCGCTCCTCAATCATTCCATCAATTCGTCACGCTTGTTAACACCTGGTAAAGCTAAGAGCGTCCTGATGAATCTCTCTAATACAGAATGTACACTCATCAAACCCCAAACCAACAGCCTATTAATTCACTGCATCAGCCCTACATTCAAACGTCTGCATTTCCCTACAATCCATGGATAAAACCTCTCAGCAAACAGGAGTCAAGTTGTTTCTCAACTACCCTGCATTATCAATAAAAAAAGAGAACCATTTAACTGAATTTTCCCATCAGGCCATTTGTTGATTGTAAATCTCAACTAGAACAGACCAAGAATGGCAAGAGCGCTTTCATTTTCTTCTGACATTCTGGAGCAAGAAGTAGTCCAGAGGATAAGAGAAGAAACTTTTGTTGAGCCTGAGTGCAATTTACTAACAATCCCCTCAAGTACTGACTTAAGCCCACGTCGTGAACGAGGTTTAGGTTTTATAAACCGGGGTTACAGGGGTTACATCAGAGGCAAAAGTCAATCTTCGCGCCCAGACCTCTTCAAAGCCCCCGCATGCACTTTCCTTCATGCCCTGTTTTTGCTGTCACCCCAATTCAACTTATCGGAGTTAAAAGAAACCAATGTATCTGTCAAGGAATCAAAGTTAATGTTCCCTTGGATCTTTTCAATCTCCTGGTATCATCACAGTTCCAAGTTCAGAAAAACTAGACTCTGACATGACGACTGGGTGACAACGACTCCAGGTGTGACTGCACTTCTGGGCACTGGCTGCTGCAGACAGTTTCCAAAATCTGTGCGACTGGGTGGAATTTTAAAATATCAACTTAGCACAACTTCATATCATTTTCTTATTTTTGTTCCTGTACCGTTTCAGGGTTAGGGAAGAGTAGTATAAATTACCTCACAGAAACCCACAAGTAACATTATCTGTTAAGGTTAAAACTTTAACTCCCTTCCCGAGGTATGCTGCTGGGGTCTCATTACAGCAGGTAAGCTCACATCCCGCCATGCACAACACACTAAGTACCAGCATCTCCCAATTACACTGCAACGGAAATCTCAAAGGACATTTGAAAAGTCTACACAGCTCCTGCACCCACTGCCGAAACACAACCACCTCTAATGGAACGTGGCAGCTTTCTAAACTAAATATTCACACGCAGGGACAGGGATGCTAAGCTCGGCCTTATCCCACACTGAAGAGCGGATGCTAATTAAAAGGCCACACCGACTCAGGAAATGACCACCCAGACAACTCTGGACACCCTCCGGAGTTTCGTTTTCCTATTTCCAAATATGTTCAGCTGTCCAAACTTCCAGGGTTCCACAACTGAAAAAAAGTTAAAGCAGGCGCTTCCTCCCCACCCTCCGCCCCAGCCCTGAGCCTCTGTGCATGATGTGATGCCCCCTGGTCTCTCTTTTTCTGCAGCCTCCCTGTCCCACCCCTTCCTCAAATGCCAAGACAAAAAAATTCAAGCGAGGAGTCACATGCGCTTCAAGCCATTCGGAAGTCCCTAGATTCCACCAGTCCCCCTCTGTGTTACCTTGCGCCCCTCACAGATGCACCCTTCTTGTGCTTTTCACGCCGCACTTTCAAGTAGGTGCCTGTAGGCTGGTCCAGCCCACTAAGTTGTAAATGGAGAGACCATGGCTCATAACCACGCACAGACCTCGGCACTCGGCCAGAGATCAGTACAACTTAAGTGAATGGAGCACAAGGCCACCCTTCACATCTCTGGATGACCACCGTCTCACAACAGTTTACAAAGGCTTTCGCGGACACTCAATGGGGATATAAAAGATGTTCTTCTGGTGATGTAGGTACCAAGAAACTTCCGGTTTCTTTGCCCACGGCCCTTCTGCCTTTGCCAATTTTGATGTTTTTGAGAAAGCACCATTCTTTAAAGCCTTTATAACAGCAGAAGGTATCCAGGCTATGTTCATTCTGACCATAATCATTTGGCTATTTTTGGAACAGTTTTTACTTCGGCTAGCAAAATCTAGACTAGGCTGTGATGCAAAGAAGAAAAAAAAAAAAAACCTGTCGTAATTGTAGTAATGGCTTTGAAATATCTCATCTAAGCCAACTTTACTCTCACGCCTCTTAAAAATTGCTAATCCCTTCAACTATTGGCAGTTCCATTTATTCAGCTCTTCTGATACATCGTATTTGCAGACTTTCCCCCCCCCGAGTTGATACAGATCTATGAAAACTGTGAAACAAAACTTCTCTGCCCGTGCAAATTACAGGGGCATTATTAAATTACCATATGTTCTAGATCAGAAGGTAAAAATAGTACAGCAGCCCAGGAAAACTTCTCAAGCCATGAAAGCGGACAGTTATTGAAATACAGATCAAGTGCTCAAGTCCCCCTTTCTCTTGCAGCAGTGGTCCCATTTAACATTTAAATATGTAATGTTAAGTTTACCATTTTTATTTTATGTTCATTTACAGGTATAACATAAACGTACACAGGCACCGCATTTAAGTATTGAGCTCCAAGTGTTATTTTATACTTAATTTTTCCAGAGCTGTTTCACTTTAAAAAAAGAAGAAACTTTCCTACAATTCTTAATCACGCTTGAGTGTGTATTAGCGAATGTGTAACGTGCGGCTGCTTTGCACACCCACATGCCCACTGCCTCCCCTTTTCTGATATCACACACCACACAAGTATAATAAACCATGTTAATATTTCATACCACCGTGAAATATGCTGGAGTATCAATTCAACATCTGCTGTCTTTAGGGTCCGGGAGTCCCGCAGAGACACTTCCAATTTGTAATTGAGTTCTATGCTGAATTAATCAGCAGTTTATCTTTTTTACTAAAATAACGTCTTCACCACTAACCCAGATTTACATTAACAATTTATGCCAAATTACCTGCCAAGGCAAAACTTATAAGATTCTAAGCTACCATCCAATAACATTCAGTCCTATATTTCATTTCTTGTATTTCTCTAACCGACATACAAGAAAAGTGGAAATCCATTGTTTAAGAGCTGCCGGCCTCTAACCACAGACAATCTCTGGATTCCTGACACAGAGACTTACTTCTGACAGTGAAATTCAGGGGGGCTTCCCCTCTTCTCCTGAAAGCCACTGTTCAGTAAGCGGTTATGAGGCAAAATTTTCACAAAATAATAGTTCCAGGATGGAATGAAATCAGTGAATAATAAAAGAGTTCCTCTTCTTTCTTTTCCCAAGGAGTTGAGGCAGTCCAGTCTTGGCCTGGCTTCCTTGAGTAACAAGAAAGGGACAATGCAGATAAAGGTGACATTTTTAGTGTCTTAAATTACGTCCCTGAGACCCTTAGCCCTTTGACCAATGTGGTAAGAGATGGATAAAGAAGTTCATTTTCTCTGTGATATCATGATATAGACTATTATATTAACAAATCTTCCTTTTAATTCTACTCATATAGTTGAAAGTCACGAAACACTTATTTCTAGTCAACACTGGAATCTAGCTCTTGCCTCTCTCTAATTAAAGACTTGCTGGTCACAAAGAAGCTACATTTTGCCTGCTGGATCTTTGCCACAGGTGCAGCAAGCAATATACTTTGTGAAATATTTCTCCTATACGGAATATCTCCCCCTGCCTTTCGCAGTTATAGGAAATATGTAAAGTGAAAACATTTCAAATGGGAACACCTGCTCCAAAGAAATGCATCACAAATAATTACCTATCTACCACAGAGTAAAATAATGCCTCCTTTTCAATGTACTCGGCCCACAGCTGTAGAAAGGATTTCCACCGTCATACAGAAGGGCCTCCTGCAATACCACCTCCGGACCGCAGCACCAAGTATAGTGTAATGCCTCGCATTCAGCGGGCACCCAATAAGTACCTGCTGACTGATTACATATTGACTTTACAAGAAAAGGAAATTCCGTGTGTACACAGCATAGTGTGAAAAAAATTTTGCACAGGAAGATTTCTGGCAGAAAAATCAACAAAGACTTCTCGAAGTCAGGAACCATGGAGCAGCATCTGTAGTACCTTCAGCAGCAGGCCTCAGAGATCTGGCGGTAGAGCACTTCAAATTTTACATAGGGTCACTTCTCTCAGATCTGCTGACTCATGAATTCTAGATGCCTGGCATCCAGAGGAATCCATTCCTAGCTCACTGGAGATTTCAGTAAACTACACCCTTCTTGCTGGGCCTCCTCCCATCTAATCCCCTTTTATTTCTTGAAACTAAATGGGAAGAATTAAGACACTCTCTAGAATTTCCTTTGCCCCTTCCCCAAAACAACCCCCACTTTGAACTTCAACTTGTATCAGAGGCAGAATAAAATGGCAAGGATGGAAACAATAGCCAGCCTACACCATTAACTGAGGCTCTGAAGACAGAGAGATACGGAAGACACACAGACTCAGCCAGACGAAAAGACATTGAAGCGGCCATTCCTAAGTCAGGTAGATGAAGGAATCCTATAGAATCAGAGGGAGTAAAGCAATTACTTGTGAAATTCCAAACTCTGTATAAAGGGAGCAAAGTCCTGCTCTTGAATTATCAGGAGAAAGACCAAAGAAAACATCCACCTGCCTTATAAAACACCACAAAAGGAAAAGGTCCAAGGGAATAACCTTAACTCAAGAAGTCCTTTCCTGTCTCTCCAAAGTTGGCTCAGTAGTGCTCGAACTCAGGAGAACAAACTCACTTTGTAAATGGGGGACAACTCAAAATACTGGGTCTGGTGAGAAGCTCTAACCATCAACAGTGTCTTCTCACCATCATCTATTCTAGAAGCTGAAAGTGATTCTCCAAATCACCCATAGAATCATTACACCAATTTCAGTATCTGATCATTTCTAAAATTAACTGTTTAACTCCACTGGAAATCACTACTTAACAATAATCCTACACTGGGCCCCTGGGATTATATTTTTGGGTTCTGACATCTCTTTTAAAAGAGAAAAAAAAAAAAACTAATGCTGGGGCATACGGGTGGCTCAGTCAGTTAAGTGTCCGACTCTTGATTTCGGCTCAGGTCATGATCTCAGGGTCATGGGATCAAGATGGGCACAGAGTCTGTCTGTCCCTCTCCTTCTGCTCCTCCCCCAGCTCATGCTCGATAGCTCTCTCTCAAAATAAAAATATAAATAAAATCTTAATTTAAAAAAACACCCTACTGTTTTACAACAGTAAACCTGTTTACTGTTTAAATACAACCAGAGAGAAACTTATTGAGGAAAAGTAATACATTAATTGATTGACCAATAAAGACGCAACTTACTACATCTAACGCACATCCAGAGACCTGGCCACTTTGGAAACCAGACTGAGGGTTCCTTAAAACGGTAAACACAGAGTTATCATATGACCCAGCAACCCCACTCCAAGGGACTGACAAGAGAAATGACAATCTATGTCCACACAAAAACTGGTACACAAATGTTCACAGCATCATTATGCATAACACCCAGAATGAAAACAATCCAAATGTCCATCAGCTAACAAACGGGTAGATAAAATGTGGTATGTCCACACAATGGAATATTATTTAACCATAAAAAGGAATGAAGTAACAATACATGCTGTAACATGGATTAAATATTATGAAAATATTTTTATTAAAGGAGCTTTCTGTTAAAAGAGCTAGTCACAAGAAACCCTGTATTGTTATGATTCCTATTACATGAGATGTCCAGAAAAGGCAAGTCTTTAGAGACAAAGGGGGACTAGTTGTTGCCCAGGGCTGGGAAGGTTGAGGGTACATGGGGATGACTTGCCGTGGGTACGGGGTTTCTTTTGAGGGTGATGAAAATGTTCTAAAATTGACTGTGGTGATAGTTGTGCAACTCTGAGAATATACTAAAAACCACTGAACTGTACACTTAAGAGTAGCTGAGTTGTACAGATGTAAATTATATCTCGATGAAGCTACTATATAAAAAAAAGGCATCCAGCATTTTTAGACTAGAGGAGTCAAAACATCCTGTGACATGTCACAAGTCAAAGAACTCACATTCTAACAGTATTTTTTCAAAGCTAGAGATAACAATAAGCAAAAACATCAGCACAGATCCTCAAAACCATTTAATAAGAAAGAATTTTGGATCTAACTATATATTTTTTCCCAGACATACGTAAGATACCTAAACAGATGTAGCAACCAAACAAACATAACCTTAAAATCTAAAAATCTGGAAAAGTGTGTCAAGTTCAGCTCATTAAGCTGACACCCATTAAAGTGCAACAAGAAAAAGTCTTAAACACCATCAATATCAATACAGACAGAAAAACCATTGTTTATGAGAGCTATCGAAGGTCAGGTTTTTTTTTTTTTTTAAATTTTGCATTTACTTAAAACTCCGTTTGATGCCAACAGGGTTCAAGTCGCACAGGAAGGTGCTTCAGCTCAACACTGATAGTCCTCCTTGATCTCCATTGTCTGCTGTGTGGGTTCCGCCAGCAACCCTCCCAGCGAGTGGTCACCTTCCTATGGAGTCATTAAACCTCTGAATGTCAGCTGGTGGGATTAGCCAGCAGCTTCCACACCTGAGCCCCCGTGGCAGGGACAGAGGCATTTGGATCAAGATCACTAATGAATACAGAATTCATATGCCGCTTGTCAGGGCTCCTGAGCTCAGAGTCGCACAGATGCAACCTAAATAAGACGGAGGACAGAACAATTGTTGACGAAGATTAAAAAGTTTTGGCAGTTGAGGGAAAAAAGAGCACCTCATTATTCAAATGTGATAGTCTTGCTTATTTTTTTTTATTTTTGTTCAAAATGGACAAATGCCATTCACCAATATTTAAGGACTTCTTGGTCTCATTACTAAATTTGAAGAGGTCTATGCCATCTGAACATAAGCTATATAGAGAAAACAGCTCTCTTGTGAATATCTGAAAACTTTGGGGGGAAACCAATCAAAAGGTATTTGGGGTGAAGGAGGGTTAAAAGGATGAATTCAGCGGATTCATCTGATGAATTCAAAGAGAAGAAAAAAACATTTTTCACAGCCAAGTGACTTTTTTATATCTCCCAATATCTCTGTATTTCCTTGTGTCTTTCTATTCCAGGGCCCCTTCCGATCGCTGGGCTCACCGAAGAGGCTTGCGCACCTCCACTGACATTCGTTTGGCTTCCTCATCAGAGAGAACAGCCCAAGTAGCCCAGACCTCAGCTCACCTGGAATAAGATGCCTTCCCCACTCTACAGGCAATCGGAGGTCTAGCAGAGAGGCAGGATGGCACAGTGATGGATCACACCGGAGCACTCTAAAGCCAGACTGACCAGGAGTCAGTGACTCCCATCGCTCATAGCTGTGGGACCTGGGGCAAGGTATCTGACCTCCCCACAGCCTCCTGTTCTTCTCCACAAAATGGGGCTAACAAAGTTGAGACCTGGCACAGTTACTGAAGGGTAAAGGAGAGACTGCCGAGGAAGCTGCTAGAACAGAGTCCGCTGCATTGTACCAGCACGCCACAAGCACCAGCTACCGCGGTTACTGTATCTTCAATACCTCCTCCCCCATCCTTGCAAAAAGCCAAATACTTCCACAGCCTCTGGTGTGTGTTACACTGGCTTCCTCTACTGCCACTATGACCTCTACACCGGTCTGTCTCAGATTTTAAGCTTTCGGATGGAAGAGAAGGTTCCCATCTGTCTATATTACACTATCATCTCCAAGCCTGATGCAAACACGGATGACTGTACTAGTTGCTGCTATGGGATGTTTGCATCCTGCTGCTGAAGGACTGAAAAACAGGAGCAGCCACCGTATTTTAGAGCCAATTTCGTGCGAGCCACCATCTTAAGGTGTTTCACAGACCACATAGAATCCTGACAGCAACCTCCAGGCAGGTCTCTGAATCCCCATCTTCTAGACAAACAGTCTTGGGTCGTGGCTCGCCCGGAGTCATGCCACAAGAACAGTGGAAACAGACTCACAGCCCAATCCTCTAGCTCCTAAGCTCCCATTCCCCTTTCCACCTGACCACACTGAACCCGTGCTCTCTATTTTCCTTTGGGACCAGTCTCTGTGCCAAGCTGAACAAATTCTTCTTTTTAATCAAAATAATGCAGCTCTCTTAACACTATTGTCCATCTCGCAAAGCAGAGACGAATCTGCAACTTCAGTGTCTTGCTACTACCAGGCTTAAAACAAAAACAAAAACCCACCGCAGTTACTTCGAAGATGTGCTGTCACGACACCACATAGGTATGAACTCTTTCATTATTTAAAGTGGATCTATCGCTGCCCGGAATGACAGATTAATTCTGTTTCTTCGATAGCTAGGTGTTTGGCATCACGTCTGCAAGGTAACCACAAGCCTTTAGGGCGAGAGATGCTCACATCTTTAGCAATCTATAAGGGCTTCTCTAGAGGCCAGCACTTGCCGCGCGATGAAATATGACTCCATAAATCAGACGGCTGAAGTGGCACTTGTACACGTCACCATCTATCTTCGTGGCTTCTCTCTGAAGGGTAGAGGCTAAGAGCTCATCCCTCAGTATTGTGACCAGAGAAAGGACCATCACAGTTGGCACTGACTAAGCATGTGCTACTTAAAACTGAAGACACACTAAGACTAGGGGAAAAAAAAAAAAAGATCCTGCTGGTGTTAGCACGCCTCAGGCAGTGGTAGAAGCTTCAGCAACTCATCTTCAAAAGGCAGAGAGCCAGAGCTCTAGAAACCTGCAAAAATTGGCTAAGCCTGCAGTCTTCATTTCTTTAAGTTGAGCATCTTCAAAGTCTAGAATTCTAACTGTAGGGCACAGCAGCTGCCACTGCAGATCTGATCCTCTCCGCTTTTGGCAGCTCTCAACTTGAGATTCTAGCAAAAGAATTTTTCAAGTTGCTATTATTGCCTGTCATGGATTTATAAATATTGTGCACTATCTGCTGTGGCATGGCTCTCATGGGACGCCAGAGCATGCCAAATGCATAACAGAATGAAAAACAGTTTCTATTCTTCAAATAAATGCTAATTTTTTTTAACTGTGCTCACACGATGTGTTTGGTGACCAACTTCAATAGTACAGAATATGTATCAGAGACGGGGAAAAAAGCTGATTGTCTTTTCCAGCAGCATTCAGCTGCTACTTTCATTAAGCTTGTTTAATTAGATTCCAGATGCTAATTTGCAAGTCGATACCAGAGGGTGCAGGACAGTTTGCCTTTGAATCGTCTCCCTGTGATGTCAGGGTCCTGCCGCACACCACTACCCTTCAGCGGCCCTCGCGCGCTATTCTGACAATTAGTGCAAAGAGGGGACAGTATTGATCTTGACAGACTAAATATTAATCTTCTACCCGTTTTAATGAATTATAATCGTCAAGAGTTTAAATTTCTCACTGGACCAAATGAAAACATTCCTCCTTACAAAGAAACAGGATGGAAGGAAGACTAACGTAAGTTATCTGATGGACTCCCTTAATTCCCTTCCTGCCTGAAATTCCAATCTGCTTTTACGTGAGCGATTTTAGCAATTTTCGAGATACCTTCACAAAGCTAACACCATATTCCTGGGTATTTTGGTCAAATTCCTTAAACTTAACTGGAAAATGGACTCAAAGGGCCACAGTGTGGTTATCACTAGTTTCCTGGTAGCCAGCCTATGGGTGACAACCAGGATCGGGGGCTTAATTCTTATGCTAGCTCTAACAATAGGGGGAAGAAAAAAAAAAGAAATCTAGGGGAATGGCTCCGTGCGATCCAGCATCACCAAAAACAAACCTCTCATATAACTGACCCCTTGTCATCAGGTCAACTTACACATTTCCAAATCCACTCTCCTGCTAATACATAGCAAATAAGCCCCTTTGCTGATAAAAATAAGGCGAGAGATTTATCAGAAGTAATGCAACTTCTTCTACCTTCATTTCTATCACAGCTGAGTATTATCAACAGTAAAGGTGAAGTTATCAAACTGTATCAAAGGAGGGTTAGGCTGGGAACGACTAAGTGAAGCTGCTTCTGACACCTTTTTATCCACTTGCTTAACAAACACTGGTTGAATGCCTCCCGCACAGCAGTCAGCACGCTAGGTGCAAGGCAAGAAAAGGAAGCAGCAGCACAGCTCCTACCCCTGCAGGACTTCCAGGCTAACCGTTAAGGACAGAAGGACAAAGTGAAAATTCCAAGACCACTGAGGGCAGGGGCAGGGTCACAGCCGGGTGAAGATCCGTGGAGACTGTCAGGACTTTTAACCTCACATGGTTAGCTGGCAGTTTCTCGGCTGAGGCAACCTTCAGCCGCGGCTTTCACCTGAGGCAAGTCACTGGCTCGGATAACCTGAAACAGCAGATGCCTGTCTTAGCCATTCACGAAGCCCCGCTGGGTTTCCCTGTTTGCTTTTTGGCCCATGATTTCCCAGTGCGCATGTGCCCTTTGCCCATCTTTGGTGTTGCCTGTGTACCTAAGGGGGTGTTTGCTCTGCTGACTCTGCCTCAGTGCTGTGTATCACTTGAGAAGTGTAGAGTTATCTTCCTTGGTTATCTCAGAAAAACGAGCAGCACTTTCCAGATCCGAAGAAGAGAAAGTCCCCTCCATTTCCCAGGTGGTTTTTGATGACTCAGAGTTTGCTTTAGGGCAGGGTTATCCTGTCTCAGCTCAGCACATACGGAACATGAGCTGAAGAACAGAAACGGTGTCATGGCCTCTGCCCTCAAGGCTCTCCCCCTATCAAGGGCAAGTGAGGGAGATGTCCCCCAAACAGCCATAAAACAATGAGACACATGAGTACAACGGAGGACAAGGACACAAACAAATGAAGAAGCCACGCAGGCACCGCGGGCTGACACCAGCAGGGAGGACTCAATGACGAGCAAGCACATCCCGTACGGAACAACAGCCAGCTGGCAAGAGGGGCCATGGGGGACGGAGCGAGACGGAGCCCTAGGTTTCCCCAAGTTTAATACTCGTACCCCCGAGATGGCACACGATGGCTGACACATGAATACATTTTTTATTTATACTAATAGCGTGTACTCACGTTCATGTGTCTCAGGGAAAAAAATAACCAGTGCATCAAACCCAGGACTTCACAGATATATACTATATTTAAAAACAAAATTTAAGGGGCGCCTGGGTGGCTCAGTGGGTTAAAGCCTCTGCCTTCGGCTCGGGTCATGATCCCAGGGTCTTGGGATCGAGCCCCGCATCGGGCTCTCTGCTCAGCGGGGAGCCTGCTTCCTCCTCTCTCTCTCTCTGCCTGCCTCTCTGACTACTTGTGATCTCTGTCTGTCAAATAAATAAATAAATAAAATCTTTAAAAACAAAACAAAACAAAACAAAATTTAACTTAAAGAGGTGAACTGAAGTGGTTGTAGGGAAGAAGAGAAAGGGAACTGACAAAAGAAATGAATTACAAACACCAAGATCTACTGTACAGCTAAGATCCATGCATTTTATTACATGTAAATGGTATCTCAATTTACAAAATAGTGAATTAATTTATTAAAAAATTTCTCAAGAAAAATAATAGTACAGGGGTCACCTGGATATGGCAGAAACCTTAAATGTGATGTCAAATGACAAGCTCAATGCTATCCTAATCCTGTCAATAGAAATTTGTGAACCACACAGATAGTTTTAAATTTTCTAGTAGCTACATCTGAAAAAGTAAGAATAGGGGTGCCTGGGTGGCTCAGTCAGTTAAGTGTCTGATTCTTGGTTTCAGCTCAGATTGTGAGATCAAGCCCCACGTCAGGCTCCATGCCCAGTGCCGACTCTGCAAGGGATTCTCTCTCTCCTCCCCCTCCACCCCTCCCCCTAACTCATGCTCACACATGCTCTCTCTCAGGTGAATAAGTAGAATCTTAAATAAATATAAGTGAAATTAAATTTTAATAATTTGTTATTTAAGGGCGCCTGGGTGGCTCAGTGGGTTAAGCCTCTGCCTTCAGCTCAGGTCATGATCTCAGGGTCCTGGGATCGAGTCCCACATCAGGCTCTCTGCTCAGCAGGGAGCCTCCTTCCTCCTCTTTCTCTGCCTGCCTCTCTGCCTACTTGTAATCTCTCTCTGTGTGTCAAATAAATAAATCAAATCTTTAAAAAATAATAATAGTAATTTGGTATTTAACCCCATATACCTAAAGTAGTACCGCTTCAATATGCAATGAATACACACATTATTAATGAAATATATACATACTTTCTAAAGCTTTATTTTAGAAAGAGAGAGCATACATGTGTGCCCATGATGGGGAGGGGCAGAGGGAAGGGAGAGGGAATCCCAAGCAGACTCCCCGCTGAGCACAGAGCCCAATGCAGGGCTTGATCTCACAACCCTGAGATCATGACCTGGGCTGAAACCAGGAGTTGGACACTTAACTGACTATGCCATCCAGGTGCCCCAGTGAAATATATTTTAAAAAATTTTTGTACTAAGTCTTTAAAATCTGATGTGCATTTTCTACTTAACGCTCTCTCAAGTCAGACTAGAAACATTTCAAACGCTCAATAGCTACATGTGGTTGCTGGCTACCATAATGGACTATGAAGCTGAAGATAATGAGAACACAATAAAGGTTTTTAAGGAGACAGAGACTTTCATCCAACAAATACTGCAGTCTAGGACTAGCACTTCCAAAGCACAGGGCTGTGGGAGGGAGGGACAGAGGGAGGGCAGGAGGAAGGTAAGAAAGAAAGAAAAGGGGGGGTGTACTATGAGCTACCTCTAATTGATTTGTTCTAACAATAAAGCCAAGAGTTTGTTTAATAAGTCTGGACTAAAAATTACTGTTTGGCAAAGAATATGTAATTATGATAGCCTGAAACTGTCCCTTTCTTATGCAATTCCCCGTGAACTGTGCAGCAGCTCCTGTCCTGGCAATCCACGTAAGATCTGAGAGGCAGCAACGCTCTCCTGGGTTTGTGTGTGAGACACGTCCAGAATCCTTTCTCATACTGGAAGGAAATAAGCAGATTTAGCCATCCAACCCTGCAGTCTCCAAAGAGGTGAGAAAGAAAAGTCATGGAGGACCTCTTGTCACAGAAAGACAGAAAGCCTTCCTGGAAAGAAGGAAAATAAAGATGGGAAATCTGAGACCAAATGTCTCCACAAGTTCTATGCAAATGCGGAGCCAGAAATGACACCCTGACGAATTCTCTTTCACAACAAAGAAGTCATTAAAACTCATCCTCTCAACTTCACCAGCCAGACTCAGCCTCCCACTGAAAGCGCATCATTTAATCTTCCCCCCAAAAAGCAAGGTGGCCAGTAGTTAGCGGTGTGGTCTTTACAATAAATTCTTTTGGTACCTATCAACGACCCCGTACATTTTTTAAGTATTATCTCCTGACAGTTGTTATATTATTATGTACCAAAGAAGCAGGTACTACCTTCTTTACAATAAAGCCATTGTGTTCACTCTCAGTCTGCGTCAAGTTTCAACAACTTCCGTAACCAAAACCAGTCACGTGAAATTGTAAAATTAATCAATCAATCTGAAATGGGAATTTGGCCAGGCGATTTCAAGGTCTCACAGCTGATACAGAACATCAAGTGGTCTGAGCGGCATATAAAATTGATCTAAGGACCACATTCTCCAGACTGATGATACCACAAATCTTATTGAAGGGATGATCACATGTCCCTTTACCTCCTCAAATCACATCAATATTAAATTCACGGCCTTTGAATCACTTCAAATCCAAACTCTGAATAATGTAAAATTACTTTAGCAGAGTGTTAAGTCACTTTTAATACACCTCATGCTTTCAACTTTTTCTGCAATTCTCATTCGTCTCTAACATATGGAGGTTCCAATCAATTGGAAATACACAAAGCTCTCAAGAAAATTTGAAAAGATTAATGTGGTTTAAAGGAGGGCTTGACATTACTGAGGTGGTTTTCTTTTTCTTTCTTTCTTTTTTTTTTTCCTGAGGCGATTTTCTAAACAAAAATCATCAGAGTCTTTCCCCCCATACCTTCATTAGTTCTAATGGATACGTGAAGCCTCAGGAACTTCTCTCCTTTAGACTGAAGACTGGGAGACCTTTTTTTTTCTTTTTCTTTTTCTTTTTTAAGTGACCTAGTACATCTTATTCTTCCTCTGTACTTAAGAACCCCAAACAGAAAATAATGCTGAGATAGGAATAAATTTTCACACTGAGAAATGAGAAGAGAATCCTAATCTCATTTACAGTTGATACCTGGACCTGTTTACTATTCTTAATTGGAGCAAGACACTATTATTTTTACTACAAAACACCCAGCTAAATCCTACCTTTGGTCATAGGTTTTAATTCTGGCAGATGTCCAAGAAAGGAGAGCAATCCAGCCATCAGTGACCAAGTCATTTATGTGTGCTAACCTCATACACCAAAGGCAGAGAGAAGCTTCTGGCAGAAAACCCCCGTCCTGGTTGGGCAGCATCCACAACCCTACATCCTCTGGCTCTCAGGGCACTTGGCCCAAACCTAAAGGGCAGAGAGAGCTTCAGAGTTCCAATGACAGCTGGTGCTCCAAAGACAACGAGCTGGTGGAACAAAAATGTTTAAATATGCAATCTCCTCCAAAGACGATTAGGCATAAAGCACTGTCAGAAAGTAATTCCCAGAGACATCCTCTGGTATCTGAACAGAACAATACTGCAAAGGCAGAAACAGCAGATGCCTACATATTAAAGAATAGGGTAAACCACTCATAAACAGCCTACTAATTGTTGAAAACAAATTGCTATGCACCATCACAAAATTAACAGCTATCAAAAAACCAAGAGCAGACGAAGGCTGACTTCACAGGACCTCTGTGTCCACAGCTGGCTGAGCGACAGGGATAAGCACGGCAGAGAAATAACGTGGTACCATCAAGTACCCAAGCACACTGAACACCCCTTCGAAAGTGACAACGGAAGACCGGTGGGTTTGTTCCTGGAGATCTAGGGGGTGGGGAGGTTGCCCAATGGGGAGGGGACATCTATCACTAAAGCAGACAGGTGGGATGCCATTCAGAAGGTACGACCCTCCCCTACCACCAAAGAAAACAGAACAAAGGATCTCTTACAAATAGACTCGCGCCACTAGATCCGTCACCCTCTGAGAACACTCTACTACACATACGAATCCTGTCCCCCTCTTCTTCCAGATGCAGAACAATCTATAGGGGCTTTTTAAGCTGCTTCCATTTTCAGACCAGGTCTGTGTGTCATGCAAAGACCTAGTTTCTCTATTCTCAGTGAGAAAACAAAACAAAAAAAAAAACCTCGTCACTTTGAGATACTGAGACACAGAGAGCCAAGTGCACAGCACAACACCCACGCTGCAGCAGCATCTGCAGCCAAGAAGATTCCAGACAGCCCAGAGGCCAAGGCGGAAGGCTGACCAGTACTGGCTCCCCAAGCCTGGGGGAGGGCACAGCAGGGCCACTCCGAAATGAAGCTCTCCCAACCAACCGGTCTTCTCAGCAAACACGGCGACCTGTGCCAAAGAGCATTCCAGCTAACAACAGTGCTGTACAAGCTTTGGAGGAACCAGCCGTCAGTTTGCCAATGTCCGACACACAGCTGGAAAAACCTGTGACAGAGAAGAAAACTGCAGGGACTTACGTACCTCCATATCTGGCCTAAACTTATCTTCAAACACAGCCATTGCTGCCAAGGAGCCAGAACCTGAAAGAAAAAGATGCACCTTTAGTGTTATCTACCCACTCCGGCTTCTCCCTCCAAGTTTACTTCGGGGCAGCAAAAATGGCGCACCACGCCCGGTGTCCCACCTGAGCACAGTGTCAATATTAATCCTCTAGGGCCACATCCACCAGGTAAACAACGCTCCTCCAAAGCCTGAGATCATACTTACCACCATCTCGGGCAAACCTGCAACCGGCCCTACTCTCACCACTGACAGGAGTAATTGTAAATTAGTCACAATAAAATGCTGAAGCAGGAAAATGAGCTTATGGAGAATTGGTATTTTTTCAAAAAGTGGATGCCACATAATTTCATACATGCTATGCCGTGAGTCTTGTGCTTCACAACTGTGCCTTGGCAGGCCGCTGGGTATAGTGCTAAGTACCAAGCCCGTTAGAAAGAATAGATTGTTTTAATGAGCTGGCCCTGGTAGAGTCACCTTGACACTCGGGGAAGACACTACGGCACCAGCAATGGTAATAGGACGGAGAGCCGCAGCCACGAGGTTATTCCAGCTTCCACTGTAAAACACTTTATTATGTGGCATTTATTTGGAGCTATTATTTTTAGTTCGTACTTTGAAGAGTAACAGCTGAGTAGACAAAATGACAGACAAAGAAACAAAAATTTATTATCACAATAGCAAATGGCTGAAAGGTTATGCTGCATAGATATTAAGAGACAGCAGATATCCCCTACAAAAGTAGGCTATAAACGCGTTACAAATAAGTGTGGGCTCCCTTTGAATGGATGTAAAAGGCAGCTCAGCACTATTTGAAAATTTAAACTTGCTTTGTTCAGAAACCAGAGAATCTTTAGAAAACCATCATCTTGTCTTTACAGGGTCCTGCAATATTTCAGGATACTCTACTTTTGGAGAGAGGATAGAGTTGCCCACAATTTTTTACTCCAATTAGAAGATTTTTTTGGCATTTATTACTTTTTAACTTGTTTTGCATAACACTATCTATTTAGCTGGGTCACAGAGAAAACCATATTTTCTATTTAAAATGATTTGTGTACATCGCTTGACCACCTCAATGGTTTTAGCAAAGGAAAAAGGCAGCGATTAAACAGTTTCAAATGAGGTGTCCTGCTGATTTTATCAAGTCTGCTGAATGTATAATGAAAAAGGAGAAGCTGACAGCCACGCTGCATTGAGAAAATACAGACTACCTTCTCTGAACCATTTAAGGAGGTCCAATTATAGATCAAATTTAAAGGGTAGAAACAGCAGATTTACAGACACAAATCAATGAACATGGTAATCCCGACGAATATGACAGATACTCCTGTTATGGAATATTGCTGTGGTTGAGGATCATTACCTTCACAGCACTGGATACATCACATCTAAAGCAGTAGGAAGCGTCAAGTGTAGACCGGTATTACAAGCAATGACTATTCATTTAGGCTTGGGAGCAAAAGGCAACCCCATTTTCCCCTCTTACCATTTTTTCTCCTTTAAAGAAAAAGGGGGGGAATCTGAAGAGATATTAAAAACCCTTTGGAAAGGAGCTAGAAATTAAGCAGCTATAAAACCAGTGTGCACCCAAATAAAACCAGCACAAAAGCAAGAGCAAATTCACCAAAGCCAAACCTTTGAATTTCGTTAATAAATGTGTCCTTGAAAATCTGAAAACAGAGTCAAAGTCCACCAATACTTTGTGAGTCACACATTTACTCTGAGATTCGGGGATCAAGAGGAAAAAGTAAGTGTCTGTTCTAAGACACAGGTGAGAACTAATCTCGGACTTAGTGAAAAAACAAGCTGGTTGTGTGTGGAAAACAAAGGACAGCTGTCATGAAGAAACAAGAAAACTGCAAATAAGGAAAGCTCAGGAAAAAACACTTCTAGATACAAATGCTCCCGCAGAGTGCCCAACAGCAGGCTTGCCTTATCCAGTCTCGGTCCCAGAATCTCCCTCTGAAAAGCCAAGGGTAAATGTACCAGAAGCCTGAAATAAACATTAAAAAAAGACAGGGGAGGGTGGGTAACCTAAGAGCAAACAACTTTATGGAAAATTGTAATCAATTATTTTAAAAGAGAAAACCAAGCTTACCATAAAAGACATTCTTCCTTAGAAATTCAGAGCCCTGTTCTTTTCTCTGGGGCCATCCTTTCTTTGGCAGTTCACCATAAATAAGTTAATTTTACTCTTATTTTTCCTGGGCACATATATTTCCTTCTGCTTAGCTTATAATAATTCTTCCTTTATCAAAAAAACCTTTGTCTTTTTCCCTGCTTAGAACAATGCTACAGACAAAATTTCTGTAAGTGGAAATTATATACTAAATCTAAACTCTTGGAACAAAAAGTGTCTGTCCAGAGTGGGGATGCTTCTCACACCATCAGAGACTGATTTTTTTTTTTAAGAGCTGGAAGGTGCCAGCCAGGTAAATGAAGAAAGGACACAGGGGTCTTTATTACATTGTACTTCCGCTTCCCCTTTCCCACCACCCCTCAATACACAAACTCCAACCTATACAGCACGTGCACGATGTTGAGAAGTTTTCTGGAAAGCGGAAGCTTGCTAAACTGCCTGATTCTGCTGCTCCTGAGATCAAAGATAAGCAGACTCCAAATAAACTTGAAAAGAAAGGGAAATTCAACATTAAAAACAATTTCTAAGTCACTTGCAAATTAGCTCCTGCTCCTGGCTTTTTAGGAAAGGAAGACTCTGGCGCCCCCTTCTCAGAAATACGTGGAAGTGCTAGGAGATGGAGTAGCTCTGACTTGTCCACAGGTTTCCAGGAAACCCTGAGCGCGTGTCTAGGTAGAACACTGAAGCCGGAATTTCAAATAGTTCTGCAACTGCCCGAAGAGGTAAAAGAACAAGACGCAAATCCTCACATAGTTTCAAGGCAATGCAGCTGGGGGAAGGAATGAGGAACTGGCCACTAAAAAGAAAAAAGGAAGGTGAACTCGACGAGACCAGTATTCTTTAGTCATTTCACTCAGGCTTCCTAGGTGTTTCCGTGCCACTTAAAACCGTATGCAGTAAACCACCTGGCTAGTGCCACACTAGTACAGCAGCCGTGACACCTACAAAATGTTTAGATATTCTATCCCGTTTTTTCCTAAAGATTCTATTTATTTATTTGAGAGAGAGAGAGAGAAAGAGCACAAGAGAGGGTAGGATCAGAGGGAGAAGCTGACTCCCTGCTGAGCGGGGAGCCCAATGCAGGACTCAAGTCCGGGACTCCAGGATCATGACCTGAGCCAAAGGGAGTCGCTTACTGACGGAGCCCCCCCAGGCGCCCTTATATCCCACTTTTAAGCCACAGTAATGCCCTGAGACATTCCATGACTTTGGCATTGACTTAAACCAATCTGGCACTTTCGAACCCAAAACCAAGGCAAAAAATCATGAAGGAACATTTACCCTGATTCTCTATTCCAAAAATAAAGTCACCTCAGACAGTTGGTCAGAACTCTCTGGTTTTCCATTAAGGAAGAAATGAACAGAAAAGCAGGAGACAGCGTACACCGGCCTCTGCTCCAGACGGCGGCATATGCTTTCCACAACCGCAGGATGGGCTCCAGGAATAAGGGGTGTGAGGCCTGCCCTCAAAAAGCCCAGCTAATGGTAGGGAGGAGAAGGCAGCCAAGGAGGAAGAAAGCAGAGCACTTCGTGGAGCACCCACTCCCTGCCATACATCACGTCAGGCCATTTAACCGTCCCACTGCATGATAAAGCTTCTCGTCTAGCGTTACAGGATTCAGAAGCGCAGGGCAGGAGGCCTGTCCCAGGTGTGACTGGAGACAGTCACTCTCTCATGCCACAACAGTTCAGAGGAGATGCATGATCTTCCATGACCCGGGCTCTGTCTCCCTTGACCCCCTCCTCACACTTGAAACCCCACCAACATAAAATCGGGAATAATTTCCTAAATTATACCATTTCAAGCCAATCCCCCCTTGGCCCAGGCTATGCCCTTTGCCCCCACTGCCAGTCCACAGAACTCCTAGGCGCCCTTCAAACCCCAGCCGAGAGAGTACGTCTTCCCACGAGCCTTCCCTGACCAAGCCCCCTGAGAGGTTATCTCTCTCCTCTCTGCAACACGTCCGTCCTTTCGTATCTGGGTCTCGGGCACACAGCGAGCACTAAACAGAAGCTGCTGAATTAAGCTGGGCTGATTTCAGGACAACTGTCCAAATGAAGGAGCTGGGGAAAACTCTGAGCTGGCCCTGAAGGCGTGACGATAGCACTAAATGCCTTGATAAAGTGGGCAAGAACATTTATTGCCTAATTTGCCATACTGGGATGAATATAAGACAAAGTCAAGTGTGCAGCAAGTTCAATGTTCAAAAGGGGGGGGAAAAAAGGCTTTATACCCACAAAACCATGTCATATTGTATGTCCTAGTCTGGTCCAAACCTCTGTGATCCCAAAGGAGTAAAATGCCCTCCGTGGGTTCCTGCATTTTACTACCACAACCTCGTCTCATCAGTAGTTTTCATGTAGCTGCTCCTTAGCAACCTCCACCAAGTCCGCCTTTTTCAGCCCACCCACAGTTGCTGAGTAGCCAGTGTTGTTTCCAGAACAAAGCTCTTTAAAACAGAAAAACAAGGAGAAATCAGTGACCAGCATTTAGAACGATGACGGTGCGGGACACAGTGGCGGCTACCCAGCTATCCACCGGCTCACCTCCCACACCCGCTGTCCTTCCCTAGCTCACCGCCTACCACAACCACTCCAGACCCCGGAGCCCCACACCAGCCGGACTGTGCACAGAGACCGAGATGGAGGAAGGAGATGCAACTCAGCCCTCTTCCACCCGAGGGCCAGGAACCACCCCGCACGCCCCGACCCACTGTGGCCACCAGCCGGGCACCGCCTCAGCCTGGCTGCTCCTGTTCGGGGGCCATTCAAAGAATTCCTCCCACAGCAGATGCCCTGCGGGGTCCCAGAAAGGTCTGCACCCCATCTTTATCAGGGACTGAGTCACTTCAAGATGACAGTGCACGTCGCCCACGCTGCTGACCTCCAGGAGAAGGGGGTCCCAGCAAAAATGCCACAAGGGGCCACAGCTCCAACCAATCTTGTGAAATGAATTATCTGCTCTTATTGATAGCAGGCCACTGGCTTAAGGAGCAGTAGGGAGAGACCAACTCCTGTAAACAATGTAAAATATATGCCCTGAAACTCAAAAAGAGATGTACAGCATGTAGGACATTAATAACTAAAAAGAGTCACAGATATGCCAATCTGGCAACAGAAAAAAGGACACAGCAGTTGACAAAAAGGAAAAAATGCACCGGCCTGTACACATTTTAAAATGCTGTTCAAGGTCACTAGTAATCAGAGAAATCTGAATGTAAATTAAAGACCTTTGTTTTTTCTTTTTACATTAACAAAGATTAAGAAGAATACTACCCAGGGCTGTAGTGTAGTGAAAAGGAAAATCTAACACACTTGTAGAAGCAAAAATGAATAGAACTTTTCTAACCGGCAATTTAGAAACATCAATCAGAAAGCATAACGGTATACATCCCCCCCCAGCAATTCCACTGCTAGAGAGTCATTTTAAAGAAATAAATGGGTGAGTATGCAAATTATGTATATAAAAAGATCACTGTTTAGATTAGCAAAAAAAGAAAAAAAAAACTAGAGGTAAAGGTCCAACAATCAGATGAAAGGAAAAAAAACCAAATTATTATATATACGGTCATTAAACATGACAATACTTTTTTGGCAATGAGAAGATGCCCATGTTAAAACATTCAATAGGGCAAAAACATGTTCAAAAGCAGTTATTAACACCTAAGCTTAGAGGATAAAGATTCTACAAATCTGGAAAAACCATAAGTCAAAACAGTACGCTTCAGTCTGGGTGGTACTATTTGGTTTACTTATAGTTTCTTATTTTTCTTCAAAAGACCATGCATTACCTGCAATATTTTAAAGCATAAATTTGCAGAAAATAAGAATTTGCCATGGTACAGGGATGAAAAATTAAAAAGAAAAAGAAAAAGACCCAAGACCTCGCCAGCCGTCACGGTCGTGCTGCTAACGGCGGCAGTAGGCAGCTCGCTCCTGAAATTTGTATATAGGAGCCTGAAGGTCAACCCACGCACGAGTCAACAGTTCCAAGGAACGACAGCAATCAATCATCACAAACAAATATACACACCATGTCTTTCTACCACTGTCCTTAGGAGGGCTTCCTTCGGATGGTCTGAAACGTAAAAAGCCTCTTAATAATGAAGTCCTTTAAGCAGATCAGCCCCAAGCCAGATCCCACTTCTCCAGAAGTCTATGCTGTGGCACACAAACTACTAAAGAGACCACAATGAACACCGTACACAGAGCGTTTAAGAAATGTCAAAGCAGAGTTCATCGGCTCTGTCTGCTCTTCAGACAGGGCAGGTCTGAGAAGTCCCACCTTACAAAATGGGAGACAGTCTGGGAGGTAAGAAACTTGCCCAGATCACATAACCAATGATTAGCAAATCTGAGACTGTGAACCCATATCATTTAGCATTTAAAAAGCATCTGATGTTCCTTCCATTCCACTGTGTTGCCTCCTAAGTAGCAAAGTCAAATGCCTGAAATCAAGATTATCAAGTGAACACAGAAACAGCTTTATTTTCTTAGCTCCCCACCATAAAAAAAGCATGCTTTCTAAATTGCTTTTTCTTCAGATTTCAGGAGAATGATTAGCACGCATCTGGGTATGGTTAATTTGTGTTGTTTTGCTCGGAAATTCAAATGAGATTGGGATTTTAGTTAAATGTTCTAAATGATTTAACAGATGCCATTCACTGCTTAGCAATACCACTCAACTATCTGTTCTGAGTATTTATCTTAAAATAGTCCCATTCAGAAAATATTTTTAAATAAAAAAGAACACTGAAATTAGTCTCCATTTTCTAAAACCCCTGAAGGTACTTCTGATCTTAGCTTATCAGCACTAGTAGTTCAGTTTGAACTTAACTTTTTCGGAGAGAACAACCCAACTCAGGACAAAATCTGAAATGTATCAAGAAAATTGTACCATCTAAGATATCACTTTTACCTGTTCCATATACTCAAAAACACCTGCATTAATATGGCTTGAGGACAGAAGGGTTAAAAAAAAAAAAAAAGAAAGAAAACATGAACCACGTATTTTTATAGTGTTCACTCAAGTACTAAATCAAAACTTAGCAATTCTAGAATCTATGTTTTTAGACATATACTAAAGAAACGATAAAAGACTAAAATAATTTTCTAAAGCCCACTGCTCTAAGTCAAATTTCTAGAAGGAACTGAAGGCCAGCAGGTAGAAATTTGCTTTTATTCTAGTAAGGTCCATGCTCACAAACTCCCAGACTGGAAAAGGGGAAAGCATATATTGGGAGCCTTTCAGGTCCCAGGCCCTGAACTCAAGTGAGGTAGGAATTTCCTCATTCTACAGACCAGGTAACGCAGGCTCAGGTAGTGAAGGCAGTACAGTCAGTAGGGAGGGAAGCCAAGATCCAAACCTAGGCCTCGTGGCCAAGATCCAAACCTAGGCCTCGTGGCTCCAGGCTTTAGAAGGGCAACTTCCCATTCATTCCTTCCAACCAATCATCCCAGGAGCCCAGCAGGGGGCAGGCTCCGGGCACACACTGCTGTGCAGGAGGGGGCACAGTCTGGGGTCATCCTCCAGCCCAGCACTGAGGTGCTCGGAGCCCTGCAAGCCGCGCCAGGAGGCACCGCCACCTCAAGAAGAGGGCGACGGCCTCCCAGAAGCAGCACTCCAGCAACCCACCCCGCCAGCCCCAGCTTCTTCCCCCATGAGAGGGGGAGAGGACAGAACGTGCCTTCCTCACTGGAGGGGCTGGGCAACCTGCAGGGCATGACACACAGAAATGTCGCACGCAGAATGTCGGGCACAGAGTGAAAGCTCAATAAAGGCTAGCTACTGTAATTACACTAAGACAAAGTCTCCGTCCTCCAGGAGCTGTTTTATATCATCATTCTCAACAAGTTCCAGGGCTGGCAGTTTTAATGGAAACTGAGGTCTTCAAAATTTCTTTTCTCAAAGTCACGAAGTTCTGACAGGCAGCAGGAAATGGATTTCTATTGCTTTTCCCCAAATCAATTTAACCGGATCTTTTCAGGAAAAAAGCCGCTCCTTCTGCTAAGGAGCGGGCCATCAGAGGTACCCGAGGACCTGTTTGCCACTGTGGCCTGCCAAGTGTAGGATGTAGGCAGCGGAAGGAGAGTACCACACAGAACATTCTAATCCATCAGTGTCAGCTCTCCCTGACAGAGTGCTTACTCACACTTGCTCATTGTTAGTCAAGTGGCCACTCGTCCCGGGTAAAATTTGGTGCTTTCTAGAGACCCATGGATCGGGATCATTTTTCACTCCATTCCTTTCTACGAGGACGAGTCTCCTGGTATTGCTGTCTGCTCTGGAGACCAACACTGCCAATGTGTGAAGAGCTGATTTATGGATATAAAGCAAAGCTGCTGCCAGGGGACCACATTCAGCCACTAGAGAGCAGTGGAGCACCTCTCCTCGCTCCGGGAAGACTCAGACACCAACTTGAAATGGTTTAATTGTATGCACGCATTTCATTATAAGTCCTGGCCAAAAGCTTCAAGGCGAGGCAGACCAAGCAATCAGACAATCTTGCATGGGTTGCTGAAATCCAGATTTGTCCTTTGTCAGCATAAACAGTTTAATTTGATGTTTTCACTCCTGAGTAAGCACTGAGTATTACATTTAAACCCCTCGTGAGGGGGAAGAATGCTTCCTTTTCATCAGCAAATGTACCTCAATGTCAAAGAGTCTACCTTTTATTCCCAATGAATAAAAAAAATTATTCCATTTAATATGCTTAGAAATACATTTTGAAAGCACCCAATGACATTTTCACTCAAAAACTAATTTAAAAAAGAATGCAGTTCCTTTTCTAAATAAAGTCAAAAAGGAGTTAAATTTTACTCAAATCAAATAATCTAAGAGCACCTGAAGGAAACAGGGATTTTTCTTTTTTTTTTTTTAAGATTTTATTTATTTATTTGAGAGACAGAGAGAGCACAAGAGGGGGGAGGGGCACCTGGAGAGGGAGAAGCAGACTCCCCACAGGCTCAATCCCACAGCCCTGAGGATCATGACCTGAGCCGAAGTCAGACACCTAACCTCAAATGCCTACCTCACTGAGCGACCCAGGCACCCCAGAGTTTTTCTTATAATCGCAACTGCAATTTTTTATCAACCTGACAGGTTATAAACACTTATTCTTAAGTAAAGACTAACAAATCAGGGCATCCAGGCCTAAAAAGTGGAACTTTTGTTTTATTAACATATTTTTAAGAAACTCCACAAGGTATGAGGACAGAAAATTGTTCTCCTTCCAACAGAGGAGTTACCCAACCCTATGCTTCGGGGATAAGACAGAGGATGAGGATTACCTTAAAATAGGCCTCTCCTGGGGTGCCTGGGTGGCTCAGTGGGTTAAGGCCTCTGCCTTCGGCTCAGGTCATGATCTCAGGGTCCTGGGATCGAGCCCTGCATCGGGCTCTCTGCTCAGCGGGGAGCCTGCTTCCTCCTCTCTCTGTCTCTCTCTGCCTGCCTCTCTGCCTACTTGTGATCTCTATCTGTCAAATAAATAAATAAAAATCTTTTAAAAAAATAGGCCTCTCCTTCATCAGTCTCCCATATCACTAGGCTCCCCCAGGACACCCCGACCCTCACCACTGTGAGCACAGGCACACAGTTCTCCTTCCTGCTGCAGGAGCTCAAGGCAGTCCGAAGTAACAGGTCTTTCAAAAGCATCCTTTGCTCTGGTTCACATTTCAAAGTAACTTCCCAAACTGCAGTTTATTCCACGTTGCCGGTCTTTCTCAGGTTTTCATGCCCCTCAGAACCCTCAAGGACAAAGAACCACAGAGTTTAATAATTTATAAAATATACCCAGACTTAATCATCAGTAAAGATTTATCTTGTCCGTAGACCCGTGTGCAAATGATAAGAAATCCTACATACTGAACAAAATGTGCAAAGCACAGGTACATCGATTTTCTCATTGAATCCATCTATGGACCAGCCGGTATTATCTTTATGTTACAGACTGAAAAAAACGAAGTTCAGACAAGAGAAGGAACCTACCCAGAGTCACAAAGCTAGTCATGGCGGTTATGGCTGACAGCAAATCCCTCACTCTATGAACTCCACAGTGAGAAGTCTTCTGATGCATAAAATGACTTTCCACGTAGTCTGTCTTATAAGCAAGTCAAAATTGAACACTAGGTTCTTAGAGTACAAAGGCACCTTTCTGTAGCAGGGCCAATTCTGGCCCAATTCTAGAACAAGAGCAAGTAAAGATGAATTAGTTAGCCTCCCTCTCCCTGCAGCGGGGTCTAAAGCAAAGAACTTAAAACCGCAAGGAGTGCATTTAACTGTTCTAAAAAGTATGTCCGGCAAGGGCTTTTACCTGGTTGTAGGCTAAGGACTGAACTCAAGTCAGAAAAGACATCATGGTAAATCTCAGAGCAGAAAAAAACAGGAATCTACACTAATTCAATTTTACCCACAAGAGGCATTAAATATTTTTTTACATGGAATCAAGAACAAAGTCACTCAAATCAAAACAAATTAAGAACTGGTGAGGGGTGGCTAAATTACATACCCTGCAACACCATGAGGAATTTTAGAAGTAAATATTTTCTCATTTTCTAACATAAGGGCACCATCTATTGACTTATACCAACTTCACAGCAACCAGGAAGCAAGATGCATAATCCAACTTTTGTGGATTTTTGGTTTCCAGTTGTTTCATTTCCTGGCACTCCACAGCAGAGTAAATGTTAAAACATAAAACCCATGTGTTGCACATTTTAAATCTTCTGTAATGTATCATACTTAATCAGAGCAGGAAAAACTCCAACAGAAGTCTTAGTATACAAAACTGCACACAGGGCATGTATTAGCACTAAATGATCAAAATATCATGCACTAAACATCTTTACTGTGCTACACACAAAGAATTTTTTTTCCACAAAGAATTTTTTAATGTACGGTTTCCCATGGGAGAGCTCCTCTAAGCCCCATTCTACAGATGAAATCAGTGCTCAAGGTCAAAAGCTAATAAATGTTGGACTTAGATCTGAACCCAGTTGGACCCCAAAGACCAGCTCTTTTTACTATGCCACACTACCTGGAAAAATAATGTCAAGACCAACTTACACACAGAAAAAGTACACGTATTTTTTACAGTATGTTCACACACAACATGACACTGTAGTATCCCAATAACCCTGGGACCTTCCCAAGTCAAAAAAAAAAAAAAAAAGTTTCTTTTTCAAAATGTGGGATTTGAGGTTCAGAAGGGTTAGGTGACCAGCCCTGGTCAAGGAGATCAGGACTGAGCCAAGGCTCCCATCTTTTTCTAGCATTCTAGGTTATGCCTCTAGGACTCCAGGTTACAGAAACCCCACTCTGTGTAGTCACTAGCTGTCTGGACAAAGGCCCCGCAGGAATAGCGTACCCTCCATTGCACAAGCCCTGTCCCACAGAAAACAGGCTCTGAGCATCACTCTCGTACTGACGGAGACCCCCAGGCTCGTGGAACTCCCACACACAGTCACGTGGCCCACACTATTAGGAAAAAGAATTTCCAGCAATGCTAGAGCCATGAAGTCCACATGCCCTCTGAGAAGGCTTTTACGTAGGCCTATGAACCACATACAGTGATGAGTTCATAGCTGATTTCAGAGTTGAAAATAAACGTGAAAGAAACATTTGCCCTCTTGTAGTGCACTAATTCAATCCAGGGCAGGAAAATTTTCAAAATCAAGTCATGTGGAAATATCAAAATGTATGCACAAAGGTTGCACTTTAGTGTAAAAATATGGAGAAAATGGCAGGTCTGAATTCCCTACCGATGTTCCAACTTAATTCCAAGACTCCTTTTTTGCCCACAAGGTGAGACATCCAGTATGTTACTACTCTGTCCCAAATCTTTTTAATTGCTAGGAGGCTCTGTAAACTAGGGCTTAAGAGGTATATTCCAGTAATTAGGAAAATGTACAACCAGTTTATTTGGAGATCAAATTTTACCTGGATGGCCTTGGCAGTGACCCCAAGTCTTCCCTAATGATGCATACCAATGTTTATTCCTTAAGTTGGTATTCCTAAATTGTCCAAGGGCCTCATTTCCAGGAATGTCATGCTTGAAATTTTATTCATATTAATTCTTATGTGAATAAGTGGGCAAAAATAAAAATTTTATATACCTTGCCAATGCTGCTACAAGGAACACTGCCAAACTAATAGCAAAAGATGGTCCCCAAGCTTCTCCTGACACTACTTTAGTCTGCCTAATAAAGAAAAGCTGGCAAGTTAAAAGAATAAGCTAATTAATCTGAGAATTAAAAGAGCCCACATTTTGTCTATAAAACATACAACCAAAGCCCTTTTCCCTTTCTTAATAAAGAAAAATCAAAGAATCCTGCCTGGCTTTCGACAATCACACTGATCAATCACCTGCAGTCTCTTGCAAATTACTCTCTTAAAAAAGAAATGATTAAATAAAATCTAAGGGGCTCTTTCTTCTTTTTTGAGAATGGACCAAATCATATTTGGTCTGGACCACATGCCACACACCAGCATTCACATCAGTAACACAGCGAGGAAAGAAGTCACAGAGGCCGCAGCTCCCACACCGGCTCACGCGTACCCTGGCTGCACGACCTCCGCACACCTCTCTGAGCCTCAATTTCCACATCTGTGAGACAGGGATGATAGTGCCCACCTCGCAATGTTGTGAAGATTAAATCAGTAAAGCATCTCACGAGAGCTGCTGGCACTGCAGCTAGAAAGCTCCTGGATGAACGCTGCCATCATTATGGTCAACACCATGTCCACAAAAAAGGATTTAGGACAGCTGGTGTCCAAGGGCCATCCCACAAGGAATCTGATACATTCTTCTCCCAAGTAAATCCTGAGGCAGGCAAGCCCTCAGAGAGGAGACTCCTGGATCCTGTGCTCAGCGAGCTGTGCCAGCATGTTAAAGATGCACAAGACAAGACAGGTGTCTTCTATCCAATGTAAATGAAGGGTAGCCTTCAGGCACCTGGCTGGTTGCCAATACAGGCCCATGAGTAGACAAAATTTAGACACCCTTGTCTTACGGGTAATCTGTAGCTTCCAGCTCTTACTGTCAAATCACTCAGAAAAAAAAGAGATTAATTACAAAGTTTAGCTATTTCTCATAATAAAAAAACTCATAATTTAACTAAAACATGAGAATTTACATGAAATATTCATTTTCTCACTTAAGCTACACTTATGGAAAGCCTCAATCCCACAGTGAATTCTAATGCTCCATGGGAATGTTTCATTTAAGAAGGCTTTCTATTCTATCTGTAGCTTTAAGTTTGGCTTATACGCTCACCAGAATAACAACAGGTTTGAATTGCACTGGTACAATTATATGTGCATTTTTTTTGATACAGTGCTATAAATGTATTTTCTCTTATGATTTTCTTAATAATGTTTTCTTCAGCTTACTTTACCGTAAGAACACAGTATATGATACACAGGACACATAAAATATGCATCAATAGAATGTTTATGTTATCAGGAAGGCCTACGGTCACCAGTAGGCTACTAGTGCTTATTTTTGGAGAGTCAAAAGTTACATGTGAATTTTCCAACGGCTCAGGGGACAGTACGCCTAACCCACCCCTTGCCCCTGCTACTCAAGGGTCAACTATAATATGAATTAAATTATAATATGAATTATAATAATATGAATTAAAACAAAATCCACCAAATGGCAATTGTGGAGTTCTCCCTTGACATTCAGCTCCCTACTCCCTCAAAAAAAAAAAAAAAAAAAAAGAAAGAAAAGGAACTGAGGAAAGGAGGAGGAGGGAGGGAAGGCATGAGGGAAAGAAGGAAGAAAGCAGCAACCGGAAGCCAGAAGAATGGCCTGGTTAGGAAGAAAGGCAGCCCAGCACAGCCACTGTCCTAGGGAAAGATACACGCAAGCCCTGCTCAAAAGTCAACAGTGGCCCATCAACAGATGAATAGATAAAGAAGCTATGGTATGTGCGTGTGTGTGTATAAAGACACACACACACACACACACACACACACACACACACACACACACACACACACACACAATGGAATACTATGCAGCCATCAAAAAACCGAAATCCTACCATTTGCAACGACATGAATGGAACTAGAGGGTATTAGGCTAAGCAAAATAAGTCAATCAGAGAAAGACAATTAATTATATGATCTCTCTGACGTGAGGAATTTGAGAGGCAGGGCAGGGGATCATGGGGGGGAAGGGAGGGAAAAAATGAAACAAGAAGGGACTGGGGAGGGAGACAAACCATTAAGAGACTCAATCTCAGGAAACAAACTGAAAGTTGCTGGGGGATATGGGGGAGGGATAGGGTGCCTGGGTGATGGACATTGGGGAGGGTATGTGCTATGGTGGGTGCTATGAATTGTGTAAGACTGATGATTCACAGACCTGTACCCCTGAAGCAAATAATACATTATATGTTAATTTTTTTTAAAAGAGTCAACAGTGACTAAAAGAAACTTAAAAAATGACAAAGATAGAGCCAGGCCAGTATAAAACCTGTATTTTATTTTACATTCTCTGGTAAACCTCTTCACAATGGACTTGGATTGGAAAAAATCAAAAAGATAAAAATCGTGCTGTCTTGGAAGGTAAAACTATGTATAATTTTTAAATTCTTCCTTTGAAACTACAAAGCTGTTTCGGTAAATACTGTTTTTAATATGCAGGATAGAAAATCCGCACATAGGCAGTCAAAAACACGCAAAACAAATAAAGGCCCATTGGGAATTTGTATAGATATTTTCAGTATTCAGAAGCAAGGCTTAACAGCTTAATGAAGTAACATCTGTAAGACGAGAAAATCAAAGCATCTGTGTTGCACAGGGGCTCGCTTGAGCAGGAAGAGTTCAGATCCCAGCTTTGCCATTTACAGGCAGAGCAAAAACGAGCAAGTTACCATAAATTTATCTAAGTTCAGGTTTCTCATCAATAAAACAGCAACCACAGCATCCCTTACATAGAATTTTAACTGAAAATAATGTGACAGTACTAGCGGACTCTGGCACAGAGACGTTCCAAAATATGCTTGAAATCTGAAATAATATTTAGCTTTAAAGAAGAAAAAAAAAACCCTACCACATACACAGTGCTCTGTGCTATTCTCTCACAGCTAACCTGGGGTGCCCCAAATGGAACACAATCTAAAGCAACGCTCTTCCAAGGGTACTGTAAAGGGTTAAGTCACCAAAAATAACCAGTAGCTAAGGTTTCTAACACTAAGTTTCAGATACTCTTTGACACAAGCAAGTTAGCAAGCCAGAAAATTGTTTCACCATCAAATATTCACCAAGTCACACAGGAGTCTGAGAGACTGGAGGTAAGACAGATTCTGCTCTCCGAAATCTCAAATGTTCACACGTGCAGGAGGGACAAGAGCCGGGGCAAGTGGCATGCAGACAAGGCAGGAATCCCGGAATCATGTTTCACACCTATGCCCGAGAGGGGACTTGCTAACTCAGCCTGGGGCAGTCACGAGGGAATGGCTTCTGGGCTAGACCCCAGCTGAGGAGCAGGAGTGGGGTATAGGAGCCTGCCCGGGAGAGGGCGAGAGGTACAGGTGCCTCTGCTGCCACGAAGGCCTAGGGGAGGAACAGGAAACAAATCAGGAAGAGGCCTAGAGCCCACATGGAAGGGAAGAGGCCCCAGGTGACGGAGTTAACTGTGCCCCTGTAGTCAAGACCCAGGAATGGACTGACACTAAGAAGCCAGGAGGGGATGGACGACAGACACCTGGCATCTGGCCTAATGGCTGGCTCATTTCTGAGTGCTCTAATGACAGGGACCATCCCTATTATCACCGGACCTGGCCTCACCCTCAATATTTCTGGCCAAACGCAATCTCCCTGTCTGCCTCCAGACTCTGCCATGCCAATCCTCCTCCCTCGAGCCAGAAGCTGTAAGACCGCCCTTTCTAACAAGCAAATCTCATCCCATCCTTCTCTGGCATGAAAACTTTAGACAGGAACCTCAAGGACAAAACCCAAACTACTGGGGCTGTATCACAGGACCCTCTCCAGCCTCGCTTTCGAGTCACACCTCTGCTCCCCCCTCCAGAACGCCTTTGCTTCAGCTGCACCCCTGCACCGAACACTCCCCCGACCCACTGCACCTGCCTCACCCACCCAGCAAACTCTGGCCGTTCAGTTCCTCAATCACACCAGACCCTGGTGTATACAAGGCCTGCGTCCTTCCTTGGGGACAGGGAGAAGGGCCACGGAATTCCTGGCTAATTCCTACCTACCATTCACGTCTCAGCTTACCTGTTCCCTCTTCCCATCTTTCCCCATCAGACAGCACAAATACGCAGTGCTGGCAAGGTTGTTAAGAGAAAGGCATTCTCATATTCTCTTGGTAGAAATAAAAGCTAGTAAAATCTCTTTGGAGGGCAATCTGGCAACAACTCTCAAAAAGCAGAATGCACTATATGGCCCTCTCTTACTTTCTTGGGCTGACCAGTGACAGTGTGTATGGTTATGACTTCCTTCCTAGGTCTGGAGAATCTCAACACTTTAGGAGGGAATGACTGAGCTCCACCAAACAGAAGCACTCACCTTCCCCTACAAGGAACGCAGTGCACTGGCAGCGGTGAAAGGGATGGCAGGAAGACTGGCTTCCTGAAACTGCCAGGGAGGCTGAGCGTGCAGTGAGCCTGGTCCCAGCACCAGGCCCCAGCACCCCAGCAGTGAGGCAGCCCCCGCCGGGGCAGCAGTCCAGTCTGGAGCACTCTGTCCTTGCCCGCCGTGGCCTACTCTGCAGCATGATTTCTGACATCGCTCTGGGCCCCAAAGCCAGCGCCTGCCCTCCCAGCTATTCTGTTGAGCCACCTACTATCCTTTACAACATAGTCCTCTTTTCTTAAATCATTCAGTAATTCTACTGCTTTGCAACAGAGAAATCTGAGCAATACATACACATACTCTAATCCTGAAATTCCACTAGGAATTTATCTGAAGTTTGTACTTACCTACACAAACCAAGACACACTTGTTGCAAAAATTTGATGACCAAAATATCCACCAATAGAATGGGTCAGTAAATCATGATACAGCCATATAATGCATTTCTATGTAACTATTATTACAATATAGATCTACATGTGTTGATAAAGAACTTCTTCAAAACAAGTTAACAATAAAGGAAAGGTGTGTACAGTATGACTTCATTTATGTATTTTAAGATCTTTTATTTATTTATTTGACAGAGAGAGAGATCACAAGTAGGCAGAGAGGCAGGCAGAGAGAGAGAGGGGAGGAAGCAGGCTCCCCACCGAGCAGAGAGCCCAATGCGGGGCTCGATCCCAGGACCCTGAGATCATGACCTGAGCCAAAGGCAGAGGCTTAACCCACTGAGCCACCCAGGCGCCCCATTTGTGTATTTTTTTTTAAAGATTTTATTTATTTATTCGACAGAGATCACAAGCAGGCAGAGATAGGCAGAGAGAAGGGGGAAGCAGGCTCCCCGCTGAGCAGAGAGCCTGATGTGGGGCCCATTTGTGTATTTTTAATAGGCACAGACTGACAGAACTATATGAAGGTGTCTCATAAAACATTTTCTGGAAAAAACACAAACTCTTAAGAGTGGCTACTTTGGAGGAGGGATACAAAACACACCTATTTTTCAAGTAATATTCCCACTTGAATGTTTTGTCATGTTCATAAATTACCTTCACTAGAAAATGTTTTAATGTCACTTGCTCAGTAAGGACGTCTCAAACAGCCATTATCCCCGCAGTCTTTCCTGTTCCTCTCTCTTATTACTGCTCTTTTCCTCCAGGGCACTTAGCCCTGGAGTGCATTCTTTTAGATGAATGTGCACTTACTTTAATTCCTGTCTCCCACATGAGGCTGTAAGTTCTGAGGGCAGGTGCTGTGCTGACCCCTGTACTCCCAGTACCCAGCACCGTGCCTAGCCCGTAGTAATGTTAAATAAGGACCTGAGAAATGAACAAACGTAACTTATGCTTCTTTTAAGATTCAGTTCATGCGAAGTGAAGCTTTTCCTGAAATCCTCCCATTTTGATGTGCTCCTTTCTCCCCTGGGCCTCCACGGACCTTCAAACCTACTGCCCTTGTCAGTTTGTCCATCTGGCTCCCTCACTACAGTGCGAGGGTATTGAGGAGAAGGATCCATGCATTCCCCTCTCTGTGGAGCCGGCACAGTGCCTAGGCGTAGAAGGCAAGAAAGAGTTGACAAATAAGTGAACAGATGAACAAACTGAAGCTCAAAGTAATTATTTACCCGTAGATTAAAATCTAATGTTATGGGTATCTCCTCCTTAATCCGGTCTTTTACGATAACAAAACCAGACTGTGTGGAGCAATGATTTCTAAACACAAGCATGCTATGAACTCAAGGCTGTGGAACCATCACCCTGGGCTCACACTACACTTGGATCAGCAAGATCGCTGTTGGCCAGGAGAGAGCACAACATGGGGGTTGCTTGATGGCTCGCTGTCAACAACTTTTCATAAATTCAGGATTTTGCTCAGAAGGCAAACTACTACAGTTCCAAACCAAAAGAAACCAAATCAATTTTCCCATCTTAAAAATGAACCTGTTTTGTAATAACATTAAATTTCCTAAATGTGACTTTATCAAGGTAACATAAGAGAACATCATAAAGGATTCAGAGGTAGAGAGTAATGGTGTCTGCTCTTTACTGCTTACAACTTACTCTCAAATGATTCCACACAAAAAATTAAAATAAGGTATGAGCAAGTGAGAGCAAGAGTGGTAAAATGTTCACTGACAAATACGAGTAAAGAGCATGTATGACCGTTCATTGCACATTTCAGTTACTTTTAAAACGCAAGTGTGAAATTTTTTTCAGTTTAAAAAATAAAGAAATTAAGGGCCCCTGGGTGGCTCAGTGGGTTAAAGCCTCTGCCTTTGGCTCAGGTCATGATCCCAGGGTCCTGGGATTGAGCCCCGCATTGGGCTCTCCACTCAGTGGGGAGCCTGCTTCCTCCTCTCTCTCTCTGCCTGCCTCTCTGCCTACTTGTGATCTCTGTCTATCAAATAAATAAATAAAATCTTAAAAAAAAAAAAAAAAGAAATGAAACCACTAAATAGATAAAGCTATTTCATCTTTCCCACCATTTAAAGGCATCAATCAGACAGGGAGAAATAGGAAGAGTACTCTGATGGAGATAACAAATATATTTGTATAAAGCAGTTCGGAACAATTCTAAAATTACTGTAAGTATCTTCATTTTAAAATAATTACAAAGACTCATCCATATGGTATCTGGGGGTAAATCATTCTCCCCAACAAACAGGGAACATCTGTTGTATAAAAACCTTCAAAGAGGCTAGATGACACAATGGAACAGCAAGGTCTCAAACTGGCAATTTCCAAACTATTCAAGGAAGCAGTTTCCTAGCTCTTCGGAGCAAAGATACCAACACAAAAAATGTAACAGGTAAACAACAGCTGGAAAAATACCAGCATACATGACCTGTTCAAATTTCTGTACCTACACAATTTGACTCAAATTTAACATAAAAGTCAGAATTTGAAAATCTCCATTTTCTCACTTCTTTTTTTGGGTGGTCATTAAAAAAAAAAAAAAAATACCCTTGTGGTCCCTGGGTGGCTCAGTTGATTAAGCATCTGCCTTCGGCTCAGATCATGAGCCCAGGGTCGTGGGACCTGAGCCGCTTGTTGGGGCCCCTAGCACAGTGGGGAGCCTGCTTCTCTCCCATCCACTTGTGCATGCTCTAATAAATAAACAATATCTTGAAAAATAAAATACTCTGTCTAGCACTGAGAGCTAAAGTACCAATGTAAAAAGCTGATCTGAAAAGAGTAGCTACTATTAGAGGCCAGGCACAGGGCCAGATTCTTTATAAACATTATTTCTAATCATTACAACCTGGCACATACAGGAAATACTATTGATACCACTCCACAGGTGAGGGAATCAAGGTCAGAGATGAATTAAATGCTTTTGATCTCTCAGATATCAAGAGGGGCCCCAGTCACTCTAGCTTTCAGGAAAAAAAAAAAAAAATACAGTGCACATCTTGGACATGTTCAAGGCCTCCACTCTAGTTTCCCTCCACTGAAATCTCACCTTGAAGGTTTCCCACCACTGAAACCTTGAGACCTACCTTGACCATCCTATTTAACACTAAAATCTGCCTTCTACCCCAACGCTCCAAAGTCCCCTTATCCTGCATTAATTTTTCTAACATTTTGTTTTGAGATAATGGTAAATTCACATACAGATATAAGAAATAATACACTGAGTGTCTGTATACCCATGACCCAGTTTTCCACAAAAGTGGTATCTTGCATAACTGTAGCACAGTACCTGCATTACTTTTCTCTCCTAATATTTATTACTTTCTAACATTTACAATATTTATATAATAGTTGTTACTGTCTGTCTATTCGGACTAAAATACAAACTCCTTGCAGGCAAGAATCTTTAAACTCTGCTCACTGCTATGTCCCACACACCTACAACAGGGCCTAATCCATAGGAGGAAATCGATAAATATATGCAGAGCGAATCAAAGCACAATATTGCCCTGGCTCCTCTAACAGAAAACAGACCAGCTCTTTCAGAGACTACCGTGGTAAGTAAGAGGATTCTGAAACATCAGGGAAATTTTACACTCACCCATGGTGACATAAGGCAACTTATCAGTTGATCCATGAGGGTAGATGCTGTAGAGGTGAGGTCCAGTAACATCTACTCCCCCCAAAACTAGGGCTGCACCAATGTAACCTTGATACCTGGTAATCAGAGTATGTATAAGAAAAAAAAAATAAATAAGTCTACATTGCATCACTGTAACTTAACCAAAAGCTGTATGAGAAGTCAGACAACAAAAGGCTTTTCTTACACTGCTACTGTTTCATGAAGTAGTTACTGTTTTGATGGGAACAAAATGGGGACCAGAAGAAATATTATGTTGGGACATTCACTATCAGCCCATAAAGACTCAATCCTTGAGGCCCTCCAACATGCCTATTTCCTCACTCGTACAGCTCCCTGTACGGGGTGCCTGGGTGGCTCAGTGGGTTAAGCCTCTGCCTTTGGCTCCGGTCATGATCTCAGAGTCCTGGGATCAAGCCCCACATCGGGCTCTCTGCTCAGCGGGGAGCCTGCTTCCTCCTCTCTCTCTGCTTGCCTTTCTGCCTACTTGTAATCTCGTCTGTCAAATAAATAAATAAAATCTTTAAAATTAAATAAATAAATAAAATAAAATCTTAAAAAAAAAAAAAAGAGGATTGTTCTTGGTCGCCTGGGTGGCACAGTCAGTTAAGTCTGACTCTTAGATACCACTCAGGTCATGATCTCAGGCTCATGAGACTGAACCCCACATCAGGCTCCATCCAGAATCTGCCAGAATCTGCTTCAGACTCTCTCTCTCTCTCACTCAAATAAATAAATAAATCTTTAAAAAAAAAAAAAGAAAAGAAAAAGAAAAAGGATCATTCTCACTTTAGAGAAGAGAAAACCAATCCAAAGCATTAAGTGCCAGCCCCACATCTCACAGTCGAGCTTGGCTTACTCCAAAATTTACAGCACCCTTCCCATCACACCGCTCAGTGATCAGCAAATCAGCTACTTTCAAAGTTAACACCAAGGAGCTGCTAAGCTCAAGCTGTTCAAATTCGCAACCTCTCCTCACCACAGCCTCACAGGAAAATGGCTCGTGTCAAAACACCTTCTCTTTTGAATAAACTGGCAAAATTATAATCATAGATCTGAGTTCTTATTGAGTAAAAGAAAAAGATTTCATCATGTAGGGAAGTGAATGATGAAATCACTCCACAACAGCCTATAAAACCCACTGCTACTGCCTACAGGAGGAAGCTATGACTCTTCAGGAACATGAATGGGAACACACTTTCCACCCCACCTTACCTCCGTTTAATTGTGCATGTACTTGTTTTTTGGATCCTTCAACTGAGTTGATTTTCTACTTCTACAGCCTGCTTTCCCTGTATCTGGTTCTATTTTTTACCATTTGAATTGCTATGCTAAATAAACATGCTGGATTTAAAGTCTTCCACCGTGAGCCTTTAGCTCTTTGGGAAGAAAAATTAAACCAACACATACTGAACATGCCTAATGATATAGTCATTAAAATTGATACAAACAGAAGCGCCTGGGTGGCTCACTGGGTTAAAGCCTCTGCCTTCAGCTCCGGTCATGATCTCAGGGTCCTGGGATCCAGCCCCAAATCGGGCTCTCTGCTCAGCAGGGACCCTGCTTCCCTCTCTCTCTGCCTGCCTCTCTACCTACTTGTGATCTCTCTCTGTCAAATAAATAAAATCTTCAAAAAAAAAATTTTTTTTGATACAAATAAACATAAGAACCAATCAAAGTCCTAACTGTAGACTGTCTGAGACATAACTACTCATCAGGAAGCACTCTTGGTAACCAGAACAGTCAAGTCCAATTATTTCCCCCATCCCTGACTACCAAACTGCTCTTTCACAAAGAATATTCCAAGGGTGCCTGGCTGGCTCAGTCAGCGGGCATGCAACTGTTGATCTCAGGGTTGTGGTTTTGAGCCGCACGCTGGGTAGAGAAATTACTTTAAAAAAATAAAATCTTAAAAAAAGAAAGAAACAATGAATCTTAAGTGAAAAATTAAAAAGCAGGAAAGGATTTTAGAAACAGTCTCAAAAGAAAACAGAGGCCCAGAAAGCGGAAAAGAAACTGGTCCTATGCCATATGCGTTAGTAGCGGGGTCAGGACTAGCTTACAGGGTTCTGGTATAAGGAGTGGGAAACACCAGACCCATCACTCCCACCCCAGTCCAATGCCTGACCCACTATACCAACTGCCTACCAGACAGGCTGCTTAAGTAAAGTCAGTAATAATCAGCTAGCTTCCATCCAAGCTAAAACATAACCTCTGTTTGATGTCTTTAAAAGAATCTTAAGATATTTTGGCAAGTTATCGTATTCCTTAAAAATTGATCCGGAAACTCTACTTCCAGGAATCAAATTCTGAGGATATGATCAGACAAATATACAGAAATGAATGTACAAGGATGTTTACTGCAATACTGTTTATGATGCCAAAAAAGCAGAAAAAGAGAACTAGTTAAATAAACTGACATAGCTCTGCTCCAGATCACCCAGAGAGTATGATATTTTCTCATATATCACTGATGTAGTGCAACTCAGTACAACCTTTCTCAAGGACGAGTTTGGCAATACGTATCAAAATGCTAAATGTACATACTTTTGACTCAGTAATTCCACTTCTAGGAATTTATTTTAGAATACAGCCTAAGGAATTAATCATACAAGTAAGTACCTAAAGGTTCTATGTTCCAAGATGGGATATCTTCTGATACCTTGACACAAGCAATACTGTTAAAGTTCAAAACTGGTTAAATTATGGAACATCCAGAGAATGGAATACTGTGATACCACCAGAAATTGATATTGATCAGTGGTTCTTTAACTTTTATGGGTCACAGACCCCTTTGAAAAACTGATTAACAATGTGGAACCCTCAGGACTCATAGTAAGTGCACATACAGTTTTACTATGTCAGGAGGGTCACAGGTCTCCAGAACTCCTCTAAAGCTCAGGGCAGAAACTCTGGATGCCAAGCTCTTCTACTAATGGGAACAACATGCATGTACCATTATGTGAACGTACACCATTATGCGAACAGGGTCAGTTACAAAACAACAAACGGGATTCCACTGTTGTAAATACATAAATGAGGGGCGCCTGAGTGGCTCAGTGGGTTGGGCCTCTGCCTTCGGCTCGGGTCGTGATCTCGGGGTCCTGGGATCGAGCCCCACATCCGGCTCTCTGCTCGGCGGGGAGCGTGCTTCCCCCTCTCTCTCTGCCTGTCTCTCTGACTACTTGTGATCTCTGTCTGTCTCTCTCTCTCTGCACCAAATAAATAAATAAAATCTTAAAAATATATATATATAAATGAGCAAATGTCATAGTATAAAAGGTCTGGAAAAATAGTTCTCAAGGATTTACAATGTATGTGTCTAAGTAACAAAACAGGTGACCTTTACTTCCTTCTTTTCAAATTCCGAAAGTGTTGTAAATTTTTATAATGATCGCACATTACTTTCACAATAACTTTTTAAAAGGTGATTTTCATTTTGAAATGCTCCAAATGGAAACTATTCAACACATACTGGCAGATGAAAAGATCAGGTTGTATTTTGGGATAGAATGTACAACTATGATCCCATATTTACAGAACAAACTATGTATCAGTAAATGGAAAAAAGTCTGAAAAGCATACAGTACTAGCACCAACTGCTTATCTTCTAGCTTATCTTCTATCTTCTAGCTTAGGTTTTCCTGAGAACATGTACTAGTAATACGGAAGGAAGCAAAGAAGGATCCAATGAATGAGTGAACAAACAAAAAGACTGGAAGTATATACACCCGACCAAAACATGATTTTCCCTGAACTGTAAAATTTCTATTTTTTCTTTGGGCTTTTCAGTATTTTCCAAATTTTTTACAAGGAATACATATTACTTTCATAGAAAAAAAAACACAATTAATATTATAAAAGAGGCTCTATGTAATCAAGGAGTTTCTGCAATACAGAATAAGAGACCACAAGATTTCTATTAAACTCGACCACAAGGCTCATGCTCAGAGGGATCAAAGAACACGTACATCTTCTACATCCAGCCATCATACAAGTAAAATAAAAGTACTGCTTACATAAAGGAAAAAAAGTCCACTTTTGTTTATCAAACCCCCTTTTCTTACTGATTCACAGACATGGAAATGGATTATTCGGGGGAAAATGGAACAATAGCAAGAATACATCTTGATCTCTTTTTCAGCCTCTGAATTTTACAGGGATCTAACTGTGCATTAGGCCCTGTACTGAGCATTGTTGTAAGCCTTGCTTCTTTATTCATTTCCTTCTCAAAAGTCAGAGAGTCAGAAACTATTATCCTCATCTTTTTGAGGAAGAAACCCAGACGAAGAAAGGTAAGGTGAACTGCCCACAGTCACACAACTCTAAGCACTTTAGATGAGACCTGAACCAAACTTCTAAAGTGAAATCCTGAGTGCCCGGGTGACTCAGTTGGTTAAGCATCTGCCTTCTGCTCAGGTCATGATCCCAGGACCCTGGGATCAAGCCCCACATTGGGCTACCTGCTCAGCAGAAAGTCTGCTTCTCCTTCAGCCCCTCACCGTGCTTCTGCTCATCTTCTGCTCTCTCTCTCTCAAATAAATATACAAAATCTTAAAAAAAGAGAGAGAGGGGGGAAAAAATAATAAAGTGAAATCTTACACTTTTTTCCCTACTTGCACATTTTATGTAACTCAACAAAAATGTCAGAAGACACAAAATGAACCACAAACATCCTGGTTAAATTTTTTAAATGTTCCTCTCGGGGCACCTGGGTGGCTCAGTGGGTTAAGCCTCTGCCTTCGCCACAGGTCATAGTCTCAGAGTCCTGGGATTGAGTCCTGCATCAGGCTCTCTGCTCGGCGGGGAGCCTGCTTCGCCCTCCCCCTCTGCCTGCCTCTCTGCCTACTTGTGATTTCTCTCTCTCTCTCTCTCTCTGTCAAATAAATAAATAAATTATTTTTTTAAAAAAATAAAAAAATAAAAGTGTTCCTCTCAAAACTGTGATAAAATTTAATTTTTATAATGTTAAACTAAAAATAAACACTGAAAAAAGCGAATTTAGAATTCCCAAAACATTCTAAAGAGATTAAGAGAAACAGCTGCTAGGTTTAGCTAGATGTTTTAAATGACATTGGAAGAAATCTTGAAAATTTGCTATTTATTTGCAATTTCACAAGTTTAAAAATTGTTTTAGGGGCGCCTGGGTGGCTCAGTGGGTTAAGCTGCTGCCTTCGGCTCAGGTTATGATCTCGGGGTCCTGGGATCGAGTCCCACATCAGGTTCTCTGCTCAGCAGGGAGCCTGCTTCCCTCTCCCCTCTCTCTCTCTCTCTGCCTGCCTCTCTGCCTACTTGTGATCTCTGCCTGTCAAATAAATAAATAAATAAAAACTTAAAAAAAAAATTGTTTTAAATGTAACGCACCAGGGCGCCTGGGTGGCTCAGTGGGTTAAAGCCTCTGCCTTTGGCTCGGGTCATGATCCCAGGGTTCTGGGATCGAGCCCCGCATCAGGCTCTCTGCTCAGCAGGGAGCCTGCTTCCCTTCCTCTCTCTGTCTCTCTGTCTACTTGTAATCTCTGTCTGTCAAATAAATAAATAAATAAATAAACTCTTTATAAATAAATAAATAAATAAATGTAGCGCACCAAACCAACCACCAGAGGGAGCCTTAAATTTAACATCAAAATCACGGATGTCTTCAGAAATCTTTCTAACAGGTGTGCTTTAGCAAGTTCTCACTCATACTGGGAGAATTTGTTTCTCCCAATCATTGAGGCAATGATTCTCCAGGATGAGGATGATGACCATGCACATAAATAAATGGAAATCACTCGCATAAGGGCTCAGTACAGCCTGAGCACGCATTAGGTAGACAGGACTAGCCTTCCTGCCCACAGACTCTTTAAGTCCTGGTCTTCTCAGCTGTAAAATGGGAACGATGCTACGGACCCTCCTGCACAGCTACACTGTGCCTCAAATCACTTGCTGAGAGCCCAGAGCCATGCTAGACTCATGAATGAAGACCAGCAAGTTCACAGAAAGCCCAGAGCCAGGCAGGAAGGGAAGTCAAACCAGACAGAGACTGAGAGTGGAGCACATGCTCCCCCTTCTAAAGGCAACATCTGCCACTCAGTACCAGAAGATTGCGGCCATCTATTATCCCACCCTCTTTATGATTTTTTTTCAAATGAAGCCAAGAAACAATTATTTTTAAAAAATTTTAAAGCCAGATATCCAGATTATTTTTTATTCCAATTTCCCAATTTATATTATTGGACACTATTAAAAAAAAACAACAACAAAACAAAACAAAAAAACCACTATGTAGCCCAAATACAGATTCTCTACAAGCTGAATATGGCCTGAGTGGTGCCAATTTACAACCTTGGCTTTCTATTCCTGCTTCCCTCTACACAGACCTAGATGCAGCTGCTGCTGCTTGGGGCAGAGATAAAGAAAATGATCAGGGGGTGCCTGGGTGGCTCAGTCCGTTAAGTGGCTGCTTTCGGCTCAGGTCATGATCTCAGGGTCCTGGGACCCAGTCCCGCATGGGGCTCCCTGCTCAGCAGGGAGTCTCGCTTGTCCCTCTTCTCCTCGCCCCGCTTGTTCTCTCTCTCTCTCTCTCTCTCAAATAAATAAATAAATAAATATCTTTTTTAAAAAAGAAAAAGAAAATATTTTCGGTAGGTTGTTTAATGAATGATGAGGACCAGAATAAAGGTCTCTGATCAACTACAAAGAAAAAAAGAAAAAAAGGCACCATAATTCTACATTCTACAAATCTACAAAGAAGGAAAAGGAGAGAATCTGTTAAAGGCACTGCAGGTCCCAAAAGGAGAAACCAATATTCTAACCCACGACTGAATGTCCAGCTATTTCCTAGCTCTGGTCTAGTACACTGCCCCTCTTCTCTCTCTGAGAAGCAAATGAGAAAACAGACGTAGAACTTGAAAAAGAGAAGATCTACACAAACGTAAAGTGATGATGTGATTAAGGAAGAAAAGGAGACAAAACTAAAAGCACTGCGGCAGTCAGCAGTCAGCGGGGTGAAGGCCAGATCAGGTAGGCAACCACACCTCTGTAAGGCTCAGCTTCACTGAAATACTGGAGATGTTAACGACCCCTATCTCAGTGGGGCCTCTCTTATCAAAGGATGAAATGAGATCATGCATAAAGTACTAAGCACAGGGTCTGGCACGGAGAGAAAAATAAATGTGCGTTAATAGTACTATTATTATGTCCGCTCACAGCCAACTACAAATGCAATTTTTCATTTCACTGTTATGTTGCCCCTAAAAGAGAGAGGAAAAAAACAACTGTTTTTGTCTAAGTGCATTCACAAGATGAACCAAAGGTTCTGTCTAGTTCTAACTTTCTTACATAAATAATTTTTTTAATCCGGTAATGCCCTACGCTTCCAGAAACCACTGTTGGTCACATGTGATTTATTCATGGGGAGGGGGACCAGACCCCATAAATTCAAATACATCATCAAAAGCCTTGATATTAAAATGGTAACAATTGATTTCTAGAATAAAATGCGTATTTATGAATGCTTTTTCTCTAGCTTCCAGGATCCCCTCAGCTGAAAATCTAAGATATGAGAAAAAGATACTACAGAAATTCCCATCCTGGAACAAACATAGTGATCCAAAGAGATACATGCACCCCAATGTTTAAAGCAGCAATGTCCACAATCGCCAAACTATAGAAAGAGCCCAGATGTCCAATGACAGATGAATGGATAAAAAAAGATGCAGTATATATAAACAATGCGATATTATTCAGTCATCCAAGAAAAAAAAAAAAAGAACTCTTACCATTCGCAACAATGTAGATGGAACTAGAAGGTATTATGGTAAGGGAAATAAGTCAGTCAGAGAAAGACAATTATGATTTCACTCATATATGGAATTTAAGAAACAAAACAGAGGATCATAGGGGAAGGGAGGGGAAAATAGAATAAGACAAAATCAGAGAGGGAGACAAACCAAGAGACTCTTAACTCTAGGAAGCAAAATGAAGGTTGCTGGAATCAGGGTGGGTAGGGGGCTGGGGCGACTGGTTGATGGGCATTAAGGAGGGCAAATGATGTAATGAGCATGCAACTGATGAATCACTTAACTCTACCTCTGAAACTAGTAACACGCTCTATGATAAATGAATTTAAATTAAATTAAATTTTAAAAAAAGAAATCCTCATCCTGGAACCTTACCTGAAAAGCATCTGCTTCAGCATCCGATTGGCCGTCACAACCCTGGGAAGGCGGCCAGTGGAGAGGGAGTGGAGCTCCAAATTGGAAGAGATGAGCTGGGTTGTCATGTCTGTGTCTGCAGCTGTCCCAGCACCACAGCAACTAAAAAGTACAATCAGAAACTTAGCTGCAATTCAATTACCAAAGGGGTCAATTAGAAGTAGAGCTTCTTGGGATAACTTCCACTAAGTTCAGGTACAAAGAGTGATGTTTTGAAGTATAATCTGTACTGTAACAACCCTGTCTAACCAATCTTAAATAAACATGAAACTGAGAATATGCATCTAGACCTTTGTAAACATATTTTTCTGTGGCCCAACAGAACATTTCAAATCATTAGCTTCTGTGCTTCTAACAGAGTCTGCATTTTACTAATCCTAAAAATATATTCAAGTTGTACCAAAGGGCAAGGCATGTTAAAGGCCTTGCAATTTAACATTTACCAAGTATTTACTACCAGGTACCAGTCATGACAAATGCTGAGAATAAAGAAAATATGACATAATCTTAGCACTTGATTTCAAAAGTTGAGTGGAGGAGACAAAAATAGGCAAAAATTCTAATACCTCATATAATACGATATAGTAGCATAGGTACAAAACGCTACGGGAAACGGGAGAAGACAGCAATTAATTCTGATCTTTGGGAAGTCTCACATGAGCTGAATTTGAAAGAAAAAAACAAAACCGCATACAAAGAGGAAAGGGTAATTCTAAGCAGAGGGACTGGCAAAAACAAAGGCGAGAAAGATCCTGGAGATGAGGGGAACAGGGACAGTCTGGGTGTAATTGGAACACAGGGTGATGGCAGCTAAATAAGCTGAAAAGGTAAATTTCTGTGGCACTACACAAGATCTTAAATATCACACTACAGAGTTTCTATTTTATTGTGAAAGCAGGGTGGAAATGTGAAAAGTCTCTTGAAATATTTTTAAAGAGGGAAGGGACATATTCAGATCTGTGTTTTACAAAATCCAATACGGCAAAAGGGTAGATAATAAAGAGATCAAAGGCAGAAATGACGACTGCAAGAGTCCAGATGAGAATTAAGAATGTGAACTAAGGCTTTAGCGGAGGGAATGGTTTCAAGAGGTAGAAAGCGGGAACCGGAGACCAAGAGAATTAAAAACTAAAGCAAATAGAGAACTTGCGGATGACCAGCTTAGGTGACGGACAGATGAAAATACCACTTAAGGGAGATAAAAAAGAAAATACAAGTTAAACAATAGGTTGTAGTGAGAAACAGAGTAAATTCAATTTTAACCTTGACATGTTTGAAAATATAAGAGCTATTCAAACTAACTGATACTCACTAAATGTTAGGAGATATGAAGTGTATTTTTGAACAATTCTTGTCCGCAACAACCATCCCTTCAGTTGCCCTTGTATCTGCTCCAAGAACTATGCCATCCTGTTTTTTAAAAAAAAATACATTTTAAAACAATCTCACATATATAAACCACAACTCTCTAGTTTAGGAAAAACAATGTTGGCCATCCCAGTTTTCCCCAAACCTCCACCCCCCCCACAGAAAAGTCCCACCAAAAATATTGTGCTATACTTTCAGAATTCAAGAGCTTTGTTAATTAATGTTATCAGCTGAATCCCGAGTGGGTGGTAGGAATGATCATTCCTGTTTTCAAATGAGGCTCATAGGTTTAGTGAATTCTTTACAAACCACAGACCTAATATGAGAAAACTCTGGATTCAGAAATCCTTCCATTAGAATACCACTTTGTCGATTTCTTTTTAAAAGACATCACTCTTTCTCTTTAACAACAATAACCATTAACTCTTTCAACCCTTTCAACAATTTAAGGCAGGAGTCATTCTGTGCGTTTGACAGTCTGTGAAGTGTGGCTGGGAGAAGGAAACTGACTTGCCCAAAGTTGGAAGCATCATCAAAGTTTAATGGTTAGACAGACCTGTCTGATCCGAAATCTTATCTTTTCCCAGGATATAACCCTGCCTCCCAAAGTAGTATCTTAAGACAAAAGAGTACCAGTTTCCTGTCAAAAACTCTAAAAAGTGAGGAAAGAATATAAACTGTTGATAAGTACACAAAGCCTCCCGACAAATCCTGAAAGGTCTTTTCCTGACGTTCTCTGAAACATGAGCCCTTGCTGACACAGCGCGGAGAAGTAAAAGGAGGCCAAGTGGCCTGGTTCCTGTAATCAGTTCAGTCACTGCTGCTCCTGGCCTGGGCGGGCTTACCTTATAGACCACCCCCGCGATGGTCGTGCCCGTTTTCCGGGCCGTTGGAAGCTTGTACCCTTTCTTCGCAAAATCGGCTTCCAAGACGGCATTTCTGAAACAAAAGGAGAGAATAAAGCATGGAAGGGCAGGACCACATCGCGCCGCGCTGGCACCAAGAGTGTCTAATAGGGAACTCAGGAAAAGAAAAGCTACTACTCGCTTTCAAGCCCATCCGTTCACTGAATCCCCCCAACATCAGGGCTACTGTCGCGTTCTTCGGCGTGCAGATCGTCGGAGAGGGGCTGCATCTCGCCTAAAGAGACAAAGTCTGGCCTGGTGCGCCGGGCAAGGGGAAGGACGGTCTCGGCCCCAAGAGAAACCCACTCTCAGGCCCTCATTCCCCTGAGTCACACGGGCCGCGGGCCACAGGCCGCAGGCCCCGCCGTTCACCCTTCGTTTGGACTTCCCAGATCAGACCTCGGCCGAGCTCCGACCCTGGCACCGCACTCCCACTCCCGCCCGGAACCTGGCCCCGGGCATGGCCGCACCTGCGACAGTTATCAAAAGAGAAACCTCCAACCGGCCGCTCATACACTGACACAGCCGCCATCTTCCCCACAAAGTATTTCCGCCGGAGCGCCGGCAGAAGCAAGCGAGGAGACAGGAGCACTTCCGGCGCCTGCGGCGACCTGGGCTGGAGGGGCGGGGCAAACTCCGCGCTGGGGCGATTGACCGTAGAGTTGTGGGCTCCTAGAGGAGCCCGCACGTGCTTGGAGTATTTCTCCCCAAGTGGCGCGGAGGAGTAACTAACGCCCGGAGCCGGGAAAGGACTTGTCCAAGTGGATTTCATTGGAGACCAGACTCCTGTGGACCAGACCAGAACAGTTTCTACTGTTAGACTCCTTGGGGCTTAGGAGACAGACACGCCCAAGTCCAGGCACAGCCCCACCGCCTCCTTGCATTGAGCAAGTCCTCTTAACTCTGAATCTCTTTCCTCTGCTGCCAAACGGAGATAAGAGCTACCTCAAAAGGCAGCTAAGAAGAAGCACGTGAGAAGATGCCCAACATCATTAGTCATTAGGGAAATGCAAATCAAAACCCGCAATGCGATACCAGTGCACGCCCACTAGGATGACTATAATCAAAAAAGAAAATAACAAGAGTTGGTGGTGATGGGGGAACCTGGAGCCCTCAGACACGCCCGGTAGGAAACCATTTGGCTGTTCACCAGAAAGTTAAACATAGACCCAGCAATTTGTCTCTAAAGTATATACCCAAGAGAATCAAAAGCATGTTTTCACAAAGACTTGTACATAGATAGATATTCATAGCACCATTATTCAGCATAACCAAATAATGGAAACAACCTAAATGTGCAGGCTGATGAATGGATAAGCAAAATGTGGTACATCTACACAACAGAATATTATTTAGCCGTGAAAAGAAAGGAAGCATTGATACAGGCTGCAACAGGGGTGAAGCTTGAAAACATTGTGCTAAGTGAAAGAAACTAGGCACACACACACACACACACAAAACCTGAGTTTCTCTGAAATCCATACTAGGCAAATCCATAGAGTCAGAAACTAGATTAGTGGTTGCTAGGAAATGGAGGGAGGAGAAAATGGGGAGTGAGCGATGGGCACAAAGTCTCTTTTTGGGGTAATGAATATGTTCTGAAATTAGACTGTGGTAATGGTTACACGACATTGTGAATAAACTACTACCCACTGAACTGTACATTTTAAAATGGTGAACATTATGTTAAGTCAATTTTATTTCCATTTGTAAAAGGCTGCTATGAGAATTGAAAATTGTGCATGGAAAGCATGTATCCCAGGCATACAGCAGCTTTTCAATAAACAGTTATTAATGTGAATACATTCATTTCATAGCAAGTGACAAACTCAGTAATGATGGAATGAAGTTACATTGGTAACTTGATGGAAAGAAGAATTTGTCACAACTGTCTGTTCAATAAATATTTGTCAAAAATTAAATCCTCTTTCATTACTTTTCTGGGTCTTTTGTGGGGAATTAAGAAACTAAGGCCTCACCTACCTGTTTCCACAGGAATCTGATGAAAAAGTCTGAGCATCTCCTTTGGTGAAAGTCCAAAGTAAGAAGATCTAAGCTCTGCTCTAGAGAAGTCCATTTCCTGATGACAGAGATTCATCTCCATAAGACCTAGACAGGATGGGTCATAGTTTGACATGCCCCAGACACCGTGGGGGTCAGCAAATAATCCGAGGATGAAGGACTTCTAGAACATTCATCAGATTCTCTCACTCTTGCACTGGGCTCAGCCCCAAGGGAATGAAAGCAAGGTAGACCAGATGTACTTCCTCTCCTCGTGTTGGCTGCATTGTGCCACCCTAAAATTCTTAGGTTGGAGTCCCAACCCCCCATACCTCAGAATGTGACCTTATTTGGAGACAGGGCCTTTACAGAGGTGATCGAGTTAAAATGAGGTTAGAATGAGGCCATTACTGGGGCGCCTGGGTGGCTCAGTGGGTTAAGGCCTCTGCCTTCGGCTCAGGTCATGATCCCAGCGTCCTGGGATCAAGCCCCGCATCGGGCTCTCTGCTTGGCAGGGAGCCTGCTTCCTCCTCTCTCTCTGCCTGCTTCTCTGCCTACTTCTCTGCCTACTTGTGATCTCCGTCTGTCAAATAAATAAATAAATAATCTTAAAAAAAAAAACTTTAAAAAAAAATAAAAAGAATGAGGTCATTACTATAGCTCCTAATCCTGTATGACTGTTGTCCTTTTAACAAGGGGAAATTTGCCGACAGTCACACAGTGAGAGCTATGTGGATATGAAGACAGAGATGGGGTAATACTTCTCCACGCCAAGGAACGCCAACGATTGGCAGCCAACCACCAGACCCACCAGGCGAGAGACCTGAAACAGCCCTCAGAAGGAACAAATCCTGCCAACACCGTGATTTCAGACTTTAGCCTCCAAAGCCGTGCAACGATATATTTCTGTTGTTTGAGCCACTCAGTTTGTGGCACTTCATGAGTTCACACTGAGGGGAGAAGTCAAGTCCCCAGGAAGATTCACAACCCAGCTAGGGGCTGGGTGGGAGATGGGACCTCCAGAAGCCTGGAGGCTCGGGACAGAGCCCACGCTCGCTCGAGGAATGCGAAGGCAGAAGGGACAGACATATGAGCGAGGGCTTGGCATATGGGAAGAGCAAAACCAAACAAAAAACCCTGGGCGCCCATTGTTTTCCGGAAACAGTGATGTATCTGATTAAGTAGCAGGCAGTGAAGGAAGGGGAGCAGCCTGCAGCCCCGGAGGGTGAGGCCAGGACGCCTGTGTCTTCCCATAGCGTCTGGGTGGGAGTGGGAGGAGCCAGGAAAGGATGTGGAAATGATCTGAGATCCTAGTTCATCCCAGGGCACTCCTCGTCTTAACTGGATCTCTTGGGCATGGTTTTCAGGCCCAGACAATTGAAGAGGCAGCATTGCCTGTCTTAGAGCCTCCGGAGGTGGCCCAGCAGAGGGCGACAGAGAGCCTCCAGGCAGCCTGGGCCTGGACCTTGAGAAGCCCAGCCCAAAGCCAGGCAAACTGCGCTCGCCTAGGACTGGACCTCAGAACCTCCCGCTGTTTGGAGGGCAGCTCCAGGTCCCCAGTACCCAGAGACCCCCTGCTTCAGTCGCCCTGTCCAACATGACTGCTGCCCCCTGGAACTGCAGCCCAGGCCAGAACGCCCTCCCCAGGGCCCGGACACAGTCCCACTTTATCCCTAGCAGTGGTTTGCCTCATGCAAACCCAACAGGCCAGTAAAGCCACCCCTTCTGCCCTGGATTTGGCTGTGTGATCTCAGGGGAACCACCATGCTCTGCGCCTCAGTTCCCTAATAGTGGAATAACAAGCAACCTTCCCTGGGAGCATCCAATCTACTTTATATACAAGAGCTCATGATCATTCTAGGCACCTAGGACTGTGCCAACACAGGCAAAATAGATGATCAAGAGACAGACATGCTGCCTGCCCTCCAGAAGCTACCAGTCCCCAAGGAGCAGGCGTCACTGCCCCACTTTACAGATGCAGCAACTGAGGCCCAGAGAGGGAAAGTCAATAATTCAAGGTCACACAGCTGATAAGCAGCAGAGTCAAAATTCAAGCCACATGTTTCTCAGTCCCAGACCAGCCACAGCACCACCCTGCCCTTCCCCAACCCCCATCCATTATGGCCCAGCTGGACCCCAAGTTCCCGTGTTCTCTAGGGCTTTGCCAGAGCAAAAGCAATGTTTCCTCCTCAAGGACTCTCCTCCAGCCCAGCTATTTCCCAGCTGTGATCATGGGCTGGTCTCTTCATCTGTCTGAATCTCAGTTTCCAGAGCTGTAAAATGGGAGAACATTACAGTGTGTCCCTTACCTCGTGTGTATTGAGTAAGGACATGGCACTATAAATGTAAGCACTCCATTCATTCATTCATTCATTCATTCATTATGTATTTATTAAGCCCCTCCTCAATGCCAGGCTCTGCGCCAGATCACAGCCTTAAGGGATGCTGGTCTGGGAAACACACTGTCAGTTCCCTGCCCTAAGTGCCCTAAGGGACATGTACCAGAGCACAGCCAGGAAAGGGCTCCCAATAGCTTCTCTCTGAGGCAGCAGGATGGGCACCCAGAGGACAGGAGTCAGCACCTGTCCAAGAGACCAAGAGACCAGACTGTGCCTTTCCACAGAGAGTTCAGCTGTGCACAGCCCTCTGCATCAGGGAGGGGTTTCCAAAGGCCTGGCAGCCTCCCTCCCCCAACCTGTAGGCTGCTAGGAATCCAGCGTGGGAAGGTCTTAGAAGGTTCACCCCTGTCCTCTGTCAGGATACACACACATCTGGGGGTGCCCCCCACAAGGAGACTTGGCCAATTTCCCACTGCAGAGAAAGAAGCCCATGATGCTCCTGGTTGCTAAGGCAACTGGGCCCTTGTTTTTCCTTCTTCATAAATAAGCTATAAATAGATAGGGCAAACCTGGGCGCCTTCCTTTGCATGAATTAGAGCAGCTGCTTCAGGCTCCCGGGCTCCTGGCACAGCACCCAGGTGCCAAGCCTCGCCGCCCAGCCACTGAAACACAGCTTTGCTGGGAGGGCGCAGTGGGGCACATGGCCGTGTCTCAGTGTGGATTCCCACCACTTGTTCCAGACTCCCCTGGGACACTTAGCAGGTTTGGGGATGACGAGACCCACAGAATCCCAATTGCTGTAAGCAGGGCCTGGGATGGGTGTTCAACCCGCCTGTCCCCAGAAAATGAGATGGGCCCTGAGTTTAGGGCCCCCAGCTGATGGTGAGCAGGGGTGGGGCTTTTTCCTATCCAGGGTTTGTGCAGATCTCTGGGAAATCATGAGAATATCTCCCACTTCCCTAGCATGCTAGAATTTACAAATCCTTTTTCTACCTGGTTTAACCATCACGGTCGACACCTGCTGAGAGCTACCCACATGCCAGGTGCTGTTAAGCGCCGTACATTCCAGAACCCCATGAATACTCCTAACCACCCCGGTGGTGCTACTAGATTTCCACCTCTCCAGTGCTGAACTGTCAGCTGGGAGACAGCACGTGCCTGGCCCAAGGTCATGCCGCTGGTTAGCAAGGGAAACAGCATTTGAACCCAAGCCTGTCCTGTCCATTTGTTCTTAACCCTGGCCTCTCTTTTCAGTGTTTCTGGTTCTCAAAATAACCCACGAGGGCAGGAATCACAGATGGGATGCCCCAAGTGGGGAGGAACCAAAAGAGAACCTAAGACTCAGAAGGGCTAGGGACACACAGGGAGGAAGAGTCAAGGCTGAGACTTGGGTCCCTAGAGGGTGGGCTGCAAAAGTGGGATTGTTTTCATTACAGAAAATTCAGGTGGACAGGAGTACCTGGTCAGTGAGGGCAGGTCTCCTAGGGGAGGTGAAGCTGACACCAGATCTTTTAGGAAGGCGACAGAGAGAAGAGCTTTCCAGATAAAAGGACAGCCTGTACAAAGAAGTGGAGGACCGGTAGGGCATGCCGGGTCTGTGGAAGAGCAGGTAGGTGGGTATGGCTACAGGGCAGGGTGGGGGAGGAGAGGGTAGTGAGCTGGCTGGGACTTGTAGGCTGGCTCAGAAGCCTGGGCATGTCCCGAGGGCACTGGAGAGCCACAGAAAGCTTGCAAGCAGAGAAGCAGCATGTCCTCTCTTGGGAGAACAGGCTGCCCACTTGACAAAGAGAGTTTGAGCAGAGAGTGTTGCCCAAACAAGGCATCCTGAAGGCTGCCAGACCAGAGCTGATGGATGCCTTCTCCAGCTAAGCCTTGCAGGGTCCACCTCTGAATGTGGACACTGTGGGTCTCCCAGGCACATCCCGTTCTGTGTCTTCCCCATCTTCTTTCTGCAGCTAGGCAAATTCTACCCCACTCATTCATGCATGCATTCATTCATACAGTCCTTAAACTCCTGTTCTGTGTCTGGCACTATGCTGGGCACAGGAACACAAAGACTCTGCCCTCAAGAAAAATGAATATGGAAATAAATAAGAAAGCTAAAGGACCAGAAGTTTCTGATAGGGGCAGGCAGGACCCAGGAGCCCATCCTGGAGCATTAATCAGGGGGGTGATGTGATCACATCATCAACCTGGCAGCTGGTCAGAGGATGGATGGACAGGAAAAAACCAGAAGTAGGAAAGCAGAGAGGGATCTACAGCCATAGAGCAGGAAGGAGAGGAAGGTGGCCGAAACTTGGGTGATGGCAGTGGCCACACCAAGGGAAGAGTTTCAGGAGATATTACAGAAGGTTGGATAGAGAGGATGTGGTCAGAGGTTGGAAGTGAAGAGTGGGGAGGAGGGGGAAGGAGGTGTCAATGTTCTCCAGGGCTCTGATTTGGGGGTCAGGATGGATGGTGGCAGAAAGGGCCCTGTGGGTCCCTTTGGGACATCTTGCATTGGAGGTCGGGGCTGGGGAGAGGTGCAAGTGTTATTGAGAAGCTCATGCAAGTCCCAAGTGTGGATAAGATGCCATAGAAGGGTGGGCAGAAGGAGAGAGGAGCCAAGGATAGAGGACACGGTCAGTAATTAATCAGGCAAGTCAAGACGAGGCAGGTGCAAAACAGGGTGAGAAGGTGCAGGCAGGGAGGCAGGTGGGGAACAGGGGAGAATAATGTCAGAGCTGCCGAGATGGGGGAGAGGTCTGGGGATGGAGGGGGAGTCCCAAGGACAGTCAAGCAAGAGAAGGACTGAAACAAGTCCATGGGACCGTTCTCACCCACTGTGCTGTTGTTACTACCAAACTGAGCAGAGACATTTTTCCTAATAAGAATACACACTGTTAGTAATGATGTGCTGACACGAGCACTTTCGTAGTTTGCCAGCAAGTGTATAGAGCGGTACAAGCTTTCTGAAAAGCCGCTTGCAAAAATGGTTCAGAATCCTGGACAACTTAGTGCCTAGAGTTCACAACGCAGTACTGTGAGCTTCCAATTTTGTTAAGAGGGTAACTCTCATGGGACGCCTGGGTGGCTCAGTTGGTTAAGCCGCTGCCTTCAGCTCATGTCATGATCCCAGGGTCCTGGGATCGAGTCCCACATCGGGCTCCTTGCTCGACAGGGAGCCTGCTTCTCTCGCTGCCTCTGCCTGCCTCTCTGCCTGCTTGTGTGTACTCTCGCTCTCTCTGGCAAATAAATAAAATCTTAAAAAAAAAAAAAAAAAAAGAGGGTAACTCTCATGTGTTCTTGGCACACACACACACACCGATAAGAAAAAAGGCACACAAGGAAGCTGTTTGAGGTGACAGATACATTCATTACCTTGATCATGGTGATAGCATCTTGGTGTAGGTATCCTTATGTCCAAACTCCTCCAACAGTGTATATTAAACCTACACAATCTCTTCCTGGTGTATCAATCCTATCTCAATAAAGCTGTTTTGTTTTTTTTTTAAGTTCAAGATCCTTGAAAATGTTCAGAACATTTAACCCCCAAGTTCCCCTCCTCAGACTTGTATCCTCGAACAAAGATTGGTGTGTAAAGACGTCCACCGTGGCATATTCGATTATACTGAATTTTATAATGTATTATATGTTGGATAGATATTGGATTACACAGATTAGATATTATAATGGATTCTGCATATTATAGTCTATAGCAATATGATAATGAGAATCTGGAAACTTCTTTAATGTCAACAGGAGAGTGGCTGAATATTTTATGACAGAAGACAAGAGGCATTAAGAGTGTGTTTTTCGGGGCGCCTGGGTGGCTCAGTGGTTAAAGCCGCTGCCTTCGGCTCAGGTCATGATCCCAGCGTCCTGGGATCGAGCCCCGCATCGGGCTCTCTGCTCGGCAGGGAGCCTGCTTCCTCCCTTCTCTCTCTGCCTGCCTCTCTGCCTACTTGTGATCTGTCTGTCAAATAAATAAATAAAATCTTTAAAAAAAAAAATAAAAAAAAAAAAATAAAATAAAATAAAAAAAAAAATAAAAAAAAAAAAGAGTGTGTTTTTCAATGCATGTCTAATGACAGAAAAAAGAGAAGTGAGCAGAATGTATGTGGTTCCAACTTTATAATATATATGCATATTATATATGTATATGATATATATATGTATATAACATATACGTATATATTATATATTTAAAAAGAATCATATTACCAATAGTGATAGTTCCTCCCTAGAATATCAGATCATTCTCATTTTCCTCTTGGTGCCTCCTACAGTATCTTTCAAATTCTCTACATAGACATTATTTTTTCCCAACTTTTTATTTCGAAGTTTTTCAAAGCTTCAGAAAGTTGCAAGAGTAATACAATGAACCATTCCCCTATCCTCCCTCCCTCTCTCTGTCTCTCTCCATTCAATCAACTGAAAGTTACACGACTTTACACAAGGTTCCATCCCTAAATACTAGAACACGGATCTCCTCAAAACGAGGACATTCTCCTACATTTCACACCACCATTGTAAGGATTTAGTATTGCTATCAAATATTTAGTCCACTTCTCAAATGTCCCCATTATGGGGGAAACCATTCTGAGGGCACTTTAGAGCATGGGATTCTTGATCTTGGGATCATGAGTTCGAGCTCCACGCTGGGCATAGATTCCTTGAAATTTTTTTTTTAATTAAGAAGAAACCACTTGTGATCTCTGTCTGTCAAATAAACAAATAAAATCTTTAAAAAAAAAAACTTAAAAAAAAAGAAGAAGAAACCCATCCATTACGATTTTTGTGATCCATGAGCCAGTCAAGTTATCACACACTGAACTCAGTTGTCCCTCAAATATTTCAGCAGGATTCTCTTAAAAACAAGGGCATTCTCCTACAAAACCACAATACCTAGAAACACTGTATGATCCAGTAATTCCACTACTGGGTATTCACCCAAAGAAAATGAAAACACTAATTCAAAAAGATACATGCATCTCTACATTTACTGCAGCATTATTTACAGTAGCCAAGATACGGAATCAGCCCAAGTATCTAAGAACAGATGAATGGATAAAGAAGATATAATATTATAATATATATATTTATTTATTTATCTGTCTCCAATGGCATATTACTCATCCATAAAAAAGAATGAAATCATGGGACGCCTGGGTGGCTCAGTGGGTTAAGCCTCTGCCTTCAGCTCAGGTCATGATCTCAGGGTCCTGGGATCGAGCCTCACATAGGGCTCTCTGCTCAGCAGGGAGCCTGCTTCCCTTCCGTCTCTCTGCCTGCCTCTCTGCCTATCAAATAAATAAATAAAATCTTAAAAAAAAAAAAAGAATGAAATCTTGCCATTTATGACAACATGGATGGACCTAAAGGGCATCATGCTAAGTGAAATAAGTCAGACGAGAAAGACAAATAGCATATGATTTCACTTATATGTGAAATTTAAAAAACAAAATAAACACAGACTAAAAACAGACTCTTAAACACAGAGAACAAGGGGTGCCTGGGTGGTTCAGTGGGTTAAGCCTCTGCCTTCGGCTCAGGTCATGATCTCAGGGTCCTGGGATTGAGCCCCGCATCGGGCTCTCTGCTCAGCGGGGAGCCTGCTTCCCTTCCTCTCTCTCTGCCTGCCTCTCTGCCCACTTGTGATCTCTGTCAAATAAATAAAATCTTTAAAAAAAGAAAAAAAATCTTACAGATATAAAATAAGTAAGTCACAGCGATGAAAAGACCAGCATAGAGAACGGCATCAATAGTATTGTAACAATATCGTATGGTGACAGACAGTGCTACAGTTACCTTGGTGGGCACTGAGTAATGTATAGAACTGTCCAGTCAATAGGTGTTACACCTGAAACTAATATTTGAAACTAAGGACATTGTATGCCAACCACAAAAAAAAGATAAATGAGTTCCGAGGATGTAATATACAGCATGGTGATTACAGTTAGCAGTACTGTATTCTATATTTGAAAGCTGCTTAGAGAGTAAATCTTAAAGTCTCATCACAAGATAAAAAAGATTTGTAACTACATAAGGAGATGGACGTTAATGAACTGTTAATAATCATTTCTCAATATATGCATATATCAAAGCATTATGTTCTATACCTTAAACTTGGGCAACGTTATATGTCGATTACATCTCGATAAAACTGGAAAAAAGGAAAAAAACACATCCTTGAGAATATTAGACGTATCGTTATATGCTCAAATTAGATTTTTATTTTATGCAATTCCTCCCCAAGTGGAAGTCATGTTGTAGATAAAAGAGCAAGAAATTAAGTTTAGAGACCAGTGGATTAGTCTCAATCCCCTCAACAGAGCTGATGGCTTTGGAGAGCTGGGGACGTCAGTCTCATCGGGTACTGGGGATCGGCTGAGAGCCTGCAAATCTAGCTGTGATCTCGCTACGAGGTCAGGGCTCCCTTGGGACTGAGAGCAGGTCCTCTTTTCTTTCTATTTCAGCACCCAGAACAGCACGAGGCACCCTGTCCAGGGGTAGTAAATACTTGATGAGTTGCAAGCGAAACATTCTAGTTATTCTCTGGGGAAATGTACATATGCAGACATTTTTGGTACACTTGAAAGTTGCAAAGAGTGTGAGAATCATTCTGACCACGGGCACATGTTAACTATGAGAGATGACAGGTCTGTTAATTTTTCTGATATACGTAATTGTTCTGTCGTGCATATAATGAAACTGAATGCTGTAGATGTACCCAATTATACTTGTCAATTATTCCCCAATAAGGTTGGGGAGGAATAAAAAACAAAACCATAATATCGCTGTCACATTCAGATGATTTAATAAGGTTGCGATACAATTTTCTAATATTTAGTCCACACACTCAAATTTCCCCAATATCACCTTTAAGGTTTTTGTGACTTGGATCTGCTCCCCATTGAATTGGTCCTTATGACTCTTCATCCTCCTTTAGTCTGGAACAGTCTCTCATGAAGAGGCTAGGTCAGTCATTCTGAAGGATACTCTTCAGGGTAGACTTGTCTGAGGATTCTGGAAGCTTTTCTGGCAGGAGTTCCTCATAAGCAATGTATCCTTTCTCAGGGCCCCAGAGATACAGTCTTGTCCTGAGGCTAGTGGTCTTAAGTTCAACCATTTGGGTAAAGGGGTGTCCGTCAGATTTCTCCATTTGTGAATTTCCCTTATGTCTTAAGTTCAACCATTTGGGTAAAGGGGTGTCCGTCAGATTTCTCCATTTGTGAATTTCCCTTCCCTCCATTATGATTTTCCCTACATAATTAAAATGTCACTTTGTGGGTCGTTCTTCCAGACTGAGGGTATGGCCTCTTCCCAGCAATGCTGACACCTGCTGAGGATTTTTGCCCTAATCCCTTATTACGGCGTCCACTGTGAGATGCCACTTTCTGTTTCCATCATTTCCTAGTTGACCCTCTTCTTTCTTTGTTTTTTTCTTAAGATTTATTTATTCATTTTAGAAAAAGAGAGAGAGCACGGGGAGGGGCAGAGAGAGAGAGAGAATCTGAAGCAGATTCCCCACTGAGTACAGAGCCCAACCTGGGGTTCCATCTCAGGACCCTGAGATCATGAACCTGAGCCGAAACCAAGAGTCGGCTGCTCGACCGACTAAGCCACCCAGGTGTCCCCCTAGCTGACGCGCTTCTGTTAGGAATCCTTTTTCCTTATCCTGGATCGTCTGAGTTTTTTAAATTCTTCTTTCTTTTCCAACTTCAAGGACTTTTTAAATCCTCTGGGTCATAACCCATTCATGTTATTCATCATTTGGATCTTCCATTGCCCCCAATCTGGCCATTGGAGCCCCTTCTAACCAGCTCCCCACAAGTTCAAGTCCCTCTCTGTTTTCCGGCACAGTGGGTTATGTCCACGGAGTTGGCCCAGAAACAGCCACTCGCGTCTAGACCCTTGCGGGCCTCAAAGGAGCACAGCGGACAGCAAGTGCAGCAACAGGGGGCGGGTGAGCCCCTGAAGTTCCCTCCCCAGAAGGACCACGAGCCGGTGCTTTATTAATGGTCCTGCCCCAAGGGGACAGGGCCAGTTGCCTTGAGCTGGCTGCTTAGGAACAGAGTGCCAGCCTGCTTGGGCACCTCATTTCACATCCCATCTATTTACTGCTGGCACAAGGAAGGACATCCATTAGAATACAAAGATGAAGAAACACCTGTGTTCTTGTGCAACCTCACAAAGGAAAAGGCGGGAAGAATGCTCTGATTTTAGGGAGGACAAACATATGTGTGCCTGCAGGAGGTGTGTGTGTGGGCGTCCACGTGTGCGCGTGCATGCGTGCATGCACACATCCCCAGGTTCTCCCCAGCCCTCTGCATCCCCCTCTTCTTTATCTTACTTTTTTTCATGTTGAAGTGCAGTATGTATCTGGTAAAATAAACAGTTTTAAAGGATATAGCTGGGTGGGTTTTGATAAATGTGGGTAATAGCACCCCAACCAGGCTATGAACATTTCCACCACCCCCAGAAAGCTCCCTCGTGCCACTTCCAGTCAGTCCCTTGGAGAAGCCACCACTTTCTGAAACCCGGACATTCTAGAACTTCCATAAACGGTATCGTGCAGTGAGTGCAAATCCTTTCTTGCACATGCCAAATAAAATGGTAGTAGAAAGTCTGGCAGTCCCACCTTTGCACCCCCAAATATTTCTGAGGTTTTCCTGGGGAGAGAGAAAGAAGCAGGACCCTGCTTTCTCCAAATCCCCGCTCCCAGGCTGGTGGCTAGGGAAGGGGTCCCAGGCCAGGCTCATTTCACCACCCAGAAAAAGACATCTTCGGTGGCCCAGAAAAAATGGCCTTGAAATCCCGTCTTCCCAGCCTTGAGGCTCGGACACTCGGATGGTCCCCCAAGCCCCTGACTGGGGAAGATGCCCCGGGGGACTGCGGTCCTGTCCATCTACCAGTAGGAGCAGTGAGCGGCACCAGTGGCCGGCCAGCTTCCTGCATCTCTCCTGTCAATCTGCCCGCTGCCCTGGGTTGTTTACTGGAAGCCGGCCTCCCTGCGAGGGTTCAAAGCGCTGGCCCTGGGCACGTCTGCGGCAGGAAGCAGGCCGGGCGGTAATTGGCGGTGCGGCTGTGCTGAGCGGCCAGCCCTGACCCACTATCCTCCTCCAGCGGTCGCCTTTGAGGGGCTCCGTGCTGACCTTCCAGGCCTGCAGGGACTTCCCGCTGAATGCCAAGCCGGCACCAGCAACAAATTACTCATTCCCTGAGAAATCTATTAAAAGGTGACAGCAGTTTGGGGGCCAGGTGGCAGGGGGGCCCCCAGCTCCAGAAACCTAACGTCTTCTGCTCCCAAGGGCCACCAGCCGACTCTTGCTGAACTAACCGAGCTAGAACTCTAAATTTGGGGGCCCAGGGAAAATGACTCGGGGACGATGAGAGGCTGCCATGCTGGAGACCCATCTATGGCTTCCTGAAGACGGGGAAGGCAGCCTCTGAGTCCCCCGGACCCCATTTCCAATCTGCTACTTCCACTCTGTGTGACCTTGGGCCAGCCACTTGGCTTCTCTGGGTCTCCCACGCCCACAAAGGACATAAGAAGCCCAGCCCGCAGATCGGCAAAAGCAAGCGCTGCCAAGGGCATAACAGATGCTCTGTGAGTGCTGCTGGATCAGAAGAAGACTATGTTCATTGCAGTCTCCAGCCAAGAGAGGCAAGAGCACGGTAACCCGCGTGTGTACGCTCACATCCCGAGGAGGACAGTGGCCAAGCCTCGAGATCGAGGGGAGCAGAGCTGCTGCTGGAGGGCCTGGGGTTGGGGCACGGCCCAGCAGCCTCTGATTTTCCCTGGGGAGAAGCTCTTACCCTCTCCAGCGCGGCTCTGGCTGGGTACCGAGCCCCTGGGTGGATGGGTGAAACTGACGAAGGAATGTAGTAGGCTGAGCAACAGCCCCCAAAGTTGCCGTCTGTGAAGGGGTCACTTTACATGGTACAAGGAACTTTGCTGATGTGATAAAGTTAAGGATCTTGAAATGAGAGGATTATCCTGGATTATCCGGGTGGGTCCATTGTAATCACAGGGCCCTTCTAAGAGGGAGGCAGGAGACTGGGAGTTGAAGCCTAAAGGGGGAGAAAGGGAGAGGTATTTACAGCAGACCTGGTGCCATCCAGGCCTGGGCCTCAGAGTCCTAGAACTTGGTCCTCTAGACCTGGCGGGGCAAACACCAATGTACTATCTTCATATGTGTTGAGGTGTTGCTGCACCCACCTGACCTGGTGACTTGGGGGATCTCAAATACCAGCTCATGATGTATAGCTCAACCCCATAGTTACTGGATGTCCCACAGTCAGGTGCTCAGGCTCTTCCTTGGGTCCAGCAGGTCACAGGAGCAAATTCTCCGCTACAGAGGTCGTGGACTTGCTTGTAAGCCCTAGTTAAAATAAATAATTTTTTTAAGATTTTTTTCATTTACCCAAGTGAGAGAGCACATGCACACGAGTTGGGGGGGAGGGGTAGAGGGAGAGGGAGAAGCAGGCCTTCTACGGAGCAGGGAGCCCAACTCGGAACCCAGACCTAGGACCCCGGGATCATATCTGAGCTGAAGACAGACACTTAACCAGCTGAGCCACTCAGGCATCCCAAAAAGAAGTAAATTTTGCTTAACAGATACATTTGATTCATTTGGCAAACTGCCCATTTCTTTAGTGATGGAATCATTTGTTAATTGGTTTGTGGGAACCTGGATTTGGAGAACTGGGTTTTAGCAAAACTGATCAGTGTGGACTTCCGAGACAACTGGATTCAGCAGACAAAGACGGCCTCAAGAGCTCTTTCCTGGGCGCCTGAGTGGCTCAGATGTTAAGTCTGCCTTCGGCTCAGGTCATGATCCCAGGGTGCTGAGATCAGCCCGCATCAGGCTCCCTGCTCAGCTGGAGGTCTGCTTCTCTCTCTTTTTTTTTTTAAGATTTTATTTATTTATTTGACAGAGAGAGAGAGACAGCGAGAGAGGGAGCACAAGCGGGGAGGGTGGGAGAGGGAGAAGCAGGCTTCCCGCCAACAGGGAGCCAGATGCGGGGTTCGATCCTGGGATCACGACCTGAGCTGAAGGCAGACACTTAACGACTGAGCCCACTCAGGCGTCCTGGCGGCCTGCTTCTGCTCTCTCCTGCTCCCCCGTTTGTGTTCTCTCTCTCGCTGTGTCTCTCTTTGTCAAATAAATAAATAAATAAATAAAATCTAAAAAAAAAAAAAAAAAAAAGAACTCTTTCCTGCTCTTGGTTTTGCTCTCTTCTCACTTGACTTTTCCCGAAAGTGTGGAATAGAGGTGAAGCATGGTTCTCCTGGGCTGGCTGCCCCACTTGGAAGAGCATGACTCTCCCAGCAGTTCTCATAGAAGACTCGGGGACCAACCTGGGTCACATGTCCACTCAACAGTGAATCTCCTTGGACAGGGATGTGCAATAACACCCTGACTAGATGGACCCCCATTATTTGTCCCTCTACGGGAGGCAGAATTCTAAGGATCCCCTCCCACCTGATTTCCACTGTTAGTTATTCAACTAAGCACTAGCCTAGGTACTACTTGCTACATGATAGTAATTTTATGTGTCAACTTTCTCCCAGATGTTGGGTAAAACATTATTTGGGATTTTTTATGAAGGTGTTGTGGGATAAGAATCACATCTAAAGCAGGAGACTTTGGGGGCGCCTGGGTGGCTCAGTCATTAAGCATCTGCCTTTGGTTCAGGTCATAATCCCAGGGCCCTGGGATCGAGCCCTGCATGGGGCTCCCTGCAAAGCAGGGAGCCTGCATGCATCTCCCTCTCCCTCTGCCCTTCCCCCTGCTTGTGTTCCCTCTCTCCATGACTCTCTGTCAAATAAATAAATAAATAAATAAATCTTTTAAAAAAAAAAAAAAGCAGTGGACTTTGAATAAAGCAGATTTCCCTCTGTAATGTGCGTGGGCCTCATCAAATCAGGTGAAGGGCTTAATGGAACACAACACTGACCTCCTCAAAGCAAGCAGGAATTCTGCCTGCAGACTTCCTTTGGACTTGAATTAAGACTTTCCTGGGTCTCCAGCCTGCCAGCCTGCTCTGCAGATCTTGGGACTTACCAAGCCTCTATAATCCTCTACAAGCCAATTCTTTAAAAAAAAAAAAGTCCTTTTGTTTCTGTCTTTCCCTCCATATTATACATATACATAACTCTAGTTGGTTCTGTTACCCTGATATGTAAACTCTGCAGATGTAATTAAGGTCATTAATCAGCTGACATTAAAATAAGGTGACACTGGATTGATTATCCAGATGGCCCAGTGTAACCACAGGAGCCCTGAAAGGCAGAAGGCGAAAGCAGAAACAGCAAAAAGGAGATGGGACCAAAGAGGAAGGTGCAAGAGGAGGACAAAGAAAGGGACATTGGCAAGACATGAAGCAAAGCCCTGCTTTGCCGGAGGGGCCACGTGAGAAGCATAAGGACTGTGGCCAGCCACTAGGACAAAGCCCAGCCGCTGTTGACAGCCGCCAAGGAAATGGGGACCTCAGTCCCACAACCAAAGGAGCAGAATCTGGCCAACACCCTGAATGGGCTTGCAAGTGATTGACCCACAGAACCTCCAGAAAAACATGCCGCCCAGCCAACAGCTTGATTTTGGCCTTGGGAGACCCAGAGCGGAGGAGCTCGCTGAGCCAACCTTGACCTCTGACCCCCAGAACTGAGATCACGGATCCGTGCTGTTGTGAGCGGCCATGTTGGCATAATTTGCTTGGCAGCAATAGAAAACAAATACCGCGCACGGAGAATGGAGTGGGTCAGCCCCTCCCAACACCACAGGGGCTAACCATGGAAGGGGGCGCCCCCAAATCAGGTGCTGTTACCAGAAGGAGCGGGAAAGGGCCCTGGACCAGGTCAACCGCAGTGTCGAACCTGAAAAAACATTCGCCGCGCGGGCTGGCCCCCCGGAACTGCCAGCATTAGGGTCTGACCCGCATTTGGACAACCAGGTGGCAGGGGCAGACAACCAGTGTCTGCTGCTGGCACGTCTCCAGCCCCGCCCCACTCTTCTCTCCAGTTTCCAGCTTCTTCAGCGTTTCCCCCAACTACTCAGGTGTCCAGAAAACTCACCCGAGCCTGGCCGGCTCCCTGCGTCAGACAGGAGGTGGTTTCCAGTAAACCCTCAGTGATGGGGAGGGGGGTGGGGGGCAGGGAATCACTGGAGGGGGACAGGAGCAAGTCCCAGGAGGTACAGCAGGTCCCTGGGCGCCTGGCAGAGTGCCACCATTCATCTTTGTCACAGCTCCACCTGGTAGGCAATAGGATCCCCATTTCTCAGAAGAAAAAAAATCAAGGCTCCAGAAAGGTAAATCCTTCCCCAAGGTCAGCATACTCTTCCGGTTACAAGACACAGAAACTCCTCGGTTCAGCCCGACTTGAGAAAAAAAGGAGAGCAGGTGCTGACGCGGGCAGCTGGGAAGGCTGAGGGTGGGGCTGGCGTCGGGGGCTCAGTGAGGTCCTCATCCCCCTCTGCCTCTACTATCTTTCTCTCCCTTCCAACCACCCTTCCGCTCCATGTACTTGTTCCTTTCCGTCTCCTGACTGCCCTCCTCTTGGCTTGGTTTTATTTCCTCCCACTGCAGACAGATAGGACAGGAAATGTAGCCTGTGGCAGAGATGAAAGCCTGGTTTTATTTGGAGGGTAAAATGCTCAGGTGATAAAAACCATTTCTCCCTTGTGACCAGTGATATGTAAATAGAAGTATTCTATGGTCCTTTGGGGCAGGTTGCCTAAGGGAAGGCAAGCTGACTCGGCTGGAAGGAGCACCTCTCTTGCCCTTCCCCACTTTCCTCTCCTTGTTGCCTAAAACATGGGTGTAATGGCTGGAGCTCTGGTAATCATTTTGGGCCATGACGTGAGGCTGGACATCCATGCCAGCAATATGAACTCTGGACTGACCACCACCAAACTTCTTTCCCGGGATAAACAAACCCTTGCGGGTTTAAACTGCTTTTATTTAGAAATTTTGTTAGGTGCAGCTAAACTTAACTCCATGATACCTGGCCACAAGCAAGTTCTGATTTCACACGGTTCCTACTAAGAAACCCCAGAGTCAGGACCCTTGCTCTCTTTACTCCACAGGACATCTAGGGCAGAGCTCTGAATGGCACAGCTGGTGTCACATACACACATGACCAGAGAAATGGCCATGCCATGGCCCAAACCCGCTGTCAATGTGTTTTGTGTGGCTTGTTGCTTGCTTCTGAGGAGAGGCAGCCAGCGTGGGATCACATGAACGGTGGGGGAGGGGGATTCCCCCAAAGACGTGGGAAGTAATGGGCGCCCACTACAGCTAAGCCTGCAGGGAGTCCCAGTTTACAATACCCTGAGCTAGGCACTCTCCCCCCTACTCCGTAGTAGTTCGGTTGTTAAGACAGCTTCCCCATCCGGTGGAGATCATGAAGGAACCCACTGGGGTGAGTGGACCTCTTGCAGTGAGGTCCATCTGGAGTCCACTGTGAGTGGGGTCAGGAGAACAAAGATGTGGAGAACTCCAAGGTCAACCCCAGGGATCATGTCTCAAGCTAGTCCTGCCAGTTACTCATGGAAGGTGAATGTGAACGTTGGAGTCAGACAGAGCTGAGGTCAAAGCTCCCTCCAGCTGTGTGGCCTTGGGTGAGTTGCTTTACCTCTCTGAACCACCATACCAATTCCCTCAGATCTACCTGGCGGCTTATCGTCACTCCCTCCCTGCCAACCCCACACACACCTAGGATCCCCCATCTTCTGCCTCTCTCCCCATCTACCCATCCTCCAAAAGGCCTACCTCAGCAGTACCCACCCTCCCCACCCCATTACCTGCACATACCCACCCCCCCACCGAGCCCCCAGCCAAGACTGAGCTGACATACTCTCCTGGATGCTAGCACATTCCAGTGAGGCCTAAGAAACAATGAACATTTTCAGATATTCCGAATTACCAAACATGCAAAAACAGACCACCTCTCTCCCACCCAGAGCCCCATCCCTGCACAAATGACTCTCCCCAGCCATGGCCATGGGGGTCACAGATCAACAGCCCCTGGGATCCTACCCCAGAGCACGGAGGCAGCAGGACAAATGCTCCTCATCCTGGTGGGACCCAGGGACACTCTGCTCCTAACCTAACCTAACCACACAGGCTGAATAAAAATATCCTCCTGGGGAGGCAGGCCTTAGAGACTGAGCCAGGAAAAAGTAAACCTTAATTTTAAAATTACTTCTATTATTAGCCTCATTTTAATTTTTTTAGTTAATTTACTCTTTATCTGATATGCATTACCATTTAAAATTTAGAGAAATGAATACACTAAAAATGTAAGTCTCCACTAATTGTAGTGGAAGTCAGCAACGCCTCTTGTGCTCATCCCTTGATTTTAAAAAAAACAAAAGAGGACAAAAAGAGACAAAAACTCGATTTTTCACTTTGTCATCAGGAAGCAGCTGTTTCTGGGTGGCTGTGTTGCTGGCCTGTCCCCACAGCCCACGAGCCACCTCTCATCACACTGACAACCGTCCACACGGACACCACTTGAGGGCAGGGATTTGCATCTGCCCCAAGCAGCCAGCACAGGGCCTGGTAGAGAGGAGAGGCTCAGTGTGATTGTTGGAAACCAGGGAAGAAGAGTGGGATAGAAGGGGAAGGAAGGCAGGCGGGGAGACACCCCAGCTCCTTGTTAAAACAGGAGGATGAACAAAAAAAATCCTGCGGGGACCCACAGAGAACAACTCAAGTCTGCCTGGGGGTGTGGGGAAGCAGCCAATGATACTGAGCTGAGTCTTGAGGAATGCCTAGGAACTCTCTAGAACTTGTGGACATCTACCAGGCAGAGAAACAGGAAAGGCAGTTCAGGTGGAAGGCGTGGTGTGCAAAGGCATGAAGGTGGGAGAGAACACAAGTCTGGGCCTTCATGAAAAGCCTGGCACAGCCCCAGAGCGGGGGCTGGAGAAGAGAGAGGGAACAGGAGAGGAGACGAGGACATCAGAGAGGAACTTCTGAGCAGGGCCGCGTTGTTACCTCCCCCACTTGATTTCAGGGAACACCTACTAGATGCTCACCGAGCTTTGGCTGAATTAACCACATGGGCAATTTTTGAACCAGATTAGGAGGAGGGGACCCTAAGTCCAACCACAGGCAGGACAGAAGCCGCGGACCCCATTCCCGGCCTGAGCCCCCGAGCAGCTGCTCCTTCCTCCCATTTACTCTAGTCTGGATGTTTTTCTCGGTGCTTGATGAAGTTAAAATAAGCCCTCTCTGGGGGGAATCGCAGGCGTTCAAATTGGATTGGCACGCAGACGTCGAGCAGTTGGTGGCAGGAGCCAGGGGACCTGGAGAGCAGGTTTTCGCTGGAGGGGACATGAGCTTTATTTCCCTCTTGGTTGCTGACAAGGAAGCAGCTGTCCTTCCCTGATTATTTTTACCTCGAGTCACAGCCGCTGACGCTGAGCCTCCCCAGTGCCCGCCCGCCTGCCAGGACCAGGTGAAGAGCCCAGCGCCCTGGCCCAGCTCTGCCATGAGCCTCGAGCTCCACCTACCGCCACCTTCACACAGGACCAGAAGACAGCCCTCGGTCTCAGGTCCAGACCCTTCCACTCCAAGGTGGGGGTCCCTGCCCGGAGGAGAGAGAGCCAGAGCAGTCTTGAAGAACATCTGGAACATAAATTAATTATTTAATTAATGAATGAAAAAGAAAAATATTCATGACCAATTCTCCTTCCTAACACAACAGCTCATTCATTGTTTTTGCATGAGTTCGGACTTTTAGTTTGGTAAGACTAAACCCAGATATCACTTTCCTATTCATTAAATGCTTCCAATTCTGCCAGGTCATTCTAACCTTGAAAAGCCCAACAGGTGGGTGTCATTAGCTCCATTTTATTGCTGAGGAAATGGAGGCTCAGAGGTCAAGAGGCTTGACCTGAAATCACAGATACACAAACAGAGTGGGAGAAATGGGATTCGAATCCCTGTTTGTCTACCTTCAAATTTCGTACGCCATCCAGTGTATCTTCATGTCTTTGTCCATGTACCAGTTGGGAATGCTCCCAGCTGCAACTAACAGCGGTGCTTTAAATAAATGGGGTTATTTTCCTTATATAACAAAAGACTGGCAGAAGGTGGTCTCTAAGTTGGAAGCCTGCACAATGATGTTATGGACCCATGGTATGTCAATCTTGCTGTTCCTATCATTCTTAATAGATTGCCTTTTGACATGACATGTTGTAGCCTCATGGTCACAACATGGCTGCTGCAGCTCCAGGCACCTCACCTGTGTTCAAGACAGAAGAGATTTTTCTTAAAAGAAAAGATTAGGAAGAGAGGATGGTGAAAACAGTAACAATCCCTGTTATCAGAAAAGCAAAATATTTCTCTGAGTTCTGCCAGAAAACTTTGGTTTACATCTTAGTGGTAACATGACGACCCACAGCTGCAAGGGAGGCTGAGAAAGAGCATTCTGAAAACAGAGGAGAAGGATGCAAATGCTGTGTCAGTCACCAACAATATCTGCCGGTCGACACAGAGTTGTACTTAGTTTTAATTATATGATAGCCTTTTTTTTTTTTTTTTTGCTTCCTACTTTTCTTACTTTTTTAAAAAACTGAGGTATAATTAACATACAACATATTAGTTTCAGGTGTACAGATAGTGATTAAATATTTGTCTAGATTGAAAAATGATCACCACCATAAGTCTAGTTAACATTCATCACACCATACATACAAGAATTTCTTTTCTTATGCTGAGAACTTTTCAGATCTATTCTCTCAGCAGCTTTCAAATACACTCTGAATATTATTAGAGCCTCCATGCTGTACTTTACATCCCCATGACCTACTTACTTATTTATTGATTTATTTTTAAAATTTTATTTAATTTAATGACAGGGAGAAAGAGCACAAACAGGGGGAGCTGCAGGGAGAGGGAGAGGAAGATGCAGGCTCCCTGCTGAGCAGAGAGCCCGATGTGGTGCTCGATCCCAGGACCCTGAGATCATGACCTGAGCTGAAGGCAGATGTTTAACCAACTCAGCCACTGAAGCACTCTGGAGAGAAAATCTTTTTTTTTTTTTTTTAAGATTTTATTTATTTATTTGACAGACAGGTCACAAGTAGGCAGAGCAGCAGGCGGGGTGGCGGGGGGAAGCAGGCTCCCTGCTGAGCAGAGAGCCCAATGTGGGGCTCGATCCCAGGACCCTGGGATCATGACCTGAGCCGAAGGCAGAGGCTTTAACCCACTGAGCCACAGGCGCCCCCTGGAGAGAAAATCTTAAGCAGACTCTCCATTGAGCACAAAGTCTGACAGTGGGCTTGATCCCAAGACCCTGAGATCATGACCTGACCTGAAACCAAGAGACAGACACTTAACTAACTGTGCCACATAGGCACCCCTCTGATGCTCTTAATATAGTACTCTGTTGGTTTCCAAGAGGATTGTGCCATTCTGCCTGGTGTAACAGTACTTGGATATATCAATTTCACCACAACTGTGCCAGCCCAGAGTTTTTCCATTTTAAAATGATACCTTAAAGTTGCTTTTTTGTTTTCACTCCTTTGATTAAAATTGAGGAGGAACATTTTTTTCCCCATGTATTTTTCTCTTTGTTTTTCTTCTTTGGTAAAGTATTTGTTCATTTCTTTATCCAGTAATCTTTGAGAGTGAGAGATTCATTTTTATAGAAATGGGCAGTATCAATACTATTGACACTGGTATCAACTCTGGGAATATTACAACTCAACTTCTTCATTTGATCTTACAAATTCCTGGGAGGAAGGCCAAGTAGGGAATAGGATCCAAGTGACAGAGCAGGGAACCTGGGCTCAAGAAGCCCGTGCAGCTACACATCTTCTGTCCGGCGCTTTTTCTTGCACATTATGGTTATTTTTTAAAATAAAAGTTTACTGGGATGTAATTCACATTCCATGCAACTCACTCATTTGAAGTATACAACTTGGGCACCTGGGTGGCTCAGTGTGTTAGCCTCTGCCTTCAGCTCAGGTCATGATCCCGGGGTCCTGGGATCGAGCCCCGCATCGGGCTCTCTGCTCAGCAGGGAGCCTGCTCCCCACCCCGCACTGCCTACTTGTGATCTCTGTCAAATAAATAAATAAAATCTTTTAAAAAAGTTTTTAAAAATTTTTTTAAAAATAAAGTATAGGGGCGCCTGGGTGGCTCAGTGGGTTAAAGCCTCTGCCTTCAGCTCAGGTCATGATCCCAGGGTCCTGGGATGGAGCCCCGCATCGGGCTCTCTGCTCCGTGGAGAGCCTGCTTTCTCCTCTCTCTCTGCCTGCCTCTCTGCCTACTTGTGATCTCTGTCTGTCAAATAAATAAATAAAATCTTTTAAAAAATAAATAAATAAAGTATACAACTTAATGGTTTTTAGGACATTCACACAATGGGGCAACCATGACCACAATCAATTTTAGAACACTTCATTGTCCGCCACAAAAGAAACTCTGAACCCGCTAGCATTCACTGTCATGTCAGATCAAGGTAAAAGGTATTTTAAGCTTAGAGAGAAGTGATGGGGGGAGGCTGCTTGAGGAAAGTGAAGGCTTAGGCTGTGCCATGGATTTGCTATGTGACCACAGGTCACTTTCCCTCTCTGGTTCTTGGTTTCCCCTAATACAAATAGACATTTATTGAGCACCTGCTGTGTGCCAGGTTCCACACCAGGCATGTCACAGATATGCATGACCATTCTCTCTAAACTGGATTAAGAAGTCCCAAAGAGAGGAACCAAGACCAAGAGTGGAGATGTGGTCATTTGGGTCCCTATGCTTATTGGTCACAGAAAGGGACCCAGAATGGAGCGTGGGGCTGGCCTTGACTCCCAGCTCAAGGCCTCTGCATCAGCTGCCTCTGGCTTCTGGAGCTGCCCTAGTGACAGGTAGGGACAGGTGGGGACAGGTGGGGACATGTGGGGACAGGACTAGGAAGAGCTGAGAATGGCTGGAAACAGCTTGGCAAGAAGTAGTTGCTTCACTCTCCTGGGGCCATAATCAATGTGGGTGATTATGGCCTGTGGGTGGCAGGTGTGGGGGTCCACTAAGCAGAATCCTCTTCCCACAGCCCCCATACCAACCCCGCAGGCACACACACCCCAATCTTAGAGTCAAGGTATCTGTCTGGGTATGCCTAGATCTGTTAGATCATTCCTTCAGTCCTTCAACAAACACAAGTACTCACTCTGTCAGGCCCTGTCCCTGGCGCTGGGGGTGCGGCGGTGCGGGTGGGGGCAGTAGAGACAGGCAGACAATTTCCCAGCATTTACAGGGATCTGGGGTTCCTGAAACAGTTTAATATTGGGGGCAGGGAAGGTATCCTAGAAGGTCTAAGCTGAGACCTGAAGGATAGGTAGAAATGAGCCACAAAGGACTTGGAGGAGGAGGGCTCCTGCCTATTCCTGGACAAAGGAACAGCCTGTGTAAAGGCCCGGGGGTGTGAACTGACAGAGGTTCCCTCTGGCTACAGGCTGGGCTATGGAGTGTGGTGGGGAAGAGGCACAGAGACAGATCATGTTAGCCACATGCAGACCTTGGATTTCCTCCTGGAGCACCAGGGAGCCACAGAGAGGTTTTGAGCAGGGGAGGGAAGGAGCAGATGGAAAGTTTACAGAGCTCACTCGGCCTGCTGAGTGGAGGAGGGGCTGGAGTGGGCAAGAAGGGAGGCAGGCTGGTTCTGGGCACATGGGTTTCTCAGGAACCAAGGTGTGCAGGGGTCGGGGGAGGGGAAGGGGCTCTTCTTTTACCTACAGAGCAGGAGGCCAGTGCCACCAGAGAAAAGTGACAACTGGGTCAGGTTGTGGGGTTCCCCCAACCCTGACACTCACATGTCTCGCCTCACAGCCACCTGTCCCTGAGAAGAGGGGGTGATTCTCTACATTCTGTGTGAGAAGACACAGGGCACAGAGACTGGCCCAGGTCACAAAAAAGTTGGCTGATGGCCAAGTTCCAATTCTGTTGGGCTTGTGGCAACCCCAAGGTGAAAGTGTCCCAGCTGCCAGCTCCTCTTTCCAAATTCCTCCACTTGGACTGTGGACAACTTAGCTGAGGAGACAGGGCAGGGCCATGCCCCGGGATGAGCACACCGCTGGCTGCTCCCATGCCCCCCCCCCGCCCCCGCCCCATCGACAAAGACAATGAGCCCAGGGACCCCAGTGGCTATCACTCACTCACAGCCTCCAGGCCCTATGTAAGGAGACAAGAGGCCTGTCAGAACCACTGCCACAGGCACGATGAATGGCCCTGGGCTGCCGGTCAGACAATACCCAGGCTCTGGGGTGGAGAGATTAGGCTAGAACAGCGCCCAAACAGTGTGGGTCCATGGAGGCCCCCACCCCCACCCCCTGCCCCCTGGTACTTAGCCATCTCCAGGAGTGACTCCCAGGAAATGTGACCCCACTGAAGGAAGAAGGTTGGCGCAGGGCCCCCAGGCAGGGACATTACTGAGGCTGGGAATGTCGTAACTCAGGCGACAGGGCAGAGAGATTGGGGCTGGGAATGGGGAAGGCCGGGAGAGTTAGAAGGTGTACAAAGGAAGCTGGGAGAATTAGGGTAGATACCAAGCCCACCCCACCCACAGAGAGAAAGTGGCAGACCTGGGCTTCGCCTCTTCCTTGCTGCCTGGAGCCCTGTGTTCTCTCTGGGCTCAGTTAGCACATACGTAAAAATGCCCCCCCACCAAGAGTCCCTGTCTTGAATGACAGTGCAAATGCGGGAGGACCCAACCGGACCAGGCAGCAAGGGCTCCATTCTGGGTGGGATGCTGGTGGGCCACAAAGACAAGGGACAGCCAAGTCCTGCAGACATTCTGTAGGCCCAGGAACCAGGGAAATGCTCAGGACTCTGCCCCAATGGGGACCTCCTATCTCCCAATTTTATTTTGCAAATTCTCAAACCTGGATAAAGCTAGAAGAGCCCACTGCACACCAATATATCATCCAGTTTGATTCCCTGCCCTTTTCTTTTAAAAATAAACCATCATAAGGGGCCCCTGGGTGGCTAAGTCGGTTCAGTGTCTGCCTGCTTTCGGCTCGGGTCGAGATCCCAGAGTCCCGGGATCAAGTTCAGCAGGGAGCCTCCTTCTCCCTCTGCCTCTGCACCCCCCCGCTTGCTCTCTCATGCTCTTTCGCTCAAATAAATCTTTAAAAAACTAAATAAAAACCGCCATAAGATGGTAAATTCTGTTCTATGTATTTTACTACAATAGAAGAAGTTGTGGGAGAAAAACCCATAAAGCACTATTTGGCCGGCAGGCTATTGTAACTGTAAGCAAAGTTTTGACAAGAACGATAAACGTACTAAATGCCTGGTACGAGCCACAGGCTTTGTCAAGGTCACTTAAATCACACAGCAGCCCCTTGACGTGTGTACTATTATCTACATGTTACAGATGGGGAAACCGAGGCTCAGAGAAATTGGGCAACGTGCCTGAGTCAGTCAAGATGAACTTGGATCGGTCTGACCTCCCTCCCAAGCTGGAAGTCTCCCTACTGAGGCCAGGGGGTGTATCCGGTCCCAGCTGGGGGCCACTCAGAGCACCACCTCTGCGTCCCTCCTCCCTCCCCTTAACCTACCTGGGCTCCTTCCCCCACCACCCACCTAGCCCAGGCTCTGCCCTCAGAGGCCAAAACCCTTTCATTTTAATTCCCCCCACCTCACACACGTGGATTCTCTCCGGCCCACCTCACCCTCACCTTTTGAACGGTCTGGATGAAGACCCAAAGAGCCAGGTTCAAGGCCGGGCTCTGCCACCCACCAGCTGTCTAACTTGGAGAGAGCCCTCAGTCCTTATCTGGAAAATGGGTATGACAGTCCCTCCTCAAAGTGGGGTTAAAGGTAAAAGAGAGGAGGTCTGTAGGGGGCCAGATCAGGGTCCTGAACGTTCCTTCCTTTCCCACCGTCCAGCCGGAGATGTGGTTGGGAAAGTCCAAGGATCCTTCCACTTCCACAAGTTTATTTGGGATCCAAGCCTCACAGAGCGACCCCTTCTAACCTAGTGCCTTTTCCTGCGTGTTGTGGGGAGAAGCACAGCAGATCCCGTTCAGGAACCGAGGAACTCCCGGACACACCCCTTCTCCCCGCCCTCCCACCGTGCCCTGCCCAGGCTCTCGGGCCAGCGGGAAGACTGGACAGTCCCGCGTGCATAGGAGGGCGGGGAGTCCCTGACTCCAAGGGGCTGGGGCCGAGGGGCGGGGTCTCCTAGTACCGCCCCCCGCACCGCCCCGCGCCCGCGGGCTTCCCTGCCAGGTGGAGAGCTAGCAGAGCGGTGCAGCCACCGGACCTCGTCCGTCCCGGAAACACTTCGCAGCGGCTGAGCCGGCCGTAGGCGCCTGGCCAGACGGAGCAGGTGAGGAGCTCGGCTCTTAATAGGGGAGGGGTCAACGCGGGTGAAGGAGGGGGAGCCCTTGTCCTAGCTCATCAGCCTAGCAGGCATTCCCCACTGGGCCCTCACGGAGGAGGGAAGGACATGCAGTGTCACAGTGTCCGCCGGACTTCGCATCTCCCTCTTGGGTGCCAAAGAGCGTATGGTGAGCGAGGAGGGTGGGGCAAGGAGTTTGGGGGCGGGGGCGCAAATACAGGCAAACGCGAACAAGGGAATGAGGCGGTCCCCATTTATTGAGCCCATACTATGTGCCTAGCACATGCTAGGGACCAAGCCTCAGTCTTGGACTCCTACCATTGCCCACCCATTGAAGGCAGGGGTGGAGGGTGGGCACAGGTGCTGTGTAAAAAGGGGAAAAATTGGGCGCCTGGTTGGCTCCTTTGGTACAGCATGCAACTCTTGATCTCGGGGTGGTGGGTTTAAGCTCCACCTTGGGCGTGGAGCCCACTTAATTTTAATTAATTAATTAATTAATTAATTACTTTTTTAAAAGGGGGAAAGTGACAATAAGTTGGTGCTTTTCAGAATCCAGGTGTGAAACCCCATGTATTCCTGTGCAGGAATGGGTCTGATTTCCACACTTAGGCACTTTATCTGGAAAGGGGGAAAGGGTATGAATTATCACTGGGGATGGCTCCAGACGTCCAGCTGGCATGAGGCCGACTGGTGGGACACAGTGGACCATTCTTTGTTCTCCAGTATTTTCTGGGACCCACTGGTGCTCAGCCACTGCTGGAGTAGAGACCCAGGAGGCCTAAAGCCCCCCAGACTGCTAAGAGCGACCCCCAAGCCACCCACAATTAGGGTATCCTTAGCTCACAGCAGCACGTGGCCATCAGTGCAGGTGGAGGCCGTGACGGCAGGCTGATCTGTAGAAGGTGCCCCTGAGGGAGTGGAAGGCCAGTCCAGGCAAGAGGGACTGCGCACCCCAAAATCTGGAGAAGAGATGCTGCCTGGAGAAATGGGGGCAGCTTGGGGGACAGGGGAAAGGTGACTGCAGGGGAGCTAGGAGGCAGGTGGATAGTGAGACTGGTGAGGCCAGCGAGTTCAGCAGAAGCCTCATGAAGCAGGACCTTGAATGTCAAGCTGTGAGCCCAAAAGAACACAAGGAAGCCTAACAGGGATCCTGTGCTCCGTTTCCACCTCTCTCTGGCCAGTCGGCGGCTGCTGCCTTCCCTCCCCACACCCAGCCGTTCCCAGCTCACCAGGGCTACAGCGTTCCCAGCTGTGGTCCTAGAACGGGCTCCTGGACACCATCCTTTTGTGCAAGTAAATGTCAAGTAGATGTGCCCAGCCCATCCTGGGCTCCTGGCCCAGTAAATTCTGGGAGCCAAACCTGGGGGAAGATGACCCTGCAGGAGACAGAGGGGGTAGCAAGTTAGGACGCTGAATGTTCATTTGCTTTTTTCCCTCTTTAGTCCACAGTGGCCACATCTGTGACCCTTGCTGTCCCTCCCCTGTCCCTGCTGGATTCCGAATGGCCTCCTGGTGCTACTGCCTCGTCTACCTCCTGGTACCTGCACGTGAGGGATGCGGGTGGGGCGGCCAAGGGGACTCAAAGCTGCTGGCTTCCAAGTGGGCACCTCTGAGGTCACTGTGAAGGTCACACGAGATAAGCCTTTGGCAATAATAATAGAGTAAAAGTATCCACTGCTGCTGCACCTTTTACATTCATTCAACAGCTTGTTAATTCCTCACAGGGCGGGGCAGCGGGGCGGGGGGAGGTGGAGGGGAGCTGGAAGACAAGCTCAAGGCAGTGAAACAGGCTGCCCAAGATCCCCTCTGGGTGGGACTGGAACCCAGGTCTGACTCCGGAGCTTGGAGCTTCCAACGCATCCGGCAGGAGCACACAGTAGATAATCAGTCACTGACTGACCCAGCCCCCACCTGTCTGCTTCTTTCTCAGATAAGGAGTCTCTCTGGGACCCTCTCCCACTCACCAGCTGAATCAAGGGGCTCCTGGGTCACAGGTTGGTATGAGGGTCCCAGAGGGGTTCCTCCGTCCTCCAGCTCAGCCAGCCTGTGGTCCACCTGGCGCGTTGGCGTCTAAGGCAAAGGAAGGGAGGAGATGCCGTTTAGTTCAGCCCCATCATCCCCAGGCCCTGGACTGAAGGTTTCAACCGCGTCCATCTTATTCTTGGCTCTAGAGAGATGACAAAACAGGCTCAGCAAAGGGGCTAGACCTGGCAGGTCACAGAGCATTGAGCTGCGAATGACTGCTAGCTCAGTGCGCATGGCCGGCCCCACCGGAAGGGTCACATGGCCCACACATTGCTCTCCCACTCTCTCCTCTGACCCTGCAGCTCCAGTGGGTCCCGGGGAGGTGGTGGAGACTGCAGATGGAGTGTGCAAGTTTCCAGGGCAGCACCTGACCTGGTGGCAGGCTCAAGAGGCTTGTGAGCAGAGGTTTGGCCACCTGGCACTCGCGCCCCCTGCTGGGGCCCTGGCTCTACGGCTGTCCAACCCCATCTGGGTGGGCCAAAAAGAGGGCTCTCTTCGGAGAGCCCCGAAAAGGCGTGAGTGTGGGCCCAGGACCTGGGAGGAGGAGGCGGGGGTGCGGGGGTGCAGAGGCTTTGGCGACCTCCAGAGATGGAGCCCACAGTGACAGTCCTCTTGGGTTGAGCCCAGAAGAAGTCCCCGTTGCATCTCCAGTTCCCTTGTTCTGGACTAAAATAGAGGGTTGGCCGCAGGGGTATGAGCACAGGAGCCCCCATTTCTTCCTTCCCGAGAGAGGGAGATACCCCAAAGCCCACAAGGGGCCCTGCAGCTGTGCCAGTGGGTAGCCAGAGGCTGTGCGCCGCTGGGGACACTGAGGGGCTGGCCCGCGTGTCCCCGCAGGCGCGCTCACGTCGGCCGCGCTGGTGTTCGGGGAGCGGACCGCGGACAGGGTGGCACGGCTGCGGTCGCCCCTGCCCGCGCTGGGGGCGCTGACTGCGTGCGCGCACGTGCAGTGGGACGCCGCCTCGCCCGACCCTGCGGCGCTCTTCTCCCTCGCCGCGCCCGCGCTGCCCAACGCGCTGCAGCTGCGCGCCTTCGCCGAGCCCGGCGGCGCGGTGCACGCGGCGCTGGTGGTGCGCGGCCACCACGGGCCCTTCCTCGCCGCCTTCCGCGCCGACGGCCGCTGGCACCACGTGTGCGCCACGTGGGAGCAGCGCGGCGGGCGCTGGACTCTGTTCGCCGACGGGCGGCGGCGCGCCGGGGCGCGGGGACTGGGCGCGGGCCACCCGGTGCCGGCGGGCGGCATCCTCGTGCTGGGCCAGGATCAGGACTCCCTGGGCGGCGGGTTCTCGGCGCGCGATGCCTTCAGCGGCAACCTCACCGACTTCCACCTGTGGGCTCGGGCGCTGAGCCCCGCGGAGCTGCGGCGGGCGCGAGCCTGCGCGCCGCCAGCCGTCGGCCTGCTCTTCCGCTGGGACTTGCGCGCCCTGGACGTCACGCCCTCGCTGCTGCCGCCCCTGCGGGTGCGCCTTCTCTGTCCGGGTACGGCCCGCCCCGCCTTCGGGCTGCTGGGCCCCGCCCTCCCGTTGCTGGGCCCCGCCCCCTGGCTCCCGCAGGCTCCCTCCTGAGCTTGCGACTCCGCCCACGGCTCTCGAACCTGGCCACGCCCAGCTCTGGTTACGCCCTCCCCAAGCCGGTCAGGCAACTACCCAGTCCGAGTAACTTGACTAGGCTCACCCCCTAGCGGCCTTGCCCCACCTTGTGCTGGCTGCAGCACCCTTCACCCAGGTTCGCATGTTGCCCCCTAAGTCGGGGGCTGTGCGTTTTGGCCCCCAAAGGTGTACAAGTGCCTTCAAAGCCCGAACAGGCCGGTGGGTCACAGGGGCTCCTGGGGAGCCACGATACGGGCCTGACCCCTGTCCCATCCCTGCCAGTGCCTTCAGAGGAGTGCCCTACATGGAACCCAGGATCCCGTACTGAGGGCTCTTCGCTCTGCCTTCAACCACGGCCCTTCTTCTGCTGCTACCGGACAGGTGATTCCTGGCAGTGCCCAGGGCTCTGCTGCAGGGGAGGCTGGGTATGGACAAGTGTAGGCCGAGGGGTAGTAAGCAGTTGTCACAAACTGGGAATTCAGAATCTTCTCGAAGTTTCAGGGCCTCCATGGAGTCCAAACTATAGGACGGGGGGGCCAGACAGATCCGGAGGTGAATCCCAGCTGTGTGTCCTTGGGCAAGTGATTTTGCCATTGTATAACTCAGTTTCCCCATCTAGAACACTGTAAGGCTCCAGACACGTAGCAGTGAACACGTTCTTCCTCCTAGAGCAGCAAATGGTGAATGGGGAACCTCTGGGCTGGGTCGCTCGGGACCCAGCCTGGCCTCCCCTCCTTTGCAGAGACTTACCAGCGGCTGCAGGCTGCCCCGTCATGGCCTGGCCAGGATGTTATCAGCCGAGTCAATGCCTTGGCCAACACCACTGTGGTGAGCCCCCCATCCAGGGAGCTGAAGAGTTGAGGACACTCTGGGTCACCTTCCTGCATCTCAGTTTCCTCACCTATAAAGGGGCACCCACCTAACATGTCTTCAGCAATCAATATTGTTCATATTCCCTATTTTGGAGCCCTTGAGAGCTGGGGGCTTGTGATATGTTTGACATGGGCCACCAAGAAGACCCTAGTGGGGCGCAAGTGTGGCTTGCGCTGGGAGATCCCTCTTAACAGCCAGACCTGCCGTAAGGAGCTCCTCTGCCCACAGCTCCTCCCGGGCCCTCTCTCTGAAGTCCATGGACACCTGTCGCCGGCTGAGGCCTGCAGCTTCCTGGGTATCCTGGAGAGAGTCCTGGCAAAGGAGGCGGCTCCCCTGGGGCCTGCGGCACTGCTGGCCATCATCCACTTCCTGAAGAGGGTGACAGCCCTCGGGGCTGGGGAGCCAGATCCCTTGACAGGGCCCTGGGAGCAACTAAGCCAGGGCGTCGTGTCCGTGGCCAGCTTGGTCCTGGAGGAGCAGCTGGCTGGCACGTGGCTCTCAGTCAACGAGGTGAGGCGGGCAGGGGTGGGGGTGGGGGCGGTGGGGGAGGCCTGGGCTCCCATTCCGTCCTTGCCTCCAGCTTCTTGTGTAGCCATGGGCCCGTCAGCACCCATTGCTGAGCTTTATCTCTCCGTCTATCAAAAGAAGCTCCTCTTAAAAAAAAAAAAAAGAGAGAGAGAGAGTTTTTTTTTTTTTTTTTTTTTTTGAGAGAGAGAGAGAGAGAGAAAGCAGAAGCAGGGGGAGCAGCAGAAGGAGAGGGAGAAGCAGATTCCCCACTGAGCAGAGATCCTGACGTGGGGCTCGATCCCAGGACCCTGGGATCGTGACCTGAGCTGAAGGCAGACGCTTAACCCACTAAGCCACCCAGGTGCCCCAGAAGCTCCTCTTTTATCTGTTATGAAAGTTGGACTCCCACACACAACCACGTTTGAAGAATAGTTTCTACAGTTGAAAACAAGAGCCACGAGTCCATAAGGACCTCCCCCATACCCAAGAGTCTGGCGACCCCCCTAAGAGGGAGGACGTCTCCGCTGCGTGTTCAGCCATCTTGTCCTCCACAGCAGCCCAGAGGCTCAGGAGAACAGGACAGCTGCTATCCAGATGGCAAGGGCGTTGGAAACATCCTCTGGCAGAAGTGGCTGTAGGCTTGGGAGCAGTCGGCCTAGAGAAGGGAGAGAACGAGGGGTCGTAGACATCACCTGAAAGTCTCTGGGGCAGGAGGAGCAGAGGTGGGGCCTCTTGGCCTGAGAGGACGGAACCGGGCCTGAGGCTTGGGGATGGGCTGGAGATGACACAACAGGGGGCCCTGGTTCCACGGAATGGCTCCCCCGGGGAAGTGAGCTTCGGAGGGTGCCCAGATGGCAAACGACGGGCCAGCGGGCACGGAGCCCTGGGAGGCCTTTGCCTGGGCTAGGCGATGACGGTTCAGGAGAGGCTCGGAGAGGACAGAGGAGGCCTGTGGGGCCGGGCTTCAGACACCAGCCCGAGGACCCAGGACTCAATCCTGGGCAGCCTGAGCAGCCACTAAGTGTCTGGAGCAGGCCGGACACTTCACAGTTCCCTGGGAACGCGTTCATGACGGTCAGGGCGGGTGGCAGCAGGATGCAGAGCAGGAGGGAGCTGAGGTGCGGCTCCTTCCAGGTGGTCGGCGGCCCCATGGCCTTGGTGGCAAGTGTCCAGCGCCTGGCACCCATGCTGAGCACCGTGCTGACCTCCGAGCGGCCGGGATTGCGTATCCAGCGCCATGGAGCCGGTGAGCCCGTGAGCCAGCGTCCCACCCAGCTGGGCCCTCGGAGCTCAGACGTCTGTTCTCAGCCTCCATCACTTCCAGTCGGTCTCCTGCCTTTGCCGGAGCCGTGCCCTCCCTCCAGATGCCCTCTCTCCCTTGACCTCCTAGCAGACTCCTATCTATCCTTCAGAACCTTGCTGGGGCATCAGCTCCTCCAGGAAGCCTCATCTGGTTTTAGCTCTCCTGATAGTCAGTTCCTCCTTCTGCCCGCACCCCATATGCAAACACATCTTTTTGCATTTTTGGTGATGACCTCCTTCCTCCTGAGGCCCCCCTGAGTACCAGGACCATCTCTGAGTCATTTCTGCCTCTCAGGCCAGACCCCAGTACATACTCAGTGTTTGTGGCTTGACGGATGGAACTTTGGCAAAAACCTGTGTCCTTTGGGAGCCCAGTGGTTTCTGGGGTGCATTGATATTCGGATCCTGGCCCCCGGGGACGCCTCTCAGTGATTCCCCTCTCCTGGACTTGAAGGAGAGGGGAAGCCGACCCTGCCCCGGGGACCGGTTCAGCAGAAAGACCTCCCTCCGGAGGTCCAGCCACCCAGCCCCGTTTGATCCCAGGTCTGGAGGTGCGGAGTCTACACCTGGAGGAAGCCAGCAGAGAGGGCTGTGTGTTCATGATGCCCCGTGGACATCCGGAGGGGCCCGGCCACATCCGTATCCCCGCAGGAGAAGTGAAGCAGCTCCTCAGGAAAGGTGGGTACGGAGGGTGGGGTGGGGAGTGGGTTCCTCTTGGGGTCTGGGTCAGCTCGTGTTGCTAACTCTGCTACTTTGAATAAGTCATCTCACTGTTCAGAGCCTGTTTCCTTGCCTGGAAGACCGTCCTCTTTGTACTTGCCTTGCGGGCGATTACGAGGTTAAAAGCACTTGTCACATCACAGATGTTCGCTGAGTCTCCTCCACTGAGCCACACGTTGCCTCTTGGAAGCGGGTGGTGGAGGAGGCCCGCACGCTTGCTGCCACCTGGGACGGGGGAGGATCAGGACGTGCAGCGAAGGGCCTTAGAGCTGCTGGGTTAAGCGCGTGAGCCGTGGCTGTTTGGAACTCCGGTTCCACCACTTATTAGCTGTGTGACCTTTGGGAAGACAATTAATCTCTATGAGCGTCAGTTTCCCTGTCTGTAAGGTGAGCAGAGCATCTCCCTCGGGGCCAACCCGTGGCACTTGCTCAGACACAGGGTGGGGTCTTGGGCCCCCTCCCACTCAGCCAGGCCTCTCCGGAGTCACCGTGATCCACAGCTGGTTCAGCTCCAGTATCTTCCAGCACACCCTAGGGGAGCCTGGCCTGGAGCCCCAGGCCCCTGACAGCTCAGAAGAGGCGAGCAAGACGCAGAGGTGAGTGGGGCCCAGCCAGTAGGCTGCTGAGGGTCTGGATTCCCTCCCCAGGGAGGGCCAGGCCTCCATCCCATCTCAGAGCCCTCATTCTGATAGGCAAATCTGCCTTTAGCCAGGACCAAACCCTCCCCATCCCCAACACACACAATACTGAGTGTGCCCCTAGAACCTGGCTCAACTGCTGTCTGGGGTCCAGGCTTCAGTGTTGAGACTCAGGGAGAAGACCAGACTTACTGAATTTCCTAGCAAGTCCCCAAGGCAAAACTGGAACTAGTATGCCCTAATTCCAAGCACAGGACATTTCCTGATGTTTCTTTGGACACAGAGGGTGTCATCTCTGCATATTCAGGCCATCCACAACCTCTCCTGCATAGTCAGCTGGTGCCCTTAAAAGCTCCCTTTCTCCCCACAGGTTTCTAAGCACCCGGGTGGGCTCGGCCATCATCTCCTCTGAGGTATGGGATGAGACCGGGGAGGTCAGCACAGCCGTGACGTTTCACCTGAAGCACCAGGCCCAGGTACTGGGCACAGGGGTTGCTTCTGGGAACTGCCACCCCACTTCACTTATCCTGGTTTGGTGTCCTCCTTCCCCAATATGCATTCAATTGAACAAAGGTCTAAAAATGTACAAGAAAAATACTCATTCCCAAGGCACCCCATTGTCTTCCAGGGACCTGAAAGGGAATTGGTTTATTACACACTCACTTTGTGCTGGAGGACTTAAATAAGCAACGTCCATGTAATTCTCCTACTGCCCATTCGACATAGGCGAAGAGTGAGCTTGGCGGAGGGGCTATGATGGGCCCCAGCCTGTAAGTGGCAGAGCTGGGATTTCATTATCTTTGTGCATGACTCGAAACATTGGTGGTTCCCGTTGGAACATCCAGGGACATGTGCAGAGACCGGCACAGTCACGTGCTCCTGAGAGCTGGAAGAGCCCGAGCCTCCACCAAGGGGGACTGGGCAAAAAGCCATACGCAGCTACGCGCTGGAATCGTCCATCCGCTAGGGTTAGGCAAGGAACAGTTCTTTTTCTATAAACTGATCCGGAAAGATCACCAAAAAACGTTGTTTCATTTCATTATGTGAAATACACAAATTCCTTCCTGCTTTTGCAACGTTAGTTTCAGAGAAATCTAAAGTTGACTTTTACCCACAACCACTAATCCTAGACACGAACACACACATACACACCCCCCACAGTTTATTAGTCTTCGGTATGTCATCCCAAGACTGTAAAAATCAATCTCCATACACTGCAACATCCATTTTAAGTATACAACGTGGTGGGTTTTGACCTGCATATACACTCAGGGACCACTGCCCCAAGCAAGGTAAAGACCATTTCCACCTTCCCAGTGGGCTTCCCAAAGGCAGGTTTCCCTCCCTTTCACCCCAGGGAAACACTGATCTGCTTCTTGTGACTGTAGATTCTGTCTGTCTTTTCCAGTGTTTCCCATAAATGGAACCATAGTGTACGCTGTGCTCTGGGGTCTTTTGTCACTGGAGGTTTTTGGAGAATCATCCGTATTGATTCCCATTTCAATAATTTGCTTCTCTTTTCTGCTGAGTAAGATTCCACTATATGGACATACAATGATTAGTTTGTCCTGATTTCTATAGTTTTTTCTGAAATTTTTCCTAAAGCCGCAATTTTGGTTTTTTGTTTTTCCGTTTGCAAAATCAAAGTCCTGGCTCCTTCAGCTGAGTCACGTGAACATTTGTGTTTCTTGCTTTCCCTGAATGTGTTTTCTGCATTGTCTCAGTCACAGATGTCCCTTTTCCACCCTGTCTTTTGTCATGGCTGCAGAATCCTAGCATGTATAGGCTTTGATCAAGGTCAAGTCCAGAGCCACCCCTTCCCCAGCAAGGGTCCAAAATGAACTTGGGTTCTGCAGGGTTTTTTCGATTACTATGACCCTGCCTGACTCTGCCAGAAAGCAAGAGAGATCACAGAGGGAGAGGGACAAGCAGACTCCCCACTGAGCAGGGAGCCCTACACGGGGCTCAATCCCAGGACCCTGAGATCATGACCTGAGCTAAAGTCAGATGCTTAACCAACTGAGCCACCCAGGTCCCCCAACAATCATCCATTTTAAAAGCAATCAACAGGTTTTCTTTGTGTTCCCAGCACCCAACATAGATTCAGATACTTAGAAAGAAATATTACAGGTGAATGAATACATGAGATGATAATTCAGTCAGCCCAAGAAATGCCACATTCTCTAGAGAATCACAGAGTGGCCGAAATAACATAACCAAGTCAGGGCCCACCCTCAGCTCTGTGCTGTGTGATCTTGGGCAGACTAACATCCCTCTCTGAAGCTCAATTTCCTCATCTGAAATTACATGAATTTATGCCTGTCTCCAAGGTTGTTATGAAGATCGGCCACAATAAAGGACATGAAGAACATGACACAGAGTCTCCTGTTCTAGTGAGGTCACACTGCTGTTACCCTTGTCCGTGGGGACACATAGCCCACGTCCTGAACTCAGGCTGCTTTCTCTGCCTGCACTGGGGCTGGTACCACAGGTTGCTTAATGACATCTTCTAAAATCCATGTAGTTGTCATTGTTTAATTACCAAAGAATTAATATGTTCATTATGACACATTCAAACTGAGACCTAGCCATGACTGAATTAGCTGTGCATTTAATCCCAGACTTCTTGTGTGTATGGGTTCACAATTACATAGACCGTATGTATGTATTTTTTTTTTTTACATAAGTTAGTTCATACTATGCGTGATGATATGCGGCTTTTTTCTTTATTCAGCAAAGTATAACGGAGCTCTTTCCCTGCCGGTAGATAGAGACCTGTCTGTTCATCTTGCCAGGTGCAGAGCTGGTCCCCAAGAGGGACGAGTCACAGTGGTTTAACCGCTCCCCAAAGGATGGGCATTTAACTTGTTCCCAGTATTTCAATATCACACATGATGTTAGCACACCAGCCTCCTGCCCTTCCCTCCTCTCTGGCTCCCCACTGGCCTTTTTCCCGACCTCTTCACCTGTGACCCACACTGGGCAACCCCTGGTCCATCCAACTCAGAGACCTCACCATCCCCCTGCACCCTCCTGGTCTCCGCTCTCCATACACATCCACGCCCCTGCCCCAGGCCCCCCATATACACTCACACGCCTGCTCTCGCCCTGTTTCCTGCCCTCAGGCCTTCCCGCTGAGACTGGTGCAGCCTGTCTGCGCTTTCTGGAACTTCAGTATCAGGTGAGTTTCCACTTCCCAGTTCTTTAATTAAGGCAATTTGGTGTTAGTTTTTTTTTTTTTTAAGCCATCCATTCTGCTTGAGGGTGAGGTGTGTTTTGGGTCGCCAGTCACCACCTCTCTTGCCTTGGGCCCCTCCTCAACTCCAGGACAAGTTGGAGCAAGAGAAGCTGTTACCCAGGAGATAGTGAGCTCCCCATCATGGGAGATACACGAGCTCACTCCGTGGGGTGCCTAGGGAGAGACCCATCTGTCAAATAGGTGTTAGACTTGATATGTCCCAGGCCAGGGTGCTTGGATGTTTGAAGGAGCGGAAGACGGTTCAGAGATGAGCCCCAGCTCCCAGCCCTGGATCCTTGGCTGAACGTCGATCACTGTCACTTAGTAATTAATGCCATTAATCAGTTGTAATTACTGGTCTTGGCCCCATGGTCCCCTATCATCCCTAAGAGTGTTAAGTCCATTTTACAGATGGGAAACTGAGGCCCCAGGAAGGGCAGAGGCTTGCCCCAAGTCGCAAAGCTGGTTAGCGGCAGAGTGGCGATGGGCCCCAAGCTTTGGAGAGAGGCTGTCCCCTGCTTGCCACCTACCCCCACTCCCACGTCCTTCCCATTTCAAGAGCCCTTCTGTTCCCTGCCCTCCCCCAGCCCGGACACAGGGGGCTCATGGGCCACCGCTGGCTGCTCTGTGGCCGCCCTGTACGAGGCCTCCACCGCCTGCTTCTGCAACCACAGCACCAACTTTGCGGTCCTGCTGCAGGTGTATGACGTTCAGGTGAGTCCCAGGAAGATAGGGTTGGGACAGGAGCATGGGGGAAGGCGATGTCAGAGCCAGGTCTTAAAGGGTGACCAAGAACTGAACAGAAAGGCATCCCCAGCAGAGGGCCAGTCCGAGCAAAGGCAAGGAGACTAGAAGGGGCAGGCCAACTCTGACACATTTGAGAACTTCGACGTCTCTGGAGCTGCCTGTGCCGGGCCCAGGAGTGGAAGAAGGTGGAGGGATGAGTGGCAGGGGTCAGAGCCCAGAGCCCAGGATGCTCAGGCGCTCAGATGGCGATCCTATAGATCCTATCTGCTGGGGACCGTCGTCAATGTGTTCAGCAGGTGTTGCTTTGCCCCAAGGGCGCCCTCTGGTGCCAGGAGTGAGCTGGAGGGGCAGAGAGCCTCAAGGGGTCTGCGGGCAGGGGGCAGGCCCTGCATGGGGGGACAGCGGGCCAATGGAGGACACAGGACTGACGGAGGAGGAGGTGGTCTTGGACAAAGGCCTGGGGAGCCGGGGGGTGAGGGAGTCATCTCAGAGGTGGGTGGGGCAGGCCACGGGGCTGAGGGTTTCGGGGTGGGAGAGGCCTCAGCTGGAGACGAAGGGCCCACAGGTGAAGCCATGGCTGAGATGAGGTCAGAAGTAACTGAGGCCAAACCAAGGGAGGCCCCGGAAAGACCCAGCATTTACACCCAATCCCAAGAGCAGAGCCGGACCGGCGTGCTCACTCGAGCTGACAAGGGACTCGGAGGGGTCACTTGCTAAGAGACTGAGTGACACAGGGCCAGAGGCTCAGGAATGCCAGCATTCCTTGGCGTGTTGGGGAGTACACTAGAGAAACATGCTACAGACACTTTTGTCCTGTAAAAACAGAGAGTAGCCATGTTTGCGTGTGAGCTCCATGCCCCCTCCCCCCAGCGTGGGGGGGGTGTTGTGACATGCCATCCTCTCCCTGTGGCTGCCTCAGTCACCTCCCAGCCAGGGCTCTTAAGAGCTTTGACATCAGCAAAAGCGGGACCGGTCAGGGCCAGGTTAGGGAGAGCCAGCAGGAGAGGACAGGCGAATGCTCTTGTATTAAGTGCCTGCTGTATGTAAGCCTGGCCTTGCCGGCTGCTGCCGTTGCCATCCCTGCGTCACCGCAACAAGGAGGCCTGGGGAGCCTTGCTGGACTGGGACAGGGCAAGACCTGGTCTGCTCAGTTCGGGGCTGTGATGGGGTTACTGTCCTCCGGGGTCTTCGGCCGTCCCGCAGAGGAGTGCCGAGGAGGAGTCACTGCTGAGGACACTCTCGTTTGTGGGCTGCGGCGTGTCCTTCTGTGCCCTGGCCACCACCTTCTTGCTCTTCCTGGCAGCCGGGTGAGACGAGCTCCCGTTGTGTCCATCCTTGTCCAAGAAGCCCCTGGCCCAGGGTCTCCCTTAGGGCTGTGGGCCCCCATGAAGCCACCATCTCTGTCTTCATTAGCTCACCCACAGGGACCCAAGCAGGCAGGGGCGGATAGTGGGTGGGGGCTGCTAGTGGTGACCTTGTTGACGGACCCCTGCCTGTCCAGGGTCTCCAAGTCAGAGCGAGCCACGGTCCACAAGAACCTTACCTTCTCCCTGGCCTCGGCCGAGGGCTTCCTCATGGCCAGCGAGTGGGCAAAGGCCAATAAGGTGGGCACCCAGCAGGTGTGCTTGTGAGTTCAGAGGGGACCAGCCGTTTCTGGATTGCCCCCCACTTCACTTGGGTCCATTTCCTGGGGGGAGCATGGCCCAGAGATGAACAAAGCCCTGAATGCTGGAAGTGGGCGGGGGGCGCTGTCCAGAGACCTTCCCCACGGATACGTCCTTTCGTTGGTGATGCCAGACACGGGCATGGGACCCAGAGCTGGGCTGAGCCCACAGCTGGCCTTGGTGGGGCTCTGCCACCCTCCCACCCACAGGTGGCCTGTGTGGCGGTCACAGCCGTAATGCACCTCCTCTTTTTGGTGGCATTCTCCTGGATGTTGGTGGAGGGCCTCCTGCTCTGGAGCAAGGTGGTGGTCGTGAGCATGCGCCCGGGCCCCCGGATGGCACTTTACTACACCACAGGCTGGGGTGAGGCCCCCATGCTCCCCACTCCTGCTCTGTTCTCAAGTCTGCTTCGTGTGGCCTCTCGCTGTCCGACACCCTCCAGTCACCGTCTCCACCTGGGATCCAGAGCCCCACCCCGAGCTCCCCGTGCCCACAGTGCACCTGCTGCCACGGACAGCCCTGGGCGGCCGCTCAGGGCGGGGCGGAGAAGAGGTCCTGGGGGCGGGGCCAGGTTCTGGGGGCGGGGCCAGGTTCTGGGGGCGGGGCCAGGTTCTGGGGGCGGGGCCAGGTCTGGGAGAGTACAGGCTGGCGGCCTAGTCCAAAGGACACTCGTTCTTCTCCTAGGTGTGCCTGCAGCCATTGTCGCCGTCACCCTGGTCCTGTCTCCCCATGACTATGTGGCAGCCGGGCACTGCTGGCTCAACGTGCACGCAGACATCATCTGGGCCTTTGTGGGGCCTGTGCTCTTCGTGCTGACTGTGAGCGGGGTGATCTGCGGGCCTAGAGGGATGGGCAGGTCTCGCTGAGGAAGGCGGAGGCCCTCTCACCCGCTGACGCCCGGTGTCCAGGCCAACACGTGCATCCTGGTCCGCGTAGTGATGGTCACTGTGGCCAGCGCCCGCCGCCGTGCCCGCATGCTGAGCCCACGGCCCTGCCTGCAGGAGCAGGTCAGGATCCAGACATGGTGAGGCCCAGAAGTGGGGGACCACACGAGAGGCTCACTGGATGGGGGCCTGTGCGAGTCTGTGGCGGCAGGATGTGGTCCTAAGGCCATGTGTGCTCGCCGAGCCAAGGCCGGACCTGAGCAGGTGTCGCATGCTCATGTGTGTGGACAAGGGTGAGCACGTGACCTCGCAAGTCACCTGGGGGGCAGTAATCAGTCCTAAGTGCTGAGGGGTGGGAGGGTTTGTAGACACAAGCCGCTGCCCTGGGGGCTCACTGTCTACCCTTAGCACGGATGGCCTGGTAGGGACAAGGTAGGGGAGACCCCTAGATCAGGCAGTCCCCAGAAGTTTAGGTTCAGAGTGAGGATTTAGGTCCCTACCCCTGCAAGAACTCTCCTCACTCTCCAGGGCCATGTCCTGCTGAAAGGAGGATGCCCCTGGCCTTCCTCTCCCCGCCCCCATTCTCTGCTAAGGGCAGGGCAGCCCAAGCCAGTGGGTCCCTGAAAAGCCGGGGAGCCCCAGGGGTCCCTGAGAAGGGAAGATTTTGGACTCCATGCCACCTGGATCCCCTCCCCAGTCCTTAGCCCTCCCTCTGGGCAGCTGCCGCACCCTTCCTCTGAGCCAGGTTTGGGACTGGGACCCCATCTCCCCAGTGCCAACCACTTCTGGGTCTGAGAAGGGACAGCCAAGTCCCGCTGAAGCCCCCAGCTGCACCTAAGTCCTGAGCAGCGGTCCCCGGTCTGCACGTCCGACCCCCTTCTCCAGGCACCTCCCACGTGCTGCCCTACCCAGCAGCCCGCAGGGATTCCCAGGCCAGCCTGGCCTCCCTCAGCCCGGCCCGCTCTCCTGCAGGGCCATGGTGAAGCCGGTGCTGGTCCTGCTGCCCGTCCTGGGCCTGACCTGGCTGGTCGGCGTGCTGGTGCACCTCAGCCCGGCTTGGGCCTATGCCGCCGTGGGCCTCAATTCCTTCCAGGTACTTCTAGGCCCTGGACCACCTGGGACCAGGGCTCTGACACGTAGTGGAGCTCAGAGGGAGTAACTGGGTTGTCAGGAGTGTCCTGTCGGTCATGGGAGGCACCAACAGCGACTAGGGGACATTGTCAAGAAGCAGGAGGTTGAGGGCGAGAGTGGGAGCCAACCCTCGAATCAAAGAGGCAGCACATCACGGAGGATTTTGTGCCCCTTTTACAGTTGAGGGAGCTGAGGTCCAGACCTTCAGGGGTGTGGCAGCGGTTCCAGGCCCCGGGCTGGCGCTAGAGCCACTTCAGGCCTCAGCAGGAAGCCAAGGATGGGGCGCAGGACCTCTGGGACCTCTGCCCTCAGGCTCAGGGGGGCCCGCTGTGGGGCACTGGTGAGGACGGCAGTGAGGAGAGGCTGTGTCAGGAGGACAACACTCAGCCCACGTGAAAGAGGCCGTCACAGGGGCGCCGCCGCAGGAGGCCTCCCGTGGGCCTGTGTCCAGGAGTCTCTGAGAGGGGTCAGACTTGGTCCTTGTCCTCAGAGGGGTGGCGGTCCTGTGGGGAGACCTAGACATAGACACAGACAAGCACACCTCAGGGGCCTGAGTGCTGGGAGGGAGGTGGGTCCCGGCAGGGCCTCTCCACCCCTGCCCTTCCCCTCAGCCTCCCTTGCACCCCTGGCCCCTCTTCCTGCTGTCCGCCCTTACGCCTCCCAGCTCCTGTCAGGGCTGAGAAAAGGGGTGGCTTGGGGATGGACAAAGAAAGCTCAGGAAATAAGGTACAAATTCTGTCCAGACTCCACGTGTCCCAGAGGTCCTCCTGGGGGCCTTTCTGCGCCTCCTGGGATGAAGGGCCCAAGGGTATTAACAGCCACTTAGATGCCCACATGCTCTGAGGCCCGGGACAGAGCCTCTGTCCTGTATTTCTATTTGCGAACAGGCCTTACACATGAGGAGACACACCCCGTGAAGTCATGGCCCAAGGCCTCGCGGGAGGAAGGAACGGGGAGGGAGGGGGCGGGGAGGGGGGGCGGCCAGCCGAATGTGGCCTGGCTGATTCCTGGAAGAGCTGCAGAGATTGTGGGGGTGGGGAGTGGAGGGGGGCGGATCTGGCATCAGGAAGGGTCCGATCCAGTCGTTCATCCATCCTCCTGATACGTGTCGAACGCCTGGGAGGTGCCGGCTCCGGGCACTTTTCCAGGCAGTAGGGACAGAGCAGGAACGGAGGCTACAAAATGCCGTGTTCTTGCGGAGCCGGCCACGGCCAAGGCCAGGCGTGAAGTCTTGGGCGGGGGCAGGGAGCGAGGAAGGGTGCCGTGGGTAGTGACTACCAGGTCCTGGTCCATGTCTCCTTCTCGGCCTGGGCCGTGGGGACCCTCGGCCAGGCGTGGGAGTGGAGACGGGAAAGAAGGGGCCGCTGCTGGGGGAGCATGGAGGCGCCAGGCCCAGAGACGGGCCCAGAAAATGAAGAAAATCGGGGCTTCCAGATATTGGCAAAGAAGCACAGCTCCCAGACGCCTGTGTGGGCCTGAGCAGTGGGGGACAGAGGACAGCGCTACACCCCTTCCTGGACACAGACAAGCCCTTCCTCAAGCCCCACGCCTCCAGAGCATCCTGGGTTCAAACGTGGGCCCTGCTGGGTTAGCCTGCGACCCTGCCTGGGGTGCCCCCACCCCCCTCCGGGGGTGGCCAGGTGGCAGCAGCCCGTTGCCACGGCCACCACCGCAGTGGCCACCTCCCCGCCCTCCATCCTCTGTCCCCCTCCCTCCTTTCCTCTCCCCTTGTCTCGCTTCTTCGTCTCTGTCTCTGAATTTTCTCTGAGGTTCCTTCTCCATCCCCTTCTCCTCTGGCATGGTCCTCCCTCTATGTGTCCCTTTCTGTTGACCCCTGACGCCCCCAGCTTTTGTCCTTGAGCGTGACCCCCCCCCTCCTCCCAGTGAGCCACAGACCTTCCTTGCCAAGGTCTCCTGCTGAAAGAGGGAAAAGGCTGCCTTACGGGGTCAGCTGGCGCGTGACCTGGGCCCACCCTGCCACTCCCGACACCGTCTCCGGGAAGGTCCCCCAGTCAGGCTGAGTTCCCTGGGTCCTTCCCCACGCCTGGCCTTGCCTCTCCTGCTGCCATCCCTCCCTGTCCTCCTCACCCCACCCACCTCCGGGTGTCCCTCTCGCACTGTGGCAGGGCCATCAGCTGGGCAGGACCTGCCCTCAGGACCGCCCTCAGGACCGCCCTCCTTCCCTGCAGCAGGCCTGGGGCAGAGGGACTGAGCTCAGCAGAGCCTCACTCCCTCTGTAGCGCTGATGTGTCTTGTCCCGGTGCGGCGTCCTGCTGGGAGGCCCAGACGAGTTGAGACAAGGCTCAGCCTCCACATCTCTCTGCAGGGGATTCTAGTCTCCGCCTCATGGGATCCTGGTGGGGTTCAACGGAGGTGATGTTTGCAAAGGGCAGAGCGCCCCACGTGGCACCCTCCAGGAGCACCATGGGCGGCAGGACCTTTGTGGGCTCTGTGCTGGAGAGAGCTCGCTAGTGCCCAGGATGCGAGCACCGGGCCACACGCCCACGGCAGGGCATGGCGGAGGCTGAGAGGCCGAGGGGACATGGGGGCAGGCTGGGGACAGAGGAACCACTGAGGGGACACAGAAAGGGTGCTTCCTGGAGGGAGAATCACTCCTCCAGGAAGGGAGGAGAATGTTTTAGGTCAGGGAAATATGGGGGGAGCCAGCGAGACATGAAGGGGGGAACACGTGAGCTGGCGAGAAATGGGACAGGAGGAGACATGGGGGCCAGACCATGCAGGGTCCCCAGAGCTGTTGTAAGGGGCTCGGATGTCATCCCGGGGGTGCCAGGGAGCCTTGGAGAATGCTAGGCGGGGAGGTGCTGGCGGGGCTGCGTGGAGTTTGGAAAGCTGCCTTTGTTTGTTTGAAAGGCTGCAGAGGGAAGACAGGCTAGCTGGGAGTGGGGAGGGGCGGGAATCTGGGGGGCACCAGGGTCTGTCTTAGGGTGGAGGGTGGTACGAACCCAGTTAGGGGCTAAGAACCAGGGGGAGCAGCCAGGCTCTGAGGCTGAAGCTAGAAGGCCTCAAGGAGGGCCCCTGGACCCCAATCTGTGTCCTCCAGTCTGAGCCTCCGGGCAGGGGCTGTGGCCTGTCCAGGTAGAATCTGAAGAAGGCCTAGGCTCCGAATTCCACCCGCTGGGTCACCCTTTGGCCTAGGACTCATTGTTCTGTCCCCTGCCCCAGGCCCTAGGGTCCTGCCCCATCAAACAGGAAGGATTAACCCACCCCCACCCTCTCAGCATGGAGCTGCTATGAGGGTCGTCACCCTGTGTGTGACGGTACTTCATGAGTGGCCGGGCCTCACATGTGTGAGCAGGAAGAGCCAGCTACAGCCCAGACACTGTGCTGAGTCCTTCACACACAGCAGGAACTGAGTCCTGGCTTCTGCTTTCCAGAAGAAGAGACAGAGGGTCAGAGAGACACGCAGCTAGAGGCATGAATCAGCATGCATTCACACATCTGCTGTCCCAGGACTGGAGTTAGCCTTGATTTCAGGAACTCCTGCAGCCATGATGAGGCTGTGAGGATGGGGCAGGTTGGTGTGGGGGGACAAAGAGGGACAAGAGGGCAGAGAGGCTGTCTGGTGGCCAGAGGCTGAAGGTATGGGGTCAGGTAGGGGAGGGCCCCTTCTGGTTCTCTCTGCCATAGAATGTCACAGATGTCCCCTCCCAAGTGCAGGAGGGGGACAGAGTAGGATTTGTGTTCATCCGCCTATGTCTCTCAGTGTCTCTGTGTATCTCTGGGTGTGTCTCTGTTGTGGCCCTGGGGCCAAGCGGTGGAGGGGGCTGGCTCCAAGGCAGTGACACCCATCCACATGCTGGGTCTGTCCCCAGGGGCCGTACATCTTCCTGGTCTATGCCGCCTACAACGGGGAGGTGAGTTGGGGGTATGGGTGGCTGGGGGGTGGGATGGGCAGGGCTAACTTGCAGGGCACCTGTGCCTGGGGGTCAGGGCGAGGGGCCTAGGCCTGACCCTGATGCCCAACCCCCAGGTCCGGAGCGCCCTGCAGAGGATGACGGAGAAAAAGGCAACAGAGGCATTCACGGTGGGTGCGGGCAGGTGGGGATCCTGGGGCGGGAGGCCCCACTCCCTACCAGGATTCCAGTGCCCACACCCCTTCCTTTCAGGCCTGCTCCAGCCCCATGGGCCCAGCGTCCCACCCGAGGTCCCTGGGTCCCTGGGAGGTGGCTCAGGACAGCCCTGCAGCCTTGGCTCCAGCCCGAAGACACTTGGCTCTTAGAGGTAAGGCCACACCAGTCCCCAGTCTGTACTACCCAGAGCCTTGGTTTCTCTGGTGCACAGGTAAAACTGGGAAGGCAATAGCAATCCTGTTAGCCCATCTGAAAGGCAAAGAGACTGAGGCCCAGGGAATTCTCCAAGCATGGCGCCTGGAGGGTGGCTTAAAAGTGGCTTATTTTTTTCCACCACCACCAGGGAACAGGGGCCCCAGCTGCCCTGCCCAGAGGCAGGGCTTGACCAGGGTCACGTTCCTTGGGTCTCTGTCCAAAGGGTGTTTGGGGGTTCCAAAGCCAGGTGGGTAGATGAGGTTTGGGGCCCAGAGACAGAGCATGGGCTGAATGACTTCACGGCTAGGCTTGGAGTTTCAGTCCCATCTCCTAGTTTACCTGCTGTGTGCCCTCGGGCATGTTACCTTCCCTCTCTGGGCCTTAGTTTCTTCATTAATCTGTGGAGTAAACCTTTGAGTGGATCCTTAGGGTCTTTGATTACGAGGTCCTGTCCAGGGCTGGAGAGCAGAGAGTGAGCTTCCTGTCTCAGTCTCTGAAAAGGGTTTTTCTCCTGTAGGGACCCACAGCCCCAGAATCCCCACAACCTTCTCCTCCATTGCAGAACCTGAGAGGCCGGTGAGGCTGGGACAAGGGTGGCAGGGTGCTAGCAAGTATGTCCCACAGGGTAGGGGAAACCACAGGGACTAGGGGAGGGGTGGGGGGCTTCCTCTGGAGACCGGAGGAGCCCTATTCCTCAGTTACCAGGTGGTAGGGCCCTGGGAGCCGCCGGGCAGAATCTGAATGCCAAGGCCACTGGGGGTGGAGGAGTCATTACCAAGGTTTTCCAGGGCCCCCAGGGCAAGGGGGAACAGGAGTGGGGGGCCCCCTCCCCTGACGATCTCGTCTGTCCTCAGGCTGTGGAGCTGACAGCATTCAAGGTGTCAGGTACAACTACCCCTGCCAGGAGGCTCCCCTTTTCCCCTTGGCACCTGGGCCCCCCCTCCCCTGCAGCCCCACTGCACCAGGATGGAAGCGATCGGAGAAGCGAGCGCACCCCGCCTCCCACCGCTTGCGGGGCCCTTCCTCTTGCTCTGCTCCTTGCTGGTGCCCAAAGTCCCCCATTAGCACACTGGGGGCCTGTCAGGAAAGGGCAGTGCTCTTTGGGAGAGGCGCACTCGGGGGATAGGTTTGGGACCCCTTCCCAGAGCGGGTGCTGCAGGAGGGGCAGTGAGCCGGGAGCCTGCCTTCCTCTGTGCACCTGCTCTGTCTGCACCCTCCCCCCGCGCCCCCCCAGGCCCAGCGCTCTCAGAGCCCCTACCCTGATGCCTCCTGGGCGGAAAGGACTTCCAAACCCGGTGAGAAGAGAGCATTTCCCTCTCAGGCTCCGTTCCCCAACCACAGGGCTGATGGGGGCCTGCAGGCAGTGGGGCGAGAGGGGAACCCAGGGGCCTCTGGCCCCTGTCAGCCTCTCTTAGCCTGAGTCCCCCAGTCTTAGAGCACAGCTGGCTGTAGGAGGGCCTGCCAGGCACCGCCCCGCCTCGAGCCGAGGGATCCTTCCCAGCATGGGCAAGAGGCCTGTTTGTCCGGCTCTAACTGGGGCTGGGCTCAGGGCGAAAGCCTCGCGTTGGCTGACTCCTTTAACCTGGGGACCTGGGGAAACTATCCTCCCATTGTGCAGATGGGGAAAGTGAGGCACCGGGGCAGTCACACCGGTGTAAGCGGAGGCACATTCGAAACCCTAGTCAGTGGGACCCCAGGCTCCCGCGGACCTCCCTCCCCTGCCTGGTGTCCCCGGTACCCTGGAGCCTCGGCTCCCCCTTCCGCAACGTGGGCAGGAGGCGCCCCCTGCAGGCCGGCGCGCGGTGGGCCTTCCGCGGGGCCGACAGCACCCCCGCTCCCTCGAGCCCCCGCGCCCCCGCCCCCCACCCCCGCCCCTCCCCCCACCCCCGCAGGCGAGGCGCCGGTGGGAACAAGAGCGGTAGCGGCGCCTCTGCGCTCAAGTGACAGCGCCTTTGTCTCTGCTGAATGGGTGCGTTGCTAAGGCCGCTCGTAGCAACGAGCCGCTTCCACCTCGGCCCGCGGCGGCCCCACCCTCCGGACCCCCAACCTGCATCGCCCTCCCTCCCGACGCCCCAGCCCCCTCCCCCTCCGCACCTCGCGACCTTCTCAGGTGGCCCGAGACGAAGTGCGGGGGAGCGAAGGCTGCCAGCCCCGGTCCCTCACGAGGCAGCCACCGCCCTTCCTGAAAGCTTCTGGGCATCAGGTGTTCTTCGAGAGAAACTGAGGCTCCGAGGGAGGGAATGGGGGACACTGCCCAGGGTCCCCGGGGGCCAGAATCCCCCTGAAAACTTTCCTCCAGCCTCAGTTTCCAGACCCCTCCAGGGATCCCCACCATGATCCTCTGCCAGCTCAGCCCCCCACCCTTCCTCCCAGGTTTCTAGAGAGAGTGTGTGCAGACTTTACCCCAGGCTCGTTGTGGGGACCTCTGAAAGGTCCCACTGGGGGCCCCTGAAGGACAGACAGCGGCCTCAGCCTCCCCCTGCTTCCAGTAGGACCCCTGCCGGGGGGCGGTGCCAACGCAGCTGCACCCCACAGCCCAGGCCCCCCCAACTTTGACCAAGATTGGCCCCCGCACACCCTTCCCACCTACCTTGAAGTTCTGACAGCCCCGTGGAAGCTCGTAATAAACGGTACTCCTGTGACCCGTTCCTCCCTGGGGGTCACCCTGGCCTGGGGAGGGGGACAGGATGCTGATGGGAGGGTGGGACAAGGGTCGGGGCGCTTTGTCTTCGGGATTCAGACAGCCCCAGTTTCACCAACAGGGTAGGCGCCGCCAACACTTACACTTACCAGCACCTACTGTGTGCCTGGAAGGTACTGAGGCCCCGCCTGCCTTAGAGCTGTGGGTCCTCCTTCAGCCCCGTGACCACCGTCACCTCTTGTTGTACAGAGGAAGAAACGGAGGCTCAGAGAAAGTCTCCCCCGCCGGTAGCGTGGGGGCCAGGGGTGGCAGTCACCTTGAGGGGGAGTCCCCCAGGCAAGATTGCTCAGAGAAGGCACCGGGGTAGGGGGGAAGGCTCCAGGTGTGACGGGCCATGCTGCGGGGAGACCCCAGCTCACACTCTGGCTACAAGTCCAGGTCCTGCCACCACTGATTCCGTGGCCAGGGGCAAGATTCTTCCGTGAGTCCGAGTCACTGCTTAGGTAGAGCTGGTTTCCGGGCCGAGGTGAGCAGCGTTAGGGCCTGGCACCGGGTGGTCCCTGAGGGGGAAGCCAGGCGAAGGAGGGGCCCAGGGACTGCGTACACTGTCCTGCTGACCTCAGGCTGGCCCAGATGCTGTTGGAGGATGTGGCACAGCCGGGGGCATCAGAGCAGCCTCCCTGAAGGAGGCGCACGTGCATGGAGGTGGGGCAGGGCTGCACGAGAAGCCCCGGGACCCAGCCAGGCCCAAGTAGCTCCCCACAGCCTTTTGTGTCATTTCTACTCTGGACCCCACCTGGGCTGTCTGGGACAAAATCTACCCTGGGGGGGTGGGGGCGGTGGTGCCCATCATGCAGAGACAGGGGCCTGGGTATTTCATTCTGGGGATGGAGGCTGTCGAAACTTCTGAAGCTTAGCTTAGGTCCCCAGACGCCTGCTCATGCTGCCCCCAACTCTTGTCTTAGCTGGCAAACCCCTGAACATCCCTCAAAACCCAGTTTGGATGACACCTCCCCCGAGAAGACTTCCTGTCACCCCAGGGGAAGAATCAATTCCTTCCTCACCTTCGCTGGCTCTTAGTGGTGGGTCACACAGGATCACAAAATGACAAAAAGCGGTCTCGCGTGGGACTGGATGCTCCCCAGAGGCGGGAACCAGAGCATCTGCTTCCCTTCTGAAGGTGCCAGGCGGGAAAGGGACACACTTTTTTTGCACACTGCCAAGCTGTGTGCCTAGGGATACTTCTCCCTAGAGGGGGCGATTTTTTTCTAATTGGCACAGAGGCCTGAAGTAGACCGGGAGTGGCCCCAGGGTGAACTTGTCAGGTCGGTCCGGATGATGAAGGTGGCCATGATGGCTCTGCCCCTTCTTGGTGTGCGATCCTGGACAGGCCACTTCACCCCCCCGCCCCCGGACCTCGGTTTCCTCATCTGTAATCCGGAGCGGCCGCCTACCGAAGTGGCTTTGAGGAGCAGATGGGACAAAACGAGACAAAGCCCGTGAAGTCCGGAAGGACATCTCAGAAGAGGCAACTCGCCTCAGAAATCAGACCCGCTCACTGCTGCCTCCTAGCGGTGGGGGAGGCAAGAGAACCGGAAGAAGGCCCAGGCCCGGGGCCACCAGAGGGACTGAGAGGAAAGGTCTGGTGCTCTGAAGTCAGAGGGACCCAGGTTTGAATCTGTCCTTGCAGATTCCTGACTAAGGGGCACCTGCCTAGTCCCTCTCCTGGATCATAGCCCCTGCCTGACTGGGCTACCGCAGGGACAGAGAGATGACGGGACAGCACACAGTAGGTGCTCATGAAATGACTGCTCCCTTCTTCCCAAGATGGCGGTTGAGATGCACGGCCAGGCTAGAACTCTGGCCGAGACCCAGGAAGACCCAAGCCTCTCCCAGGCCTCCTGGGTATGGCAAGATCCCAGGGATGACATGGGGCCCACAGGTTCCCCAACGGTGCGTGGTGTTTTGAGCCAAAGTTTATCTGACCCTTGCGCCCATCCCAGTCAGAGCACCGCCCTGCCCCAGACCACCAAAACCCACCTTGGAGGCTCTGCTTTGGCCCCAGAACCTAAACAGGCAAAGGGAGCTGGAAACTAATTGCAAAATTTATTCCAGGGCTGCAAGGGCTGGGGAGATTCTTAAGGGCACTTCTCATTTTGGGGCTGTGGGTCTCTGGCCTTGGCAGGGGCACATGTTTCAGTGGGCAGGGGCGGGGACAGAGACAGGGTGGTGGGAGGTAAGGGGGGCATGGATGCCCAGTCACCTCCAACGGGGCGGGCTCAGCACAAGCTGCAATGGCAACGTGAAAGCAGAAAAGACGGCGGACACCCAGCCCAGGGACCAAGGAGAGCCAAGGCCTCCCCTAGCGCCTGGCCCTGGAGAGTGTCCTTCAGGACACAGGGCAGGAGGAGGCCAGGGAGCGGAGACCCAGCTTCAAAGGTTTGTAGTAAGGGATCCAATGGGACGGGGCCAATGCGGAAGGGGCTTATGAGCAGTGTCCCCCGTCTGGAGACCCATCCGCCCTCCTCGAGTTCACCCGTATTCCCACACACACAGACTCCGAGCCCCGACAGGACATCCTGCTGTTCATCGAAGGAGGGGCAAGCAACAGCTCCTCTCTGGACCAAAACAATGGCCCAGCACTACCCACGGGGTCCTTGGCACACGGTGTTTGGAGAGAAACTATGGCTGTACTTGGGGCTAATCCTCAAGTCCCAGCCTCAGTCCTCAAATCCGTTCCCTGCCCCACCCCCCACTACATACCCACCTTTCCAAGAGTCTCTAGATTACTAGATTAAAAAACGAAACCCCCAAACCCACAAACCTCTTGACTACAGCCTTTGCAGACACATATCAGCCTGGGCTGGCCAACTATGGGTGGGGCTAGAATGTTCTGGCTCCCTGGCGAGAGAGGGATAGAAACTTCTCCTTCGGTGGGAGAGGGATCGAGAGAGCTGACTTGCAGAGAAATTCTTTTCAGATAGCATGTCACAGTTCTCCCCTGCACGAGTCAGACGGAGTGGAGGGGCTGGGGAGGAGGGCTTGGTCCTAACCCTCCCCCTAGCGTCCTCCAGGCCCCACAGTGCCTGACCAACTTCGCCAACTCAGTGACCCCTAGCTGACAGAACAGAGGGCTGCCCTCCTGGTCTCCGGGAGGGAGTTCTGGAGACCCTCCCTCTCTTCTCCTCCACTTGGTGCCCCCTCAACGTCTCTCTGCTTCTGTTTCCCGGAGAGGGGAAAGGGACAACTTGGGACCCAAGGGACATGGAGGCTCACCAGGGAATCCCGAGCCTCCTCCCCGGATCTGTGCGTCCAGACTCCAGGACAGACAGGGGAGCAAGGGGAGGGTGAGAGGGTGGTTAGCAGCCGCCTTCTCGGGGGCCCTCCGAGCGGGGGCCACCCTACCTCCACCAGACCCCGTCCCCCCTCACCCACCTTCCCAGACACGGGGCTGCCGAGAGCGCAGGGGCAGGGGCGTGCAGGGTGGGGCTCCTGGGCCGGCAGAATAAACTCAGTCCCCTGGAGGGCGGGGGGCGGCTGCGGCTGCGGCCCCGCCCACCTGCCCGGCCCCGCCCCGGCCCCGCCCAGCCCAGGCTCAGGTCTGCTTGGCCTGCAGCATCTCGATGAGCAGGTTGTTGCGCGGCATCTCGTTGCCCAGGTGCTTGTGGTACAGGTACTCCTTGGCCTGCATGCTCAGCGCCCGCACCTCCACCAGGCACAGCAGCAGCTGCTGGAACTTGTCCCCGCAGTGCGGGTAGTGGCACAGGGTGTAATCGAGCAAGGCGGCGTTGGCCTTCTCCTGAGCGTCCTTCACCAGGCTGTGGTTATTCAGGAACTTCACATCTGCAAAGGGAGGGGCTCCGTCACCATCAGCAGCCCACCGCATCAGTCGCCGTCACTGGCAACGCCAACACCCCCTAGAAGCACCAAAGACACGGGTGCCACTACCGTCAGAGACGCGCCCAGGCCTCCCGTGGCCACCACACGGCCATCGCAGCGGTGGAGGAGCACAGTCCCCAGCATCCACCGCCGGTACGGACAGCCCCGCGTCCCTCCCAAATGTGGCCACCGCTGCCACTATCCCCCCAACCATCACAGCCGTTCCTGTCTCCACCGTCAGCAGCTGTCACCAACACCGCCCTCTCTGCAGTTATCCCAAACATGGCCACTGCCACCATCACTCCCCCAACCACGATCACCTGCCACCATCATGACTACCACCGTCACCCACCCACTGGTCAGGATGAACACCTCCATCGTCTCCAAAACCATCCCCACCTCACCAGCTGTCTCCCTGCGCATGTGACAGGTGACAAGAGTACCTACTTCACAGGACTGTCGGGAGAATTCAGGGACATGGTCGGTGGGAAGTGCTTGGAGAACAGTGTAGGGCACATAAGAACATCAGTATGTCACCACTGTAACCCCTACTCTCACCCCACCATGATCAACACCAACCCCAGCCCGACGGTCAGAACCATCGTGGGGCACCTGGATGGGGCAGTTGGTTAAGCATCTGACTCTTGATCTCGGCTCAGGTCTTGATCTCAGTGTCATGAGTTCAAGCCCCACGTGAGGCTCCATGCCAGGTATGGAAACTAAACAAACAAAACAAAAAACCATCCTGTTGCATCATCCCCACATCACCATAGGTGGACAGGCCCTATTCTAGACAGCGACAGGCACTCCTCTTGTCTACGGATCAAGAGCCTCCAGTACCACAAGGAGATTCTCTCATGGGGCCGTGGGGGGATGTGGATGCTCACGGCAACTGCATTTATTGGGGGGGCACCCCAGGGAGTCCCGCACAGGAGACACGAGCAACGGAGCAGACATAACACAAAGCAAACAGGTAGATCTTTAAAAGCATAGAGCTATGTGGAAAAAAAAAACAGAAAAGGAAGGTCCAGAGTACAATCTACAAGGCAAAGCCATCTACATAAATTAAAAATGCTTGCACAGAAGCCTGAGCATTATGTAAGAACAGGGACAAACAAGGAATCCAAGTTAAACATGAAGGCGTGGCTGCCTGTGGGAGAGGCAAGGGCTGTCCGCTCTCCATGGACCAGTGATCGCTTGTGCCAGGGACAGAGGAGTGTGACCAGTGCCTCCTGCACGCCCAGGAGAGGTGCAGTGAAGACACGAAAAATAAAATGTCTTTGGAGAGAGGTGATTGGGGTTCAAGTCCCAGTCCCACCAGTTAGGAGCCGTGGCATTGTGCCCTGTCCCCTCCTGGCCCGCAAGGCCTCCTTCCTCTGTGAACGGGGCACGCCCACTTGGCGCAGGTGCCTGGGCCCCCGGGGGCACCCAGAGAGGGTCAGTTTGTCACTCAAGTCCTCATCACGGCTTGGTGGGTGTCTCTCTCAGCTCCTGGGCTGCACCCCCAGCTGGTGCCTCGCCGGGCAACTGAGGTTTAGCAGGAATGTACGGGATCTGTCCCCCAGCCCCAAATCCGGCCCGGCCTGGCCGTGAGTTGGCCTCCAGTGGTTTAGGCAGTGGTCATCCGTCCACTTCCCTTCTGCCCCCATCCCCATCAGCTCCGTGGCTGCGGGGGAGTCTGGAGCCCAGCATGTGCAGCCCTTGGCCCTTCTAATCCCTCTTAACACCCACTGCGCCAGGAGGGCTCCATGCTCCTGGCAACCCTGATCCCCAGCCGCCCCCGGTACGCCTGCTGAGGCTTGTGTTGTCCAAAGTCGGATTTAGGGAAACCTGAGCTGGGCCCAAGGCGTATGGCAGGATCTGGCCCCCGTCCTCCACCCCCACCCCTGGCCGCCTCACCTCCCTGCAGTGAGCCAGGGTCACTTTCTCCCTTGCCTCCCCAGGATCACCATGAGCCCATAAGGCACCTTGGTGCCAATTAGAAAGAAGTTTCCCCTTGTCCACAGAGACAGTATGGCAAGGGGCTCACAAGCTGGATATCAGCCCCTATTCATCCCCTGCCTAGGGGCCCTTGTGCAGTGAACAACATGTTCAACTGTGCATTGCAGCCCTGCTCCTTAGCCTGGACTACTCCAGACACACTCAAAGGTCATGGGAAGCCCCAACCCTCTATGAAGCCGGCCTCCTAGGCACAAGAGGTGACTACTGGCCCATCCCTGTCCCAACCTGTTTTCATCCCATAGAGTCCTGTCTACCTTCACCTCCCACCCTCACCTCTCCTCACTGCTCCCTCACTCCCCACCCCCCACCCCCCACCCCTAGCCTAGGCTGGCCAATTGTCCTGATACTGCCTTCTGACCATATGCTATAGGAGGCTGAGGGTCCAGAGAAGGGTAGGAACCAGCTCAAGGCCACAGAGCAGTAAGCCCCCCCCCAGAGGAAATAGCGGGGGGGTGGAGAAGGATGGGTTGGGATGCTGCAGTAGAGGCAGTGGGAGGGGGCTGGGAGGACCAGAGCCTCGGCTTTACCAGGATTTACTGTTCCCCACAGCCCCGCAGTACCGCACAGGGACAATGGGGTGGAGTGCAGGGGGTGGTGCGGACAAGGACAGCGCTCAGGGACAGCCCCCACTCTTAACAGTTCTCTGGATCTCTCAGCTCTCTGCAGCCTGGAGACCCCCCACCGCACCCATGCAGTGGGCTACTGGGCTGGGGAAAAGAAGCCGTCACCAGTTAAGCCCCAGTGACCACCCTGCAGTATAGGTGCACCCAGGTTCCCGGGCACCTGCAGGGCATCGTGCTCTAGCTCAGTTAATCCCCAAAGACACCCAGGCAGGCAGAAAAGGGCTTCCCCCTGGCTCAGGGACCGTAGGGTGTGCCTGGGCCACCGAGTAGATGCCAGAGTCTGGACGCAAAGCCAGGTCTCCCGGCTCCACAGCCTGGTGGGTGAGCACAGGCGGAGTCAGGCTTGGACATCAGTTCCTGAGAGATGGGACATGAAAACTTTACGTTTTGTCCAATCCAGGAGTCCTGTCAAAGGGCCCCCACGCCCGGGATCCTAGGTTTCCCAGGCTACTGTGGACTTCAGACTTCTCTTCCTCCTCACCCTGGAGGAGACCACTGTCAAGTCATGCCCCCTCTCCCACCTCCCCGCACCCCCCTCTAAGGGACTGTCGTGAGGATTCTGTGGAATAATGGGTGTGACAGCCAACATCTCACCGAACGCCACGCCCTTCTTCCACTGGCTAAGGGGGAGCAGGAGTCGCACAGACCTGGAGGTGCCCCCTTAGTATGTCAGGGGTTCAAATCCCAGCTCTATCACCAACTAGGTGACCTTGGGCAAGGCCCTTCCCCTGAGCTGTTTGTCACCTGCAAACTGGGAACCGGACCTGATCTGTGTGTCCAGCTCCGGGCCCCGGGACCCCGCAGGTTGGAGATGGGCCCAGGGGAGAAAAGCCTGCCATGTCCCCCCCACCCCCAGCCTGCTTAGCCCCAGCAGTCCTGGAGGTGGGAGGCGGGAGGGGGCTGGGAGATGGCACCCCCACCTCGGAGAGCAGCCTGCTAGCGCTGCGGAGCTGGGGGCCCCCGGGTTCTCAGAAAAGCCCCCTTTTCACGGTTTAATTGAATATTTGAATAATCCTTTCATTCCAGCGAGGCATAAAGAATGTTGTCCCAATAGCGGTGACTCAGGCAGGCGCCCCCGCGCACAATGGCCCCTCGAGTGGGGCTGCTATTCAGGCCGCCTTTTGTTGGCGCGGAGCAGTGGGTAAATTGCAAACGCTTAAGGGAATGCTGCGGCGGCCGCCTCAATGGGAGTCAGGAAATCGAATGTTAGGTCAATCCATTAAGCTTCGATTAAGTCCTCTGCGGAACAATGCCAGCCGGGCCCATCTTCATAAACACCGCGATTGCCAGGAGAGAGGCACTAATTTTAATTAAACCTCCTTACCTGCCTCCACGCCTGCAGGGAGAAGGCTATTTAGACGCCAAATGGCACCCTTCTGCGGAGGCAGGCAGGAAGGAGGCGCTGAGGGGGCTGCAGGCGATGGGGGGGGGCGTGGGGGGACAGTTGTCACAGGGGACAGGGCTGCCCAGCCCAGGGAGGCACTGCCCCAAGGGTGATGTCCAGCATGCCAGGTGGCGGTCTAAGAGCAAGTGGCCATCCCTCTCTGGGCTCCAGGTCCCTTAGGGACTTACTCCTGGGGCCTGGGGCCTGGGACCATGGGAGAGCCACCCCCCTCCACCTTCCAAACTCTGGGCAGATCTTCCCTCTCCTCTTCTCCAAACTTGTCCACTTCACTCCAGCCCCAGGTCTAGCCTCTTGCAGGGCTCTGGGCTGCCAACTGCCAACCTTGTCCCCTGCAGCAGCTGGAAGGACCTTGCTAAAATGCAAATGTGATCATGTTACTCCAGCTGAAAAGCCTTCCCAAGGGAAGGGTCAAGGTCGGTGGCCTGACCTTCAAAGCCTTGCACCGCTCAGTCCCTGCCCGCCTCCCCAGCCTCCACTCCCCCCATTCCCTGCCCCACACCACAGCAGACCTCCCGGATTCCCCATCTCTTTGCACACGCCTTTGCTGCCTTTGCTGCCGCTTGCTTTGTTTCACCTAGAACACTCCTACTCATACTGCAAGGCCCAGCTCAGAGGTCCCTCCTCCAAGAAGTCTTCCTTGATATCTTAAGTGTGGGGTGGTTTCTTCTTTTTGGCCCAACCCTGATCCCACTGGCCTGCTCAGGCTCCTCCTGGAACCTGGAACTTACCAGCCAACAGCCTCTGTAGCTCAGCTGCCTCCTCTCTTACTGTTTTCCCAGGAGCTCAGGCAGGTGCAGGCTGCGCCTCCTCCTCCTCCCCTCCCAGATTCAGCCTCCCTACAGTTTCTGACCTGCAGGGCTGGGCATTCCCCCACCCACCTCAGCCAGACCTGATCCCTGTGATAGGGCCCTGTGCCTGGGAGCACGCGATGAAGATGGAGACTGACTTGATCGTTCATTCACTTCATTCATTCGTTTCTTCCTTTGCTCACTGGTGGTAATGATGGTTAGGAGGAAAACACTACCAATGCACATTCCAAGCGCCCAAGCGATGCACTGAGCACTTTGGGGGGATTCCCTCATGAAATCCTCATAGCAAATTAAGGATTATCAGGATGGTCATCTTACAGATGGGAAAATCAAGGCTCAGAGAGGAGAGTGACTTGCTCAAGGGCACACAGCCAGAGAGAGAGTTCAGATTTAGAATTCAGGCGGTCGGTCCCTGGTTCCCATTCCTAAGCACTGTTCCGCTGTGCCTCACATGTGTGAAAACACACACACACATATCCACACTCTCTCGCTCCTGTATCCAGCCCCTCCAGCCTATGCCAGCCAAGCCCTGGAGAGTGTCCCTGTCTCTCAGGCCCCACTTTGGCAAGCAAGAAGGAGGGGCCAGCACTCTGGCTTCAGAGTTCGGCCACTCACCTGGACCCTGGGAAGAGGGCTGGGCTGGGCTCTGCTAGCCTTATCCCCGCCACCTCCCATACAAGGAGAAGTTCTGGATTTATCGCCTGGCTGAGGCCAGAGCTGTGCTGGGCCTGGTAGTCCCAGCCCCCGAGGCTTTATTGGAAGAGGGGCAGGGTCTACAGGGGTGTGCCTTGAGCTCTGGGGTCTAGAAAGCCAAAGAAGGGCAGCAGCTCACAGGGAGGCCTGGCCAAGAAGGCCGGTGGCTGGCAGCCCACCTCCAACCACCCCACCTCTGGACCTCCCTGGAGGCCTCCTGACTGGGGTCTGGTCAAGAAAGCAGCCCGAGGGGCACCTGGGTGGCTCAGTGGGTTAAAGCCTCTACCTTCAGCTCGGGTTGTGGTCCCAGGCTCCTGGGATCAAGCCCCGCATCAGGCTCTCTGCTCAGCAGGGACCCTGCTTCCCTCTCTCTCTGCCTGCCTCTCTGCCTACTTGTGATCTCTACCTGTCAGGTAAATAAATAAAATCTTTAAAAAAAAAAAAAAAAAAGATAGAAAGCAGCCCGACCGCCACAGACCCCACACTTCAATTCTATGTGCACTCCACATCCTTCCTGTCTCCAAATCTCCCGTCACTCCCCAATTACATACAGATTCTTTCTACGACGGGACATGGAAAAAGCCACCAGCCCATGAAAGTTCATAGTTTGTTCATGTGTGAAAACAGTGATACAACCGCAAGGGCACAAACACGCACATGCCTCGGAGTCTCCACACTCCCAACCACACGCCACCATGCCTGGCAGCTCACAGAGACATGGCTCGGAGGCGGGTCTCGGTGGAGGGAAGAGAGGGCCTCCCCCAGCTGAAGACAGCCTGGCCCGGGGCCCCAGAGGCCCCTCCACGGGCTCCAGGCCACAGCTCCTAATTGGCTGCCCAAGATTCTGTCCCCAGCCAGCACCGTGATTGTCCCCTACCAAGCCCTGTAGCCTTGCACGGAAACCCTCCAACTACTGCAGTAGTGGGGTGAGGAGACAGGCCCAGGAACCATAATCAACATTCCCTTTATACCCGCCCATCCCGCCCAGCTCTCCCCAGGCTTGGGCAGGCGCTCCCTTGCCTGACCAGGGCTAGGGTGTCCATTACCACAAAGATGACATCTGAATCCTGCCGCTTCCCCAAGTGACAAGGCAGTTGTGCCCCTCCATTCTGACCTGCTGTCCTGTCTACGCCTCTGCTAAAAGACTGATCCCTCCAGCAAACTCCTACTCATCTTCTAAGGCCCTGCTCAGATGTCCCTCTTCCAGGAAGCCTTCTAGGCAGAGCCCTTGTTCCCCACTCCGAGTTCCCCATCTCTGTCCCGAGTTCCCCATCTCTGTCCCCGCCCCGGCAGCACGAGCCAGAGGACTCTATTGGACTGGGAACCACCTGAGAGCAAGGACACGCCCGTGTTCACAGCCCTGCTGAACCCAGGAAAGGCATGGATGGCTTGCTAGGTGAGGGAGGACAGGAGGCCAGCCCCGAGCAGAGTGGAGGCTGGAGCGGCACTGGCTGGGCAGGTCAGGAGGGGATGAGACGGGGATGAGACGGAGACCCCTGCCTGACTCAGGGCGCGGGGCTGCTGGGCTGGGCTCACCCTCTGCCACTTCCCTGCTTTACTTTCCTTCTCAGCCCTACTCACGGTCTTACGGGCTATACATTTCACTGCCCATTTCACTCATGTCTGTGGCTTACTAACTGTATTATGCTTATCGTCTCTCCCCCAGTAGGGTTGGCTCCGCACGACAATAGGGACAGGGAGACACCCTGTGTCCCCGGTGCCTTGCAGAGTGCCCAGGCTCAGCACGTTTGTAGAACTAATACATGAGCGAATGAATGAGTGGGGAGCCCAGAGCTGGAATTTGGGCCCCCCTAGAGCAGGGAACCTGGAAAACAGGGACCTCAGGATGGGAGCCAGGGAGCAGAGCCTCCCCAACTCTGGAGGCGACCCGGGCACTTTTCTGGTGCTTCCACCCAGGAATTTACCGAATTCTCCGGAGTCCTTCCCCACAGAGGGCCAATCTTAGACGCGGTCTTGGTCGGCCCTACTTCCAAACAGAGAAACTGAGGCCCAGGGAAGAATCAACCTCCATTTTAAGAGCCTGGCCCGGGGCCACGTCCCTTCATGCCCTGACTCACCACGGGAGGGGTCCCCGCGCGCCGCGGAAGCCCTCTCGGGGGCGGAGCCTCACGGAGCTGGGCCGGGGGGGCGGGGCCTCCAACCTCGCCCCCTCCCCACCTCAGGTCGCCCTCCCGCCGCCGCAGGTGGGCAGGCGCACTCACCGAGGCTGAAGAGGATGAGGAATTTGAGACAGACGAACTCCTGGCGGTCCAGCTGCAGCGCGTGCAGCTGCAGGACCAGCTCCTGCGTCCGCAGGACCAGGCTGTGCAGCAGGGACCCGGCCTGGGCGGCCACGGTGCTCAGCTCCACCTGCGCGGGCGGAGGGCAGGGTCAGGGTCGGGGGACACGGGGCGGCGGGCAGGGGGCGCGGCTGGCAGGGGAGGGGAGGCCCGGAAGGAGGCTGGGGAGGGTGGCCCCGTCCCTGGAGCTGAGGGGGTGGGGGCCGCTCCCCGCGCCCCAAAGACCCTCCAGCCCCACCGCGAGGCCCCGCCTCCCCAGGGCTCCTCACTGCGGGGCAAGCTGAGGGCCCCATGGCCGGCCGCAGAGCCAACCCCGGGGTCCCTCACGCTCGGAGAGCTGCCGCCTTCCCCGTGGCACGAGCGGCTTTTGTGTTTCGTGTGGTGTCCGCAGCAGACACCGCATCGCGCTGGGTGCGGGGACAGGGTGGGGTCTGGTCCTCCCAGATCCCCTTTCGCCCGGCCACGGGACTGCCCGGGCCCCCACGCCCACTCGCGGCCGCTCAGACTGGGGACATGGTCACACCTCAGCTCACGTTCACACACACTCCAGCTCACGTTCACACACACTCCTGGGCACACTTGCAGGGCGGTCCACCCATTTCAGGAAGTGAACGCGCACACACACACACACAGGCGGTTGTATGGTCACCTCCCAAGGTAAGGGGACAGACCCGCACCCGCGTATGAGTTCCCACACGTGGTAACAGGCAGATCTCAACAACCACAGGCTTACGTGTGGATACGGCCTCAGAGACTTGGGCCTGCGTGTTGACATAGGCCAACAAACACGCTCACACCCCAGACTCTCCAGTCCGCACTCCCGGGGGGCCTCCAAGCCACACCCGCGGGACCAGCACTCCCCCCAGCCCAGGAGGCCCTAGACACCCAGGGTGAGAAGAGGGCGTGAGGACCAACGGCCTGGCTTGGAGATACAGGGCCTCAGCCTCCAACCCCCACCCCCAGAGTGCCTGTCAACCGCTCTTCCTCGGTCTCCCCGGTCTCCCCGTTGGGAGTGATGCTCCCCCCACCAGCCTAGACCCTGGCATCAGCCTCTCTTCTTTCTCTCCCTCCTTCCCTCCCTCTCTCCCACACCTCCTCACACCCAGGAGTGGTCTTCCTCCTTGAACTGCCCCCTCCCGGGGCCCCAGTATTACACAAGGGCCTCGACTTCCTTGCCCCCCATCTCGCCCCCTCCGTGTGTTTCCTCAAATACAACCTGGATGAGCCCTTCCTCACTTAAAACTCTACTGTTGCTCCCCGCTTGATCTCAGGAGGTCCCATCTCCTACGCTAGGGCCTGTAATTCCTTGCTGGGGGGACGGGGGGCCCTAACACCTTCACCCATTCCTTTCATCCACTCAGGATTTAGGGCCTGCCCCCAGCCTTGCCGCTCGCCTCACAAGGCTCCTGGTCCCCCAAACCCACTTACTAGCACCCACATACCGGCAGCCTCTGGTAACTCAGAGGTTCTAAACATCCCCCTGTGTGCCTTTGTCCATGCTGTCCCCTCTACTGTGACCGGGGTGGGACTGGCCCCCACCACCCTTTACAACCTGACCAACCCCTATGTGTTCTTTCAAGACCCAGGGCCACCTTCACCTCCTCCAAGAGCCTCCCTGACCCTCCCCACATCCCTGAGCTGCTTCCTCAGGGCTGGAACCTGTCGAGGTCAGGGCCAGGGCTGGTCAGAGGGAGGTGGGGCATGAACTTGGGGAAAGGGCTGACATTGGGGTGCCCAGGGCCAGCCCTGGAGAGGCCTAGGACCTCTTCTGGGCTCAGAATTCTGGAAGCATCCTTCAGGGCATGGCACAGGACACAGTAGGGTCTGGTCACCTCCTGCCCGGTGACCAGCAGGATGCTGCCCTCCTTGCCGTGTTGGATCTGGCGGTAGATGTGGTCGAATACCAGCAGCTCACTCCAGCAGTTTTGCAGCAGCGTCATCTGGTCGGCCACCTGCAGGGAAGAGGCACGTGTGGGGCTGGGGTCCAGCCGGTTCGGCTGGGGACCTTCCTCCCACCCCTCCCTCTCCCAGCCCACGATGCAGGGGCTCACCTGGACATGTGACCTGGGCAAGCTGCTTCCCCTCTCTGTGCCCTTTTTGCTTAATCTGCCTACTTCATCAAAGGGTAGCAGGGATCAAGCAAAAAAAAAAAAAAAAAACAAGCCACTGGAGGTGCTCAGAACTCCAACGGACCTGGCTTCAGGCCCCAGGTCTGCTCCTACAAGGAGTATGACCTTAAGCAAGTTCTATAGCCTTCTGAGCCTCGAGTCTCTCATCTGTGAAGTGCGCAAAGTACAGCACCACCCAGTGGGGGGGGGGGTCCTTCCGCCCCAAGGGTCACGACATCCTAGCACCGCAAGAGTGGACACTCGTGACCATGGTGAGCGGGACTCGGACCGTGGGATGCCAGAGCCAGAAGGGCCCTCAGCATCCTCTGGCCAAAACCTCTATTGTTTAGATGACAATCTCCTGCCCAGAGAAGGCGAGGGACTATCCTGGGATCACAAAGAGGTAGAGAGAGGCCAGAGCCACGGCTGGCCTTCTCAGTCCACAAGCCTCTACAGTGACAGATACCTCACTCTCCTGGGTGCTCCGAAGTGCCCAGGGCACAGGGGCCCGCAGGTCACCCTGGGGAGACACTACAGACGCCAGTCCCTCCCAGCCCCCGCGGCTCATTCGCCGGCCACCATCTGCCCAGCTGGTACTTTCTGGGCACCTTCCTGGGCCCTGCCCCGTGATGAGAGCCAACTCTGACAGCTACTAGTCTCCGTGCTACCTCTCCATGCCCCTAGGAGGCTGGGACAGTCCCTAACCCCAGTCTGAGGAGAGAAGACACCCCAAGGAGTCAAGTAACTTGCCCGAGGTCACACTGCCCCGTCTGGTTCCAGATCCGCGCTCTGAGCTGCCCGGGATGGAAGAGGACCCAGCCCGGCCATGGCTGGGTCGTTTCCTCCCCCGCAAAGCTCCCCTCAATCCCTCCTCTTCCCATGGTGCCCTCACCATCCTCTGGCTGTGGCACCTGCCACATCTGATGACACCAGTTCACGCCTCTGCCTCCCCCAACATCTGCGGGGTCTGGGAAGGTCTGGGAAGGCAGGACTGGTGTCCAGCTCGTCGCTGGGCTCCCGGAGGAGGGGTCGGTGAGCAACTGATGAACACGTATGTGCTCCCGAGATAGGCACAGGGAGCAGAGAGGGGCTGCCCCCAACTCTGGGGGGCCCGAGGGATCCAGGCAGCCTCTGGCCTGAGGGGAACTAGCAACGGCCAGTGACCAGCTCTCTCTTCTTGGGGATTGAAGCCTCCTCCTCCCCTCTTTCCCCCCTCCCCAGGGGGCAGCCTGGAGCCCATCCTCAGGCAGATGGAGGCCGAGAACAAGTGCACAGAGAACGAGCGAGCAGCTGGACACACAGGCTTCCTTCGGGCCTCGCGCGCCCACTCTTTCCATGGCCCACCGTGGCTGAGAACAAGACGGAGGGCCTGTCTCTGTCCTGCTCTGAGTCACCAGCCCCCCCTCTCCCCTGTCTCCCCTTCTCACCTCGTCTCTGTGTCAAGAACCCGCACACCTCTCCCCTCCCCTCCTAGCAGAAGGTGCTTCCTAGAGCCCAGCTATGGTCAGAGCAAGAAGCCCGGCTGGGGCCCTGGGCTCAGCCGCAAGGAGCCCTGGATTGAAGGGGCCGGGAGAGAGTAAGGCCCGGGCAAGGGTGAATCACAGAGACATCTCTCCTATCTCTCCTCAGGAAGTGGCCAGTCCCCAGAGAACCACAGGCAGGAGGCCTCTCCACCCGTTTCCCAGGAGGGAGGCAAGGCCTGGGGAGTTGCCTGTGACCGGGGCCACTCTCAGCACGCCAGCCCCGGCCTCCTCACCCCTCCTGTCAACATTCTGCCCACGTTACAGATGAGGAAGCGGAGGCTTGCCTAAGGTAACCAGAAGCCCCCGACTGGGCCGGGCCGCTGGAGGGCCCCAGGAAGTCCCGAGGCCTGCATGGAAGGCGCCGGCCGGGAGGCAGTGGCCTATCCTGGGTGACCCAGATGGAGGCAGAGAGAGAAGGAGGACATGAGGGGCTGGGCTCTGCTCACCCCTCACTGGGGCCCTCGGGCCTGGCTTAAAGGAACAGGGGGGTGGGGAGGTGGAAGAGTGAGAGATAAAGGGGAGAATTAGGAGATAAGCAGGCTGAGCTTCGGGCAGAAAGCAAGAGGGGTCACGGTGACCCAGCTGGCCAAGCCCTGGGAGCAGACTCTGTACCCAGACCTCAGACCCCAGGCGTGGGGGCAGCCCTGCCCACGGGGCTGATAGGGGTGGCAGGGCGGCGAGATGCAATATTGGCTGAGCCGCGGCGCCCTGTCCCTCTGTTCGAGTCCCCACTCGGCCACGTATCCTCCTCTGCCCTGATTTTCTGTTCTGAGGAACTGGAAAAACAAATGCTCCCTCTTGAGCACAGGGGCGTCTGTTGTGAAGGGCTCTGTGGCCCCGTGGCGGGCTCTCCTGCAGATCCTGCCCCCGCTGATGTGCCCACCTACCCCCGGCCAAACGGACTTGTCACTTGCTCCTCCTCTAGGTGGACAGATGGACACACACCAAACTCTCAAACACTGCCCACACACAGATGAGCGTGCACGCGCGTACACACACACACACACACACACACACACACACACACACCTCTTTTTATTTCAAAGAAAACCAGAAGGCCCTCGCTGCAGGCCCCTCTCCACAGGAAAGCAGGTGGCTAAGAGCCTCACTTAACCAAAGAGGCTGGTTTTCACCTTGCTTCGCTTTCTCCCTAAGCAAAGGTTCCTCCTCTGCTCTCGGACCTCCCTGGCCCCCCGGGGAACAAGGACGTTTGCCGGCCTGGCCCTGGGGTCCCCTCGCCGGCCTGGCCTGTCTGCTCAGCCTCCCAGCCACCCACCCCTCCCACCGGTCTGCCATAAATCCTCCCGGAGCCTTGACGCTTCGCAGCCTGCCCTGGAGAAGGGGTATTTATGGGTGCTGAGCTGACCTCCCTCCCAGCAGGGTCCCCCCCCTGGAGCCCCCCGGGGTCTGATCCGTCTGGCAGCCGAAGGCCAGCGGGCTCTGTAACTCTCCGGTGACTGACATGCCGCGGGCCAGCCAGGGCGCGGTCCCGGCGGAGCGGTCGACCGGTCGTCGTTTGTCAGGCCGGGAGTGACAGAGTTACTGCTGTTTAAATGAAACCATCAATCTGAGCCGTTCAATCTGTTGCCGATCAGGGGCCTCCCAGTTGGATGTTGAGGGTGAAGTGATGTCAAAATGGGTCATTAGGCACTCTTGGCCCTCACCTCCCCCTCCCTGACTCCTATGGGCCGTCCTGCCCGCCTGCCCTTCCTGGGAACTGTCCCGAGAGGCTGACGGCTTGGACAGACACACGGCCCTCCACCCGAGCAGAGCAGCAGGGACAGGTGTTTCTGCCACCTTGCTGCCACACAGTGGCTTTCTAAGCCCAGGGCGAGGTGGCCTGGCCCGCGTCTGCTCCTGGGACATAGTGCCCAGGGGAGCGTGGGTAAAGCCTGTGCTTTCGCACTCCTCCCGGCCAGGCCTGAGCACCTCCTGCAAGTGTCGGTTACAGGGGCAGCAGCAGAGGGGACAGGAAGGACGGGAGCCACCACCGCAACCTACCAAACTCTCCTGTGCACTGGGCCCTGTGCGGGACCGGGGACCCATCCCGGCTCACTAAATCCTTGCAACAGCCCTACGAAGTAGAAGTTCTTTCAACTCCCCTTATTGTATAGCTCAGGAAACCGAGGGCCGAGGAGCCGTGCCTCGCCCACTGTCACGCCGGGGGGTTAGGCAGCAGAGCAGATGGAGCTGGAATTTGAACACAGGCTGCTCTGATCCTGGTCTTTGTTATGAACTTCTCTGCCACGGTCAGCGCCAACACACCTCCATTGCGTGAGATGAAAAACAGAGGCAGAGGGACATCTAAGCTGGGAGAGGGGATGGAGGAGGAGAACCCCAAGAGGGCATCCCGGCTCCCAGCATCCCTGGCAGCTCAGTAAGGACCCCAGGCCCTCCCCTGGGCAGCGAGATGTCATCAGCATCACAGGGGACTGGGTGGCCTCTGGGGAGAGCTCAGCCTCCATGGTAGGACCCATCCCTGTCCCACGATGTGGGGCCTCTGCCAGCCCTGGCTCCTGGTCCAAGCTCTGCTTCTGACCCTGCCAACCTCTCTGGACACAGAGGACCACCTGAAACTCCCTGACATATGACACCTTTTCACATTTCTAGGTCTTTCCCTATGCTGTTCCCCCTTCCTGGGATGTCCTTAACCTTCTCAGACTGCTTTCTGGAAAGGTAGAGATCAAAGAAAACCCTGATTTCCTTAGATAGAGCCTTTTGCCCTGCTGCTGGGCCCCACTACCCCCCTTCCATCACTCCCAGAGCCCTGGAGGGCCTGTGTTAGCATCATCTGGGTGCCTGTCTGTCTCCTCCAAAAGCCTGGCTGCCTCCTGGGTCCAATTCATTTCAAGGTGCCCACTGCCCAGCCCAAGTGCCCCACTCTCAGAGCTAGGGAGCTCCCCACTCTGTCTCCTAAGATGTATTCAGCCTGGAGATGGTGGGGGGATGAATGGTCGCCTAAGAGGGAGAACAGGGTCATTCAGCCCCACTCCCACTTTTCTGCTTCCCCACCTCTGGCTTTGCAAACAGACACCAGCCAGGCTCGCTGGACCAGTAGGAAAGAAGTTCCACGTGGCTGATGAAGAGGCCCGCTATGGGCTGGGCTGGTACTTATCTGCAAGGTTCCTTTACAGAAGATGGTGACCATGGTTCATATTCCTGGGCTCGATTCAGAGATTCTGGGAAGGGGAAGCAGGAAGGTTTGGACCACAGAGAAGCCAGAAGCAGGAAAAAACACTCAGCAAAGCTGGGACAAAAGCCCTTCCCATCCTGCGTGAAAAACCCCAAGAGACTAGGAAGGCGGCCAGAGGAAGTGCCCTGCCCCTGGATCCAGGGTTCTGGAAAGCCAGGAATGCTCTGCTCCTCCTCCCCTCTGCACAGGGGGCTCATGGGAAGTCTGGAGGGGAAGCTGGCAACCAACCCAAGGGTCCTGGGATCCTCATCCCCAACCAGGACCTCCAGCCAGGAGTGAAAGGCAGACGGGATTGTTCAAGGTCCCGCCTCTTGTCCCATCCATGAGGTTGGCCTAGAGCGGGGACAAGGGCGAGAAGTCCCAGCCTGCAGCAGAAGGAGGGCACTTCCCCAGCTCCTGCACTGTGGAAGCAGCAATCATCACCACCAACTCCAGCCCCCCAACCCCATGATGCCTCAAGGGCTTACAGGCCCAGCCTCCTATTTTGTCCCGCCCGTGGCCAGCCCAGGCAGGCAGTGCCCCCGGCCCATCCGGCCACATGCCCCTGGAGGAAGCCCAGGCGTCAGCATTGACAATGCCGCTCAAGGCTGCAGTGGCCCCAGCAGGGAGGGCAGCGGGCCTTGCTGTTTACACCCAGCCCGGGAACAGCCAGGGAGGCCGGCCGGGGAAAGCCGCACACCAGTCAGCCCGGACTAAAGATGGTCTGTGCCCCGGCCAGCGAGAAGGGCCTTGCCTGGGCTCCAGCGGCCTCAGAGGTTGGCCGAGCACCCTGTTCACAGGGAGCCAGGGCCCCAGAGGGGCAGCTCCCAGGCCTTGGGCCCTTTAAACCACCAGGCACGGGGACTGGGAACCTCTTCCCTATCTGGCCTCAGTTTTTCCCGCTGCTTTCTTGCTTACTTTAGCTGCAGGTACTTCAATCCAGGGGAAGGGAAGACTTGGGAAAAAGGTAGACGGGCTCCTTTGGGAAGATCAGTGACAGCACTCACAAGCCCCACCTAGCCCCCACTGCACACACAGACCCTCGAGACCAGCCATCACGAACAAGAGACGCAGGGGACAGCAGGAACTTTCACCTTAGCTGGGAAGGAGAACGTCCACGAGCGTTCCAAACTCTGAGATACGAAGACCCCCACCTATCATATTTGAGGCTGGCAGGGATTGGCGGCCTCTCCAAATGGGAGGACGGGATCACTTGTGTCCTCTTCTCGATACTGGGCTGGGGCAGCCAGAGACAGCTTCCAAAGGACTCAGCTAGTCTTTTGGGGGAACTCAGGGTCTCAGAGGAAGAGAGATAAATGCCTACAGAGACCCTGACCGGAAGAGAACGGAACAGAGACCTAGAGGCCCAGAGAAACAGAGATGCAGAGAGACAGCACATCAGGGAGAGAAGGATAACAGAAAGAGGTAGAGGCAGAGATAAAAAAGCAGAGTCTGTGACAAATAGAGACTCAAGAGAAAGAAAGAGAGCAGGAGGGGTGAGGGAGGGCGGTGGGGAGAAGAGCAAGGAAGGCTGTGATGGGCCAGAAACACTCCTCAGTGTCCCCAGAGAAACCTCCCTGCGCCCAGATGCTGCCTGAAGCCAGTGGGCGGGACAGCTCCATCCAGAGGTTAACTGGGATGGAGGCTTGGGCACCAGGAGGACCCCCCCAGACCCAGCGGCCAGCCAGGTGGGAGGAGGGACTCACCTCCAGCTCCTTGAAGACCATGCACCTGCGTGCCCAGTCCACGATGGAGATGAAGGTCTGGTCAGCCATCCTGCACAGAAGGCTGAAGGGTGCGGGCTGGTCAGGGCGGCCCTTGGCCGGTTCCTGCAGGCAGCCCACGATGCGAGCCCGCACCTGGTCCTCTTCTGGCTCCAGCTGCAGCAGCTGCAGGATGAGCTCGGGCACACCAGGCCCTCCGGAGAAGGGCTCTGGGTAGCCATAGGGTGGCCCAGGTTGCGGGGGACTGGCATAGGGCTCTGGGTACTCAGACTTGATGGCACGGCCAGGGAAGGTGGGATAGAGGTAGCCGGCCAGGGGCCCGTGGGCACCGGGCACGGCCATGGGCAGTGCTGGAGCCCCAAAGTCGCCCAGTGGCCCAGCAGGTGGACCAGAGGCCAGGCCCTTGGGCTCAGGCGCGTGCAGGCCAGGGGGCAGCATGTAGTCCGGCGGGGGAGGGGGTGGGGGAGGCACCCCCATCGGGGGGCCTGTCTCCAGCTTGAAGCCGTTGGCTCGAATCTGTGCCTTCTTCTGCTGCTTCAGGGCACGGTCTCTTTTGTACATGGGCCCAAACTTGTTCCGGCCACCCCGCATTCGGTCAGCACGCACAGCTGCGGGCAGAAGGAGAGCGTTGGCCTCAGCCCCTCCAAGCCAACTGCCATAAGGCCACACTCACAGATCTTTCCCAAACTGTGTCACTTCCCCTGCTCAGTACCTTCCCGTGGCTCCCACTGCCCACAGAGGAAGTCCATCTCCTTAGCCCGGCATTCGAGGCTCTGTTTGCCCTCTTGGATCACCCTTTCCAAGACCCCATGTTCTCTCCCCACCGCCTTATCTCTCTGCTCCTCTGGCTTGGCACGTGTCCTTCTTCCTCCAACCCCCCCCCCCACCCCGCCTTCATATTCTTTCTGCCTCAAACCCTTTCCTTCTCTCGTGCCTGCCAAACATCCAGCCCTAGGGTCACCACCTCCAGAAGTGTTCCTGGATTCATCTAGGCACACTCCACTGTCCTTGCCCCAGATGTCCCGCCTCTTGTCCACTGTCATCCTGCTGAGCAGTATCATGCCATGTGACCCAGGCTGAGAGTTTCTGGGGACTCAGCAACGGGTTCAGGTGCCCAGTACAAGGCTGAGTAGGGAGATGGCAGCAGAAAGCAGGCCCCGGTCAGACTTCCTCACAGCCACCCTCCAGTGCCCAGGGTCCAGCTGCTCGCTTCTTGACCAACTGCCCGACTCTGTCGAGCCCCGACTGCAAAATGACTCGGGCTTCCCCCAGTGCCTTCAGATATGAACGCTGAGTTTAGGGCTGGCCAGGGTTCCGAGCTGGAAGAAGGGACCTCCCTGGCTCACCAGATGTCTCACCGCCTGGCCAAGAATGTGTCACTGGCCAGACCCAACAGGTGCATCTCTGCAGCTAGAGTGTGGCCGCAGGCCCTGCTCAGACAGGACCCCACCCTGGGTTCTAGGAAAAGGGACAGAGCAGGAAGGAGAGGGTGGTGCCCAGGAGGGAAGGGTCTTGGAGGTCCATTCAGCCCATCTTCCTGCCGCAGGGGTGAAGAGCCCGGCTCTGCTCCCTCTGCTGCATCCGGAGTGTTGCTGCTACTTGCAAACACCTAGCTCCCCTGGCCCCGGAGGACCCAGAGCTGGGGATATTGGGACATTCCCCTCTCATCTGGGAGTCCTTCCTCTAGGTGGCAGGACTTGTGGTCAGCGGCTCCCAGAGCCACTAGGGACCTTCTACATTGTTTGAAAACTTGAACCAACAGCTGCCTGCTCGGCGCACAGCCCGGCTGGGGCCAGCAGGGCGCACGCCCAGGACTGTCCACCCTCAAAAAGTTTGAGGTTTTCCTGCTGAAATGTCTTCCCTCCCCTGAGGATGGAGGGGGTGGGAGGGATGGGCCTGGGTCCTCTGGGACCCGTTGTTCCCCTTCCCTCATCCTCTCAGGGTCCTCCCAAGAACACGGCAGAAGGACTTTCACCCACTAAGTGATCAACCTGAGTGAACTTTTGGATGGACAAACATTTGGGTGGGCTGGATGAATGAAGGCTGTGATGATGGACAGATAATCATATAAATAATGATAATGATAATAATAATAATAATAGCAGCTGCTCTATACTAGCCTTTCATACAATTCCCTCACACTGACTCAAGAAGGACCTAACTACTGTTAGGTCCACTTTTCAGATGGGGAATCTGCAGCTCAGAGAGGTTAAGGAAGTTGCCCAGGGTCAATCATCCTGTGCGTGGTGGCCCTGGGACTTGAACTCTGTCTGGTTAAGGTATTAAACGCCCTGGCTCCCGCGCTGTTGGGTGTCAGCGGGGGTGTCCTAGGTCTCCTTGCAGAGGGAGGAGGTCTGCCGGGCTTTGCCCGGAGCTGCACACCCTCTCAGAGGCTGGAGGGACGGTCCTCTCCCTGGGGTTCCCTTGCGGATGCCTCTGGACCCAAGCCCGCTGAGCCTGCATGCGTCCCCTGGCCAGACAGAGCCACTCCTTACCCCTCCGCGCGGAGAGCCGGCCTCACCTCACCTGCGGGGCCCACGGCTGCCCCCAGAAACTTTAAGAAGGCCACGGGTGCCCTCCTCGCACCCCTTCCACCACCCGCACGCCATCCCCCCCCCAGCCGGGCTGTCAGAGGTCAGCGGTCCCAGGCCGCCCTGCCGCGCGCCCACCTTCCAGGCGCATCCCCACCGTCAGGCACTTCTGGAAGCGGCAGAAGGGACAGCGCTTGCGCTGCGTCTTGTCGATCTTGCAGCTCTGGCTCTCGGTGCACGTGTAGTGCTTGTTGTTCTGCACCGTGCGCTTGAAGAAGCCCTAGGGGAGAGCGGAGTCCGCGCGGGAGGCGAGCAGGCCCCGTGTCCCCCTCCCCGGGCCCGTCCCCGCGTCCCGGCCGCCCGCGCGGCCCCCGAGCGCCCAGCCCGCCGCCCGCCGCCCGCTCACCTTGCAGCTCTCGCATGTGAGCAGCCCGTAGTGGTAGCCGGACACCTTGTCCCCACACACGGGGCACAGCTCGTCCAGGTCCTCGTCGTACGAATAGTCCATGCCCGCGGCGTCTGCCTGCGGAGGGAGGAGAGGGTCACCGCGGGCGGGACGCGAGTGGCGGCGCGGCAGACCCGGGGCCGGCGGGGTCGGCGCCCCCACGCCGCTGCCCCCCGTCACCGCGCCCGGAGCGAGGCCGCCCATTCGAGCGCCCCGAGCAGCCCTTCCTGGGATGCGGCCGCTTCGGCCCGCGCCTCGGCCCTCCCCGGCCCTGTCCCCCTGCTCCTGCTCCCGCTCCGCGCGCCCCCCGCCCCCGCCCGCGGGCTCCCCCGGCGTGGTTTGCGGCGCGTCCGTTCCGGGACCCTCGGTTCGGTGCGCTCGGGTCTGGATTCGTTCGTCTGAGAACAAAACCCCGATTCTGAGAAAACGAGATGGGCTCGGCCGCGGGGGAGACACAGGCGAGCCCGGCCGGTGTGGGGCCTCGAGTGTTCTGCGGATCGGACAGGGACGAAGGAGACAGAGACAGAGTCCGGGGGAGACAGAGAGATGGCCAGAGCGGGAGCGAGAGACACCGACCGACGCCGCCTAACGGAGCGAGCGCCCTGGGGCGACAGAGACAACGAAAATCCGAGGCTGACAGAGACACACGGATGCCGGGCAGAGAAAACCCGGGGGGAGACGAGACAGAGAGACAAGGAGGTGGAGAACGAGAGAGAGAGAGAGAGAGAGAGAGATCAGAGACGCCGAGAGGCAGAGAGGCCCAGGAGAAAACCTGAGAAGGAGACGCGGAGCCAGAGACACAGCGGTAGACGAGAGACAGCCCGAGACACGGAGAGGCGAGAGAAACCCGGGAGGGAAGAAGGCAGAGAGGGGGACAGAGACACTGGGGGAAAACCTGGAGAGACGGAGGCGCCCAGCAAGGGGGCCGGGGCCGGGGAGACGCGCGGGAAGCGGCCGGACCCGTGCGCCCGAGCTCCGAGGCGCGGCCCCGCAGCGCCGGACCCCGCCGGGGACTCGCGCCGAGGGAGGCGGAGAACGACGGCGCCCGGGACCCGGAGCCCGAAAGCGCCGAGCCGCCGGGGCCCCCGGGTTGTGGGAGACAAAGCCCGCGGCAGCGACGGCAACGGGAGGCGCAGCCTGTGCCACCGAGACCGAGACGTCGGGCGGAGGGCGGGCGCAGCGGAGGCGCCGGCTGTGGAGCCGCAGGCCGGGCGCGAGGCGCGGAAACCTCGGGCGGAGACCCCCGCGGGCCCCGGGGAGCCGAGCCCGAGGCGGGGGAGCGACCTCGGGCGGAGAGCCGAAGTCCCAAGGAGGGAAGCGCGCAGAGCCGGGGCCCGGGAAGAGAGAAGGGGCGCGACGGCGGCCGCGGCCCGCCTGGCGCCCACCTGGCGGCTCCTGCGAGCAGCAGCGCCCCGCGTCCCGCCCGCGCGGAGCCCCGCACCTCCTGGCCGCGCCGCCGCCGGCGATGAGCCGCACCCGGGCGCAGCGCCGCCTGCCCGCGATGACGGCCGATCGGGCCGGGGGCGGGGAGGCGGGGGCGCGGGGCCTCGGAGTCCCCCCACCCCCCAGCCTCTCCACCCCCCGCCGCCTCCAGGGCCGCACCAAGGCGCACCTGGGACCCGGGCCCCTCCGCCTCCAATGCGCTCTGCGCCAACCCGCCTCGCCCGGGCCAGGGGCCGGCCCCTCTATATCAACGCGTGCGGTATCCGGGGGCGGAGGCCCGGCCCGCGCCCTCCCCCGCCACCTAGCCTGGCTAGCGCCTTTACCCTACCCTCTCCGTCCCCCATCCCCAGCCCGGGAGCCTCGGAATCCGGGCAGGTGCTGGGCGCCTGGAAGCCTCCAGCCACCCAGGAGGCGAGCCCCTGTTTGCTAATCCAGCTTAGTCGTGGCAAGGGCCACGCTGGGGGCGCTGGTCGTTTTGCAGCGTGGAAGTGGGTAAGGGCGAACGTGGGGGTACATGGCCACGGCATGGGTTGAAGGCTAGAAACCGGGTTCGAGCCCTGGCCCTGCCGTATTTCCTCACTGGAAACAAGCAAATTCACACACACACACACACACACACACACACACACACACACACACACCCTCAGTTTGTTTATCTGCGAAGTGGTAATGATGACTGGACTTCCTTAAGAGTGGGCGTGCGGATGAACCGAAGAGGTTTTGACAAAACGCATGCCTTAACACTGTGAAGCCGTCAGTAGTACCCAGCTGGGAAACGGGGGCAAACCCTTTCTCCAACGGAGACCTCAGTTTGCTGGGCCGGAAATGGGAATCCTCCGAGGACTGGCGAGGACCTGAAGCCGCCAGGGGCCCGGGAGCTAGGAGAACAGAGGGACCTCTGCCCCCTTTCCGTTCTGAGCCCTTCTCCAGGCTGAGGGAGGGGGAAGGGAGCGTCCGGCATCCCCGGGACAAAGGGGTCCCCCGGCTGTGCTACACTGAGCAATCGTTCTGGGTAGGGAAATGCTACCTGATCACTCCCATTTTTCAGATGAAAAAATTGAGACCAGAGAAAGGGGCCTGCTCTCATCTTGCCCCCGCCCGCTCCGCGGAGAAGTGTATTGAGATCAGCAAGGCCAAAAAGCCACCATCTTCAAGCGGGCACAGGGGGGTGGGGGTGACCACAGTTAGGCACCCGCAGCAACGCGCGGATCTGAAGGCTCTGGCCCTTTGCCCTGGCCAACTTCGCTGGGGCCCCGGACCGGAGCCTCCCCCGTCTCAGGAGCCTCCCCCGCCACCCGGCTAGGGCTGGAGCTGGCACCTTGGTCCTGCCCGCCATGGCTGGAGAACCCGGGCAGACCATTCTTCCTATCTTTCACCGGCGGAAGAAAGGACAGAATAGGCAGCCAACTTGCTGTGCAAGCTCTGCCAGGTCACTTTGCTTCTCTGAGCCTGTTTCTCGGCATGAAAAAAATGGAAAAGTCCGGCCCTACAGAAGGGGTCCTGCAGTCTCTGTGAGATGCCGTAGATGAAACTTGGTGAGAACAGAGAGAGCTGAGCCTGAGTTTAGCTGCAGACGCCCCCCCATGGGACACCCCCCCCCAAAACATGAGCATCGGCAGGAGCTGGAGGTGGGGAACTAGTGCCTCTGAACAGCTCTCCTTCCGGGAGGGGCCTTAGAAGAGGGAAATCAGGACGGGCACCACCTCTGTAGGGGAGTGACAGGGCTTGAGGGTGAGGACTGGGGTCTACTGGACATTGCTGAGGAACTCAGGCGATGTAAGCACAAGTCTGGGCTGGGGCCCCAGGCGGTCTATGGAGCTGGGCCCCTCTCCTTCCACCTCTCTCTACCCCGTTTCTCTCCAGAGGCTACACTGTCCTAGGTTGGGAGCCCTGGGGTTGACCCCAGGCTCCATTGCACCCTCGTCCACCTACCCAGGGAAGGAAAACTTGAACTGCACCAGCCACAGAGCTAGGACTGACAGAAGGACATTGGAGACAGACACACAAATCCATACAAATCCACGGAGACAACACAGATACACAGGCAGGGAGACCCAGAGACCCAAAGACAGGCCCAGAGACCACGGGCGCATTCCCGGACTGCTAGGGTTGGGCCAGCACAGCCCTGTGGACACTCGGCCGCAAGTAGACAGCGGGACACCGCGGACCCCCATGGGGCCTGTCCCCATAGGCCTAGCTCCTCCCATCAGCTGCCCAGGGAAGAAGAAGGGGAAGCATGATGGGCGGGCAGGTTGGGAGTAATCTCTGGCCCCTTCCCTGCCCAGAGCCGCGGGCACCAGTCACCCAGCCGAGCAGGCAGTGGCTGGCCCAGGCCGCAGGGAGGCACTGAGGAGGGAGGCTGGCCATTAGAGGCCTGGGCCCAGGCCCTCACTTACGGAGCGGAAGGACAGCTCTCACGCCAGATGAGGGTGGACAGTGGGCACCAGGGGTCCGAAGGAAGGCTCCGGCAGCCCAGGTGGGGCCGTGGTGACCGTGGGCACACGGGAACTCCTTCACGCCACGGCGGGCGGCAGGCGGACAGTAGGCTGGCCCTGTCTGTCCGTCCTCCTCCTCCCCGCCCTGGCGGGGGGGGCACCGGAGGCCCAATTGGTCTCTGCCCCCACGTGACTCTGCAGGCCTCTCTCCTTCTTTGTTGGTGTTTCTCTTCATTTAGGTCGATTTTTTTTCTTCTCCTAAAAGAAAAAAAAATACCCCTATCTATCTAGGGGCCGCGGTGGGGGTGGAGGCCAAGGCACTGTGGAGGCCTTGGCCAGCTGGCTGTTGCAGGCCGCTGTGGGAGCCCAGAAGCAGGGACCCCATGTAGGCGGTTAGGCAGCCCCGCTTGTTAGTGACTGGGTGGGAGTGGGGCCTGATTTATGGGCGGCTCCCCCACCAGGCCTGCAGCCTGGCCTCTCTCCCCTTGGATGGCTACCTCCCTGGGGCCTGGCCCGCCGGGGTCCGGCCTGGTCCAGACAAGGGAGTGGAATCAGGTCGGGCTGGCGTGGAGGCAGGGGCATGGATGACTTGACCAGGTGGCTCTCCTGCTTTGGCTTGATCTTTTTACTCTTGAAGAAGGTGAAGAGAAGAAGAAGGGAACGGAAGGCAAACAGGTGAGCGGGCTGAATGCCGCCCGTGCGCATTCCGTGGTGGCTGCTCTGAATGTCACCATCTGCTGGGGGCTGCTGATACTCCCAGTGGACAGCTGGGGAAGTTGAGGCTGGGCTGAGACCGCCCCAAGGCCAGGTGGTTGCCTATTGTGGTCGCAGGTTGGGCCAAGTGGGTAGCTAGGCCAGGATAGGGCAGGGCAGAGGGCATGGGGTTTTGTCTAGAAGGCTGGGCCTTCGCACGCAGCCAGGGACGTCTCCGCCCCACCTCCAGGCCCAAATGGGTCCTGAACTGTCCTGGTTCCATTGGGCCCCACTTGCTCTGTTTTGCACTCCTCTGCTGCGTGACACCCTCTTTTGTGCATTCCTGCATTCGTCTCACATTTTCTGAGTGCACCCTAGATGCCAGGCATGGGTCCAGACACTGGGGAAAAGGGAAGAAAAAGGAAGGTTCTGTCCCTGGACCATTCACCTCCTAGACATAGGTTCTGGGGGCTGGGGAAGGACACAGAGAGGCCATGGGGCAATCACTGTTGAGAACCACCACCACACCCTTTCATTTAAGGAAACGGGCCCATCACACAACATCTCACTTATCTGGCTTGGGAGGAGAGGGATTTTCTGGATACCTGAAGTCAACTGTTTTTAAAACCTAGAGTGTCTACCTCATTGAGCCACTTAACGCATTTTTTAAAAAAGATTTCTTTATTTTAGAGAGAGTTTAGCGAGAAAGAGAGACAGAGAGAGAGAAAGAGAGAGAGAGTGCTGGGGGAGGGGCAGAGGGAGAGAAAGAGAAGCAGACTCCCTGTTGAACACGGAGCCCCTTGCCAGGCTGCATCTCAGGACCCTGAGATCATGGCCTGAGCTGAAACCAAGAGTTGGTCACTCAAGTGACTGAGCCACCCAGGTGCCCCCAACACTTTTTTTTTATCGTGAAAATACCTGCAAGACAAAAATTTTGTTGACAGTCGTAACTAAGCAATTCTACAGATTAAATGCACAGTAGTCCCCCCTTATCTGTGGTTTTTGTTTTCCACTGTTTCTTTTAAAGATTTTATTTATTTATTTGACAGACAGAGATCACAAGTAGGCAGAGAGGCAGGCGGCGGGGGTGGGGAAGAGAGCCCGATGTGGGGCTTGATCCCAGGACCCTGGAATCATGATCTGAGCAGAAGGCAGAGGCTTCAACCCACTGAGCCCCTGTTTTCCACTGTTTCAGTTACCTGGGGTCAACCGGGGTCAAGAAGTTGATGACCCTCTTCGTGACGTCACGGTGCCCCCACCATTCGGCTCACCTCTCTCATGGAGACCTCGCATCATCTCACAAGAAGGGAGAGCATAGTACACGGTATTTTGAGAGAAACCACAGGCACATTTATTACCAGTATATTGTTATGATTGTTCTGCTTTATTATTAGTTATCGTGCCTAATTTAGAAATTAAACTTTATCATAGGGATGTAGGTATGGGAAAAACCACAGTGTATATCCGGTTCAGTACTATCCATGGTTTTCCGCATCCGGTGGGGGTCTTGGAATGCATCCTCTGCCAGTAAGGGGGGCTACATATTCTAATTCTAATTTCTACCTGTGACATCACATATAACTTATTTCCCAACGTGCATGACCTCATAATTATGACTTTTTCACCCATTGAAGTTCTTACGAGGTACATTTCTCCTGCCTATGACTGACCCTAACTCATCTTCCCATTTTAATACAATGATTTTGTTTCTGGATTAATACCATTCATTGTCTGGATTTAAGAAACATCCCAGCAAGCACATTGACATCACTGACATGTCACATCCACGTAACAACAATCAACAATCCCGGTCTTTTGTGCTTCCTTTGCTGGGAGACTGTGAAATGGGGTTCACTTTAACTGCCCTCGTAAACAGGGCAAACAGTGCCTTTCAACACGGTGGTGCCGTGGGAAGAACTAGATTGGTCTTGTCAGTCTCCTGCTGAGGCTCTGAGCCCTAAGGAGAAACGTGAGGGCTTAGTGGTGGACACTGGGGTTTAAATCCCAGTTCTGCCGTTCCCTAGCTGTGTGACCTGGGACCAGTCACTTCTCTCTCTGGACCTCCCATCCTCTCCAAAAAACGGGGACAAAACGAGACAATGCCTGCACCACGCTCAGGGGCTGCCTGGTATTTGTCATGTGTGCTCAATAAATGTTTTGCAAAACAAACGAACAACAAGCCCCAGGACCGGCATGTCTGGCCTCAGGGGCCCTTTTGGTGTGGAGTCTGGATTGCACCATCATCCTGAGCTCTGTTTGCCCTTCTGGGAGAGCGTGACTCACCCCAGCCTGGGGAACCCTCAAGGAAAGGCTCAGGGCTGATTTATCTCTGGGTCCACAGCGACCAGCAGAGCCAGCGTCAATGCACATTTGTTCAATGCCTACTTGTCTCTGCACCAAAGGCCCCACATGCTGCCTGCGGGGATCGAGTTCTGCCGCCTGTCCCTCCTGTCCTTTTGCCTTCTCTGTAAGTGGTCAGTGGACACTTTCCACTGCCCAGGCTGGGCACTGCTCACCTCTGATCGCCCTCGACACCTCTAAGGGCATCCCCTGCCTCTGCGCTGCCCCTCCTCGGCCCTCACCCTTGCTGGGTGAGGCAGGCAGGGAATGCATTGGGGACCTAATACAGAGGTCCCCAAGCACCACGTCCCCTCCTGTTCCACCTCTGCGGTCCGCCTCCACCGTCCTGGAAGGCAGGTAGTATTTTCCCCTCACCTTCCATGAGCAGCATTGGAGAGATGAACAAACTCGGGTTCAGGGAGAACCCAAGTCTTCCCAAAGTCACAGAGCAAGGCTGTGATGGAACTCGGATTTGAATCCAGGCAGTGGGCTTGGAGAGTCCGCATCCTCTCTCCTCTGCCAAAGCCCCTGGGTGGCCCATTTGTCTTTTCCTTCAAGCTCCAGCCCAGGTGGTCCCAGGCCATGGGACCCACCCAGAGGGGAAGGAGAAGGGGGTGACCCAGGCTCCCCCCTTCCACCCTCCCCACGTAAACAAAGCACAGGGGCTCTCTTCTAAGTGGGGACTTTCCCAAAGTGCCAGGCCTATTTCCTGGAAGTAGAACAAGGAACAAACAAACGAGAGACCTAGAAACTGAAATGGAGAGGAGAAAGAGAATCAGGCTGGGGTTGGAGCACAGTGTGGAAAGACCAAAAAAGAACCTACAGAGAAATGAGGCAGAAAATGAGAGAAGAGAGACCCACTGACAGCATAACAGATCCAGAAATGGTCAGAGAAAGAGAGAGAGGGAAAGAGGGAGGAAGGGAGAGAGGTGAGGGCGAGAGAGAGAAAGAGAGAGCAGGACAGAGGGAGGAGAGAGGAGGAGAGAGAGGGAGAGGCGGAAAGAATGAGAGCAATTTAGAAAGAGGGAAAGTGGAAATGGGGGAGAGGGAGACTGAGGCAGAGAATGAGAAAAGAGAGAGGGGCAGGGCCCGGAGCTGGAGGCAGAGAGGATGTGGACGTGGAGACCCCTCGCAGGGCAGTGGAGGGGGGCGGGGCTGCTGGCAGCCGCAGACGCTGTTTCCGCTGCACCCCTTATCAGCCTGCTGCCAGATGTTCAGATCCGATGCCAATGTCAGAGAAGTCCATAGTGCCAGGTCAAGGCCGTGGCCAGCGGGAGCCTCAGCTGCAGTGTGGGGAGGGGAGCTGGGGGACGGCAATAGACCTGCTTGCTCTTCTCGCTGTGCCTCCTGGTTCTCTGGACTGGACCACCTGGTGGGGGGTGGGAGATACCAGGTGCCTCCGGGGGCCACTTCTCCAGGCTGAGAGCAGGGACTTGCGTCTCCCGGCAGCACGTGGACACATACATGTGTGCAAGTCCCCACGTGTGTGGAAGCACATGGACACAGACGCACAGACCCACACGGGTGCACAGGAGTGCACAGAGCTACAAGGGGACCACGCACAGGCCGGGGCACAACTGCCCCCACCATGGCACTCCTCTGCTGGAGCCCCTGCTCTGCCTGGTCCCCCTCACCTGAGCCAGGACTGCAGCTGGAGCTGGAGAAGGAAGGCTCTGTGGCTGGCAGGGTTCCCAGGGTCCACCCTGCTCTTCCACAAACGGGACACTCACGGAATCTGCACGCCCTTAAGGGCCGGACTGACGGACCTGGCACCTTCTAGAATCTGAGGCCTGGTGAAGGTCCTCAGGAAGAGACGCAGGAGCTGAGTGTCTGGCAGGGCTGGGGCTTCAGCCTTGGGCCTGGGCCCCTCCGCCATGCTCCTGGAGCGTGCAGCCGCAGCTGGGGCCCCCTTCCTGGGATAGTTTATCTCACAGTGCACACGCTTGGCCCTCAAGGGGTGACCCAGCCTTGCTCCCCACATTCCTCTTCAGCCACGCAGCCGGTGGGCCCCCCACAGCCCTGAGACAGGGCTTGTACTTGGGGGGTGGTCGGGAGCAACAACTCAGAGCCGTCTTGCTGACCTCTTGGCCCCAGCCCTTTGCAGCTGTCTCTGTTTTTCTCTGCTTTTGTCTCTGAGTATCTCTCTAATGCTGTCTCTGCCGTGATTAATCTGTGTCTATCACTATTTTTGCCTCCGTCTTTCTCTGGGAATGTCCCAGTTTGCTTCTCTCTGTTTCAGTCTCTTAGTCCGTCTCTCTCTAGGGTCCTTGAGTGGGGCCCAGTCTGAGGATCCCCCCCGCACTGCTCTCTGCCGTAGAGGGCCAACTGCCAACGGGAATGCGTATGAGACGCCGACTGTGGGCAAGCGGGCAAAGGGCCTGGGCAAGCGGAGGCCCTAGACCTGTAATGGGTGAACTGGGGTGGCCCAAGCCGAAGTCCAGACCCCCTGCCACCCACCTGCTGCAAGCCAGCCCAGATAAGGGACACTGATCAGGGTGTGCAGCTGCTGAGCTCCCCGATGTAGAGAAGACTGGGGGGGCGGGGGGTGTAGGAGGAGGAAGCTGGGGCTGGAGGTCTCCTGGCCTAAGGGCCTCCTTCCTGTTTGTTGGGAAGTGAGTGCCTCAGAAAGCTGCTCAGCGGAGAGGAGGGAGGCCATGGTGACTTCCGGGAAGCTGGCCGAGGGCCCGAGGCCACCCTCCCTGTGCCCACATGGGGCCTGTTGGCCCTGGCTTAAAATAGTGCAGTTCCTCTGCTGCTGCAGGGCCCAGCCCAGGCCTCAAAGGGCTGCTGGCTGCTGCTTGTGCGACAGCCAGGGCCTAGGGTGGAGGGGATTCACCCAACTGTCCAGCCCCCCCCCCCCCCCCCCCCAGTTTGCAGCGGCCGTGCCTCGACACTGTGGGTGGGGAGTTGCAGAAAAAGCAAGGGTTCCTGAGTCAGAAACCCCGGATTCAAGTGTCAGCTCCAACAATGACAAGCTGTGAGACTTCGGGCTGGTCCACTGTGTCTCCATGAGCCTCGGTTTCCACTGTGTAAAATAGGGTAAGTGCTGGGCTTTTGATCTAAATGAGACCACAATATGTAGATGCCTCAGAACCTTGCCAGGCTCAGAGCGGACACAAAATTGGAAGTTCCTTTTGCCTCTCTTGCCGGCTGTGCCCCAAACTCCTCACTCCGAGGAACGGCCTCCTTGGAGCTCTCCTCCATTCCTACACTTCTCCTAGGACTAGGTATTGAACAGGGACGGTCTGTGGAGAGGGAGATTGCAAGGGAGGGCAAGGATGGGGCTGTGGTCTCCATGGTGAGACTTGTTGCCAAGGGAACAAGACTCCAAGAGCCCTGGGTCTGACAGTTGGGCACTTTTGCCACAGGATCTCAGACAGACTGATTACCACCGTGGACCTAAACCCTGGTGGGCAGGCAAAGCCAGAGAGGTAGCTTCTGGCTCTGCTAGGTTTCTGTTATTGGGGTGTGAGGGGCCGCGGCTCCTCTCATACAGCTTTCTCTTACGGATTGACTTAATTAAGCCCTACTTTGAACCAGCCACAGTGAGTCCTCCTTAACTCCTAAGACAAAGGCACGTCATCTCCATTTATCTGACCAGGAAAGTGAGAGGGATCTATCTGGGTCAAGGCCACGCACAGCTCATAAGGGAGAAGAGCTAGAATTAGACCTCAGATGGTGAGACCCTCTGATGTGCCTCTGTCACACAAGCTGCCTGAGAATGGTCCCTGAGAGAGCGTCCATGTGGCCACATCCAATCTGATCCCAACACCCTCCCTAAGCCGTCCTATCTGGGGGTTTCTGGCTTCAGACTCTGACCTGTGCCAGAGCTCCGTTTCCTCTTCAGTTACATAGAGATGATCTTACTTACCTCAGAGTGTCGTGTGAGGATGAAGATCTCAGCACAGATCCTAACAGGAGGCACTCAGTAGTGCTTGTTTATGTTCATTCCTGAGGTTACATACGAGTTATGTAACCTTGGGCAAATTACTTACCCGTTCTGGGCCTCGGTTTTCTTATCTGTAAAATGGGATCTTTTAGAGCATCAACTTCATAGGGAGGCTTGGAGGAATCAGTAACGTAATGCACATAGAACGCATTTTGCCGTCCTTCATGTATATTCACTATTCTTCCAGATTATTGCCTGGCACTCAAGGAAATCAAAAGCTCAGCATTAGTTCAGTAGCGATTTATAAATTTAGAGCAGTGTTCTAAATTTTATGCCATGGAACAATGTCCCAATGGAATTTTAACAGGAAGAAAAAATGTTCCGTGCTGGAACACTTTTTTGGTAGGCCCTGGGCGAGACTGAATTAGTTTTCTTCAGGCAAAACTCCTCAAAGCCTTTAATATGCCAACGAAGTTTGGGAAGCAGTAAGAGGAAGATAGAGTGAGTGCAGTACTGCCCAGATTTTTGGCAATGGAACTCCTACTTCTTTTTCCATGAAGCCATCTTGTTGAGTTGTCTATGTTGAGAAACCACAGATTTGGTGTCTATAGCATTCTACATATTTTGGGGACAACACTGCTTTTCAGATCAATTTGGTTGGGTCTGTTCACTCACCTCTTACAGAAATTAACCCTTTATTAGTTTAATAGTTTGTTTTGCTAATAGCAAGAAGTTCAACCAAAGGCCATTACAGAGTTTTGTTACAAACTCCAGACATTCGTATTCAGCACTTGAGAACCGGTCAGGAAGAGCAGGGAGGAAGCCCGCTGTAACTTTGATATCAGATAGACCTGGATTCAAAAGTGAATTCTGGGGGCACCTGGGTGGCTCAGTGGGTTAAGGCCTCTGCCTTCGGCTTAGGTCATGATCCCAGGGTCCTGCATCGGGCTCTCTGCTTAGCAGAAAGCCTGCTTCCTTCTCTCTCTCTGCCTGCCTCTCTGCCTACTTGTGATCTCTGTCAAATAAATAAATAAAATCTTTAAAAAAAAATGAATTCTGCCACTTACTCATGTGTCATCTCAGGCAAACAGCTTAATTTCTTTGGGCCTCAATTTGCTGATGTGTAAAATGGGGCTGAGACATGAGCCTCATGAAACTGTTACGAGGGTGACAGGAGACAGTGCGTGCAAAGACCTAATCATAGTGCCTGGCACTCACTAGGCACTCAGCAAATATAAATCTTCTCCTCCTCACACCTCTGTGTCCTATCTGTCCCCTCTTGCGAGGCAAGGGAGTCTATTAATTAGTTCTACAGTGTTTCCTTTGTTCTAAAGCCATCTCTTTCTAACCTCAAGGGCTCTCTGGTCCCTTGCGCCAGAGGAGGCTGAGGTGTGGGATGGCAGCTGGGCTTCCCCTCATTCACACATGAGGATTTAATAGACTTTGATCAGATTCTCCTCAGCCTTTATGATTGCAAACTGATAAGTCTTCACTTTTCCTGTCTTCATATAACCCTCAACCCAAACTCTGCTGCTTCTCTGACTGTATGCAGCAGGATTATAGGGTGGTTGGGCTTTGAAGTTGGGCAGATCTGGGTTCAAGTCCTAACTCTGACACTTCCTGTGTGACTGGACACATCCCTTGATCTCTCGGAGCCTCCATTTTCTCAGCTCTAGAAAACCTCATCTATTTCCTGGGTATTTCCTAGGTATTAACCGGCTGGACCACGGTGACAGAATAGGCAGGCCACCACCAGCACACTGCTGTCATGGAGATGTAGCTCTTTCCTGTGACTTAGCAGATGGCTTTCCTTCCTAAACTCCTGAACGTGGCGGGGCGCCTGGGTGGCTCAGTGGGTTAAGCCTCTGCCTTTGGCTCAGGTCATGATCTCAGGGTCCTGGGATTAAGCCCCACATCCGTCTCTCTGCTCAGCAGGGAGCCGCATTCCCCCCACCCCGAGTACTTGTGATCTGTCAAATAAATAAATAAAATCTTAAAAACAAACAAACTCCTGAATGTGGCATTCAAGGCCCCCAAGAGCTTCTCCAACCTCAAGTCTTGCTATCTCTTCCATCTGCCACCATTCCTGCCATGACAGTCCCTTGTTATGCCCGAATATTCCATGTTTCTGATTCATGGCCAGGCGATCTCTCTTACCTCTACCTGGTCTAGCCTCCTCTGCCTAGTGCCTTTCTTCAAAACCCACCTTCAGTGCTCATCTGTGAAGCACTTCCTGAGTAGAACAAGCCACTCCCTCCTCTAGATCCTTACCACCTCATATATATCCTTAATTATAACTACTGCAAAGGTCCGTGTTTGCCTCCCCGACCAGACCAAGTTCCTCTATTTGTGCCACTTTCTAACTGGGAGTCTTTTCACCTCACTTCAACAAAATAGAGGTAATAATCCTTGAAGTTCAAGGAGGTTCAGGTTTGTGAAAAGTCCCAAAACAGTGCCTGGGACACAGGGTAGACAGCTTATTTCGGGACTGGTTCATCGATTCAAGCAGCTCTGACAGAGAGCCCTCCACCAGACCCTCAGCAATAGAAACTGAGTGGGTGTCAGCTACAAGTAGGACCAAGCAGACACCAGCCAGCTCCTTAGGACACCCCACGGTCCCTCCCTAGAACCCCAGACAAGCTTCACAGACAGATGCCATGTGCAGAAGAATTCACATTTATTGGTTCAAATACAGTACCTAACATTTGCTAAACATGCATTTCACACTAATTGGTCACATTTCCACAGGTAGTCAATTCACAGACAAGGGCCCATCCCTTGCCAGCTGGCAGGGTGGGAGGTAGCAGAGGGCCTGGGTAGCCTGCAGAACCCACCAACTATCATTTGGTCATGCAGGGTTGATGGAGCCAGGCTGGCGGGCAGCCCTTGGCCGGCCCTTTGGGGACAAGGGCTCAGAGACATCCCATTTACACGATTCCTACATTGGACTGTGGGTAGAAGTGGGCCTAGGGTAGGTAGCCCAAGGATATGTTCACTGATGCTTGTGCCACCACACCCCCTGGAGATGGGGTGGTGAGAGGTGGCACTCCCTGTGCCCTTGATCACAGGAAAGAAATGATGGCCTCTTCAAAGGGGTGGCTAGTCCGTGGCTGGGCAGGTGGCTGGGACTCTCCAGACATGGCCCAGACATCACAATGCAGCCACAAGCCCCTATCGCAAGCCTGGGATGGCAACACAGACAAAAACACCAACACCCCAGGGCAGGCAGAGTTTCTTTCCCGACAGAAACATGTAAACAGAGCAGGAGCTACGGTATTCTTTTCCCACAGGATTCCTCAGAGAGGAATCGATCAGGAATGTCACTCAAGAGGTAGTTTTATTTTTTTTTCTTTTTCATGGAAATTTGAGTCAACAACATTATTACCTATCATAAGACATTTCAGAGAAAGAAAAAAAAAAAATGGTCACCAAAGGGCAAAAATGATCCTTTGGCTGGCAGGGCTGGCTCCAGGGTTTGGAAGACTAGCCTCCACCAGTAACACAACTTTCTTCTTGGGCTTAGAGCAAGCTCTGGCATAACTCACAGCTTCCCTTTGAGCCTGCAACTGATTCCTGAGCAGGCTGTGCTCCACGGAGGGCTGCAGGCCCAGAAGAGGGAGGCCGAATGGGCACTGGACTGGGCAGGGGGACTGGGCATTTTATGAGCTGGTGGAGGCAGGGCCGTAGTGGCTTCTGTTGCAGGACAGCCAGAATTCTTCAAGTTTCAAGGTGGCCCAGGTCTAGCCAAGAAGGAAGCCCCAGTGTGCTCCTCGACTCCGCATGTTCTCTGGGGCTCCTGCCTCTGAGGAAATGGTCCAGGTCCGGTTCTCAAGCCCAAAAAAGAAGCTGCTGCTTGTGGCAGCCAAGAGAGGGGTTTCTGGGGACCCTGTAATTAAATACACATCCCTGAGCTATGGCCCTAGAAACCCTTGCCTCGAGGCTAAATCAGTTTCCAGCACCTGGTGGAATGATTGCCGTTTCTCATCCTGAGACACAGATAAAACATCATTTCACAGACACTGGACATAGATGCTTCGAGCTGAGGAAAAAGGGAGGAATGATCAACTACAAAGGCAAAGGGGAGTGTAGGGAATTCTCATGGATCAAACTGGGGAAAGTGAGAGCAGTGGTGTTTTTGGTTTTTTTTGTTTTTGTTTTTGTTTTGTTTTAAAAAATCAATAAAGAAAAACTTAAAGTTTAATAAAAGAGCTGATCTGAAAGACTGGATTTCTTAAAATAATTGCAAAATTTTAAAAAGCATCAAGGAAAAAGACATAGACCAGGGGCCCAGAGCTAAAGACTTGGAACCACTGCCCAACTTCCTCCCCTGCTGGGAGGCCAGGGTCCCCTTATTCTGGTCAACCTTGGGCATGGCTTCGATGCTGCCCATGCTGGGTTTGTCCATCCGTCTCCATCTGCCCCATTCTCCAGGAAATCAAGAACAAACAAAGATAGGAAATGGGAAGCAGAAGCAGAGCAAGGCAGCTCAGAGAGCCCAGGTTTTTAAGGACCTGGTGACATACTGGCCACGGCAGGTACTCACATCCCTGAAAAGGGGTGGCAGGTGAGAGGCAGGTCAGTGTGGAGTGGGTGACTGTCAGCAACACTGTGGAGACCCTTAGATTCCCTCTACCCACCCTCTGGTTCTGGGGAACGAGACAAGGAGGTTCCTGCATGCTGCCTTCTATCCCGGGAGGTTTGCCCACCTCAGTTATGGGTTAAGCATGGGGCTGGGTGTCCTCTGAGCCAGGGGGAGTGCTTTGAGACAGGTTCTGGGGAGTTTCTCCAGACTAAGGGCAAGACCACCAAACCTTGTGAAAGACTCCAAAATTCTACAAAGGAGCCAGAGAGCATAAGTTGTAGGTGAAGTTCCAAGATTCCAAACTTTTGTCTTGGGTCAAGAAAACATTTAAAGGGAAAGGAAAGGAAAAGCCTGTGTGTTTCAATGCAGTGCAAGGAGGGAGGACTCTCCTTTACCACACAGCTTTCAGGGTTACATTTTTACGGGTGAAAAACTCTCACTCAAAGTGAGTGCTGTTGGTAGCAGGGGATTGAGAGAGGACAGAAGAGAGGGGAATTAGAGACAACATGCACTTTTTTCTTCTTCCACTAGCAAAAAGGCTACCTGTTAACCAAATGTTATGGGAAGAAAGGCAAAAAACAAACACACCAAACCTCCCCCTCCAACCTTTCTCTGTGTCCTTCAAACCAAATTCACAAATACATCTAGTGGCTGACCTAATGTCTCCACGCTGCTAGCTACACTCCTACCTTCTCCTCATAATACCTGAGTTTGCAATGCAACACATTCACTTTACCCTGTTTAAAAAAAGCCCACGTCATAAAAGGACTGGGTGCAGAAGACATTAAAGGCTGTCCACAGGTCAGGCTCCGGCTTGGAACACACGGCCACTTGGCTCAGAAATTCTGCAGGGCTCTTGGCAATGAATGGGCTTTTTGTTCTGTGGAATCTGCTGCAAACATTTGTAAAAATGGATTTGTACAATGGCAACTTGCAGAACCTTTCCCCCACTCCACAAATTAACAACTTGCTCTATTTAATGCTGCATTATTGGAGACATGTTCTTGTCTTGTCAGAGAGCAATTTCCTTTGATACCCAACACAACCAGTAAAATGCTTAATTTAAGAGAAAAGCAATTTCAAAAAATAATAATTTGACAGATGGAGGTCTAAGCAAAGGAAGATATGGCACACAGGAGCAGTGTTGGAAAAGGGACTCTGATATGTGTCTCCTCCCCTATCTTGAGGAAAGCAGCTCGGAGTATGACCTGTAGCCAAAGAATGTGATCTAGTTGGTTAAATAAAAAAATCAGGGAAACAAAAATATTGTGAACTTAGAAATAAACAGATACACAAACATAAATCTTCCCATCAACATGTGAAGAACATTCTAGTTGGAGGTTTTCCTGAGGAACATGTCTCTTTTTTCTTTCTCAGAGCAGCTGGGGAAATGGCAGTAAAGAGTAATACTCTGAGTTTTAGATCCATCAAGGGACAAAGTCATCACTCTGCTGGTACCCGTAACATTTCACTGGAAAAAAAAAATTATAATCCAACATAGACTACCTGGTGTGCACACGATGTGGTGGCCCACTAGGTAAAGTTGCTGGCTGGGTCGGGAAGAGAGCAAACGGCCTTTGACTGAAACAGGCAAAACAAAATGCTGTAGGCCCCTCAAGCCCACCCAGGGAGGTACCCAGCTAAAGTGGTCTGTGTCCTGCACTGGCTGTGCAGTACGGGCAGGGACAATTACAATAGTAAGGCAGAGAACGGAAAAGCACCTGAAAGAGTTCTGACACAGACATGGTGTGGCCACTGGCCAAAGCCAAGAGGGTAAAGAACCTTTCCCAGGACCAGGCAGGGAAGGTAGTGAAAGAATAGGAGGTCCAGGCCATCTCTGCAGAGGGGGGCAGCCAGGCCCTTAGGAACATGAGGTAGTTTCAAGCCCCCCCTCCCCCTCCAGGTGCTTTGGACTCCAGCCCTCCAGGCCTTGGTCAGCCAGGCCACCAATAATCTAATGGGCAGGTGGGCCAACTCTGGTACTTGGGCTTTCTGTTCTAAGGAAACCTGGTCTCATTTTGGAGAGACTAGGAGAACTTGGGAGGAGAATGAAGGGGCAAAGCTTCCGTTTAGCTGATGGATGAATGGTCCTTCCCACTGTATGAAAGACGGCAGGTTTTGGATTCAGTCCTGAGGATGAAACAGGATGGGGTGAGGGGAACAGGGAAAGGAAGATTGTTTATTCTTTTAGCAGTCTGGCCTTTGTCCCACTACCCTTTGAAAAAAAGCAAGGTGAAAGGAGAATAAATCAGTAGTGGGCACCAGGATTCAGAGCATGACATTTTGTTCAGTTGTTTTTTCAAAGGGCCAAGAGGAAGTCAAATGTGTAAGACAGAGTGGCAAGGAGTCTGAGGAAGGCAGACCTTGGTAGACTCAGGTAAAGACACTAGGTAGCTGTGAGCTCCAAGGGAGCTAGCAGACAAGTCCCAAGAATTAACTTACTGCCAGGACCACGTGTGGATAAAAAGTTGACAGGAGCAGAAACCAGTAGTGGTGGTTCGGACGGCGGGGGTGGGGGGAGCCCACAGCATGGTGTGAGAACAGAAACCCTTCTCCCTGAAGAGTTGTTCGGAGGGAGGACATCTTAGATTCGGTCACTGCACTCTACTCCCTCAGCTACCATGCTTTCCAAAGAAAAGAGAATGCTAAATCCTCATATCCTGTTTCCAGTATTTCACCCACTTTGCTTAATAAATCTCCCAACACCACTTTGCCCCTTTATGGTGTGCTCTTTTACTTTTACCCGGTAATTCTGTGACTAGAAAAAGGCAGTCTGCTCTCTGACAGACTAATGCAGGAGTCTGCTGAGAACATGTGGAAAAAGTAGGGATGGTTACACCCCTCCCTTTCCACTGAGGTAGTCGTCTTTGTCAACATTATGGAAATATTCATCTCAGCCCCATCCCACCCTCTCCCTCAAAATACAAAAGAACTATCTCTAAACAATGACAACACTATAACATTAAACATCTTCACATTCTGTAAACTGCAAGGAAATGCATCGGCTGCATTCACACAAAAGCATGTGCATCATGTTGAAGGCCATACATTCAACTCTGTCGTGAAATAAATATATAGAAAAATGAGGTTAAAAAAACAAACAAACAAAAACTCTTCTTGCTATGGAGGCAACTGGAAACACTGCTCCACAGCCTCCATCTTGGTCTCTCTGGCTCTTTCCTCCGGAGCCTGTTCTGCCCACCCAAGGCGCCATGGCTGGCCCGAGGAGGGGCGCCGGGAACAGGTCATTCCTTGCCCACGCTTGTCTTGCAGGAATGCAGCACCACCTTAAAGAGGAGGGGCAGCTGCTCCAGGGGTACATTCACCATCTTTCCTGGTAACAAGGTGGGAAAAGAAGGGTTAGTAATGGCTGCAGTGGAAGAGTGTGTCTGCCTCCTCTCGGGCTGGGGGAGGGAGAATGTTGCCTTTTTGAGGGACTAGAGCAAGAAAGTGCCAGGAGTATCACAAAGACAGGAGTATCAGACAAACTGTGCTAACCACCTGATACCCAGACCCATGTCGGTACCCTAGAGAGTCTAGTAACAGTGCAAGCTATAATCATTGCTACCATCTACTTACTCCATGCTAGCTGTTACAATGCATTATTTAATTCTCATAATATTTCCAAGTGATAGATATTACTTGTTATCTCCATTTTATAGATGAGGAATGTTAAACTGAAAGGTATTCCCTAGGTATTTTCTTCTAAAATACCCTGAGAAACATACCATATATTTTTTTTTTCCTGGTAGAGTCTCTAATTAGCACTCTGTTCTTTAGAAGAGTATAAAGCGTTAATAAAAGTACTGGAAAAGAAGGAGGGGGTGGTCACAGGGGCAAATAAATTTGAGAAATTCAGGGTTGAGAAAGGTGTACAGGTTTCTTCACTGGAAAACATCTCAGAGCATTCAGTGTGCTAATATACTCTGTAAATACCAGACACTGTCATTCTTCTCCCTGCTGGTACCTTTGAGTCACCTGGGGAGTTTTTAAAAAATGCTGATGCCCAGGTCCCACTCCATACCAATTAAATAAGAATCTCTGCAGAACAATCCAAGCACAGATATTCTTAAAAAATTTTCCAGGTGATTCAAAATGTGGCCAGAGTTGAGAATCCAGCTCTGTCGGGGAGAGTGGGGTATTAACCACTGACCTCCCTTTATTTCAGAGAGCATCTGATTAATACCTTATTCAGTAAAACATAGATTTGGAAATGCCAAGCCATAAACTATCAAAGCACCCCTAAAATTCCAATATTTTAGGTCCAGTTCAGATCTGCTAGACTACCTAGGTCCAAAAAGTTGGGAAAAAATTCCTTTGTCAGACTGCAAATTTTTTCCTCCAAAATTGAGTGGCTGAATTTGACAGAACAGTTTTATCTTAGAGGTCACATTTCTGAATTTTCCCTCAGTATATGCTATTACTATACACAGAAGACCTAAAACAACAATAAAAACAAAACCCAGGATTTTATATTGGAACAGACCTATTTAAATGTCAAGAAGCTCAGAAGGGGGTCAAGATTACAAAGCAATAACAACAAAAATTCCTTTGCAAAGGTAGGATTCTTGAGAATTATTTTAAAGATATTGCTTTAAATGAATAATCTCCAAAAATCTGTAAGAAATTCTATGAAATGAAGTTAATTTTAAAAATTGAGATATAACTAATTCACATAGCATAAAACATATCATTTTAATGTCTATATTTTAAAGTATATATGCAGGAAATGAAGTTAATTTGAGAAACTCTGAGCCTATTTCCCCATCCATAGAAGGACCATAAATATCACCAACAACCAGCCTTGCAGAGTTGGTTCCGAGATTAAAAAAAAAAGGCTACAAAGCACCTTGCCCGTGATAGGCACTGGGGAAATGTTAAACTCTCTTCCCTACAAAGAAAACACAAATTTCTCATTATAATATAACTTTTCTGAGGGCAATGGTAGTAGCTCTTTTATGCAGCTGGTGACCAGCCTGGAATGAGCATCTTGAACACACTGCTTATCTCATTTCTTTCACAAGGCAAGAGAAGCGAGGAAGGTTTGCAAGCCCCGCCCAAACTGTACCTGCAATATAGCGAATTTCAGGTAAGCACATCATGAGGTCAGGAAAGCGGTTCGGCTGATGGGTATATTTATATTCAGTGAAATCCTGGCAAATGTACCAGTACCGCTTGTTCAACTGTTCCAGCTGTGAGGCACTGGTCAGACCCCTGATATCTGTGGAAAAACAAAAACAAGAACAAAAACCACACAGGAAAAGGAGGGGCTTTCTACTGTGGAAGAAACATGAGCTCCTTGAATATGTGCATCTTTTGATTAAAAGCTATTCAACATTGTCACAACAGGAGATCTCTTTCTCTTTCTGTCACGGAGAAACAAAACTCTGGATAAGGGAAGAGAAATCAGATAAAGAAGGAAAAAAATTATGAAGGACAGTCACTAGACTGAGACACTTGAGCGCTGGGCGGCACCTTTCTCAGCTTCCTACACAGCTCCCAACACAGGGCTCGACACTGAACAGGCACCAGTGGATGTTGAACAACTGACTGAGTAATCTCCCTTTCACAATGTATCCGTCAAAATATCTTAAACTGGCCCTTTGCTGGAGCCAATCAAAAAGTCTGCTGATAGCTGCACAAAGTCACACATGGTCTCCTGTGTGCATCTCCTCATACTATCCAACCTGGGTGGTCACTCCAGCTTTTCTCTATATAGATCTCTCTCTCTCTCATTCATTTATATATAAATGCATATGTGTATATTTATATATAATGTATATGTATGTGTGTATATATAATGTCTATGCACATACCAACTCCTTTTTATACACAGAATATAAATATAACTTATCTATATAATTTATACGTAAAATAGGACATAAATATTCTCTATACAAATCTTACCCAGCCTTTGAGGCCCAGCTCAGATCTCTCCTCCAAGTAGCTGTTGCTGATCTCCCCCAATATGAGGCTCAAGTAATGTGTCAGGTCCCATTAGAGTGTGTACATCTTTTTTTTTTTTTAAGATTTTATTTATTTATTTGACAGAGATCACAGGTAGGCAGAGAGACAGGCAGGCAGAGAGAGAGGAGGAAGCAGGCTCCCCGCTGAGCAGAGAGCCCGATGTGGGGCTCGATCCCAGGACTCTGAGATCATGACCGGAGCCAAAGGCAGAGGGTTTAACCCACTGAGCCATAGGCACCCCTAGAGTGTGTACATTTTTTTTTTTTTTAAGATTTATTTTAACAGAGAGAGAGATTACAAGCAGGCAGAGAGGCAGGCAGAGAGAGAGGGGGAAGCAGACTCTCCGCTGAGCAGAGAGCCCGACATGGGGCTCGATCCCGGGACCCTGAGACCATGAGACCATGACCTGAACTGAAGGCAGAGGCTTAACCCACTGAGCCACCCAGGCACCCCTAGAGTGTGTACATCTTGAAGCCAGGGACCTGTGATCTATTTTACTTAATGTCTTTAATGGTCAACACAGTGCCTGGTCTAAGGGAGGCACATGGAACAGCAGATAAATGAAGATGAATGAACAGCAAAGCAGCAGCTGGAAGAAGGAGTAAGCCAGAGGAGGGGTTCAGACTCTGGACTAGGAAACTGAATATAGTAACAGAGCAATTTCAATGCCACGGGAAGCAAAACAGCCCTGTTCCACTGTGAGAACAGAGCAGTCATATGCTACTTTGGAAAAGAGAGAATATAAATTCTCCTTCATGCTCCAGTTACGAGCAGCTACCAAGCACCACTTTGTAGGTAATGCCCCACATAAACTGCACCCAGCAGTCTTCTAATTAAAAGCCATCCTTGAGGGGTGCCTGGGTGACTCAGTTGTCAAGTAGCTGCCTTCAGCTCAGGTCCTGATCCCGGGGTCCTGGAATCGAGCCCCGCATCAGACTCCCTGCTTGGTGGGAAGCCTGCTTCTCTCTCTCCCACTCTCCCTGCTTGTGTTCCCTCTCTCGCTCTGTCAAATAAATAAAAAATCTTAAAAAAAAAAAAAAAAAAAGCCATGCTTGATCCACGTTGTGGATCCACGTTGTTTTGCAACCCCCCCCCCAACTCTGCCCTGAAGAGGCCGTCAGAACCACTGCCAGCCTGTCACACACGTCTTATCTCCAACAGTTTCATCAGTCACCCTGCTCTTCTTCAGCCACTGGTAAACTTGGTACATATTTTAAATGACGCATGTACTGTCCTTGGTGTCTGTGTTTAAATGCATTAAAACTGACTAAACAAAGCAAATCCTCTTCCTTCCTCTATGAGTTATAGAGACTGTGGCATTTAGGTTTGAAGAAAAAAATCCAAAGCATGCCCTGCGCTATAGAGGGGCAGGATGAGGAAAGCATAGGCCTTCTAGGATTGGTACCCACATGGTGTGACAGATTGTGTGTGACAGTCCTAAGGGTAAAAGGGTGGGAGGTGGTGTGTGAAACATGCGGGAAAATGCTCTCTGGCAAAATAAATAAATAAACAAACAAAATCCCCTTTTCTAACCTCCAGCTACTTACCTTGATTTAAGAAGTTAATTGCCTTCATGCAAGCATACTCCTCATTGCTGACCTTTAGCTGATGGAACTTGTGATACAGGTAGATGAGCCGCTCGATCACCTCCATCCCTTCATCACTAAATCTGGGGAACAGACAGAGGTATGAGTGGGCTTTGATGCCAGTGGGGGTTAAGGAAGGGAACAAAGAGGTCTCCTACAGCTCCTTAAGGCATCTAAGATAGAGAAGAGTCTGAGCTTGGGGGAAATGGAATCCAGAATCATTATGAAGGACAGGTAGATCCATGGTTTGTCTAGAGGCAAGGCAGCTCAGACAAGCCGCTGTTCCTAAGGTCAGGTGGGGTCAGTCAAACCTAAGTTCACATCCAGCTCCAACATTCAAAAGCTGTAAGACCTTGGGAAAATCATTTGACCTCTCTAAACTTTGAGATTCTCTTTTGTAAAATAATAATGCTTGCCTGCTTGCGGGTAACAAGGGCCAAAGGCAGTCTGAAATGTAAATGTGGAAAAATACAACACTATCAAGATTCTGCTATCGCTGAGATGTAGCCTCCAGGTTCAATGGCAGCTGCCATGGTGATTCTACCTGAGCCTTTGCCATGGTGAAGAAAAAGCTGATGATTGTATTTTTTAGGTTCACGGCTTCCAGCAGGGCTGAGGTTACACACAATGAAAAATTTTACTGGCATCCCTCACTTTAGCTAGGGAGGAAGGGAAACATTACCTGAGCCTCCATGCCCTGCCAGTCTCCGTGCTAGGCACTTATGTGCACTTTCTCATTGAGTTTTCTCAGCTCCATGGGCTATGTGAGATTATCAGCACCACTGTATAGATGAGAAACTGAAGTTCAAAGCGCAGAGGGGACTGGTCCACAAGCACACAGCTAGCTGGTGGCAGAGCTAGAACTTGGAACCTAGGCTAACCTCCCAAGCCCTTGATTCTTCCAGTATCCGAGGGCAGCATCACACTGTAGCAGATAAGACTCTGTGCAGACCATGCTCCTTTCTTTGGATTAGAAGCAAGTTCCTTAGAGAAAGACCAAGTTTTAGAAAAAGGAGTCCCAGGTTAGGGGACTAATACTCTGGGTCACAGTGGGGGCATATCTTATACCAGAGGTGGAGATACCACCAAACCAAGCATCAAAAGGCTTAATGGGGAAGCAAGAGTTTATAATAGCTGGGATCAGGGTCAGTCTCTGCCCTTCTAGGAGTGGACTAAGGGGAGTTCCAGATAGGCCTCAGATACAGCTCAGTGAAGGAGAAAAGATGCCCAGCACTGGGACTATGTGCTGGGGACATACTCAGACCTGAGTACTGCAGCCCTATGCTGGGCAAGAAGTCCCTATGTGGGTAGGGTCCTGAACGGCTGTCTGGGCTCTACTGCCTTCTGTGTTGACTCTGAAGGCTTTGCAAAGGCTTGAACTCTGGGCAAGCAGCACATCTCCTCTCCCTGGGGGGAAAGCCTGGCTCCGATCTGGGCCAGAAACGTCTGCACTTCTCAAGCAGCAGAGGGAGCTATAGGAGAGCTACCCGCAATCTAGAGCCTGACCCCTTCACCTCAACGTCCCATCACAACCCGTGGCTTCTGTCCTCCATCCGCTGATTTGAACAATGAGGGCTGATTCCATTTCTCTCTATGCCTGGCCCAATGGCTCTTACAACTTTGTTAATACTTCCCCAAACTGGCCGATAGACAAATTGATACTGAATAACTACTATACTAACCTTATCTATCATTCTATCCTTTGTTGAGTGTTTGCTACTTGCCAGTTAACTTTGTTAAATATTCTACACTTATTATTTCACTGGATACTCCCAATAAATCTACAAAATTGGTATTACAGCCCTCTCTGTGCACATGTGGAAACAAAGCTCAGACAGGTTATTTACTGGGTCCCTGGGCCTCTCCTGCATTCTCACATTTTACCTCCCTGACAACCTGGGGGCTAAGTAAGATCACCTGCTCGTTAGGGATGAGGAAACAAAAGAAGAGCATCCTGCCTACCCCAAAGCTGCACAGCAAGTAAGTGGCGGTGGGGTGGGGCCAAAGTTTAAACCCAAGTTTTCTAACTCCAAGCCTTTCGCCTTCTTAGCACTACACTGTCCACTCCCTGTCTTGTCCTTAACTGGTAACTGAGAAAGGCTGCCTCATGCCACCACAGGGGACCTCAGGAGCTCTGGGTTCCTGCAGCTACCGAGCCCTGGGCCCGGCTCAGTCAGGCGTGGGCTCTGCTGCAGTGCCTCCACGGTGCTGAGCCATGTGGGAGGCAGCGGGCCTGGGAGTGCAGAGCGTGCCCCATCACAGGACTCTGATCACTATTTCTGCTCTTGAGAGGGAAAAGGTCTCTACTGTGAATTCCCTCTAGTAGCTGGCTGAAGAGCTGGAGTGGGGAGGAAATGTGGTAGGGCGTCAAAAAGGAGGACACAGGCAGAGCGGCAATGCCAGCATCTGTCTGTGGCCGAGCAGTGTAGCAAACAAAGATAACGTTCTTGGCCTTAATCAGCAACCGCTCGGCCCAAGTGCTCCCTCTGGCACCACAGAACCCGCAGGTGTGTGGTTATCAGCCAGACCCCCGGCCAGCAGCGCTGAACTTACTGCCGGCTGAGTCCTGATGTGAGCCACACAAAGGAGCTCCCGAGTGCCCCTCATGAGCTTCTGTCCCAAATCTGCCCTTTCTCTTGGGGACAGCATGTACCTTCTTTTCCACGTTTCCTAGGACAGGCAACTATCATGGACCCCTGGCAGTGGTGGGGGGGCTGGCAGCCAGCCCAGTAGCCCCCACTCAGTCTCCACAGCCCAACTGCAAAGCTTTCCTCCACACCCCGCATCCCACCCCTTGATAAACAAATCGTTCTCTGTTTCATGGGCCTGCTTTCTCCTGCAGCCGTGCCTCCTCCACATCTGCCCACTCCACAGTTCTAACGCCCCTGTATTCCCTGTCTGCAAATTATCAGCATTTAAAGCCAGAGAGTTGGACAAACACACCCATTCTTCTTCGAGGTTCCCATTACACAAGCATGCTGGGACAAAGAAAACATTCCCGCCAAGATCCCCCAAACCACTGGACCATTCAGTCAGCAATTGAAGCTGACACCATGTAAGTTATGTCCCATTAAGGGGGCTGAGAGGTCCAGTTGTCTCTTTTTCATTCAGCTAAGTGCACGTACCCCTAGAAGCAGTCATAGCTTTACAGGAATTGTCACCTCAGCACCCATGTAAACACTCCGAGACTGAAAGTAAGATTGTTAAGTCTAGGACACACTGCAGGAAGTTGAACTTTTTAGAAGGCGAAATTATTTAGTAGAGGGTACTGGTAAGGATTCTGGACTTTGGAGTACAATAGATCTAGGTGATAATCTCAACTTCATCTCTTTCTAGGTTTGTACCCTTGAGTTTTTTCACCTCTCTGAACCTCATGCTCCTTATCTGTGGAACAAGGGGAACATTATTGCAGTTGCTTGGGGTGGTGGTAAGGACTAAACAATGTTTGTAAAGCACTTAAGATGGAATTTGGCACAATGAACAGTCCATACTTGTTAGCTATTATCATTATTAATGGCATCATCACCATCACTCCTGTTATCACAACAAAAAGAAGAGATTGTTTCTTGAACCTTACAGCTAGGGTGTGAGCAGGGAAGCTGGGAGGCAACTTTCCAGAGATCTGACAGAAATGGAGCTACTGCTCACGAGACAGAAGTGCCCATTAAAGCCCATCTAGTGCAAGGCATCTTCTCTTGAGAGTGAAGGAGTCTTGATTAGGGCCAGGAGCAGTCACTGACTGGTGCTACAATCTGCTTTAAATCAAATTTGCCCAGCTCACTGTCTGATAACAGCCTGATTAAGGAAAATGGGTACCATAAATTTGATTCAATATTTGAGAAGAGAAAAGGAGGTGGTCATGTATCATCAGGGAAAAGCCTTTTCATGACAGCAGGAACTCACTGGCACTCAGGAGTCGTGAAAAAGTAAAGGCATTTGGGGGGAGTAGGAGTAACGCAGGAGCAGGCAAGGTAGAAAAGAGATATGGCCAATTACAGACGCCACACCCTCAGTTTCCAGCAGAGTAAGCAATGCTTTACTCTGATGTACCTGATTCCAGAGGTTCTCATACTTCCTTTGCCTCTGACCTCCTGGGCTCTCAGGCTCAACAAACTCCAAACTAGACTCAGAGTGGCGCATCTCTTGGCCTGTTCTTCTCAGGCTCCATTATCTTGGCTAAGAGAATTCGCACTCACCTGCCTGGCAGCATCCCCAACCCCAACTTCTGCCTCCCTGAAGTCCCACTGACTATACCTCCTTGTTATCTCTTAACTCTGTGCAGCCCTCTCTATTCCCACAGTCATTGCTGCCTCGTCCAGGCCATTTTCTCTTCTACCTGGGTTATGGAAAAACCTCCTACCCAACCATCATCCTCTAGTGATGTCCGTGCCAGTCCATCTTGAGCTTTGCAGCCACAGGGATCTTTTCAAAATGACACCTGACCATGTAACTGCTCCACATAAAAGCATCTTATGACTTAATAGCATTTACATAATAGAATCCAAATTCTTTTGGTAGGCATTTAATAAATCTTCTTTTTAAAGATTTATTTATTTTCTCGAGGGAGAGAGTGCACGTGTGTGTGTGTGGGCACGGGGCAGGGGGAGGAGACAAGCAGGCTCTCTGCTGAGTGGGAAGCCCAATCCCAGGACCCTGAGACCATGACTGAGCCAAAATCAAGAGTCAGACACTTAACCAACTGAGCCACCCACGCTAGCATTTGAACACCTTCATGATCTGCTTTTTTTTTTTTTTAAACCTTTTTCTCCAGTCATTTCTCCCTTCATTTCTCTCAGACAAATTCTCTCTATACCCTAATCCACAGGATTGCTTTTGATTCCCTGCATAAACCAACCATCCAGGATCTCTAACTTCTAGAACTTTATCTTCTGCCTTCTTCCTATTCTCTATAATCTACCTAGAAATACCCACTTCAAGATGCAGCTCAAATGTCTTATCCTCTGGCAAGCATTACTTGATTAGGCAAGAGAGGTACTTACTTCCTTGGCTGTGCTTGCACAGTCCCCCATATGCCCCTCGATCTCCACCAGTATCCCCCTGGATTACAGATTGTTATCTGTCTCTGTTTGTCTCCCAGTCCCCCAAGCCGAGAATAGTGGCTCTCACCTCAGAGTCAGAAACAATGTCTGCACCATCTCAACCCCAACACCCCTCATTTTGACACACACGACAGGGTCCTAGGTACATGGGCATGGAATCAGAACGAAGGTATTGAAGTTTAACTCCTATTTTCCACGGATGGATTCCATAAGCTTCTTGCACGGAGTAGTAAGTCCCGACAATAAATCTATTTCTTATCCTCAGAACTAAAACATGTTCTAGAATCAGCATTTTCAACAGAACTTTCTGAGATGATGGAAATGTTCTATATCTGCACTGTCTGGTACAGTACTCACTAAGCACGTGTGGCTAGTGAACATGTAGAATGTGGCTAGTGCAAATGAGGACTGAATTTTTAATTTTATGAAATTTTAATTAACTTAAATTGAGAAAGTCACCTGAGGCTCCCAGGTAGTATATTGGACAGTGCAGTTCTACATTCTCCTTGGTAAGGAGCCTTCCTAGAAATAAATGTTCCCTCACTAATTTACTAGCCTCTGCCTTGCTCTTGGGACTTAAGGGACTGGACAGAGTAGGATGGGGTGCTTTATGAAGCTCAAAGCCACAAAGAGCCCTGCATGGCCAATGATACCTTCCCTACCTGCAGAGGGCCTGGAAAAACCCATCATTCTATAGGAACTAGAGCTCATAGGCTGACTTTCTAGACAGCCCCAGGCTGCACTGGTGGATTCTAAGCAAATTTCAGGTGAATAAAAAGGACAGAGTCAACGGGCCAGCTCTGCAAACCCTAGCAATATTAAAGTCTGCTGACTACAATTCAAACATTCAGTTGGCCCAGAATTAAGGACCAGCAGATAGGAATTTGATGGAAATAATGAATTAGAGGCTCAAAAGAGGGGGTTCGGTCATCTGCAAAATCGGATAGCTCTGTTTACAGGACAAAGTGTCACATGGGTTCAAAACTCTGTCATTTACAGATTATCCTGAAAACAGTAAGCATCACTGAAAAGGAAATATTAGAAAACCAGGGCAGAGTGTCAGCACCCAGACTCCTCTCTCCCTCAGTTGTGCAAAGGGCCCTGACGGTCTTGGAACTTTACTTTCAGCCTCAGGCTAACACTTAGCCTGTCTTTATTCCATGGCATTTGGGTGACAGAGGAAAGGCACTTTGGTCCTGCATAGAGAAGTATGGGGGCTAGTACCCCATCTCCTCCACTTTTCACTGATGGGGGTATCTCTTCACCCCTCTTTCTTGGTGTTCTGGAATCTCATGACTTCCATTTTTAAAAACTGTTCAGTAAAGGTGAATTATTGAAATGTCTATTTAAATGCGATTTAAGCTTTATTTTTCACATGATAAATTAATAAGCCAGAAAAGTTGTATCAACAGATCACTTGTCCTGATTTTGGGGACTCACCGTGTGCTCTAGGACTTCAAAGTGAGAAAGTAAAAGCTCTGTGCTAGACAGGGAGATTAGGATCCTGCCCAGATAGGATGAGAAGTTATGCCAGAAAACATTGAAGAGAGTGGCTCGGTCTCTTAGTCCCACTGCATCTCAGATGCAGTTAAAGAGCCTAAACTTTGACATTAGGGAGGCATAGGTTCAAATTCCGGCTCTGGGTTCAAAGGGCAGGTCAACTGAACTTCAGTTTTTTTATCTGTAAAATAGGCAAAACTGCCTATAATGCTAGAGGTTGTGAGAAAAGAGTAAGACAGTAATATAAAATACCAAGCCCAGTGCCCGGCATATAGTAGGTAACATAGTGACTTCTACATCTTATTCTTGAATTGTAAACTATAGCTCAGAGCCCCTCACTTTATAGATGAAGTTTAGAGTTTAGGTTTTTGTTCTCCCCAGATATATTCTCTTACCTGAGTAATCCGGATGAGATAAAACAACAACAACAACAATAATAATAATAATAGTGTAGCGCTCTGCTAAGGCTTGCTGCACAGTATCATTTATTTTGCACAATTACCTTGTTGCAGAGGTACTGGTATTACCCCATTTTATAAATTCAGAAGGTAGGAATCAGAGACTTGACTATGGTTACAAAGCTAGTCAGTGGCAGAGTAAGGATTCAAAGCCAGGCCTGTCTGTGGCTTTAGTTCCTATCCTCTGGAATGTCACTCCAACCCCATCTTGCAGGGAGGACAGTGGTTTGGTCGCTTGGGACTTCCTCCCCAGCCAACAGCCCTTACCTGTGTAGTTCTTCATCAGAGGGTGAGTACTTGGCAGTGACATCAGCCAGCTCCCCAAAGATCTGTTTGCTATAAACGGTGAGGGAGGACAGCAGGATTAATTCCTGCCAGGTAGAGCTCAGGAGGCACGTGTAATCCTTGATTGAGAGCTCGCAGAAGAAAGGCAGTTTCTTGATCCAGGCAATCTGCCTAAAGAGTAGCTCATCGGCCAGGCGGCAAAGCAGGGCAAACAGCTCTGCCTGAGTCACAGCGTACCTGGGGGGGAGGGACAGTGGAAAATCACTTCCAGTGGCCAGAGAGGGAGGATGGGGGCACAGGAAAAGGGTACTCCTAAGGGTAAAAAGGGTCTCTGGCAGTGGGTTCCTTGCCCTCGATCATGGGTCTCCAGCTTCATTCAATTGAGTCTAATGATAAAGGGGCAAGACTGGGGCCAGCAGCAAGCTCAGGGCTTAAGAGGTGGATTTGGTGAGAAAAGGCTGAAGGGAAAGGAAGCTTGGAAATTTGTGCAATTATTAGGGAATATGACTTTTAATGTTAACATTTCAACATCCCACTAATGTTCCATGTGTTAGAGAAAATTCCATCACTCCTGCATTATTTTTGGCATCGAGAGCTCCAGTAGGGCGGATCTGGTGCCCACCCAACACAGGGACTGGCACAGAAATGCGCCCAAGGCCATAGGGCTGAAAGAGAAGAGAAAACACGTTTAGCTTTCCCTGCTCTCATTGCACCCCCTGGTGGAGAGACTTCAGAAACTAAAGTTGCTCAGCCCTTGTAAGCTACCCCTGCATGGAAGGAGCAGGGCATTTCTCATCTCTGGGCTGGATGAGACACGGTCCCAGTTTTCTTCTTCTCAAGGCCCCTGGCATGACTCGTCTCCACAACCCCACGCCCAGGTTTATAAAGATTTTGTGTGGCCTTCTTGTAAGCAGATCTTTGAATTTCCTCTTCTGATACTGGAGACTAGCTTGAGAAATCTCAGGATACGTCTTAGGAGGTCTAAGTTGATAACAAACAGCCTGTGCCTCAGGCCCAAAGAGTAATGAGTGCAGCAACTGATGGGCCTAGAGGCTGAGCGAGCATCTACTCAGGTAGAGCTGACAGAGGAACAAGAGTACTTCTTCCCCCCGCTCAGGTCTGTACACCGTGCACATGGCACCAGCGCACATGGTACATTGGCTGGGGATGCAGACAGTCCGCACACAGGTAGTGCCTTGAATGCCTTGTTCAGGAGCCTAGACTTGATGTATAATTATTCCCAGAATTACAGCTCATCTCTGGCTCAGAGCCAGAAAAGCAGTCAGGCCACCTCAGGGCCTGGCTTACCTAGGCCCAAGCAGAAACAAAAGTCCTTTAATCCCAATTCCCTAAGGATTAAGAAACAGCCCCAACTCTGAGAAAAGATGCTCAAGAGAAAAACAAGGGACTGTCAAAAATAAATATAGATTTGTCCTCTGAGGCGAGTCATTCCTCATTACCCCCCTGACTCATTTCAAAGCCTATGGTATTAGCAGCCAGAGATGAGGTGGGTGTGGGGTAGGGGTCATTGTGAAGTTGCAAGGGCTAAACGGGGTACTCACCCATCTTCAATCAACATGGGCGTGCCCAGTGGCTCCAGGTCCTCGGCTGACACCAGCTGGTGAATCAGACTGTACGACTGAGGATCCAGGCTGCGAGCTTGTGGGGGCAGGAGTGGCGAGTGGGCAGAATAGCTAAAAAGGTGCGGTATGTATTGATAGTGTGGAGGCACAGACATCCCCATGTACTGCTCCCTGAATGCCATGAATCCATTTAGTTCCATAGACCTACTGAAGAGAAAAGTCTCATGTCAAGCATGACCATGGCAGGTCTACTGTCTGCTCGAGGTGGCTAGGGCGTTTTTTAGCCATGCAGTCTGTCTTCATCAGGGACATAATTAATGGTTACATGCATGTCTCCCCCACTAGACAGGGACTCTTTGCAGGTGTGTGTATGTGTGACTTATCACTGGACACCCAGGACCTGGCAAAACAGGTACTGAATAAAGAGTGGTTGAATAAATTCTTTGTATAGGTGTCACGTTTAAAGAGATTTTAATGGATACTCACAAACTATGATCCACAAATGTGGGGGTATGTATTTTTTTTACTGCTAGGAAAACTAAGGCATAGACAGGCTAAGGGCCTTGCCAGGCCATAAGACAAATCCAGCACCTAGCAAAGAATCTGACATGGAATCTGGCAAAGAATGTGGCATGAACTCCCTAAACATTTAAAGGAAGGAACAAAAAAGGAACAACCAAATGAATAATTAAGTTGTAACAAAATACCAAGAGAAAGGCAGATTCTTACCTTCTTCTCTTTCCTGGAGAAATCTAACCATCCTGTCACCTTAAACAAAAATCCTCACCTAAAATCTAAAATCCTATATGCATTTACTGTTAACAGGGGTTGACAAAATGTAGTCTATGGCCCATTTGGTAAATAAAGTTTAATGGAACACAGCCACTTTCAATCATTTATATAGTCTCTGGCTGCTTTTGCTCTGTAATGGTAGGGCTGAGTAGCTGAGACCCAGACTGTGTGGCCTGCAAAGCCTAAAATATTTATTATCTGGCCTTTATAGAAAAAGTTTATCAATCTGTTTCCTATAAGAGAGATTTCTGCAAAAAAGGAAATCTATCCTGGTATTTGATGGCTACATTTTTTAGACGTAGCAACTAACTTAAGATAATATTCTTGAACCAAGAGTCTCCAAATTAGTATTCCATGATAGCAAATTTAATTAGCTTAAAAATTTTCAGTTTCTTAAAACTTATAAAGTGAAAATCTTCACTCTTGCTGAGACAGAGAAATGAGAACTTAATTCAATATTGTCAATGTGGTTTGTTTTATTTCTGTGATCAATGTGAGAGAAGAGTTACATTTAAAATGGTATTCTGTTAGGTAAAGAACGTATGGGCACAGACGGCAGCAATATCACTTTATTAGCCTGCAGAAGAGAATGCTGACATTTTTCAAGGTCTTTAACAAAAAGTATGCTGTGAAATGCTGCTTTGTGTTATCCTGGCCCCTCCCCAAAAGACTGAGGGAGCAAGAGTGTAATGGCTGAGACAGACTGGCAGGAATACCTAGCCCAGAGGTTCCCTGTGGGTCTACTCTTTGGGTGGTCCTAGATGATGCTGGGTTTGCCTCGAAGCTCACCTGGAGGACAGTGTGGAGCCTGGTGAGGGCTGGTTGCTCTCTGAAGCTCTGTTCCCAGGGGAACTGTGGTCGCTGTCACCATGGTTGCTCCAGTGATTGGCTTCTTCCTCAAATTCCTGCCCAGACATGATCCTTTCGATCTCTTCCTCTGATATCTTTGATAAGGAATTGATACATGTTAGATTGGGTGCTCAGGATAGCCTTTGTTCCTTCTTTAGGACCAAATTCATTTAACCCTCATAAGGATTCCCAGAACTCTCTAGAGAGATACCCAGATTCCCTCCCCTCCATCTCCATACTCCAGGGCTTCTCACTCATCTTAGGACAGCTCAGTTGCTTGCTTCCCAGCACCTTGGCTCACTATGGCCTTCCTCTTGTCCGTTTACCCTCCTCTCAAGACACAAAGCCTCCATGTTCTTCAACACTCTTTGAGTCTATTCTTTCCTACCCCTGAAACACTACTCTTCAAGAACAAACTCCTGCGTCTCTTTTAAGACCCAATTCAAATGTCACCTTTTTTGTGAATCCTTCTACACTACTTAGACAAAATTTTAGGTCCTTCCTCTATCCACTTCTAATTCTGTGTATTCTGAGATAAACAGAATAGCACAGTAGTTACGAGGATGAATTCTAGAGTCAGACTACCTTTGTTCCAATATAGCTTCTGCTACTTTCTAGTTGTACAAGTCATTAAACTACTTGATCTTAAATTCAAAATCTGAACAAAAAATTATCCGTGTGGTAGAGAAAATTATAGTATCTGTCTCATGGGATTGTTGTGAGGATTAAATTAGTTAATACATTATCACATGGTTAGAAAAGGGCTTAACACATAGCAACAATTATGGAAGGTTGACAATATCTTCACCATCACTGCTGTTTTTTATAGCACTTATGGTAATGTATCATAAAAATACCCTCTATCAGACCTAAAGTTATAATAGAACCCAGAAAAAAGTACTCAAAGAATGCACATTGGATAAATAAACAAATGTTCACTTATTAAGTACTGTCCATGACACTTCACAAGGATTTTCAGGATGAGAAAGACATTCCCAAGCCTACAGAATAAATAAGAAGAAATTTCAGCTCAGACAAGTGAATAAATAAGAAGAAATTTTAGCTCAGACAAATGAGTTGACTTGCCCAAGATCACACTGTGTGCCTATGTCTCAGGAGGAGTTTGAGGAAGAGGCCAAAGTACCCAAGTATTCAGTCCATGGCTCCTGCTACCATACGGTGAACGGAGTGAATAAATTCATCTTCTATAAAGTGTTTAACCCAGAGTTGAAGCCTAACTGCTAAACTCAGCACAGAATGACAGTGAATAGGAAGGAGTAAGGGCCAGATAAATTTTTATTTCTTGCTCCTATAGAAAGCCTGAGAGGACATTTTCTTTCAAGTCCGTCTGACTCAAACCTACATAACTCTTTGTTCTAGCAGCCTGTGAGGAAACCTTGAGCTGCTCTGATCATCAATACAGGAGGCATCTAGAACTGGAAGCCAGCCAGCACACAGGACTTGGGAGGGAAAACAAGAAACATTTAACTGGTACAGAAGTTGAGCAATTTGTCTTAAACTTAGGTTGTATACTGAATTACAGGGGTAGTCTTTCTCTAGTCAATAACATGTAACAAAACAAACAAACCTTTTCTCTTAGGGATCTTTAGAACACTGAAATCTCAGATGTTATAAGACATGTAAAGACAAACGACGCCATCAAACTACAAGACATCTACTGAGACCCTGACTGAAGCAGCCTCAGTAATGGTAGTGAGAGCAATTCCAGAGCCTGGAGGTCATGCAAGTACTTGAGCTAGGTGAAAAGAAGCAGTCCTAAGGGATGCCTGGGTGGGTCAATCAGTTAAGAAGCAGTCCTAATAAATCAGATTATTCCAGCTGGGAGCCAAAGTTGGACTGCATCTGTTCCTCCCTGTGAGTCCCACAGGACACTGGGCAATCACTGTTAAATTAAGGGGACAGAACATATCAGGAGGGCTTGTATCTAGGTTCAGATCTCATCTGTCATTTCCTAACTGGGTGCATACTGTTGGGCACGTCACTCAAGTTCTCTGAGCCTTAGTTCCCTCCCCTATAAAATGAAGCTAGTACCACCTACCGAGTAGTTTGGGCTCCCTCTTAGGGTACAGAACTGAATCAGTCAGACTTGAGAGGCTAATCTAAGATAAAGTGATGAAGTGCACAACAGGTACTCAATAAATTGTAATTTTATCCCTGATTTTTAATTATAATTAAACATAGTTAAGAACTTGGGAGGGGCGCCTGGGTGGCTCAGTGGATTAAGCTTCTGTCTTCGGCTCAGGTCATGATCCCAGGGTCCTGGGATCGAGCCCCACATTGGGCTCTCTGCTCAGAAGGGAGCCTGCTTCCCCCTTTCTCTCTGCCTACTTGTGATCTCTGTCTGTCAAATAAATAAATAAAATCTTAAATAAAAAAAAAAAAGAGCTTGGGAGATCACAGCTCTTTCTTCTTAACACTCCCTAAAGTAAGAAAAAAAGGGAAAATTATATGCTCAGCATCAGAAAGTCAAATGCAATGACATATGAAATCAGTTTCTCTGAGCATCAGCTCCCTCCATTCTAGAAAGAACAGAAAGTCTAGAGACGTAAGCGCCTGAAGATCCCTACCATGGTGGGAGAAGGGTACTCAAAAGACACTGAGTAATGAATGCTGAGAAGGTTTTTCATTGAGGAAATGCTTAAGAGTTCTTTCCAATAGATAAACTTTCCACTACATCTAAATATAAAAAGAATGACTACAAATAAAGGCTATACATGAAAAGTCTACACTAACATCATACTCGATGAAAAACTAAAAGTTTTTTCTCTAAGACCAGAATCAAGGCAAAAATGCCTATTTTCACCATTTCTCTTTAACACAGTACTGAAGTCCCAGCCATTGCAATTAGATATGTAAAAGAAATAAAAAGCATCTAAATCAGAAAGAAGTAAAATTATCTCAGTTCACAGATGACATGATCTTATAAATAGAAAACCAAAAAACTGTTAGAACAAAAGAATTCAGCAAAGTTTCAGGATACAAAATCAACACAAAAAATCAGCTGCATTTTTATATAGTAACAGTGAATCTGGAAAGGAAATTAAGAAAACAATCTCAGTTACAATAGTATCAAAAAGAATAAGATACTTAGGAATAAACCTAACTAAAAGGATGAAAGACTTGTACAGTGCTGAAAGAAATTAAAGGTATACTGGGGTGCCTGGGTGGCTCAGTCGTTAATGTCTGCCTTTGGCTCAGGTCATGATCCTGGGGTCCTGAGATCAAGCCCCACATTGGGCTCCCTGCTCGGCAGGAACCCTTGGTTTTCCATCTCCCACTACCCCTGCTTGTGCTCCTTGTCTCGTTATGTCTCTCTCTGTCAAATAAATAAATAAAATCTTCAAAAAAGAAAAAAGAAAAAAGAAATTAAAGAAAGAAATAAATGGAAAGGCATCCTTTGTTCACAGATTAAAAGACAATTATTGTTAAAATATCCATACTATCCAAGGTGATCTACAGATTCAATGCAATCCCTATCAACATTCCAATGGCATTTTTGGCAGAGATAGAAAAAAAAAATCCCAAAATTCATATGGAAACCCAAAGAATCCCAAAATAGCCAAAACAATCCTGACAAAGAACAAAAAGCTAGAGGTCTTACACTTTCTGGTTTCAAAACATATTAAAAAAGTTAGAGTAACCAAAAGAGTATGGCACTGGCATGAGGACAGGCCTATAGATCAATGGAACAGAATAGAGAGCCCCCAAATAAACCCACGTATATATAGTCAAAGCTGCCAAGACTATGTAAGAATAGTCTCTTCAACAAGTGGTACTGGGAAAACTAGATATTCATATACAAAAGAAGGAAATTAGATTCTGTTCTTACACTTCATACAAAAATCAACTCAAAATAGGTTAAAGACTTAAATATAAGACCTGAAACTATAAAAGTCCTAAAGGAAAACATAGAGAAAAAGCTTCTTGACATTGGCCTTAGCAATGATTTCTTGAATATGATATTCAAAGTACAGGCAATAAAAGCAAAAATAGACAAATGGAATTACATCAAACCAAAAAGCTTCTGCAAAGCAAACAATCACAAAGTCAAAAGGAACGTACAGAATGAGAGAAAATATTTGCAAACCATTTATCTGATAAATATCTGATATCCAAGAGATATCGGGAATTCCAACAACTCAACAGCAAAACCCCCAAATAATCTTATTTAAAAATGGAGCACCTGGGGGACTCAGTCGATTAAGCATCTGCCTTTGGCTCAGGTCATGATCCCCAGGGTCCTGGGATAGAGCCCTGCATCAGCCTCCCTGCTCAGTGGGTAGCCTGGTTCTCCCGTATCCCTCTGCCTGCCACTCCCCCTGCTTGTGGTTTGCCTCTCACTATCTCTCTCTCTCTCTGTCAAATAAATAAATGTAGGGCGCCCGGGTGTCTCAGTCATTAAGCATCTGCCTTCGGCTTAGGTCGTGATCCCAAAGTTCTGGGACTGAGTCCCACGTCAGGCTCCATGCTCAGCGGGAAGCTTGCTTCTACCTCTCCCACTCCCCGTTTGCGTTCCCTCTCTTGCTGTGTTCTCTCTCTGTCAAATAAATAAATAAGATCTTTAAAAATAAATAAACAACATTAAAAAAAATTAAAATGGGCAAAAGAGACACTTGGGTGGTTTAGTCAGCTAAACGTCTGCCTTCGGCTCAGCTCATGATCCCAGGGTCCTGGGACTGAGTCACACATTAGGCTCCCTGCTCAGTCAGGAGCCTGTTTCTCCCTCTGCCTGCCGTTCCCCCTGCTTGTGCTCCCTCAACTCCTCGCTCCCTAACAAATAAATAAGCTCAATATCACTAATCACCAGAAAAACACAAATCAAAACCATAATGAGGTATTGCCTCATAACTATCCAGAATACCATTATAAGAAAGTAAGAAATACCAGAGAAGATACAGAAAATTGGAACCCTTTTGCACTGCTGGGTGGGAATGTAAAATGATGGGGCCACTATGGAAAACAGTATGGAGGCTTCTCAAAAAATCAAAAATAAAACTACCATATGACCCAGTAATCCCCCTTCTGAGTATTTACCCCAAAAAACTGAAATCAGGATCTCTAAGAGATATCTGCCCTCCTACATTTACTGCAGTATTATTCATAATGGCCAAGAGATGGAAACAATTTTTTTAAATATTTTATTTATTTATTTATTTGACAGAGAGAGAGAGATCACAAGCAGGCAGAGAGAGGGGGAGCAGGCTCCCTGTGAGCAGAGAGCCCGATACAGGGCTCGATCCCAGGACCCTGAGATCACGACCCAAGCCAAAGGCAGAGGCCTAACCCACTGAACCACTCAGGCACCCCAGAGATGGAAACAACTTAAATATCCATTGATGGATTAATGGATAAACAAAACATGGTATATAAATGCAACAGAATATTTAGCCTTAGAAATCCTAGCATATGTTACAATGTGGATGAAGCTTAAGGATATTATGCTAAGTGAAGAAAGTCACAAAAGAATGAATACTGCATGATTCCACTTACAAGACGTATCAAAAGTAGTCAAACTTTTAGAGAAGTAGAATGATGGTTGCCAGGGACAGGGAGAAGGGCAAATAAGGAGTTGTTGTTCAATGGGTATACAGTTTCAGTCATAAGATGAAAAGGCTGTAGAGATCTACTGTACAAAAATGTACATATAGCAAATAATACTGTGCCATATACTTAATTTGTTAAGGAGATAAATTTCATGTTATATGTTTTTTACCACACACACACAAAAGAACACATATGGGTATAGACCAAAATAAACTAATTTTTATTATAACATGAATAAAAATGTTTGATTATTTATTAATTAATTAAAAAGATTTTATTTACTTGACAGATCACAAGTAGGCAGAGAGGCAGGCAGAGAGAGAGGAGGAAGCAGGCTCCCCGCTGAGCAGAAAGCCCAATGTGGGGCTCGATCCCAGGACCCCGGGATCATGACCTGAGCTGAAGGCAGAGGCTTTAACCCACTGAGCCACCCAGGTGCCGCAAAATGTTTGATTTAAAAAAAAAAAAGATATGAGGGGCGCCTGGGTGGCTCAGTGGGTTAAAGCCTCTGCCTTCAGCTCAGATCATGATCCCGGGGTCCTGGGATCAAGCCCCGCATCGGGCTCTCTGCTCAGCAGGGAGCCTGCTTCCTCCTCTCTCTCTGCCTGCCTCTCTGCCTACTTGCGATCTTTGTCAAATAAATAAATAAAATCTTAAAAAAAAAAAAAAAGATATGAATACAGCACATGCCCACAGCCTGACTGAGTGCATATAATGTGCTAGGAACTGTCCCCTATTTCATCGGCGTATGTCTCAAAATAACTACAAATTCCTGTCTTTCTCTCATTCCCTCACATTCAACTGGATAAATCCTATTAATTTTTCCTATTACATCTCTCTTGAATCTATTCTCTCCCCTTCAAACTGTACTACCATTGCCCTACTTAAAACCACTATCTGTATCTCTTAGCTGGACTGCTGTTAAAATCTTTGAACTGCTTTTTCCTCTGCTTCCAGTTTCATGGACACTCACCCAGCTCCTCAGAAACCACTGCTATTGCTAGAATGATCTTTCTTTTTTTATTTTTATTTATTTGACAGAGACAGAGAAAGAGAGCAAAAGCAGGGGGAGCGGCAGAGGGAGAAGGAGAAGCAGACTCCCAACTGAGCTGGGAGCCCGATGCGAGACTCAATCCCAGGACCCTTGGACCATGACCTGAGCCGAAAGCAGATTGCTTAACCGACTGGGCCACCCAGGTGCCCCTTTCTTTTTTAATTGTAATTTTATAATATCTTTTTTAAAAGATTTATTTGTTTTAGAGGAAGAGAGCATGTGCATGGGGGCAGAGGGAAAGGGAAAGAGAAAATCTTCAACAGAATCCCTTCTGAAAAAGGAGCCTGATGTGGGCCTTGATCCCACAACCCTGAGTTCACGACCTGAGCTGAAATCAAGGGTGAGTCACTCAACCACTGAGCCACCCAGGTGCCCCTAGAATGATCTTTTTAAAATGCAAATCTGACCATGTCTCTCTCTACTTAAAAGCTTTTAGTAGTTGCCTCTTGGTCCAGAGCAATAACCCCTAAGGCATGGTCCTGCTCACTGGTGTGCTGAGGGATTCACTTGTTGGGTCATGGACAGATCCAATTTTCTACCTTCATGAAGTTCTTCTACTGGCAAGTGGGAACAAGTTGGCATAGGCTGGCCCTACAAAGAATTTACCTAAGAAGCTATAATCAAGGTCATTCTTTAGAGAACAGATTCCACACTCAAGGAATCTGCCTTCTCTTCTGCCGCTCCACTACATGTGCCCAGTGCTCCAGCCCAACTCCATTAACTTCCTGTGATTCTTTAAAGATTCATCTTGTGGTCTTTTTACTGTCTGTTCTGTCTAACAGTAATAGAAGATATTTGGCTCCCCAACCCTTCCCAGCATAGCTAATTCCTCCTTTTCCTTCAAGACTCCGTTCAAACTTTACCTCCTCTAGGAAGGCTTCTCTAAATGTCTTCAGTTCCCAACAACGCTGCAATTAAAAAAAAAAAAAAAGTCCCTCCTTTCTGTACTCTCTGGGCATCCTCTGTTACCATTCACTATACTCGGATGTCTATTCACACATCTGTCTCTCCCACTAGACTGAGCTCACAGTACAAAGGACCTGCACACAGTAAGTACTTAAATATCAGTGGGATAGAATGTTTATTATTCCTATTCTACAAGTAAGGCAATGAACTTTCCACTGATATATCTTGAGAGACACTGAACAGCAAAGTAGTCTTACTGATTTCTGCCAGGCTAAGTTATCAACCACCTTGAGTGACTGACATAAAAATCCTCTGGATGGTTTAGAACCAGAATTAGATTCATTTCCTGTGAAATCCTTGGGACGGGTTGAGGGAATCACAAGAAGAGCTTTAATCATTATGTTACATATTTAAGATTTTCAAAGCACTTTCATAACCAGGCTCTAAAGACAATTTTATGGTAATGAAAGCAAGATGGCTCCCCCCACGAGGAGATGAGAGGATCAAGGTAAGTAGCTACAGGAACATCGAAAGCACTGGGCTTCCAGGACAGATCACAAGGACTGGGGCCTAGAACTCACCTGGACGGGCCCAATGCTCTTATTTCGGCCTCCAGGCATGCCATCTTCTCTGATTGCTGGAAGGAAACATAAGTCAAGACAGTCAAAAGCATACCCACAGAAATCTAAGCACAGAAAGAGAACTTACTTGGCCAAAAGCACGAGGTAGTAATTGGTGAAATCAAGATTAAAACAGAGGTCTTTCTGGACCCAAAGTACATACACTTTGCATTATTGTAGGCTACCTCATAAGCAACAGATTCTTCTGGGCCCCCAAGGCAATGGACACATACTGCATACCTGCATACATTTAAAATGCTCAGCAAAGGTGACGGCATTATTAATAGTCCTGTGCACAGTTACGAATATCTCACCAGGATGATGCATCTGAAGGCTTCAGTAAATTCAAAGAGAAGAATAGAAAGAACTTTCCATTTTTATTGTATTTTATTTTTTTAAGATTTTATTTATTTGTCAGAGAAAGAGGGAGCACAAGCAGGGGGAGCAGCACACAGAGCAGGCAGAGGGAGAAGCAGGCTCCCTGCTTGTGGGACTTGATCCCAGGACCCTGGGATCGTGATCTGAGCTGACAGCAGATGCTCAACCAACTTAGCCACCTAGGCGCCCAGAATATTTCCATTGTTAAAGAAAGTTTTTTGGGGGGCACCTGGGTGGCTCAGTGGGTTAAAGCCTCTGCCTTCGGCTCAGGTCATGATCCCAGGGTCTTGGAATCAAGCCCCGCATCGGGCTCTCTGCTCAGCAGGGAGCCTGCTTCCTCCTCTCTCTCTCTGCCTGCCTCTCTGTCTACCAAATAAAAAAATAAAATCTTTTAAAAAAAAAAGTATTTTTTAATATCCAGGCTAAGTTTGAGTCTAATTTTTAGGATGAGGAGAACAGATTTTTTTAAAAATTAACCAAAATTTTGATCTGACTGGTTTCTTCCTACAAAAGCAGTCAATAAAGGGGTGCCTGGGTGGCTCAGTCGCTTAAGCATCAGCCTCTTGGTTTTGGCTCAGGTCACGATCTTGGGCCCTGTGTCGGGCTGTGCACTGGGTGTGGAGTTTGCTTGGGATTCTCTCTCTCCCTCTGCCCCATGTCCCCAATGTATGTATGTATGTATGTATGTATGTATGTATGTATGTGTGTATGTGTGTGTGTGTGTGTGTGTGTGTGTGTGTGTGTGTGTGTGTGTGTGTGTGTGTTTAGAGTAGCAAGAGATGGAACTTGGAAGTTGAAGAGGCCAACAGGGGCCAGATCAGAGATAGCCTTTAATGTCAGCGTAAGAGTATGAACTTCAGCAGAAGAAGGTGAAGGGTAAGATGGAATGCAGAGGATGTGGTCAGGTCAGCATTTTTGAAAAATCTTTGTGATGGCTGCTATGGAGGCTAGCTTGGAGGAGGCAATGTTAACAACAGAAGATAAGCAAACAGCATCATATGACAGTAAGCTCTGCTATATATACATATACATATATAAATAATATACCTTCTTCCAAAAAAATTAACATGAACAATCTAGAAAGTCCTTGGGGGCAGGATTGAGGGTTCTAAGCATAACACTAAGTTCCTGTGGTAACAGAAAGGCTAAGAGGAAATTCATTTTCCTTAGACATCATCCTTGGTATTCTTAGAAGATTATACATTTCAGAATTAGACAAGCTTGTCTAAATCCAGTTTTGGGGGCACCTCTGTGTGGGGGCTCAGTCTGTGAAGCGTCTGCCTTCAGTTCAGGTCATGATCCCAGGGTCCTGGGATCAAATCCCACACGGGCTCCCTGCTCAGTGGGGAGTCTGCTTCTCCCTCTGTTCCTTACCCCTAACCCCACTAGTGTGCATTCTCTCACAAAAATAAACACATTAAAAAAATCTTTTAAAAATAAACTTATTTAAAATTTATTTAAAAATAAGTAAATCTAGTTTTTGCCTGGTCTGTGTAACTACAGGCAAATTTCTTCACCTCAGTTTCTTGAAGAACAAATGGGGCTACTGGACCCTATCTTATAGGTTTTACTGAGGATTACATATAAAATAACATAGCTAAAGCAACAAGCATAGGGCCTGACACATAAACTAGGTATTCAGTAACTAATCCTTCCCTCTAACCAGCCTCTTTTCTATGTACACAGTAATTAAAAAACCAAGGATCTATTCCCAGCTTTGATGGAGACTTAACATCTTCATCTGTGAAATGGAGACAACATAGTCTTCTTTACAAGGCTGCTGTGAATTTGGAGTGGGAAACATTCACAGCTCATATTAGAATCAGATGCATACTGGTTTTTGTCTGGAGATGTCTTTCAACCTAACTGCAAGCTCTAAAAATCCTTAAAATTCCCTCTCTGCTGTTCTAGAGTCAATGATAGACTTCAGACACTTCTATACCAATACTGAGTTTTCTATGTCTTTGCTTCAGCTCACAGGTGCAGAATAAAGATCTATCATCAGCAGATCCAACACTGAATACATTTTACTCGATATCTCACTCTCACTGTCTTGGAGGTGAGGAAGGAACTCAACAGGTTTTTCTTTTTTTTTTTTTTTTAAGGGCCACAAATCTTAAAGATTTACAACTTACCAATTTTTTGTTCTGATATTTAAAAGCTCATGTTATCTCTCAATCCTCCCACCCCTTGGACTAAGGAAACTCATATATGATGGACACGTACTATGTTTTAGGTACCATCTTGTATAAAACAAACCCATGAGGGAAGTGTAAGTATCAGTCCCATTGAACGAATGAATATAAGGCTCAGAAGAATGAACTATTTTGTTTACGGTAACAGAAACTAAACAGCAGAATCAGGGTTGGAATCCAGACTATTAGATTAAAACCAGACTTCTTTCCACAACTAGTTTTCCTCATAGTATGCCTATATACCATAGATGCATAAACTCTTAATTACACTACCCTAACATTCATAAAAATAAACTGATTTTCCAGCCACCAAAGTGATAAAAAATTCCCTTTGAAAATTAACTTTGATTTTTTAAAAATTTGATTTAAAGAAGAATATAGGGGCGCTTGGGTGGCTTGGTTGGGTGTCTGCCTTCAACTCAGGTCAGGATCCCCGAGTCCCAGGATCAAGCCCCACATCGGGCTCCCTGCTTGGTGGGGCATCTGCTTCTCCCTCTGCCCCTCCTCCGGCTCGAGCTCACTCTCTCTTGCCCTCTCTCTCTCAAATAAATAAAATCTTTAAAAAAAAATAAAGATGAAATAAACAATAGTACTGGTTGGGTCAAAGATGGTAAAATTTGTCAAGATGGCATGAAACTGTCTGAAGTGTGGGAAATAATACAATGTGTCACAGTGCCCCTGTCAAAACAAAAACTTGAATTGCAGTTTGAAGCTTATAATGTATTCACATATATGGTATCACATTTGATTCCTGGAAAGTCTACATTATTATTATCCTATATAGTATAGAGATGAAAAAACCTGAAGCTCAGAGAGGTAAAGGGACTTGTTCAGGACCATTCAGGGAAAAACTGACAGAGTGGGGAATTTTAGTTTAGGTTGATATGTATTTTCTTAACTGCTACTTCTGTAGCAGTTTCTGTATCTTAGCTATTTCTAACTTTTCTTAACTCTGATTCTATATGCTATACTGATCTAAGAGCAAAGTTTCTCAACAGGGCTGAAAATCTTTCTTATAGTGAACTGATCTGGAAAAAAACAAAAACAAAAACAAAGGGCTTCTGGGTACAAGATCACAGGAATGGTTTTGCTGTATCTCTTATCCAAGTCTGAGTGGCAGCAGCTATAGTCCTTCTACCTGCTTAAAAGAAGTACGAATACTTTTTCTGCTGTAGAACTCATGTATCTACCATTTCTCACTTAGGCTTAGGCAGCCAAACCAAATCCCAAAACGGAAAGGAGAGTAAGACATAAAACTAACTGTATCAAAGTCCTGCTCAAAATGCATTGGTGACTCCCTTTGGTCTATGGGGTCAACCCCAGCTTTCTAGCTTATCATTCAAGACACTCCAATGATCTGTTTTTTTCTGGGGTTCCCCATCTTCATCTTTGCACATGTTGTTGCCTGTACCAGAAGGTGGGGAAGTCTGGCAACACCACCTTATCCAAGTGACATCACTGCTACCAAATGATTCAAGTCAACATGACCAATAGCAGGGCAAAGCTATACCATGCACTCTTGATAGAATGCACAAAAGGACCCAACATCGTTGTGGCATTCTTGGAAAAATGCATAACTTGAATATACTGTGAGCAAACTGACAAGACCAAGTTGAGGAATATTTTACTTGTTTTCTTCGAAATTAACAATTATTCAAGACAAAAGAAAAAGGATAAGGAATCATTTCATATTAAAGGAGATTGAAAAGACATAAAAGCTAAATGGGGGCGCCTGGGTGGCTCAGTGGGTTAAAGCCGCTGCCTTTGGCTCAGGTCATGATCCCAGCGTCCTGGGATCGAGCCCCCGCATGGGGCTCTCTGCTCAGCAGGGAGCCTGCTTCCTCCCTTCTCTCTCTGCCTGCCTCTCCGCCTACTTGTGATCTGTCTGTCAAATAAATAAATAAAATCTTTAAAAAAAAAAAAAAAAGCTAAATGTAGTGCATGACCCTGGATTGGCTCCTAGATCACAAAAAATACACTGCTATAAGGACACTGAAATAATTGGTGAAATTTGAATAAGGTTTGCTAATTAGATTACAGTTTATGCCACGTTAAAGTTTCTGATTTTGATAATAGTACTGTGGTTATGTTAGAAAGCAAAGAGGAATGATGTCTTTAACTTCCTCCCAAACAGTTAAGAAAATACATATAAACCCATATACTTTCCTCTCGCCTTCTATTCCCCTCCCTCCTTTTCTCTCTCTCTCTCTCTCCCATGCTTGGAGAGAGCAAGAAGGGGAGTTGTTTTTAAAAAGCTCTTAAGGGATGCCTGGCTGGCTCAGTCAGAGCAGCGTGCAAGTCTTCATCTTGGGGTTATGACTTCAAGGCTCACACTGGGTGCAGAAATTACTTAAAAATACATACATACATACATACATACATACATACTTATTTAAGCTTGTAAGGAGCATGAACTTCTATGCCTTCAAGATTCTGCTCAAATATTCTCTGCTTGGGATTTCTTGGTGCTCTATTTTAATCCTGGTACAGCAGTATGGCAATGCTACAGAGTCATTCTCACAATGACATCAACCCCTTCAAAGAAGTTCTCCTTAACCTTTTTACTTTTTAACTAGTTAACTAGTAAGTTATGAGACAAGTAAGTTAGTTTAAATTTTCTCAAATAACTTTTTTTCCACATTAATTTTTGCACTGAATAAATTCCCTCATGAGGTTCAGTGTAACTTCCTCTTGCCTCAGATGAAATTAACAGTATTTCCCCCATTCTGCTTCATGCTCTGGTCCCCCCACCAGAGTAAATCCACCAAACCAGAAAGCATCTTTACCTAATTTGGTTACCTGGTGAAGGACAGGAGGAACGTGGGACTTGGCATAGCCCTTGAGGGCCACACTGACTAATAATGCGGCCGGGGGTGGGGGGAGGGGAGAGGTCAGAAAAGGAAACAGACAAAGATAGCTCAAGGTAATTAGGGCTATGGCAGAGGGCAAAAGGGGCTATGGAAGTCCAGGAGGGTCAGCTTTCTGGTTGAGGGGTGGTGTCAGAGAAAGCTGGTTAGAGGATGTTACAAAGAAAAGCTGAGCCTCCAAAGAAAAGTGTATATAATCAAGTGACGAGGAGGGGGTAACTCATTCCAGGAAGAAGGAACCACATGTGCAAAGCCCCCCAAACATGAAACATCATTGAGTTTTCGGAGAATTAGGATGGAATGTGAATTGCATGGGGGGCAACAAAGGGAGAAGGGATGAAGCGACTGATGCCAGAGTCAGAGGGGCTTTGAAAATCATTCTGAGGAGCCAGCATTCACCCTGAAGGCTGCAAGACGGGTGAGCAGTTGGTGTCTGGGGGGTAATGGGGTGTAGTGAAGATGGACAGATGGGACCCAGCCTCTAATCACCACCCTTATTTAAATTTCCCTCACTGTCTTGCTAACTAATTTCCTGACTAGCTAAATTCCAGGTATGAAGATATATCTCTGTCCAGAGACGAGGGACAAGAGAAGGCTGACTCACACATGTCAGCTGAAAAATTTTTGAACATTTTAAAAAGTTTTGAGGTATGTTTAGACTTACAGAAGAGTTGCAAAAAAAAAAAAAAAAAAGTACAGAGAATTCCTATATACTCTATACCCAGCTTCCCCATCCGTTAACATTTTACATAACTCACAGACTATTCGTCAAAACTAAGAAATTAACTTTAGCATAATAATACTGACCAAAGTATAAACTTAATATTTAGATTTCTCCACTGATGTCCTCTTCTGTTCCAGAATCCAATCCTGGATTCAACAATGCATATGGTGGTCATGTCTCCACAGTTTCCTTCAATCTTTCTTAGTCTTTCCTTGTCTTTTGTGACCCTGACACTTTAGAGAATATTCTGCATAATGTCAGTTATTTTAGGGGTACCTGAGTAGCTCAGTTGGCTAAGTGTCTGCCTTAGTCTCAAGTCATGATCCCAGGGTCCTGGGATTGAGCCCCATATCAGGCACCCTAAGGAGCCTACTTCTCTCTCTCACTACCCCTGCTTGTGTGCGTGTGTATGCGCTCTCTGTCAAATGTAGTCTTTGAAAAAAAAAAGTCAGTTATTTTGAAGAAAGTCTTTCAATTTGGGTTTGCCTGTTTCCTCACGAGTAGATTGGGAATGAATCCATCCCAGTGTGTCTATGTGTCCTTACTGTTATCATACCAGGCGACATACGACAGCAGTGTAAATATACTGGTGATATTGACTTTGCTTGCTTGGCTAAAGTGGTATCTGTCAGAATTCTCTACTCAAAGTTACTATTTTTCCCTTTGTAATTACTAAATATTCTGGGGCTATGCAAATACTCTCATTCTGTTTAAAACTATGCTATCTTATTTAAGCATCCATAAGTCAATCCTGCCTACAGCAATTGTTACTGTTTTTTTTTTTAAATGGTGATTTTCTATTTCCCTCAAGCCTTCTAAACTCTTAATTTTTCTATGAGAAAGAACTGTCACTCCTCTATTTATTCAGTTAGTTCTATCAGTATGAACTCATGGATATTTTATTCTTTGGGTTATAAACTAATACATAGTTATTTTGTTGCTCAAGTTTTTCCAGCTTTGGCTACTGGAAGTGCTTTTAGGTTGACCTCTTTGACCTTTTGATAATGCCCTGCCCCCTCCTTTTTAAAAAACACAGCACATTCTAACTTTCTGGCATCAGAAAAACACTCCAGGCTCCTCTTATATTTTCCCTGCCTCAATGCTTAAATCAACCCCTTCTCCAAAGAGTCCTTATTCCTTTTACTGATATTTGGAAACCAAGATCTGGTTTTTCTAAATCTTTTTTCCTAAACTTGAGTACATACTGATGCTTCCAATCTAGCACCAGAGGTTTCAGTTCAGCCTTCCCCTTTCTTGATTTATAACTTTTTTCTCTGATGTGAGAAACCTAATTCTCATCATCAGTATATTTATTCACTTGTTTGTTCAGTTCTAGTATACAAATAAAGTAGTGACAGAATTCCCAACTCATAACCTTGAGAGAAATAAATTTACAAACTAGAGAGCTTTGTTTGTATACAATTTTTGTCTTCAGCCCTACAGTGTACAGTGTATAGTTAAAACACTATTTCCCAAGGTCAGATCCTTTCTCCCCCATTCCCTTCAGTGTAGCTATGTGATTCATTTATCACAGTCTACATTCTGTCTTTTCCCCATATACTGGTTGCTTTTAAACAAATTTATATATAGAAAAATTCACTCCTTTAGTGGTATATATTCTACAGGCTTTGACACATGCATAAAATTATGTCAAACGCTACAGTTCCATATGGGACAGTTCCACCAACCCAAAAATATTCCAGTGGCAACTGTAATTTTAATTCTGCTTTCTCAGCACCAACCAGGAGGTGGCAGGGTTTCTCTCCGAGAGGCAGCCTTCTCAAGGCAACTAAGCCTCTTGTAATGCATGAAAAATGGACATAGGAAGGCAGTTAGTTCCCACCCTTCACACTCCATGTGTCATCTTCTCCTGGCTATGGCTACAGGAATTTAAGAAGTTAAACTTCTTCTTCCCTGAAATAGGAGAGTTTGGTTAGAAGCCCCAGAATCTCACACTCCAACTGAATAATAAGCAGGATGAATAATCAGAGAGTAGTCAAGAAGGCAACCCATAAAGGTGCTTTGAGAAAATACAGTTAAAACAACAAAGGGAGACAAGAAAATGAGACCAAGACCAAATCAGATGAAAGTGGGTAGATGCCCACAGACTGTCTCTTCAGGCTTTACCTGTTTGGTACTGGTGGGAAAAAGTGGGGAACGGAGAGGACTTCTAGGCAAAGGAAAGAACCTGAGCACAGGCAGGACAATGCAAAGCAGGCTTGAGGCAGAGGAAGAAAGTTCCAGACAGAAGATGAGATTAGAAACACAGGACAAAGTTGTTAAGTTTTTAAATGCTCTATTATAGGTATTTATTATCCAGTGAACACGGGGCATTCCATCACGCAAGTAGCTATGACATATGATAGACACGTCCATGTGGATAGTTAGGTACAAACTCTGCTTGATTAATAACAAACTACAACTAATAATTATTATCAACATAATCAGCACTAACCTATCTACTGGTAAGTCATTTTACCTCCCCAAACTACATCTATAAACTGAGGGTAATATTTTTTTAAAGATTTTTAGGGGCACCTGGGTGGCTCAGTTGTTAAGCAACTGCCTTCGGCTCAGATCACAATCCCAGGGTCCTGCAATTGAGCCCTGCATCAGGCTCCCTGCTCAGGGGGAGCCTGCTTCTCCCTCTCCCACTCCCCCTGCTTGTGTCCCCTCTCTAACTCTCCATCAAATAAATAAATAAAATAAAATAAAATAAAAAAAGATTTTGTTTTTAAGTTATCTCTACACCCAACTTAGGGCTTGAACTCATGATCCCAAGATCAAGAATTGCAACGTTCTACCAACTGAGCCAGCCAGGTGCCCCTAAACTGAGGGTTATATTTAATAATAGGTTTGTGCATATTCAATGACATAATGAATGAAAAGTGTATAAGAGTTTCTAATATAAATAGTAATCAATAAATATTAGTATTATAAATAAATTATAAATGACCTAAATTTATCTAAATGCCCTTCTACAAGTTTCTTACCTTTCTTCATAATGGGCAAATTTTCAAAAGATTCTTCTTATCCCACATATAGTAAAAAAAACAGTCTGAAGAATATCTGATAGTCTGCATTTATTAATGTGACAAATCCAACTTGAATAGTTTGCTAAACCTAACTCCTACCCCTATACACTACTATTATGAACCCCCTAGTACCTTCCTGAGTAGATATACATTGTCATATTTAATCCTCTAGAGAACTCTGAAAGGTTAAGTATTATCATACTATTTTAAAGGTAAGATAATTTAGCATTAGAGACATAAAGCAAACTGCCAAAGGTCACAGAGCAGTCTGTCACCAACCTCTGCCTCCATTCTTTCTACTGAACTATACTGTACTACTACTCTCTACCCTCCATGAAAATACTGAGTTTCTGACATTGGCCCTTTCCTCTTCTGTATCCAAGTTCTCTCTAGGTGATTTCTACTCACTAACAAAATTTTACCATCTGAACTGTGAAGAGTTCCACAAACATCTACTTCAAGGCAGGACTTTTCACTTCAGTTCCAGTCTTACATACCCAAATTCCTTGATGGACGTTGTATGTGTCCTCCTTAGATACCTCAAACAATGCACTGCCAAGGCCAACATTTTGCCCCACCCTGCTTTTTTAGCCTGGTAGGGTTTTTTTTTGGCTGTTTGTTTTTTTGTTTTTTGTTTTTTTTTTCTAGTGGGGCCATTACTATTATTCCAAATCTGCAACTTCAACTTCTGATGCTGCCCAATACCCGGTATGTTACCAACTCCTATCAGGTAAGCTTCCCCATATCTCCCCATCTGTGTCATTACTTTTCCTGCGCCCCCATCAGATTCTTCACACCTTTCTTCTGGACTCTTCTAAAAACTTTCTAGGTGGCCTTTCTGCTTTCCCCACACACACATTTTTCAAAGCCTGCCCCTTGGGCTAATCCTCTTAGAATATTGGTTTATTCACATAATCTCAGGCTATCAGCTCTTGGAAAGCTTCCCAATAAATCCCAAACTCTTCACCAACCTGGTTGCAGATTTCTGGGCATGCCTAGCCTCTTGAGTATGCCATGATTGTAGCAAGCAAAATGATACCACATTCAGGTGACATATTGCCTTTTTGCTTCTTCATCTAAAATCCCCACTTCCTGTCATTATGCTCTGAAAGAAGAACTAGTACAGTATATTAATCCGAGTTAGGACTTGGTTGTTAACTGGGGTCTTGCCAATTGGAGCCTGTGAATTCATTCTCACAGAATCTGTAACATCTCACCCAGTCTTTCTCCCCACCTAGTCTGGGAAATCCCTGTAGGCAGAAACTGTGTCAAGTGTGTTTTGGGGTTATGAGTACACCGTACAAGACCTGGCATATAGTGCAGGCCTGGAAAATGAAAAACTCCAAGGCTTAATAGCTAACCCTAAAGGTAAAGTGATGGTAAAGTGGGTAGTCGAGCCACAAGCACCACTCACCCTTCCGATTCATCCCCATCTGGAGGCATTTGAGCAGGCGGCAGTACTGGCACCTGTTTCTCTGCTTCCGAGACATGACACAGTTCTTGTCGCGACTGCACCGATATACCCGCTTGTTGCAAATGCTCCGCTTGAAAAATCCCTTGCAGCCTTCACAGGAGATGATTCCATAGTGCAAGCCTGTGGCACGGTCCCCACAAATGAGACAGGTTCGTTGTTCAGCCCGATCATCTGGAACAGAAACTGAACATATTCAAATTAGAACACATGGAAATAATGGCTTTAAGCCTGCAGTTCTCAAATAAGCAAACTTGTTCTGGGAGGATCAAGAACATCACTCTTTTCCGGCTAACTGGTAAATAGGGGTCATTTTTAGAGTCTTCGTCCTAGGAACAGACCCTTGCATCTACCTGCAGGTATCACAAACACAGCCTATTTCAGAAAAATAACTCATGGGACGCCTGGGTGGCTCAGTTGGTTAAGCTGCTGCCTTCAGCTCAGGTCATGATCCCAGGTTCCTAGGCTCGAGTTCCACATCGGGCTCCTTGCTCAGCAGGGAGCCTGTTTCTCTCTCTGCCTCTGCCGCTCCCCCTGCTTGTTCTCTCTCTCTCTTTCTCTCTGACAAATAAACAAATAAATAAAATATTTAAAAAAAATAACTCATGCTCCTCTCCCTGGGTTTCATCACCACTTGGACCAGTATCCAGGTCAGAAACTTAGGAGATATCCTCAACTCCTCTATCTCCCTCACCTTCCTCAGTCACAGCCCATCACTTACTTTTACCCTGTAGAAAGGAGATAAGGGTTACTGATAATTAATGTAAGTGCCCAGCAAATGGCACACACCTAGTAAATGAAAGTTGTAATTATTAACCAGTGAAGATGTTTTAAGCGAGCCCAGCCAGCCAGTCATCTACCTATTCGACAGATAGGTATTGGACAGCTATTCTGTTCTACGCACTGTTGTAAGGCATGACTACGGCAGTGAATGAAAGTCCCTAGTGACGCTTACGTTCCAGCAGAACATCTACTCTGTGACCAGGCCCTGTGTTTGGTACTGGGTACTCAGAAATAAACCATCATGATCCCCACAGTCAAGGAATTTACTGCCTCGTAACAAACAAGTTAGTCAAAGAGGAAATTCAGGCTGGAATATAACGCTCTAACTTCCTTTTCCCTTAAATTTCACTTACTCAGGATCAAGCAATTGCCAAATAACAGTCATATGACAAAAAAATGCAGATCTGTGATGTCAGATCTTGCCAGCAGGTACAAGAAACCTCCAAGAAAAGGTTTTGATCAGAGGCCAAGGCAAGAAACCAGAGATCTGAACCACGTTCCTGAGTAACAGGCAAGATATAATGATTAAGAACACAGCCCTAAGAGTTTGAGAAATCCTTACTTAAACCCCTGTTCTGACACCTACCAGCTGACTGACCTTGGCCAAATTAAGTTACCTCACCTCTCTGAATCTAGTTTCTCTCATCTGTAAAATGGGGATTATAATGGTACCTGCATACATAAAGTATACAGCACAACGCTTGGGCTACAATGGGCATTTAATAAATGACAGCTATTATTTTCATTATCATTGTTATCCTGACAGGTCCATGCTTGATGTGATAATAACATTCCTGAAAAGAAAAGCATTTGAAAGCAATGTTACAGGAGAAGCATGGTAGTATACATAGGAGAGATGTAGAGAAGCAAGGAGACTACCATTTAGGCAATGTTTATTATATGCCAACTTTGAGATGTCTTTATGATCCCTATTTGTAGTAGGTTGGATAATGGCCACCCAAATATATCAGGTCCCAATCCCCGAAACCTGTAAATTTTATCTTGTAAGGTAAAAGGATCTTTGCAGATGTGATCAAATTAAGGATCTTGAACTGGGAGATTATTCTGGATTATAAAGGTGGGCCCTACTTGCAATCACACATGTCTTTACAAGAGAAAGACAGAGGGAGATTTGATATAAACAGAAGAAGAGAACACACACACATGCACGCACGCACATATGTGCACACACAGAAGAACGTGATGTGAAAACAGGCAGAAGGTAGCCAAAGCCAAGGAATGGCTTCCACTACAAGCTGGATGAAGCAAGGAATGAATTCTCCCCTAGAGCCTCTGGAGGAAGTGTGGCTCTGCCAATCTTTCTTTTCACCCAGTGATACTCATGACTTTTGAACTTCCGGTTCCAGAACGGTGGGAGAACAAATTTGTGGTAATTTTTAACAGCAGCACAGGAAACTAATACACAATATCTTTTTCATACGGGTAAAAAGACATATATTAAGGCCCTTGCCCAAAGTCACACAGCAAATAGCAGGTATGCAAAGAGAAGCAGATACTAGGGAAACAGAGAAAGATACATGTGGAAAGAGGAATCGCCTAGGTTCTTGAGGACTCTGTATTTCCTAGTTATAGACCTTTCCAAGCCTTTCTTCTTCTTCTTTTTTTTTTTTAAAGAATTTATTTATTTATTTCACAGAGGTCACAAGTAGGCAGAGAGGTAGACAGAGAGAGAGAGAGGGGGAGAAGTAGGCTCCCTGCTGAGCAGAGAGCCTGATGCGGGGCTCGATCCCAGGACCCTGAGATCATGACCTGAACCGAAGGCAGAGGTTTAACCCACTGAGCCACCCAGGCGCCCCTCCAAGCCTTTCTAAGGCTTGGATGAACTTACTAACTATGGGCAAATTGGCATACCATGACAAACTGACTTCCCATGTCTTGTAACACAATACCTTCTTTTCTTTTTTCTTTCTGGAGCTAACTTAAATGAGTTTTTGTTATTTGCAACTAAAAAGAAATTTGGTTAAAATATAAAAATGGCCCTGGTGTAATAACCATTCTTTTTCCTTTCCTTTTAAAAATGCAAAGGAAAAATAAATAAACAAACTAAAAAAAAAATGCAAAGGAAACTCAAGGTAAAAATTAGAGCAAAGTTATAATAGAGAATTAAAAAACTAAACCAGAAAAGGCCAAACAGGCAAAATAAATGGCATAGCAATAGTACTCTGTGTGGGATGGGATTTCCTAGAGTGCTGGGCTTGAGATGCTGAAAGGGCTTAGAAATAGAACAAACATGGAATGCTGTGAAAAAAATCTAGATTAGATACAGAGAATTTAAATTTTCTCATTTAAAATTCAAACCTTCAATATTATATATAACCTTTCTACACACACACACACACATATATGTATCTCACATTCTACCATATATAGGATACATATCATACATATATACACATTGAAATATACACCAGAAGTCTACTAGAATAGACTTAAAAATCAATATCTAGAAGAGCCACACAGTCCCTTTTTCCCTTTCTTCAGAGCTATGACCTCACTGAGTACCGACCATAACTAAGTACCGTGCTTTGTGTTGTGTCACATAATTCTCATAATCCCAAAGGTGGATACAACGGCTATTACCATTTTTGTAATCGAGAAAACGGAGATCTCAAAAAAAGTTAAGGAACCTGTGTGTTTAGGAAGTGGCTGACCCTAGTCTGCCGATATCAGAACTGGAGTTTAGTAACCTCTTCAGAAAGCATTCATATGGCGTTCTGTGCAGCATCTGGATCCAGGGCAAAGGGTCCACTGGACAACAATCAAATACAGAACTATTAAGAATCTGCTTGTGGGGGCGCCTGGGTGGCTCAGTGGGTTGAAGCCTCTGCCTTCGGCTCAGGTCATGATCCCAGGGTCCTGGGATTGTGCCCAGCATTGGGCTCTCTGCTCAGCAGGGAGTCTGCTTCCTCCTCTCTCTCTGCCTGCCTCTCTGCCTACTTGTGATCTCTGTCTGTCAAATAAATAAATAAAATCTTAAAAAAAAAAAAAAAAAGAATCTGCTTGTGTCTTGTAACACTGCTTGATCTTTTCATGAGCACTTAAAAGGCCACAATGAGATCAGAGATGCGGTGGGACTCTTTCTCCACTGATGGTCACAGATTGGATTCCCTTTGGGTCCTATGACTGCTTCCCTTCCACAGCTATTCTTACTGCCATTTTCTGTTTCTGTAAAGAGCACTGGTCTACACCACAGACCAGGAACTAATTCAGAAGGAAGTCTCTCAAAGGTACAGGAGAAAGGCCCTCTCCCAATCAACCGTGAAGCCTCTCAAAGAAGCATTTTACAAACTTCCCTCACAACATGTGGGAAAGGATCATAAAAACAGGAGAAGCTATTGCTAACTGACCACTTGGGTACCAGGTTCTGTGACAAGCACTTAACACGTTATTGTGGTGAATCATAAAAAATAAGTACCCTTATTTACCAGAAGAGGAAACTGAAGCTTATGAGGTGATACCACTTCCCAGTGGAAGCGGGGCTGGAACCCCCAAAGTCTGTGAACCTAATCATCACATTCTGTGGCCACAGCAAGTCAAACCTATCTATACTATATGCAGGTAAGTCAGGCCCTTCTCTACTTGGGAAAAAAAGTTAAAAAGTCAAGCCCTTTGTAAGTGAATAAATTGAAGCAGAATGTCCCAGTGGTGCCCTGCCAGATGTCAGATGCGGATTTCTGCATCTCCTATTCTTGTAAAGGACTTGAAGGACACTTAAAGCATGTTTGTATTCATTATCTTGCTTGTACCAGGCCAGGGAGAGGATTATTCTTACAGCTACCACAAAGAACATTTAGTGAGTACTAACTGTGTCCCATGCAACATTCAAGAACTTTTTATATGGATGGCCTTACTTTATTCATTACAGTAACTGAGAGGTATCATTATCCCCATATTACAGAAACCTGGAATCTTAGAGTTAAAAAGTACCTTAGAAATTGCCTTGAGCAGACCTTTACCTGAGGCATGAATTCCCTCTAGGATATCCCAAAACAAGGGATTGCCCCACACTCTATTTACACATCTCTAGTGACTCAGTAAGGTACTTCATTCCATTCATTTCATTTTAGGCAGTTTTAATGATTCAGAAGCTTTTCCTTACACTGAGTCGAAGTCTGTTAACCTGAAGCTTTCCCCACTGGCCTGAGTTATGTGCTCACGGGCAAAAAATAAATGTATAATCCAACCTTGTTCATATACCAACCATTCAGAAATTTAAAGCTAACTGGGGTTCCCAACTGTAAATGTTTTCTTCTCCTATTCCTTAATGAATCATATAGTATCAAAATTTCTTGACGTATCCAGAACTAAATGGGGTTTGGGGGGGTGGGGAGGGTTCTTAATATAATGTAAGATTCTGTTAGCTTTGTTTATGTTTCTTCAGCTATGAATACCAGTAAACAAACAATATTTTATAATTACTGGTACTATAAAAATGCCACACATTTTATAATGGGCAAACTGAAGCTTAACAAGGTAAAAAACTTTAATCTTGGTTACACGACCGGTCAGCGGTAGAACCGGAATTTGAATTCCCTACCTCTTATTTCCAATCCGCCCCACACTTAATTCATAGCTGATTCATAGACATCTAAAGCTTGAAGCGTTTATTACATATACTATTAACCCATGACGTTCTCTCTTTTTTTTTTTTTTTTAAAGATTTTTCATCTTTAAAGTAATCTCTACACCCAACATGGGGCTCAAATTTACGACCCTGAGATAAAGAGTAATATGCTTTACCAACTGAGCCAGCCAGGGGCCTCAACCCATGTCTTTCTTACTCCATTCTTAAGAAGGTAAATGTTGAACCCAAAGGTAGGACTTTGTATTTGTCCTTGATTAATTTTATCTTTATATAATAAATTCTGTATGTCTTTATATATCTTTATATATAAACATATTTTAAATTTATATATCTTTATATAATTTATTTAATAATAAAATATATGATTATATAATATGCCATGTATTATATAATCATATAATTTATATAATAAATTATAAATAATAATTCATATAATACATTTATATATCTTTATATAATAAATTCTGCATGGCCTGCTGAAATCTTTAGGGATCCAGTCCACTCATTATTTCTCCCATATCCTTCTTTTCTCCATGTATGGTATTAGATTATTTTCCTTTTTATCCTTAAAACAATACAGAATGTGGCCTTTGTCAGAGCCTCTTTTCCAATCTGACTTAACCGTTAACATTCTGGAAATGGATGCTCAGTTAGCTTTGTCTCTTAATTAGAGTAGACACTCTAGTCTGGTTGACATTTCTCTATCTTATTCGTAAGGATATCATGAATGACTATGTCCTATAACTCACTGAAATTTCAGATTCATACAGCATCTACAGCATTCTGATGAGTGAGACAACACAAAGTAAATGTTCATAACCATTCCTAATTCAGCACTGTTAATCTTTTAATTCCGTGTCATTAATCTGTATTATTCTACCTAAAATACAATGGAAAGAAAATCAAGCAAATAAGTACTTCAAATTGGAGATTATGGATCATAGTAACTGTAGCGCTCAGAAATCAGTAAGAGACAGAGGAGTTGATGAAAAAGTGAGGACTTGAAAAATGATAGGTATTTGAAACTGTGAACAAGTAATTCACTATCTGCAAAAATAGCAATGGGTAAAAAATACTGTAGGAGAGTGAAGAGTGAAGACTTACTAATTTATTGGAGAAACTGAATGTTTATCTTGATCAGCAGTACCAGAAGGGCTCAGATAGTGAACTTTGAAAATACCATTTTCTACAAATATTAGCCCAGACTTCTTGGAGAAATGTTTGATTCCAGGTTTGAGTGTTGTTGTGCTACCTAAGACCAATAATGGGGTCATGTCAAAAGGATACAGGAAACAACAGGGCGCCTGGGTGGCTCAGTCAGTTAGGTATCCGCCTTCGGCTGAGGTCACGATCTCACAGTCCTGGGATCATGCATCCGGGCTCTCTGCTCAGCAGGGAGTCTGCTTCCCCTTCTCTCTCTGTCTGTCTCTCTGCCTACCTGTGATCTCTCTTCATCAAATTACAAAATAGGTTATAGGAAACAACATAAAAATCCTCCCACTGGCCTAAAATGGAGCAACCTATGCATCAAAAAGAATAATGATAGCAATGGATTAAAACACTTCGAATATAAAAATCAATGCATTCACAATAATATTCAAAAGAAAAATCTCACTAGTTACCATGGAGGTTGCTAGGACACCAATTCATTATTCTGAAAATTGATGTATTAAGGGAAAAATCAAACATCAAAAATAAAAACTATTGTAATCTTTCTCTTGCTCCTGTCCCCAAGAGTAAAAGAAGAGTGGAGGATAGAAACTAAGACAGTTTTTTAAGAACTTTAAACTTTTAAACTTTAAATGAAAAGGCTGATATTAGGTGAATAAGTAGATCAGCCTGGCAGTCAAGAGAATGGGGTTGGACAGGAAAGTCGAGTTTATCTCAGGGTCTATGGCAAGGTAAATCTCAAACCAGGGATGGAAAGGAAAGAGACAACTGTCAGCTCTCTAAGTCTCTTGAACATAGGCAGTAGAACATAGAGACTAAGAACTTGGGCTCCTAGGCTCAAATCTAGGCTGTCAATTGCCAGCTGTGTTACCTTGGAAAGTTTCTTAACCCTTTCAGAGGTACCTGTTTCTAGTCTATAAAATGGGGATATAACTGTTGTAAGAATCAAGAATTAACAGACTGCCTACATCTTATAAAGTCCTGTCTTAAATGGAGCTGAAAAACCTCTCTCCAACTTGGGTTTCTGCTGAGAAGAATCTCATTCCTTTCTAAAACAGCCATTATAGTTCATTAAACTTTAGCAAGACTATCAAGATGAGTTACACAGAAATATCCACAGATATATTATCAGGTTATGTCCTACCCCTCTATATGTAAAACAGTCATGATCTGCCCCCGATTTTGTTCCTGTGCAATGTTCTAAAAAGAGCCTGCTGGTTATTCATGATAAATAAATGTAACCATACATAAGCAATATTAGAAAAAACATAACATGCTTGTCGTTGCTAGTTTTCCAAACCTTAGGAAGAATCTTAAGAATTTTTTTTTAAGATTTTATTTATTTATTTGGGAGAAAGAGAGAGAGAGCATGAGCAGGTGAGGGCAGAGGGAAAAGAGGACCCCCTGCTGAGCAGGGAGACAGACCAGGGGCTTTAACCTGGCACTCCAGGATCATGACCCGAGCTGAAGGCAGACGCTTAACCACCTAGGCTGAGCCACATAGGCGCCCCAAGAATTTTTTTGAACCAGTAATTATTCTAGTGGAGGTAACAAGAACTATCATATTAAGTTTCATTTCTTCAAATTTTAACACTCCTGCTGAGATTGATAAGGATAAATGCAGAGCTCATTTGGGGTCTCTATGGACACAGATTAATTTTTTGAGGCAGATATGTCAAATTCAAATGAAATAATGAAAATGACGAGTAAGTAGCTGACATAGTTGGTGTAGAAAAATAGATGACAATCTGAATCAGGTAGAGAGCCCGAGAACATCTCTTCAGAACACCACTGACAAGCATCTGCTCAAATAAATGGATGTTCCAGTCTCTACATCATTTATCAGGAACACTAAGTAAATGAGAACAGAAACATTCATAAACTAATCGGTTCATCAATCTGAACAGAATTTTACAATACTTAGGTTCTTGTTTTATAAAAGTAGCAGAACCCCTTAGTTATACCTAACCAAAGTTACATTGCAGGTTAAATCCCAATCACAGACATTTAAAGTAACATCTGGCACCATGAATGCTACAGAGAAGATGCTCATTTTGTTGAATAAATGAATGAAAAATGGAAAAGTGTAAAAAGTCTGAAATACATTGGCTTGGTAGTTAAGACACAGTGAGTGTGGATTCCAGCACTGCCTCTTCCTACCTCTGTAACTGTGGGCACATGCCTCAGTCTCGCTATCAACTGAAAAACAGCGATAACCATACCATTCACTTCATGGACTTACTAGAGAATAAATGATATAGGTTACAATGATAAAAACATGTACCCTGGTGCTATGCAACCAGTTCTGTTCTTTATGTACCACATATAATTCACTCTTTCCTCACAATTCTATGTAGTCTATACTACATAGAATTATCTCTATTTTGCAGATGAAAAAACTGAGACACACACAGAATAAGAAATATGCCCAAAGTCCTCCTAAGCAGGGGAGCCAGGATTCTAAGCACACAATCTTGCATCAGAATCAGAGACCTTTCACATTAAACTATACCGCTGAATACACTGCCTAATACATAGTAAACACACAATCGATGTTAGTTGTGCTACTGTTTAAGATAAATTTTCTGTGGGACGCCTGGGTGGCTCAGTTGGTTAAGCAGCTGCCTTCGGCTCAGGTCATGATCCCAGCGTCTTGGGATTGAGTCCCACGTCGGGCTCCTTGCTCGGCAGGGAGCCTGCTTCTCTCTCTGTCTCTGCCTGCCACTCTGTCTGCCTGTGCTCGCTCTTGCTCTCTCTGACAAATAAATAAATAAATAAATCTTTAAAAAAAAAAAAAAAGATAAATTTTCTGTAAGATTAGAACCTGATAAAAATTTGCAACTTTAGGGACACCTGGGTGGCTCAGTGGGTTAAGCCCGCTGCCTTCGGCTCGGGTCATGATCCCAGGTTCTTGGGATCGAGTCCCGAATTGGGCTCCTTGCTTGGCAGGGAGCCTGCTTCTCTCTCTGCCTCTGCCTGCCTCTCTGCCTTCTTCTGCAATAGCGCTCTCTCTCTCTCTCTCTGACAAATAAATTTGCAACTTTATGAAACATTTTGGAGTACTTTGTTTAAAAAAAAAACATCTTAGGGGCACATGGGTGGCTCAGTAGGTGAAGTGGCTGCCTTTGGCTCAGGTCATGATCCCAGTGTCCTGGGATCAAGCCCTGCATCGGGCTCCCTGCTCAAAAGAGAGCGTGCTTCTCCCTCTCCCTCTGCCTGCAGCCCTGTCTGGTTGTGCTCTCTCTCTGTCAAATAAATAAATAAAATCTTAAAAAAAAAAAAATCTTAACTAAAAGCAATAAATAGTACTTTAATTTAAAAAAGTCTTTGATAGGGGCGCCTAGGTGGCTCATTCGTTAAGCATCTGCCTTGGGCTCAGGTCATGATCCCAGGGTCCTGGGATCGAGCCCCGCCTCTGGCTCCCTACTCTGTGGGAAGCATGCTTCTCCCTCTCCCACTCCCTGTGTTTGTGTTCCCTCTCTCGCGGTCTCTCTCTCTGTCAAATAAATAAATAAAATCTTTAAAAAGAAAAAAAGTCTTTGATAGATTTCAACATTATTATTGTTCAACTCTTAGCAAACTAGGACTAAAAACTTGTCTAAGAGAATAAAGGTTATCTAAAGAAACCTATTCCAAATATCATACTTGATGGTGAAATGCTTACAAAAGGTTTTTCTTTTCAGATTGGAAGTAAGACAAGGATGGTCCATTGCCAACACCTTCATTCCACAGTGGAAGTACTGGAGGTTCTAGAATGCAGTCAAATAAGAAATATATACAAACTAACCATATTTCTATACCATCCACAAAGAGATGAAATTTTTAAAAGATGCCACTTAAAACAGTATAAAAAAATAGGCTGCAATCCAATAAAGATATGTAAGATCTCTATGGAGAAACAATAAAACAATTAATATAAAATATTTCTAACATAAATGAAGGGAGATTTCAGTAAATGGAGAGGAAGACTATGTTCACAGATTGCAAGTATTACTGTAAAGATCAATAGATAAAATGAAATCCCAACTATGTGTGTTCATGTATAACTTGAGCTAACTGTAAAATATATGTGGGAAATGCAAAAGAACAAAAACAGCACAGATATTTAAGAAAAACAAGACTTTACCATACATCAATATTCACTTTAAAGCTATGGGAATTAAAATACGTTTTACTGGTTTAGGGACAGACAAACAGACCAAAGGAACAGAATGAAAACATACCATTCTGCGACATAATTGGGCATATTATGGATATTTAATTTATGACAAAGATGGCACTGCAGAGCAGTGAGGAAAAGGCAAGTCTTTTCAGTGAACAGTGTTGGGACAATTAGATACCTATAAGGAAAGAAACTTAACTTGACCCTACCTCGTACCATGCAAAATATAGACAGAAGACTCAAATACCAAAAGCAAAATAATATACCTCTCAAAAGATAATAAAAAAATCTTTATGATCTTGGGTTAGGAAGAGATTTTTTTTTCAAAGATTTTTTTTTTTTTTTAATTTGACAGACAGATCACAAGTAGGCAGAGAGGCAGGCAGAGAGAGAGGAGAAAGCAGGCTCCCTGCTGAGCAGAAAGCCCGATGCGGGGCTCGATCCCAGGACCCTGAGATCATGATCTGAGCCAAAGGCAGAGGCTTTAACCCACTGAGCCACCCAGGTGCCCCAAGGAAGAGATTTTTAAAACAGTCCACAAAAAGCACTAATCATAAAGGAAAACTTTAAAAAACTTAGACTACATTAAAATGAAGAATGTTCAGAGTGAAAAGGCAAGCCACAGTGTGCAAGAAGATATATACAATACATACAACCTACAAAGAACTCATATTCAAAATATGTAAACTCCTATACAACATTAAGAAAAATGCAAACCAGTAGAAAATTAGGCAAGAAGCTTGAACAAGAATTTCATAGAGGAGACTATCTACCATCATCAGTAAACTCCAGGGGGCGCCTGGGTGTTGTTAAAACACAATGATGTGCAGGTTGCAACAAGGTGAGTGGCATGGGCATCTGGGTAACAGGAATAAGGAAAGGGTCACAAATGAACTTGAGGTTCTACACCAAGGTGGCTATAAGAAATGTGGTATCACTAAAAGAAGAGGGGAAAATTAAAGCTGTGTGAGGGACAAAATCATCCTCTCTTTCAGAGTCAAGCAGAAATATTCCAAAGGCAGTTATTTAGAGGACAATTATTAAAACTAGGATGAAAACAGGGAATCAACACAAGGAGGAATTGAAGCTATGACAACAGATCAGAACTCTATGAGACAGAGGGGGAGGTAAGAAGTTAAGGAAGGAAAGTGAGATGACCTGATGATCAAAGAAGATATAGGTGGAATATAAATCCATGATTAAGAGAAAGATAACAAACAAAAGGGTTTTATAAAGAAGAGAGTACTGTCAAATGCAATGCAGGTCAAAAGGTGCGAAGAAGTAGGCTCAAAAGGTCACCACTAATAACATTTTCAGTAAATGATTAGAACAAAAATCATACTGAGTTAAAAAACAGGTGAGTGGTGGGGCGCCTGACTGGCTGAGTCAGAAGAGCATGTGACTCTTGATCTTAGGGTTGTAAATTCAAGCCTCACAATGCATGTAGAGATTACTTAAAATATAAAACCTTAAAAAAAATTGTTGAGTGGTAAAGAAATAAAATAAGCAGTATTTTATTGAGTAGTTGTCGTATTTTATTGAGTAGTTGTCACTCCATTTAAAAGTAATAGAAAAACACTGTAGGAAGAAGCAACAGCTTTTAAACAGATGCTTGCTTTTTTTAACTAGGGGAGATTCATATGCATTTAAAGAAGATAAACATAAGAACAAGGCTTTTTTTTAAGATTAAAAGTTTTTTTTAATTTTTTAAGACTTTATTTACTTCTTTGACAGAGAGAGAAAGCTTGCACACAGAGAGAGAGAAAGAGAACAAGCAGGGGGAGCTGCAGTGGGAAAGGGAGAAGCAGGCTCCCCATTGAGCAAGGAGCCCAATGTGGGACTCGATCCCAGGACCCGGGGTGATGACGTCAGGCCAAGGCAGACACTTAAACAACTGAGCCCTAAGATTTTATTTTTAAGTAATCTCTACACTCAACCTGGGGCTCAAACTTACAATCCTGAGATCAAGAGTCACATGCTCCACTGACGGAGCCAGCTAGGTACTAAAAGAACAAAGACTTTTAAGAGAAGAATGAACTATATATAATTCAGACATATGTTCAAAATAAAAACCTGTATGAAAAGAAAAAGAAGTTTAACATTTAAGTTTTTCTTATGTATTTTATTTTCATTAAGAAAAAAAGGGGCGCCTGGGTGGCTCAGATGGTTAAGCGTCCGCCTTTGGCTTGGGTCTCCAGGTCTTGGGATTGTGACCCATGTTGGGCTCCCTGCTCAGCAGGGAGTCTGCTTCTCCCCCGTGTCTCTCAAATGGATAAATGAAAATCTTTAATAAAAGAAAAAAGAAGAAGAAAAAAATGAAGGCAATAAACAAAATAAAGAAAAAAAAGAAAAAGATAAGTTACTTGGCCACGGTCAGAAAAGTAAAGTGATTCGTCCAAGGTCCCAAAGTGAGTCAAAGTGATGGAGCTGTCTCAACCTTACTATTTTTCCAAAGACCTCCCATTAAACCAGATTACCTCCTACAGAGGTAGGGTGCAGGAAGAGAAGGGCAGTATATATCAAAATTGAGCCCCAGTGTTACCGCTGCCTTTTTTTCCCCAAACCAAAGGAACAACAGGAATCACAACAAAATCTATGAGACAAAGAACTAACTAGATGTATTCTTACCATCCTGTGCGTGATCACTTAGTACCACCACATAGCAACTAGTTCTACTTTAATTTGGCCAGATATAGAAGAAAGCCTGTTACAAAAATTTCTCTTGTGCTCATCTCTCCTTTCAGCCTTACTGTTACAAAAATACCTCCCCCACTCCAAGAAGGACATTTTACTCATTCCAAGGGCTCAGGTTACACAAATTACAATTGGAACTGATTTTTATCAAAACCTGCTTTTCAGACTGTGATGAAGGCCAGATATAGGAAAGGGAGAGTACAGCTGCTTACTTGGCCAAAATTACACTGACAACTAAGGCAATTTGGAACTTGCCTAGCTAAAAGGTATTTAAAACAAAGGGTATTTAAAACAATTTCAACTGGATTACTGGTTCAAACTCCCCTGATCAGCTGCCTGTTCTTCTAAGTACTACTGACTCCACTCAGTTTCATAGGTCACCACCATCTGAAATGAAGTCCTTGAAATTAGGAATGAGTACTCTCAAAATTTCATCTGAAAACATAGAATTTACATGGAAATAAGTGAAAATCATAAGAATTCTCCACTACTGCACATATCACTATAAAAATCCATTTCCAGAGGCCACATGTGGAGTACCTCTGAGGACATTTCCTTTTTTTTTTTTTTAAATTAACATATAATACATTATTTGCTCCAGGGGTACAGGTCTGTGAATCATATGTCTTACACATTCACAGCACTCATCATAGCACATACCCTCCCCAATGTCCATAATCCAGCCACCCTATCCCTCCCCCCAAACCCCCCAGCAACCCTCAGTTTGTTTCCTGAGATTAAGAGTCTCTTATGGTTTGTCTCCCTCCCCAGCCTCAGAGGACATTTCTAAAAAATATTATCAGTTGAATGAAAACAAGTGAGCAATTCCCAAGATTGGTATGGACTGAATGTTTAGGAGTTATCTTTACAGGTCACTGAATAAAAGATGGGAAAAAGACAAAAGAGGGGTGCCTGGTTGGTTCAGTTAGTGGAGCGTGCAACTCTTAAACTCGGGGTTGTGAGTTCAAGAACCCTGCTGCTTGTAGAGCTAACTTAAAAACACACACACACACACACACACACACACACAAAACAAAGAAAATGTTACCATCATTAACTGCTTAGGCCTGAAAACAGAAATGGTTCACAAATTACAATTAGCTGAAGTCACAGGAAATGAATCCAGGGAAAATGTTACCTCATCATTCAACAGGTGGGGCCTAGAAAATAAAAATTCAGACCACATCCCTAGTTCCTTCCTATCTCTTATACACATGTAGGAATCTTCAAATTAGGAATCAAGTTTCTATTTGAGGTGAAACAGTTTTCATATTCCTGTAAATTCAGGTTTTCCACAGGGAGATAAGAACCTGCAAATCTGTGATTTGTCCTATTTGGACTGCTACTGGGAACTCTTAAGGGTCCCTTATTTATTTGGGGGGGGGGGAAGAGTTGGTTGAACCTGGGGCATCTTCTCTGAAAAAATGTAGATATTTCATTAACAGTGAGATTGGATCCATGCACCAGAGCTCTAAACAAGTACATGTTTTTGAAGCTGGAAGTACAAAGTAGACAATGATTCACTATGTAATAATTACTACTTCTTGCTTCAAATCATCTTGTGACATTTATTCACTGAATAAACATTTGAGAGTTCCTCAGCACTCTTCACATATACCTTACAAGAGTGGAGGAGCCAGACATCCATTCCATTATTTCAATACAGAGCAGTCAACACTAAACTAGAAAGAGAAGGTATACTGGGCACAGAGAAGTGGATGGTTCTAGTGCTAGATGAGGAAGCTGAAGGAAAGATTATCTAGAAGAGGTGTCACCTGAACTGGGCGTTAGAGCAGAGGTATGTCAAAGGGAATTTCAGCCAGAGGGAACAGTTAAGGCAAAGAGGCTTGCTGGCTACAGGTATTTAATCGTATTTTAGAGGAGTATAGTTATCTGAGATAGAGGGAGGTGAGGAAGGCCTCAATAAATGCTTTGATGAATGCTGTAACATGCAATTCTGGAGTCAGATTGACTTGGGAGTCTTCTGTAGGGAGGCTGTAGGCATGCATGAGATTGCCAGAAGGCAGTGTATCGTAAGAGAATAGAATCTGCAATAGGTAACTTTTGGGTTGTCTGCTCAGCTCACACCAACCCTCTTTTCTTTGAGAACAGCCACTGCTGTGGCCTGTAAGGCAGCAGGTTTACACTGCTAGAAAAGCAGAACGGAGCAGAAGAGATAATGGCTACTGCTAACTGGACTACAAAAAGACAATGGCCCAAGTTGGTTCAATGAAAGTCTCTGTTCCCAAGATTTTGTAATGAGGACACAAGGACTGCTAGCTTCTGATGAACCTGGAACTGTGAATGTGACTGGTGAGATGGCCTTGTTCCAGAAAAGGAGAGGATGCTCATCTCTGTGGTAGTGGTGGTGGTGAGGGGTGGGATAATGTGAAGCAGAAGGGCTGTACCTCATGGCTTCATAAGGATTGAGAGTGGTTGCTACGGTTCTTGAAGCTTAAATATGTAATTAAAACATACTTGTCTCAATTCAATCTGTTGACACTCCCAACCTGAACATGACTACTTCCTCCCTTCCACCAAGAGTTTTATAGCCTTTGGAGTTTAATACCAATAGTCTCAACAAGTGACTTACATAGTTACATGATTTCTAGTCCCCTTATCATACTGGTCATCTGCCTTTCCCTCCGGACACGTTCCTGCTTGTAAGGATCGTACGAAAATAAATTGTTCAGAATCTACTGTGCTTGGGGTGCCTGGCTGGCTCAGTCGATAGAGCATGTAACTTTTGATTTGGGGGTTGTAAGTTCGAGCCCCATGCTGGGTGTAGAGATCACTTAAAAATAAAATTAAGGGGCCCCTGGGTGGCTCAGTGGGTTAAAGCCTCTGCCTGCAACTCAGGTCATGATCCCAGGATCCTGGGATCGAGCCCCGTATCAGGCTCCCTGCTCAGCAGGGAGTCTGCTTCTCCCTCTGATCCTCCCCCTTCTCATGCTCCCTCTCTCAAATAAATAAATAAAATCTTTAAAAAAGAAAGAAAGAAAGTGCCCTATATACTCTAAAGTTCAGGGTGCCTATGAAGAAGGATGGTAAGGGCGCCTGGGTGGCTCAGTGGGTTAAAGCCTCTGCCTTTGGCTCAGATCATGATCCCAGGGTCCTGGGATCGAGGCCCACATCAGGCTCTCTGCTCAGCAGGGAGCCTGCTTTCCCCATTCTCTCTGCCTGTCTCTCTGCGTACTTGTGATCTCTGTCTGTCAAATAAATACATTTTAAAAATCTTAAAAAAAAAAAAAAAGATGGTAATTCACCTGAGTGAGGTCTAACTCTGGCATGCCTGGGGCCTCCTGGGTTTGCCTACCAGAGTGGTATAGATAGGGTAGCTTCACATATCTGACTTTCTTCAGCAGCATGATTGCTCCCCTTTATATCTACTCACAGTTTTGGAGATTACTATTTGGGTTAGAGAATGAAAAATTTATTTATTGGGCCTTTGTAATAAATTGTCCTCTAAGTTTTTTGTTTATATATTTTATTTTTACTGTAATTATAAAGTCTAAAGCAAAAGCAATCCCAGCTTTGCATTCTAGCTAGTCACTATTTGAGTTGTGAGATAATCTCTCTGAACTTCGATTTCCTTATCTCTATTCATCTTACAGAACTGTTGTGAAAATGAAGGGATTAAAATATGTAAAAGACCTGTACAAATGAAGATGTGGATCAAACAATGTAGTTGCATTTTATTATGTTGTGGCTATTATATCTCCACCCAGGGTCCATAGCTCTCTTTTTATTTTTTTTTAATTTTAATTTTTATTTTTTTTAAAGATTTTATTTATTTATTTGACAGACAGATCACATGTAGGCAGAGAGGCAGGCAGACAGAGAAGGGAGGAAGCAGGCTCCCTGCTGAGCAGAGAGCCCGATGCGGGACTCGATCCCAGGACGCCGGGATGAAGACCTGAGCCGAAGGCACCGGCTTTAACCCACTGAGCCACCCAGGCACCCCCATAGCTCTCTTTTTAGAAATATCTTCCATGGACACCTGGCTGGCTCAGTTGATAGAGCATGAGACTCTTGATCTTGGGGGTGCAAATTCGAGCCCTACATTGGGAGTAGAGATTACTTTAAATTAAAATCTTAAAAGAGAGAGAGAGAGAGAGAGAGAATAAAAAGAAATATCTTCCATGAATTTGAGCTTAATTTACAGGTCCCTATAGATAAACACACACACAGTGCAATTATACCAGAGTTAAGCAAGAGTTGTCAAAATCTCCTTTAGGAAAGTGTGCATACACAAAATTGTCTCTGCCTTTATTCCAAAGAGACTCTTAGGGACTTTCATTATAGTATAGCTTTCAACTGTTAAAATCTTGTACTTCCACTGTCAAACCCTGATTTTGAGACTGATCTGGCTACCCAAGGTTCCACTGATGAGGATGTTACTGACTTTGAGAGTTGATGTGTTTTTTTATTACATATTTTGCCATTTGTGACTTCTCTGATTACTTGATCCTGGATTTTACAGTCATTAAATTTCAGAGCCGCAGGGGGCTTTAGAAATATACCAGTTCCTCATTCTCACTTTACAGATGGAGAAACTGAGGTCCAGAGAATTAAAGTAACTAGCGCATGTTTACATTACACTCTACACTCCAGCTGCGTTTCATTCAGCTTTTAGATGACCTACCTGTCTACCAACACTCGATGGCTGCTATTCTGGATAGCATGAATTTGCATTCCAGACTTTCTGTTCTAGTGAACTGATAACTCTTTGCAGAAATTGGGAATAATATGGAATCCTGAGAAAAGTGTTCAAGGCAACTTTCTGAAATTTAAATATCAGAACTGAATATAGATTGGTCCTCAGAATTACTATATAGTTCCACACTGAAATCCTTAAAATATAGTATAAACTGTATGTGGACCACCACTTTATCTGTCCTGATCACTGTGGGGCATATCCATGGAGTTTTACAAAGTGAAAGTACTCAGGAATGTTTGCTCAATGAATGAAAGAAATTGGACAAGCATCTGAACTCTTTGCTTTTTGAAACACTTTTTTTTTTTTTTTTAAGATTTTATTTATTTGACAGAGATACAGCGAGAGAGGGAACACAAGCAGGGGGAGTGGGAGAGGGAGAAGCAGCCTTCCCACTGACCTGGGAGCCCGACGCAGGGCTCTATCCCAGGACCCTGGGATCATGACCCAAGCCAAAGGCAGCCAGCCGCTTAACAATTGAGCCACCCAGGGGCCCCTTGAAATGCTTTCTTCCCTTGGCTTTCATAATACCACTCTCCGCATTTTCTTACTTTCTCTCAGACTACTAGTTTCTCAATCACTTTTACTGAATATCTTTGGAACTCCTAGATGTTGGTTGGCATATCTGCAGGGGATAGTCCTGGGAGATATTTCTATCAAAATTCTCTCTTTAAAGGACTCAGTCTTCCATTTATATTGTGATAATTCCCCCCAAGTGTACTTTAACCAAAAACCTCTCTTTAGTTTCAGACTTCAGTATCTAAAAGCACTATTTAGCATTCCATTTAGCTTTCTAACAGGCATCTTAAATTTATTGAATGTAATTCTAGATTCTATTCTTACCTCCTATACTCGTTAATCTTCTTCATCTTACTAACTGAAACCCATATCCATTAGCTGTTCAAGCCTAAAATCTAGGAGTCACTCCTTAATCCCTTTGTCTTATATTCCATCATCCAAACCATCAGCAAACCCTATCAATTATCCCTCCAAGACAGATCTCAAATCTCTTCATCTCCACTAGCACTAGCACTACTTCAAGCTATTACCATCTCTCACCTGAATGACCACTTGGTCTACTACTGGTCTCCCTACTTCTCTTGGTTCTTATAAAGTTAAATATATACTTACCATAGGACCCCTTGAGTCCACACTTAGGTAGTTCATCACAGAAAAATGAAAACTTAGGGGGCGCCTGGGTTAAGCCTCTGCCTTCGGCTTAGGTCATGATCTCAGGGTCCTGGGATCGAGCCCACACCAGGCTCTCTGCTCAGCGGAGAGCCTGCTTCCCTCCCCCACTTCTCTCTTACCTCCTTGTGATCTCTCTCTGTAAAATAAATTAAATTTAAAAAAATCCAGAAAAATGAAAACTTAGGTTCATACTCAAACTTGTACATGACTGTTTATAGCAGATTTATTCATAATCACCCCAAAGTAGAAATAACTAAAATGCCCTTCAAGAGATGAATGGCTGAACTACCTACAATACAATGAAATACTATGCATCAATAAAAAAAGAGAATCAGTTATTGATTGATACAGGTAGCAACGCAGATGAATTACAAAGGCATTTATACTGAGTGAAAGAAGCCAGCTTCAAAAGGTTACATGCTATGTAATTCCACTCATATAACATTGTCAGAAAGATAAAAGTATAGAAACAGAGAACAGACTGACCAGTGGTTGCTAGAGGTGAGTAAGAAGTAAGGTGTAAGTAGGAGTAAGGTGAGGTTATGACCAGGAAGGGATAGTAGTATGAGGGAGTTTCTGGGGGTTAAACTGCTCCATATCTTGACTACAGTGGTAATTCTACAAATCTATATTTATAGAACTGCACACCACCTCAAAGACTCAATTTTACTACATGTTTATTTTACAATAAAATTAAAAATTAAAAACAAAAACAACTTAGTGGTACTTAACCAAAAACATTATAATACTTTGGTCTCTAATCATCAACTATTTCACCTAGATAACTACAATGAGTATCTTTTAGTAAAAACATACACAACTTGCCCTAGAAAACTAAAAGAAAACTTTTAGTCTTAACTAGTGAAAGATATTATTAAGATAATACATTACTAAGATATTATTAAGACTCTATTTCTCCATTCATTAAAGAACTACAACAGAGCCCATTTCTGTCTGAAACATTCCTACAGAGCACAGATGGCCCTAGGCAGGGAGTATAACTTCTTAAAACCATTTAACCAAGACCTCTCCCTCTTAAAGGAACTGGCAATTTGCAACAAGGTTAAGTAAGGTTACAGCATATTCTCTGTAAATCCCAGGAGCAGTGGTAAACAGGCTTCCAGCTCTGTGGCAAACCTGTGTTGCCTTCTAGCAAAGTACTACATTAATCTCTTCAACATATTTGCAAGGCGTGGATTAAGAGGAATGTGAAGAGGGCTCTCTTCTGCTCAACAGGGGTAAGGGCATCCATTCACAGACTAAAGCTCTCTCTAGGGATTCCTTTGCAACTAGAACCTTTATGGGCCTTACTTATAACTCACAGGATGTCCTGTCAGGTTGTTTTATATTGCTGTGCCTTCGCTTATGCTGCTCTTTTCTGCCTAGGAGACCCTTCCCCACTTTACCAGCCTGGCAAATGTCAACCAATCTCTCATGATGCCTTCCTGGGTGAAGTCTGACAGCCCAAACAGAAATGATCACTCCAACCTCTGCACAACCTCTGTACCCTCCAGGATTGCCATCATTGCTCCTCCAATATTTTATTGCACTTACCTATTTATTTTCCTCTACTAAACTGTATGCTCCACAGAACAGGGGGAGATTCTTACTTTTTCTGCATCCCAATATATACCAAGCACAGAGCAACCATCAGTGAATATCAGTTGAATGAAGAGTATAGCTTCTCTACTTGCAAATCAAAATGCACAGTTTGTAAGGACTCTAGATGGCAAAACAGTGGGCCAGCACAGATACCTTGTGCCAATGCTTAAAATCTCAGTATTCAGTTCTCCAGGTCCCCCCAGTTCTAAGGTCTTGGTGAAAGAAAGACCAATTAGCATGCTTTAAGTAAAACCATATGCTCTAGGAGAGTGGAAAATGTAGTTGCCACATTTTCCTTTGACCTACCAAAAGGAAATCTTCTGACCAGATTTAATTTAATGGGGCCAGAAAAGATACATGTGCATTACTGGAGATTCTCATGCTATTTGCCAAAAAGTACATTTGTAACTATTTCCACATGTAAAATAATGTTCAGAGTAAGTGGTAGAGTCTCTCTACATTCATCACTAGGACCAAAAATCATGAAACTTAAACAAGGAATATAAGCACTCCTTTATACTTTATACACACACACAGTTTTACGAATGTAGCCAAAGGGTTCGGTTTCCCTGAGGTACTGAATCAATACTTTCACCTTCCATAAAACTAGCACTCCATTACCCTACTCCTCCCTAGACATTCATCATTCTCTTACTTTGGGGTAAGACTAATGGTTGGTAGAGATAAAGAATGAAGAAACTGAATCTACATATGATGAACTTATGATTTTTTTTTTAGAAGATTTTATTTATTTATTTGACAGATGGAAATCACAAGTAAGCAGAGAAGCAGGCAAAGAGAGAGGAGGAAGCAGGCTCCCCGCTGAGCAGAGAGCCTGATGTGGGGCTCGATCCCAGGACCCTGGGATCATGACCCGAGCCGAAGGCAGAGGCTTTAACCCACTGAGCCATTCAGGCGCCCCTGAACTTATGATATTAAAACTATTCTATGATGGGTAGTTTCTATCTAGTATAAGATTGGTAAACTCATGGCAAAAATTTTAGCGTATATGATTCCAAAAGGCATGTGGTCATGACAGCAAAGGTGCTGAGGAAGAATTAATTTCTACATATTCAAAAGGAACCTAGAATCCTAAGCAATTAACAACTATCTCAAGGCAAACTTAAAAAACAAAAGCCATTGGGGCGCATGGGTGGCTCAGTGGGTTAAAGCCTCTGCCTTCGGCTCAGGTCATGATTCCAGGGTCCTGGGATTGAGCCCCACATCAGGCTCTCTGCTCAGCGGGGAGCCTGCTTTCCTTCCTCTCTCTCTGCCTGCCTCTCTGCCTACTTGTGATCTCTGTCTGTCAAATAAATAAATAAAATCTTAAAAAACAAAAAAAAACAAAAAAACAAAAGCCATTAATGCACATGAGTGTGTGTGCATGTACATATACTCTTATAACAATAACAGTAGCCAAGACTTCTGTGACTAGCACCTATTGGATACCAAGCTTTTCTCTCTCTCTCTCTCTCTCTCTTTTTTTTAAAGATTTTATTTATTTATTTGACAGAGAGAGCAATCTCAAGTAGGCAGAGAGGCAGGCAGAGAGAGAGAGAGAGAGAGAAGGAAGCAGACTCCCTGCAGAGCAGGACTCCATCCCAAGACCCTGAGATCCTGACCTGAGCTGAAGGCAGAGGCTTAACCCACTGAGCCACCCAGGTGTGTCCAAGCTTTTCTCTTAACACATCTTTTCTTTCCACACTGACTCATGTTTATGCACTTTGGGATTAAATGGTCACTGGTACGGTGTTTATTTTTTTCTTTTTTTAACTTCCAAAACATGCATCTGCTATAGAATGGTTATTTAATGAACTGTAATTGACATTTAATAAATTACCGATAAGTTATCACTCCTTTGAAAAGCAAAGCTAGGATGCCGTAGCCATCACTCTGAGGGAACATGCTGAACCTCACAAAAGGAAATGTTTTTTGCTAACAGTGAACAGAATGCAAACAGTAATGCTGTTTAGAGTATTTCCCCACTTTTGCCAACTGCAATCCAGAACTCTAATTTTACCATGTTAAGAAAAATATTTGAATATTTTATTTTGGAGCCATAAATTTGGAACAAAACAAAATTTCAGAAATGTAGAGCAAGCTTAGTTTAAAAAAAAAAAAAAAAGCTAAAGAAATACAGGGCCCCAAAGTGAAACAAATCCTTCTGCCAGTTTTGAATAATGCTTTTGCAGCCAAATGTTCCTTGTCTCCTCGCAACTGTTAATATCTGTTAAGTAACATTATTACCTCTTTGTGGTTCAAAACTGAGAGCTGCAATTCTAATTCACCTGTGTTCCCAGGAATTTGAATACAGTAAATGCTCAATGAATGTTGGCTAAATAAATTATAATTTTATACAGAGAGATCAGAATAATGAGCCACTGGTACAAGCTCTTAACCTCCAGAAGGCAGGGACATCAAAGATTCCAAAGTTAACCAGGGCAGTGATTAGCATGATAACAATATTCCCAACTTTACCACTTCATGGTAAAGCTTCTGAGAAGGGGCTATTAAACATGGCCACGGTAACAGTCTTGGCATCTATTTATCTAGCAAACACACGGAAGGAGGTGATCATCCTGACTATCCTTCCTTTCCTGTCGATTACTTAATCTGTGTGCTAAGAACCCATCCTCTCTCCTTTTTCTTCTAATCAGCACAACTGTAAAAGACTCTCAGGGGAAAGAAATCCACAAATTTTGCAGAGACACTGTCATTGCTAATTATTTTTATTAGCCCAGGAATGATTATTAGCACAACAACTAGTTGTAAAGGAGAAGACTCAGCAGCTCATCTCACCAGTTATACATTTTCTTCTTTTTTTTTTTTAAGATTTTTATTTATTTATTTGACAGACAGAGATCACAAGTAGGCAGAGAGGCAGACAGAGAGAGAAGGAGGGGAAGCAGGCTCCCTGCTGAGCAGAGAGCCCAATGTGGGGCTTGATCCCAGGACCCTGAGATTATGACCTGAGCTGAAAGCAGAGGCTTTAACCCACTGAGCCACCAAGGCTCCCCATACATTTTCAAAGCTAAATTTCCAAAGGGCTCATCCCTGAATGTTGTTCACTTAATGAACTAAAACAAAACATTTGTATGCCCAGCTGTGACACTGGGGGGCATGCAGACTTTTCTACTTGGAATATTAAACAGTACCAGCCACAGGCTCACCCAAGAATCTTCTCCTTCCTAATCTTCCTAAACTTGACATTCTGTAAAACTCATTTCAATGTCAAGGCATGTTAAGTATGGGCTGGGCACTATGACAGAGGTTCTCTTATTTAAATCTTATAGCAACACTGTGAGATTGGTATTACTATCCCCTGTTGTACATGTGAGGAAATTGAGGCTCACAGAGGTCAAGTGACTTGGCCAAGTGACAGAATCAGGCTGCTGAGATTCTTTCCCCAATACTGGGAATCCTGTAGCAAAGCAATGGCTGCAGCCAAGTTTTTAGGGGCCACTTGGGCAACAGAGGATGTGTCCTAACCATACAGATCAAGAGGTCTACTCAGAGGCCACGAAAGCAGCAGCAGGTTTTATTTTTGTTTTTATTTCATTTTAATGGCTAAAAATCCTATAGGAATTCTTACTGGCCCCCATTGAGAATCCACAGAGGCCACCAGTCAGTTGACTCCTGACCTTCCATGCTTCTCATCCTAATTGATGCAAGGTCCTTCGATGACAGTGTGAGCATCAAGACCTTGTTAGAGTTAGCAATGACCTTTACATCTATCAGGCTTTTCAAAATATGTAAAACAGCTGTGCATCGGGAACGCCCCCAAATTCTCAACCTTGAAATAGGAGTAGATGCATTTTTCCTAATTATGGTGTTTTTACCAAGTCTTTGGACATGACTTTTTACATGGCTAAAAAATATTTGAAGAGTGGCTTTTCAATTGCCCAAGCAAACCACTGAGGCGTGCAGAAAGAAGACTCTTACAAACATTTCTCTTGCTTACAAAGAAAGCATAGATAGTAGCAGGGGAGATAGGGAAAAGAGAACCATCTGAAAAAATTGGGGGGGAAGGGAGAATGTTTGGTTACCATGCTTGTGCCTCTAATATCCTTTTGTTTTCCCACCTCATTGTATTAAGGATGCTAAATCAAACATGATTGCAGTGATGTTTGTGTGTGAAAATGACAAAAGCAATGGGCTAAAATCCCAACCTCATCTTGAACCCTGAAGACTTTTATGGCTTTTCCTTCATAGGCCCTCCCCCTTAAAGCACATTAAAGACCACATTGTTCAAAAGGGTCATGGTAGGTTTCATACCCCATTTTAATACAATGTAAATGGTAACTGAACTTCCAAGTTTTGTCAGTAATATTTGTATCTCTCTGGAAAATGCCCATTAAAGCAAATGAATTCTTGGTTTAAGTATTAATGAAGAATGTAATGTATCACAGTGGCAAAGCAATGGTATCAAGAAGGTACTGTGATGATTAAGTTAGATTTTAATACATCATTTTCCCCAAAAAAGGAGTATAGGTGAGAGATGGGTTAAAAATATCCAGATGATCCTGTTAAGTGTCTACATATTCTCTCAAGCCTCAAAACTGTCCGGGAGACTGTGTCACCTCAACTCAAGAAGCATAAAATAAATTAAACTTGGGACTCATTTCAACCGCAGGTCTTTCTCCCTGCCCACCCTCCACCCCTGCCCTTATTCCATTAGTATGTCTGCAAGTCACATTATGGACCCCAAGCTGGTTTATGCATTTATTCCTGAAAGATTTCAAATGGTGAGAATGATATTAGAGGCTCTTTCTGATTCCATTTTCCACAGCTGTTACCATCAGTTGTCACCAGTACTTTGGGGGTTTAGTGGGAGAGAGGCAGCAATGACTCCATTACTCTTTCCAACAGCCATAAAGAATTTGCATCATAAAAGCACCTACTGAACAACTGCCTTAGTCCTCTGAAAAAGGATACAGTAAAAAAGGAATGTTACAGGTGGGTATGGGAAAGAAGAATTCAAAAACTGAAAAACTAGACTGGAGTAAAATTACAACAAACTTGGTAGTGCTTTTAAAATCATAATTTTATTGGTGGAACTGCTCACTTTCCCAAACTCAGGTATCTCTATTCAACACCCACATATAATATGCATTAAGATGTGGCATGACATCATGAGTTAAATGCATTTTAAAATAAACCCTATGATTTTTGTAGATTTCTTGGCTATGAGTCTAGTTTAAATGATTTCAAAATAACTACTAAGAGCATCTGTTTAGTTCAGATGAAGTTTCAAGAGCCAATACCAGCTGTTGGGGGAGGGATTTCACACAAGTGTTACTCAAATCCTAACCAAATTTTGTTTTTTTCATTCCCTTAATGATGTTTCCAACCCCAGTAGGGTAAAGCAAACGTTAGAATTTGAAAAAGAAAGAAGAAAGGAAAAGGAGGGAAAAAGAAAGGAAGAGAAAGAGAAAGAAAGAAAAAGATTACTCAATGCACTGATGCATGTGACTAAGACCAAAATGATCACCCTCTCCAATTCAATACAGTATTAGCATGAGGACAAAAGGCGTTTAAAAATCAATTTGGAGTTATTTCTAGTGGGGACTGCATGATCCTAGCAAGTTGAGGAACAAGAATATTCCCAACATTAAAAGGGCACTCTTTTAAGTATTTTCTCCTTTAAGAGCAATCTGATTTTCACAAGGAATTCATTTGGTGGCATTGTTTTGGTTTTAGGTGTCTGTCCTACCAGGCAGGGGCCATGCACAAGGGCTGCATCTATCTTGAAGTGTGCACAATGGCCTCTCTTGCGGCTCCCTTTCTGTTATTGATCCTTACAGATGCTCCAAGGCCCTTCCCCCACCTTTCTCCAAATCCCAACCCCCCATTCTGAAAGATAGCTTAAGAAATAAGACTTCCTGCCTAGCGACTGGCAGGGCTGAAAGACCAGATTGTATGACTCCACAGATCAGGCCTGCCACAGTGAAAGCTTGAATAGAGTTAACCCTCTGTGAACTAAAACAAAACATTTGTATGCCCAGCTGTGACAAAGGTTAATTTAAATGGACAAGGGCCCGATATCTAAAACCAGGCAACACTTTTTTTTACAGTAGCATTTTCACTCAACTCTTTTGTAAGTAGTCTGCTTTTGCTTTTTAAGCTTCCAAAGGTCTTCAGCTGGGATAATTCATTTTGCTTTACTAGGATTATATGGAGAAGATTCGGTTGAAAATTTTAAAATTCACTTCCTTGTTTTATAAAAGTTCTTGTTTTAGTACCATAATTTATTTTCTGTCATTGAACAGCTAGGAAAAATCAAAGTTTCAATACTTAATTAAATAAGAAGTGAGGGAGAACTTTCCCTTCAAATCTTTTTTCTTTCAGAACTTGTGGACCATACAGCACTAAGAGATTCAAGCTGGCTGGAAAAAATATCCAAATCCTCCAGGGCAATCCCTTCCAAACTTATGCAACCACCGCTCTGGTATCTCTGCCTGCCCTTAAACTCCTATTTTAATGGGTCCAGAGCAAACCTTACTTCTTAAATGACTCCTTTTTGGAAAAGCTAGTATATCCAGAATACAATGAATTTTTGTGTATTTTGGGAGAAGAAGAAGCTGTTCAAAATTTAAAATAACAGGAATTGCATGTAACCAATAATTTCTACAAACATTTTTGTTCCCACTAATAGACACTAAAAACCAATGAGGTTGTAATTCTGGCATATATGGTGCTGGGAGAGAATATACAGGAAGTATTACTATGAAGAATAATGTTGTTTGAGAGGAGACCAGTCCCCCTTCTCTGGGTGTGTGCATCCTCAGAGTGAGAACGAAACTGCAAAGCTGCCTGTGGCAGATGTTAGCCATGCTGCACAGGGCTAGGAATCTTTCCTAGGACTAGCTATTTATTAGTTAATGTCCTAGAAATTTACTAACTTCCTCAAATCTGAAACTCTTCTAGCTATAGTTCAACAGAGCTTGTCTACAGGAAAGAAAACTTTTGGCAAAGTCTTAGACTCTATATTTTATAAACACAGCAAACAAATACAAGAAATCTTTAATGCTAAGATTCATCTTCTAGCTGTTTCTTTAACTGTGTATCTGGCCCAAATAATAAAGTTGTGGGGCACTAGGGTTTCCTCACACAAGTAGGAGCTTATCTCTGAATATACAAATTGCAATACCAACTAGTTGCTATTAAGGAAACACACACACACACACACACACACAAATGAATCTACCCATTTTAAAAACAACCTACTTAAAAAGAAATTAGCAGTGGCTTAGTCTTATACCCCAAACCGTAAAATATCTAAATTCCCCCAAAGGAAATGAGGCTGCCTTATCAAAGGCCTCATGACCCCAATACTATCTATAATTACAGTACTAAATAAGGCTTTCACAGATGGTGAACTGGATTAAGGAATTTAACATATAAACAAATTCTGTCAAGAGGTAAACAGAACAATTTTTTTAAAATGTAAACTTTACCTAAGGACTGTGATGTAAAATTAAGTTGAAAATTTTTTTCAAGTCACTATAAAACTTACATCCAGTTTTTTTTTTCTTTTTTGCCTACTCTTTCTCTTACAATCATCAACCACAACAATCAATTTACTACATCTCTCCCTCACTTTTCTTTCAATCCAAAACATTTTCATGCTTACATGAAAACTTGTTGGCTGAATTCTGCTAAGACACAAAAACGGAATGAACTGCCTCCCTCCTCCCTCAAGGCTACTATTTGTTCTGAGCCTTCAAAGGAAATTTCTAAACCTCAGATTTGGGCCCAGACTTAAACAGTCAGTTCCTTTACCTTCCCATGTCTCCATTTCATGCTTCTGGGAGTCTGTTGAGAAGTTCTATCGCAGCCATGAAGAAACAGAGATTACGGGACAAGTCCAGCTTGATAACTACCCTTCCGACACTTGGCCAATTTCTCTCTTAGCTGGGACTACAACAGTCATCCTCACAGGTCAGTTTACAAGTCAGTCATGTGATTAGAAAGTTCAGGCGCTAAGGTCACAATGTGTATGGAGTTCGTTTATTACCAAAGGTTATCTAAGTGGAGCTGATAGACTTATTTTCTTTTTTAACAATACTGCCTAGAATATCTCTCTGAAAAGTACTGTGGGAACATGTAACAAGAAATACTCGTCTGGTCTTCTTTAAATTGAGATCCTAAAATTAAAAGGGTGCATTTTAGAAGAGTTGATCTTCATCTAATGTAGAAGAGTTCTAATACACGGAGCTTTTTCCCTTTTTTCTTTCAAGAGCTATTCTATACTCCATTTTCCTATATTCTGGATTAGAAAATTTAGAGTTGAAATATTTGGCACAAGGAAAAGACAAAGCAAAAACTCCATGTTATGCATGTATTTGGGGGGTGGGTAAGACTGGGATTCCCTGCTTTTTGTCATTATAATAAACAATGACAAGGCAAATTCTTCTGAGAAAATTAAAACGTGGAGCTCTGAGTTATTCTGCAGGGTTCACTTTAATTTTGGTCCTTATTTCCATGCTCTGGTTATACGCTAGTTTGAAAGAACGTAGAGAAAGAAAACTACGTGTGCAAAATCCTTTTAGAAAGCACGATGGTTAGAAATATCCCCTGGCCCCAGCCAAAAGCTTAACTCTTTAAAGTAAGCTACCTGCTTCATTCCCGTAGAACCCCTAAGATCTTAAGCAATCTTGTGCTATGCCTCCTTGCTGGGGAACCATCCCAGTAATACAGCAGAATATGTATGCTTATTTATGCTCAAACTCTGCCACAGAGCTGTAGAGGCTGGCAAATCTGAGCCATATGCTAATGAATATGATGTCAAACAGCAGCTATCCATTCAGACAGCAGAACACTAATTACAGGGCGAATTCCTCAGAGAAGGTGGTATGACCTAAGGACCGACTGATTTCAGGGATAAATTCTTTTTGACTGTGCAAAATGTTTCACTCTATGAAATCTCCCTTTCTCCCTAGCCTTGGGAATAACTTAAGGCCAAGCACAATCTGTAACAGTGTTCCAGAAAAGGAGACCCTTCTTGGGGTGGGAGAGGAATCTGTCACTTGGCACCCATACAAACTGAATGGCAAATATTGCTACCACAGTTATGAGAGGGCTTTTCCAACTAGTAGAGACCATTAGGGTCATCTTACAAAGTAGGACCTAAAGAGAAAGTAACCAATGATTTAGAGGAGAAAAGGTTATGCTTTGTCACCTAAAAATATATGTTCTGCCACTGCCACCACATACCTCACCACAATACAAATACATCAACCAGTTTTCAAACTCCTCTAAGAGATTAACATTTTCTTCACAGTCTCTGTGGAACTAAATGCAGTTCTTACAATTTTAGTAAAGTGACTATAAAAAGAATGAAGGGGAAAATCTGAACAAGGGAGCCAGCAAAAAGCTATTCAACGGGGAACACTCATTCAAAAGGCAGCTCTCTGCCTCCCTGAAGGACATAGGTTTATCTAAAACTCAGTATCTGCATACAATAGAGTACATGTAGTAAGCATCTTTGCTTTATTGTACCAACTTCTGGAGGAAAGATGAAATGGGAAGCTATTCGTCCAGCTCCCAGGTAAGACTAAAGCAATGCCCTTGATTTTTAAGGGCAGTTCTCTCTCTCTTTTTTTAGTATTTTATTTATTTGAGAGACAGAGAGAGTGCACACCTGAGAGAGCACAAGCAGTGAAGGAGAAGCAGGCTGCCCATCAAGCAGGGAGCCTGATGTGGGGCTCAGTGCCAGGATTCTGGGATTGTGATCTGAGCCAAAGGTCGCCGCTTAACTGACTGAGCCACCCAGGTGCCCCTAAGGCTGGGTTTGAGTAATCATCTTTGATATACCCATAAGCCTGGGATCAAATCTTTAACATAGCTTAAGAAAATGGGTAAATCTTAATCTTTGGATACAGAGTCATAAACTTCAGCATCCTCAGTCCCACAGGTTTTTTTAAAAGCCCTTTATAGGTTCTATTGGGAGTAAGGGGAAAGAGAACATGAACATATATCTCATTTGCCAAGTGAATCCAAAAGACAAACTGTAAATCTTAACCGGGGATCCCAGTAAGATTGTTAAAAACAACTACATATAAGAAAAATAATTTTATTTTTTATTTTTAGTTTATTATTTTTAAAAGATTTTATTTATTTATTTAACAGAGATCACAAGTAGGCGGGGGGGGGGGGGGGGAGAGAAGCAGGCTCCCCGCTGAGCAGAGAGCCCAATGCGGGCTCAATCCCAGGACCCTGGGATCATGATCTGAGCTGAAGGCAGAGGCTTTAACCCACTGAGCCACCCAGCACCCCTTACTTTATTTTTTAAAGATCTTATTTATTTGTCAGAGAAAGAGAGTACGCAAGAGCACAAGCAGGGGGAGTGGCAGGCAGAGGGAGAAGCAGACTGGCCCCTGAGCATAGAGCTTGGTACGGTACTCAATCCCAGGACCCTGGGATTATGACCTGAGCCAAAGGCAGCCAGTCAACTGAGTGAAACACCTAGGCATCCCAAGAAAAAGAATTTTAAAAAGATTAAAAGCATTCCTAGAATTTATGAATGGGAAGGAGAGAAAAGAAAGTAAGAAACCAGCAACATTTTTACTTCCTAATACTAACTTTGTAATGTAGAAAAAAGAAGATGAACAAAATTCTACATCTAACCATTTACATTCTGCATATCTAACAGAATTCAAAAATTGAGTTTGAATTATGGCAGAACCTTAGCGAATCTTGCAAGAGACTGGTTCCACTTTCATTTTATAGATGGGGAAACTGAAGCCCAATGAAAGCAAAAGGCAGGAGTCATAAGAGCAACAATGGAGGAAATATCCTAGTTCCTTATTTTTTCCATTATACCACATATCTTGAACAGGAAAAAAAAAACCCTCTTCTCAGATGTTACTATTCAACATTATTTCCCATCTGTTTATTATTCAAATGGAAGCTTTCAAAGAAGACTGAAGATTCTGAAGCTAAAGGAGGGTATCAAGATGTAATATGCTTGGTTTTTCAATGTAAAACAAAAGAGAGCCATTCTAATGGCCACCCAACCACTGGAATCAGTTCAGACTTAATTTTAAGAAGTTCCACCAAAAGTGTGATGCAAAGTGAAAGCCATGTGACCACTATAACTAGGAGGAGGCCTAGTTAGAAAATCTCTATCCATCTCAGAAAATAAGAAATATTCAGAGAATATTTTAAATTTCTTTTTAGCTTTGCAAACAACAAAAAACCAGAGTCCAAGGTCTCAGTTTCTCATCTGTCAGATCTTTGATACAGACATCCCCTATGGCAAGGGAAAGAGCTGAATTCAACTGAATAGGAATAAGGAAACACAGCCAGGTGAAATTCATACTATCCAGGACTAACAAGCAAACCTCTTGCGTGCAGAAAAAGAACAACAAAGAACATACTTAGATATGATTTCCAGTTTTGCTTTTTATCATGGAGTTGGAGAAGGGAATTCACAGTTCAGGAAACAAGAAACAAACAACAAAAAAACCCCTCAAGAGTTGGAAACTAAAAATATTTCAGAAATTGGGGTTTTCATCCAATTCTACAAACATTAATTGAGCGTCTACTATAAGCTAGGCATTATGCTGTCCGAGACAACTGAAATTATTATTATGTGATCCTAGCCCTAAAGGTGCTCACCATCTGCTGACTTCTCCAGCTTCACTTTCTACCACTCCACACTAACCCACTTATAGTATAAGCGTAACTAAACAGATAACTGACTATTGAATGTTATGAGTAGTATAACAGGAGTACATATACAGTGGTATAACAGAAGGTATCAAGTGTTACAGAAACACAGAAGAATGTATAATTCATCAGGTTGGAGATATAGAGAGGGCCTTACATTTGAGCTGAACCTTGTAGTTCTGCAAGTAGACAGGTAGCAAAGGTATTTCAGGACTTGAAGGGAGTAGTAGAACTGGGAAGATCTCAAAAGATTTTTTAATACTTTTTAGTACCTATGCAATAAAGTCATGAATGAAATCTGTATGCAGAAAAGTAACATGACTACCTTAAGGAAGAAAAGACTACAGGATGTGATTTAAAAATCACCTTATACAACAACCAAATGCAATGTATATAGCTTATATGGATCCTGATTTGCACAAATGAAGTGTAGAAATATATTTTTGAGACAATCAAGGCAATTTAAATATGGGTAGGGCATTTAATTAGATCAGTTTCCCAACCACAGACTGAAGAACTGGAAAGAGGAAGCCCTCCCTCCATATAAAAAAAAATTTCCATGGGGCGCCTCGGTGGCTCAGTTAGTTAAGTATCTGCCTTCGGCTCAGGTCATGATCCCAGGGTCCTGGGATTGAGCCCCACATCGGGCTCCCTGCTCAGTGGGGAGCCTGTTTCTCCTTCTCCTTTTGCCGTTCTCCCAGCTTGTGTTCTTTGGTTCTATCTCCCTGTCAAATAAATAAAATCTTTAATAAAAAATAATTCTCCAGTCAAGATTTTGGTGGTGTTTTTTTTTTTTTTAAGATTTTACTTATTTATTTATTTGACAGAGAGAGAGAGATCACAAGTAGGCTGAGCAGCAGGCAGAGAGAGAGAGAAGGAAGCAGGCTCTCCGCTGAGCAGAGAGCCCGATGCGGGGCTTGATCCCAGGACCCTGAGTTCATGACCTGAGCTGAAAGCAGAGGCTTAACCTGCTGAGCCACCCAGGAGCCCCTCCAGTCAAGATTTTGGATGTAAAATTGTAAAGTATCACAATCAAGAACAGATTATAGTATGAATAAGTCAGTCCCGTCTGAATGAAAAGAAAAATAACCAGATATACAGTTCAAACAAACAAAATATATACTAACAAAAATGTAGTCAACTATTATGTCTCCTGAGAGGTCTGAAAAAGCTGAAAGTCATCCTATACACCACACCTGCCTGTTTATCTTCTTCACAATTAAGACCCAGGCCAGCCCAGAGGGTAATGGAAATAAACACTGTAGCTCTGTATACAGAATAGCTCAAACTGTTATTAAGCCGCATGTGCAAATGAAGTTTAAAAAAAAAAGAGAGAGAGAGAGAGAGAGATTTAAGTAGTAAAAACAAGACTTAGAGGCAGGTCAAATGGACAGATAACTTTCTCATGGTGCTTATAAAAAGGAAAACCATTTGAAGCCCAGTAGTTTCTGGACAGACTCTAGTTTCAACCCTGACTTCTCAAATGGTTTCATTTTCTATCCATCCATCTGCCTAACCCAGAGGGAGGAAAAAGTCAGATAACACAAGAGGTTTCTGTCAATAAGTAATTAAGTTCTACGTAAGAGAAGAAACTGGGCAAAGGCCTGTAAGGTACACGACCACTACTACCATCACCCTGCACCCCAATAACTGTGGCATTAAGCTCACCTAGAGAATAAAGGTCCACACTCCCCACACCCTTTACAATCCAGCCCCTGCTGATCTCTCTGGCTTCATCTATCACCACTCCCTGTAAGTGCACAGCACACCAGCCATACTGACCCACTTGGAGTGCAAGCATGCTACTATCCCATCTGCCTGGAGTAACTCTTCTTACTACTTCCTTATTGCTTCCACTACTACTTACTCATCTTTCTGGAATCAATTTAAATATCTGCTGCTCTGTGAGGCATTCTAAGACTCCATCCTCTCAGCCCCCAAATCAGACAAAGTCAAATCACACCCTTCTTGTTTCCACTTAGATCCCTAAAATACACCATGACAATACAAATCACTTAGTGTTTTTATTTACAGTTCCATATTCATTATTAATCTGACTGTAACCTCCCCCCGCAAAGAGTCAAGCCTTGGTAATCCCAGGGTCCAGCCTTGGGTTTAGCAGGTTGCAGGCATTATGTTAAAGCAATTAGAAGGCTCTTGGTGTATGTGTTGTGTGGGTGGATGGATAGTGTGCAGTTCCTTCATTAAACTTAATCATGTGTTAATATTCTATTTCATTTCCACATTTTCTAACTCCTTACTTCATAGGAGGATTTCTCCCTTGGATGAACTCCACTTCAGATCCCTTTATGTGTCAGGCCCTTTGTTTTCTATGATTTGTAAGCCTACATGACACTGAAACTTCCAATCAATAAAGGTCCAGCACTGGTTGTATAAGATTTCTAGCCAGTATGTCTTATTTGTGGAGTTCCTATATTAGTGTGGAGTCACATGTTGCTGGTGATCTTTTGATTAACATGTATAACTTGTTAGATTCCAAGCTATACGAAGGCCGAGACTGTGCCCCTTATTCTTGTTCACCATTATGTTCCCAGTGTGTTCCCAGTACCTGACATAAAACTGGAGCTTAATGAATATTTGTTGACTAAAGGAAGGAAGAAAGAAAACAGTTACACTTCAGAGAGCAGGAATATGGAAGAAGAAAAGAAAATGTCAAGAGTACAAATATTCACAAAAAGGGTTACACGAGGCCACTCCTGCAAAGTCAAAACCAGTTCACCTAGCCTCAATTCCAATTCCAGTAAATCCTACCCATACACACAGCTCTCCTCTAATTGAGGGACTGGGTGTAATAAATCTGAAAACCAACAGGACCGGTTGTAAACCAGCCAAGTGGCAATCCTACCTGCAACCAACCCTGTCCTTCCTACTCTACTAGAGATTGAACCTGACTCTAAGGATAGGCACAAGAGAGAAGGCAATAGGGGTTTACTAATCTTGCTCTGGGGTAGAATGTGGCTTCTGACAGCAAAGAGACTGATTTTTATCAAGTAAAATATAACATACATAATCCTAATCTGAGTCAACTACACATAGCGACTGAGCCCTATCCTGGGTCCTGGAGTCATGGATTGCTCCCCTGAGTCTTACATCTTGGTATCTAGCTGCCTCCTGGGTATCTCCACCTAGAGATCATAATTACCTCAGACATGTCCAGACACATCCTCTCTTTAAAACCTGCTCTTCTTTCCGAGCTCCCTTTTTCAGTGAACGGCCTCAAGCCTCAAGCCAAAAGGACTCTTTCCTTGACTCCTTTTCCCCACTCTGACCTCACCCACATTCAACCTGCCATCATTCCTCTTTTCTATCCCCTCAGAAAGCTGCCAAAACAGCCATCCTCTAACCAAAGATAAACAATTTGAGTATCCTTAAAAAAAAGTTACAATTAACAGAAGCACAAATGTTTAAATCCAAAATTATTAATAATTCTAAAAAATTAATTTGCCACCATTGAAAGATGTTAGGGAACCAACACAGCATTTTGAAAATTTTTACATAAAGGGAAAGAATCATGTCTTCCCTAGGTGAAATATACCACAACCTACTCAAATTTCTCTCCATAGAAGCATTCCAGAAAATAACTGAACAAAAAATACTGGAATTAGAATATTACTATGAAATAATGGATCCTAGATACTGACTACAAACAGCTAAAATAACAAGAGAAAAAGGCAGTAATACATATTTTGATGTAAGAACTCAATACCCCCATGAGACAGTAGTCTTGCCAAAAAAGTTGAATCTGAAGATGATCATGCCTCTAGATCCAACTACTAAAATAAAAAAACTACTACAGAGGAACATATTCATCTATAACACAAAGATGCAATTAGCAAAATCTGGGCTGTGGTAAACGCAACAAGACAAATTACTCAATCTCTCAAATTAAATTAGAAGAAAAAAAAATGGAGGAGAAATCCGTAGGTTAAAAAATCTTTTAGAGATGGGGCGCCTGGGTGGTTCAGTGGGTTAAGTCTCCACCTTTGGCTCAGGTCATGATCCCAGGGTCCTGGAATCGAGTCCCGCATCGGGCTCTCTGCTCAGCGGGGAGCCTGGTTCTTCCTCTCTCCCTCTGCCTGCCTTTCTGCCTACTTGTGATCTCTCTGTCAAATAAATAAAAAAAAAACTTAAAAAAAATCTTTAGAGATATATACTGGAATCTTAATTGATGAAATAATATCATACCTAAGATTTGCTTCAAAATAATATGGAAGGGGAAAAAGTGAGTGGATGTATGGATGAGACAGAATTAGACACTAGATAGATGACAGCTATTGAGGATGGGAACATGGTTCATTATATTACTTTATATATTTCTATGTATGTATAAAATCTAATAATATAAAGTAAAATAAGCAAATCTTCCTGTACCCATATATTTATTTTCATCTCCACTGTACTATTCTTGGCCACCATTATCTCTCATCTGGTTTATTTCAAGAGCTTCATTATAGGTTTGTCTTGTTAGTTCCTATTTTTTTTCTACATGTCTTTTTTCCATCCCTGTCTCATCATACCCTCCTCCCCACTCCCCCCACCTCCTACCATCCATTCTCTACTCTGGCTGCTTTCTAAAACTCAAATAAAACCCTGACATTCCCACTTCAAATCTGTCACTGCTTTCAGAATAAAACACCTTCCCAAGTTTATGAGAGTCTTCGTGATCAAGTCCCTCATCAACTTCTCCATTCTCTCTTATTATATTCTCAACGTTCTCAACAAATAGCGTTACTGCAGTTTCCTCAATGTACCTTTGCATGCACTGTTCCTTCTGCCTAGCTAGTTTCATGAATCATTTAATTCTCAGCTAATTCAGACATTACAATCATCAATTCTTCCCTACCCTAATGGTTCTAATCCTATTAATTTTTACAATTTCATCTTTTCGTATGCCTGCATATCCATGGATCCGTGAGTATTACAAGAACAGAAACAAGATTTGATTAATCTCTGTATTCCTGGTACCTACCATAGAGACTAGCACAAAATGCATGCTTGATTCACTTTTGATGAATTGGGGTAGGAAAAAAGCCTAGGCTTCCAAGAAATCCACAATTCTACAGAAAGAGCTAATTAAAATTAAAAGCAGCCTGAAACTACATGCTTTGGAGTTAGACAAAGTCAAACACCAGGTACACAACTTGCGCAGGTTTGGTAAATTTCACCAGGGCACCGTCAATTCTCTGAGCTCAGTTTCCATACCCATTAAAGGGGAACAGTGACTCCACAGGGTTACTGATTAAGAAGAGTAAGTTCACAGATCAAAGAAACTAAACCTATCTTTTTTTTTTTTTTTTTTTTTTTTTAAAGATTTTATTTATTTATTTGACAGACAGAGATCACAAGTAGGCAGAGAGGCAGGCAGAGAGAGAAGAGAAAGCAGGCTCTCCACGGAGCAGAGAGTCCGACGCGGGGATCGATCCCAGGACCCTGGGATCATGACCTGAGCCGAAGGCAGAGGCTTTAACCCACTGAGCCACCCAGGCGCCCCGAAACTAAACCTATCTTTAACAACACAACACGATGCTCACATTGCACAGAGGATTTAGCAAACTCCAGCAACCATGAGTTTTGTACCCTCACTTTCCCACTGGAAGCCCGTCCAATTCCAAAGGCCTTGGTTATCCTTCCTATCAATAGGGTCAAACTACCACTGCTTGGCATATTGAGGAACGGGGCCATTGCTTCCCTGATACTATCCTACTACTTGCTGTAGCTCTGTGTACATTCACTCATCTTCCTCTTTGACGAATGCTGAATTATGATCCTGGGCTTTGGAACTCAGAATTTTGCCAAGTTGACCTTTAAACATGTTGAATAAAAGGAATAGATATATGGGATACATACTCCAGCACAAGGGACAATAAACCTTCTCTGTTGCACCAGAACATCTTGAAGCTGGAACTAAATTCCCATTCTTTCACATGAAGGACTACTGTTTAATAGGACAACAGAATAGGCAAGCAAATTCTAGGGTTAAATCTGGATTCAAATTTTGGGTCCTGCTTTTACTTGCTTTGTGACTTTAGGTAAATTGCCTAAGTTCAGTCTCAATTTCTTCATTGATAAAATGAGTTAAAAGAACCTCTTCCACAGAGTCTCTGTGAACTAAAAGAGATAATGTTGGGGCACGTGGCTGGCTCAGTCAGTGGAGCGAGCAACTCTGACTCGGGGTTGTTAAGTTCGAGCCCCAAGTTGAGTGTGGAGATTACTTACAAAAAAATCTTTAAGAGAGATAATGTTATGAAAAATGCTTGCTACAATGCTTGCCATACAGTAAATTCTCATTACACTTATAGTTAATATAATTTAGGACAATATTTCTTATCATAAAGTAACATATAGTCAGTAGGGAAGAAACCCAAAAAAACAGGGGTACCTGGCTGGCTCAGTTGGTAGAGCATAAGACTCTTGATCTCGGAGTTATGAGTTTAAGTCCCATGCTGGGCATAGAGCTTACTTAAAAAACCAAACCAAACCAAACCAGAAAACAAGAAAATATAAAGGAGAAAAAACACTCTGAATCTCGCTACCTAGACAGACCCAAAAGAAGTATTAGTTACATTTTGGTGTATTTCTGATATCTTTTTTTTTTTCCTCTGTGCACATATAATACTTGAAGATAATTATTTTATGTACTTTGTCAAGTACTGGGCTTTAGGCAGCGAAGGACAGTCAGTGATTCCTGAGAGGGGAACAGAGAGAAAAAGTCCTATGAATGCCCCCACCAACCAGCCTTCAGAGTTTCCAGGATGGAACACAGGAAGGGAGAGCCCAGGTACAGCCCAACAAATCCCCCCAAGTTGAGGATTCACAGTTGACAGTCTGAAAGGCCAGAGAAGCTGGAGTTAATGGGGCAGAGGGCTGGAAGAGAGAGGGCTGCACAGATACTGTGATCAGTCAGATCTGCAGAGGGCTCTCTTGAGCCTGCAGCTGAGGACAAGTCAGCGCATGTGTGTGAAGAAAGGACGCAAGGTTACAAAAAGAACCACCCAGAAGGAGTGGAGGAAAAGATTTGGGGGGCTCACACAGGGCCAGGAATAGTTCTTGTTCTCACCAGCTAGAGCAGAAAACTTTCAAGATGAGACAATGTGTTTCCTGAAGATGCTGGTTAGTATTCATGTATCCCTGATACCTGGCCTTCAGGTAGTCTAAGACTAGCTACTTGTCTGTCATTTTTCAATCCATAGAAGTTTCAATCTAAGACAAGTGGTGATGGCTGGTTTGTGGAATGAGAGGTGGATAAAATCAGCAGAAGCCAGAGAGGCAAGTCCAACAGGTTCAGAGAGTAGATCCTAAAAATAAACTTTGCCTCAGGCTCATCTTGACATAGACAAAATCTACCACTAAAAGCCCAAGTCCCCTTTGTAAATTAGCCTAGCACAAAAATGACCGTGAAGATAACATCCTCACCCCTCTTCAATGACTTGGGCAGTACACTGAAATTCTCCCTTTTTTGCTTGGATGCTTCTCAAACCTCTACAACTCTGTCCAGAACAGACCTTCCCATTCACCGTATTTTCTTTGCAAGAGACACTCAAATTCATTAAGGCAATCATTTTGAGCTTATTCCTGGAAAACGGCTCTTCGTAGTCTTACTTGCCCTTTTGGTCCTAATGATGTAATTATGAATTCAAAGTCTTGTATTGTCTTTTAATGGTGTTTACTCAGTCCTGGAGAAGTTCACTTTTCACACAAATAAGAAACTCGGATTCACTGAACATCTATTTTCAGATCAAGTTAATACAAAATTGGAGAACTCAGATCCTTTATCATGTAACATAGAATTCTCAGATAAATGTAGCATAAAAAAACTGCTAAACTTGCAGGCTGAGATGTTGCATTGAGTGCAATGCCATTTTAACGATCTCATTAAAAAAGAGAAATTAAACCAAACAAATGGCTAAGATGCTTTTTACAGTAAATGCTTCACTACAAGACTCACAATGATTTGCAAATTAACACTCAGCAAAATGATACTGACAGAACAGATCTCGGAGAGGGAGTCGGGGCAGGTATATAGTTGGGGTTCTGGAGTGGGAGCCAGGTACAGAGACAGGAGGTAAATCTTGGTCTGTTAAAAAAAACCATCTACTCCTTTAAAATTCTAAATTTATGTATTTGGTGAATTCTAGAGCCCAGACACTGGAAAATGTAAGTTTCCAGGGCAGCTTGGTTCCCAAGTCTATAATCCAAAGCAATCACCACCAAAAGGGCATATTACTTAGTTTTTATTACTTTCTGAATTAAAAATTCACCCTTTTTTTCTTTGGCTAAAAAATATGTCAACAGTTCTTGAAACAGGAATTTCATGAGCTATATAATAGAACTAATCACACACATATACAAATTGAACTGGAAAAGCATTATAAGAAAAAAATGGAGAATATATATATACATATTTATATTGAGGGGAGGGTAAGTCTGTCTAAGCATAACTAAAACCCAGACATCATTAAGGAAAAGATGGTCATATCTGCATTCATATAAAATGCCTAATTTCTAAAAGGCAAACAAATACCCAAATACATATACACATTCATAAACACAAAGAAACCCTACAAATCGTAAGGAAAAGACAAGCAAACTCCCCAAGGGGCAAAGAATATGACTAAGCAAAGATGGCCATAATGATTATAGTATTATTCAAATAATAACAAAAGGTAACTAATAAAAATAAACAATAAACAAATAAAATAACAAAAAACAATAAACAAATAAAAACACAAAGTAGAGGAACTATTATACACAATTTCTCATAAAAAAATGGCAAAAGAAAATTTAAAATGTTGAGACTATTTCGGTGTTGGGAGAAGGTCTAAGAAAATACAAAATTGCTTATACATTGTCAGTGATGACAGACAGCTTGAATACAGCTTACAGTATCTATCAACATTTAAACTGTGAACACATTTTGACCCAAGGAGTCCACTTTCACTACTTTATTTTACAGAAATACTCACACATGTTCATGAAGATATATATATATATATATGGATGATCAAATGGATTTACGACTTTTTAAAGGTGGAAGAAAATATTCATCAATATAGGAAAAGCAAAGAAATGGGGAAGTGATTAAGGAGAAAAGAAACCAGACTTTGAGGATCATACCTGGTCACTTTGCAAGACTCATTCTGGATTTTAGTCAGGCTGTCACTCAGTTAATCATTCAGCCAGTTCCTCCCTCCCCACTGCTATGTGCCTAGAATGAAGTCAGGCAGTAGGCAGGAAATCCATCCCTAATAACCTGCACAAGCCTCCCTTGATCACCTCCTCCCACAACAATTTGGACAGAATCTCTAGTACACTATCACAGGCATTTCTCCTGGTATGAAGATCCTTTAGAAAATGGAATGAAGGGGGCACATGGGTGCCCCAGTCTGTTGGGTGTCTGCCTTCAGCTCAGGTCATGATCCCAGGGTCCTGGGATCGATCCCCACACATGAGGCTCCTCACTCAGCAGGGAGCTGCTTCTCCCTCTCCCCTGCTCATGCTCTCTCTAATAAATAAATAAATAAAATCTGAAAACAAAACAAAATGAACAGAATGAAATGCAGCAAAGTATACTTCGGGCCAGGGTGTCAGAAGTAGGTAGGTAGTAGCACATGCTGGCACTGATTTTTAGAGAAATTTATAACAATCTGTTGATTTTGCAGGACCAGACTATCTCAAGGGCAAAACACACTTCTTGTCCTCTTAAGATGTATTTATTTATTTTAGAGAGAAAGAAAGAGAGTACGCAGGGGGAAGGGGGAGAGGAAGAGGGAGAAAGAAATTAGGCAGATTCCCCATGGAGTTCAGGGCCTGACACAGGCCTTGATCTCAAGACCCTGAGATCAGACTTGAGCCAAAACCAAGAGTCAGATGCTCAACTGACTGCACCACCTAGGCACCCCACAAAATACACTTTCAAGAATGAACTCATTAGTGAGCTACTCCTCCTTGTGTTAAACCCACAGCTGAAAGCCAAGTGATTAATCAAAACCTGCTCAACCGAAAGGCTGCTTCCAGGGCCCAGGGCCCCTAGGCTCAGTTTGAGAAAGGGTATGAATAATCTATCCCGCCACAACAGGAATGATACTTTCCCCAGAATTGAGCTCAAGACCTGACACAGTATGAATGCAGGGTCTGTTTAAGAAACACGGCTGATCTTGCATTTGTAAGACCCTGAGAATGAATGCTGTCTTAAATTTTGCACTGTAGGTATCTCATTTGCCTCACTCTAGTCCTGTTCCTGTTAAAAATGGAATAACTTACTGGTTAAATAAAAAGGACTAAGAAATATGAGTGAATACTTTTTATTCCCATCCAAATGCTGTATAACGAGATGCTGAATTTCACAAAATAGAAGTTTTGGTTTTTCAAAAGTTTCCTTTCCCTCCCTAAGGCTTTTTACAAAAAGGAAATTCTTAGAAATATCAGAAAACCTGTTGGCTGTCACCAGCCCACTGGGCATCATTTGAAGTAAAGACCCATACCACAGAGACAGGCCATCAAATCACACAAAATAATGTCTACATTCTATTGGGTCTCCTCTATTATAAAAGACACCATGGGTTTAAAAAAAAAAAAAAAAAAAAAAGACTGCCTAGGAAATTCCTGACAAAGCTGGGATCCGTGCTTTAGGTACCACTTTACTGTCCCAGAAAAATCAGACCTGGAGAAGGGCCACACATTATAGAGATGTTTGTAGCAGGCCACTCAAATACCAAGTATATGTTTCAGGAGAAAAGACAGCTATATGTACATAACAGTACCAAGAAAATGTATGAGCATACTGTTTTACCAACAATATAAATGACGTATCAAAGAGAATCATCCTAACTTTGACAATTAGTTTTGAGGATTGCAGATCAGTCATTATCCTACATGAGAGATATCTCCCATGGCTATAACTGGTATATTCTTCTTTTTTTTTTTAAAGATTTTATTTATTTGACAGACAGACATCACAGGTAGTCAGGGAGGCAGGCAGAGAGAAAGGAAGGGAAATAGGCTCCCTGCTGAGCAGAGAGCCCAACTTGGGGCTCGATCCCAGGACCCTGAGATCATGACCTGAGCCGAAGGCAGAGGTCTTAACCACTGAGCCACCAAGGCACCCCTACAACTGGTATATTCTGCATGGTTGTTTTTTTTTTTTTTTGTGATAAATATTTTCACTCCCCTATGTTATCTTTTTTAAAGATTTTATTTATTTATTTGAGACAGAGACAAAGCATTAGCATGAACAGGGGGGAGGGGGCAGTAGGAGAGGCAGACTTCCCAATGAGCAGGGACCCCGACTTGAGGCTCAATCCCAGAACCCTAAGATCACGACTGGTTTGAAGGCAGATGCTTAACCGACTGAGCCACCCGGGTGTCCCTATGTTGTCTTTTAGATAGCCAATTTTAGCAAAGTTGTAAGCATAAGCCCAAAGGCTGGACATCTACGTTTTATTCTTTTGTCACTACAGATGATAGTTTTTTTGCTTTGTTTTGTTTTTACTATAGATGTTATAGTGAATCTCTACACTTGTATATTTTCTAGTCCCCACTGAATTATTTTCACAGCAAAATCTTAGGATTGGTTCATGAAGTTGGACACTATAGAAAGCTTTAGGACTCTGATTCCACAAAGCCTTGTCAGTTCCCTAAGATCAGACCCATCAAACTGCTGCGGATATCCTGCAGTCCAACAGAAGAGGGCAGCATCCCCCAAACTAACAGGGCCTCAGAATGACGACACCAAGCTTGAGGAGTGGAAAGGAAAGAGATGGTCAAAAGACACAACCAAAATCCACACAGTAGTGGCTAGCCAGGGGTCCCAAGATCTGAAAGGTGTGATAGGCTTAGCTCCTGCAGGATAACAGGATTATCCACATCTAGCAACATCCGACACTCACGTCTCTGATTCCTTTAGCGGCACCATAATGTCCAACTTACCTCCCTTAAAGAGATTATCTATATAGTGCTACACTGGCTATAGGGACCATGCCAATTTGGCCACAGAGATCCTGCCTGCAACAGAGATGAATGGAGCCTTACCCCTGGGGAGACTGAAAAAGGAATAGTATTGGTCTGTGGGCCTCATTTTGGCAGTTTTTGTTAAAGGAAAGAATGGAAAGGGCACACAAACCTATCTATCCCAGATGTCCAAGTTCTTGTCTACTGTCTTCTCAGATTCACTTTAAACTGAGCTGGAGGCAAAGCAAGAATACTGCAGGCAGCAGTGAGGTGAAAGGCAGCCAGCAGCCCATAGTACTTGGGATACAGAACAAAGAAAATGGAAACAGCTGTGCTGAAACATCTCAGTGTTCATTTTAGATCATCAACCAAGTGAGTCATTCTAAATTAACCTGAACTGCAGTCTGGACTACTCTAACATTTCAGCTCCTGAGAGCCTATATAGATAAATGGCAATCCTTACCTATCAAAAGACTGGAAACTACTGTTGCCATACCAGCTATTCACCACCGCCCTGCCCTGATGTTAACTTCTCTCTGAAACATTTGTATGACTGTAGCCTACATTACACAGATACTAATGCAGCACTGATGCGGCTGGAAAAGCAGACTCTCTTCTATCCTGATGGCAAGGCTGAGAGAGTTAAGGGGCAGAAGTGTTATTTACCACCTTTTGGAGGGGAAGGGAATTTAATAACACCAAAATCTAAATGTACAAACTCTTTCATTTGGAAATTCTACTTCCAGGATTTGCAAAAGTAATGCCACAAGTAAGCCACATATTGAGATACATCTATAAAACTCCATGAGATTATCTGTAAGACAAGTTAAGTAAAATAAAACAAGGTACAGAATAAAATAAGTATATAACTTTTGCTTTTAAAAACTGCATATTTTGGAAAGTCTAAAAGATATTACACCAGACTGCCCAAGTTCAAATTTTGACTCTGCCACTTACTAGAAGTGTGACTTTCCAATGAATCCTCAAACTTCAGTTTCCACATCCATAAAATGGGGGGGGAGGGATACTATCAAGTTTAGGTAAGTATATATATGAAATAATTAACTGAAATGAACACACATGTATACATATCAGAACAGTGCCTGACATGCAGTAAATGTTCAGAACATTCAGAAGATGATGACTCATTACTACTGCTAATCATTACTATCATCACCACATCTGGAAGCATAATTAGGGAGGTGACAGGGCACCTGGATGGTTCAGTCAGTTAAGCGTCTGTCTTCAGCTCGGGTCATGATCCTAGGGTCCTAGGATTGAGCCCCACATCAGGCCCCTTGCTCAGCAAGGGAGCCTGCTTCTCCCTCTCCCTCGGCTCGTGTGCTCTCTCTTGCTCACTCTATCTCTCAAATAAATAAATAAAATCTTAAAAAAATAATTAGGGAGGTGACTAATGCACCAAATTTATACTTCAGTATATAAAGAATTTTCCTAAACAAGCATGTATTACTTTTATAATTAAAAGATACCTTTATACTTTATATGCCCACACAAAGTATACAGGGGCGCCTGGGTGGCTCAGAGGGTTAAAGCCTCTGCCTTTGGCTTGGGTCATGATCCCAGGGTCCTGGGATCGAGCCTCACATCAGGCTCTCTGCTCAGGAGGGAGCCTGCTTCCCCTTCTCTCTATGCCTACCTCTCTGCCTACTTGTGATCTCTGTCTGTTGAATAAATAAATTAAATCTTTAAAAAAAAACTTTTATATAAATGATCATAGATGCATTATTATAATTATTAATTGGAAATAACCTAAATGTCCAGCAACTGATGAATGGATAGACAAACATGTAAGGCATATATCCATACAATGGAATACTATTCAGTAACAGAACAAATTACTCATATTTGCTATGATGTGGACAAACTTCAGAGCTGTCACGCTAAGTGAAAGAAGCTAGACACAAAGAACATGTATTGTAAGATTTCACTTGTATGACATGTCCAGAAAAGGCAAATCTACAGAGACAGATTAGGGATCACTTAGGACAGGAGTTGGGAATAGGATTAACAATACGAAGACAAAAAGGATTTTATTGGGATGATGGAAATGTTCTATAACTGTGGTAATCATTACATAACTTGGGTAAGTTTATTCAACATTACTGAATTGTATAATTAGAGTGAATTATATAAGTAAAGTGTAGCTCAATGAAGTTGCTAAAAAAAAGCTGGAAAAAAGATCCTTTGAACCATGCATTATTTCATCTCATAAAATGCTTTGCTCCTTGGAAAAGGAAATTTCACTTGCATTAGCCTGTGTGACCCTCACAAACATCATGTGAGGTAGACAAAGTAAGGATCATGCCTTTTGAAGAGAAGGAAAAAAAGTGATGCTCAGAGACGTTATATAACTGGCCTACAGCCACTGCTAGCAAGTAAAGCATTTGAAGCCCGGGTCTAAAACATAAGTAAGTCAATAAATGGCAGTAAAAATATATAAAGACTGCAAGATTCCAGGGATAATCACCATATACTGATACTTACATCTATATATACCTTAATACTGAAGGAAAAGAGTTTTTAAAAATTCTTTTAACTTTTTGAATAAATGTGAATGTAAGAAATTTTTCATTAAAGATGCTTTTTTTCCCCTTTTACACTCTGGCTAAACATGAGATCAGTCACAGAAGCAACAGGAAAGTTTCCGTTCAGTAACTTATAAAATGCTCAGCACATAGTGGGGATTTAATATACACCTCTTAATGTCTACGAAAAGTAACTGTAAATTTTAAAAAGCTGAATATGAACATTATTCTTTTTTTTTTAAAGATTTTTTTTTTTAATTTATTGGACACAGAGAGATAACAAGTAGGCAGAGAGGCAGGCACAGAGAGAGGAGGAAGCAGGCTCCCCGCTGAGCAGAGAGCCTGATGTGGGGCTCGATCCCAGGACCCTGGAATCATGACCTGAGCTGAAAGCAGAGGCTTAACCCACTGAGCCACCCAGGCACCCCCTGAATATGAACATTATTCTAAATGCATCCTGTATTTCATTTTGTACAAAATGACTGCAGAGAAAGGACAAGAGATAAAATTCAAACCATAAGCCATATGGAACATTCCTTTTTTTGGTGAGATGGTTAATTTTTGGCAATCATTTTGCTAAAAGGTATGAAAGGCTGGCTGCTGGCATCAACAGTCTCTACAGGCCTTCCCAGCACCAACACTAGGAAAGCAACTCGAAAGCAACGAAAGCCTAGTATGATCAACCAGTATTTTCCCACAGCTTTCTCCTTTCCTGACTGCATGCAGAGAACTGCACTAGGAAAGAACTGTTTCTCTGTGAAAAATTCTGTGTCTGTCACACTAAAGTGCGTTGATAATGTGAGTGGATCTCCCTCATTCCCATTTTAAAGATGGAAAAATAAGTTCGGACAGGCAGTTGTCCTGAGCATTTTCTGTTATCACTGCTAAAAAGATCAGAGCTCTTGAATTGTTCATTAAAACCCTTTGCACTAAATCTTGACAACTGAGGTAATTTTACCTAATCATCGTCTCTGAAAAGGAAGGTCTCAGAGATAAAGGTAAACGAGAAAAGATACAAGATTAGCAAATTAAAATCCTGGACCACTCTAACGCATCTGGGATTTATTCTTGTCTTCACACTTAATAGTATATTCTTTATGATTCGGGTACCTAGAGAAGGTGACGGCTATCAGGAAAAAGCAACAAGCCATAAACAAACCTGGTTTTGGAATTTTGAGCAGACCAAGAAAAGTGCTAGAAAATCTAACCAAAAAGCAGTAAACGACTCAACTCTGGCTCCTAGGGCCTTCTCATAGAGATGTAGATCCGAACAAGCAAGGCACAACCAACAAGCGGGTTCGATTTTTACATGATTTTATACATAGACAAAGATCCCTTGGAAAACTGCTCATTAACCCATGATTGTTGGGGTACCTCAGAAGACTCAAACTGTGACAAAACTAGAGAGTCATAATTAGAGGACTATGAACCCAGCACCAAACAAAGAGTATCTAAAGATCCAGAGATATATTTCCCTCTGCAGTGCGCCAAATAAGAGGTGTGTCTCTGTAGGGGTTAGCAGGATTCTCCCTGTCCTTCTTTGCAGTCAGGACTCTGCAGAGAGGGTGGCATGACAAAAAACGGAAAAGAACTGTTAAAATGAAGTTAGTTGAACAAGGTAAGGAAATAATGGTAGGGTATCAAGACTTGATCTTTGCTCAGTTCTGAGTTGTCCCAAGGTTCCAGGGTGGGAGTAGTGGTAGGGAGTGGATAGCAATTTAGGCAAGCTAAGAGCTAGGAAGGAAAGGCAATTCTCTTCAGAAGGCCAAGAACAATTATCTATACCCTGTGAGTCCAATTTTTTAGAATTGTAATACTGTTTTATTTCCCCTTCCTACTATCTTTTAAGAAAGCCTGGTTTAATCATTCTAGCCCTCTATCAGGCTAGGCATACTGTGGGGTCTTCAGGGAAAAACCATTTACGTCTGCTTAGACCAGAGAGTTGAAGAACAGATGTCTAACTCCCTACTGATGTCTTTTTTTCCTGCCCTTACGTAAGGGCCCTTACTTTATGCGTGGCACCAATGCTAAATGTTTTGTGTATCATCTCACCAAAATCTCACAAGAATTCTGAAAGTAAGCTTTATTATCCTCATTTTAGAGATAAAGAAACTGAGGCTCAGAAAGGTTAGGTAAGTTATGAAATTCTAACAGCTCATTTTATGAGCTAGAGCCAGAGGCAGAGCTAGATTATGAACCCAAGAATGTGTAAGTACTAAAACTAAGGCACAAGCTCTTAACATGCCATAGTGGTGGCAGCAATTAACAATAGACCTCAAAGGTATAGTGACTTACAGAGAGTCGATCTATTTGTGAAGACTTTCTTCTAGGCACATGAAGTTCTATTTTTTTTTTAATTTTTAAAGATTTTATTTATTTATTTGAAAGACAACAATCACAAGTAGGCAGAGAGGCAGGCAGAGAGGGAGGGGAGTAAGCAGGCTCCCCACTGAGCAGAGATGCAGGGCTCTATCCCAGGACCCTGGGATCATGACCTGAGCCGAAGGCAGAGGCTTTAAGCCACTGAGCCACTCAGGCACCCCTCTGTTCTTTTTCTTGAGGGCTGTCGCAGTTTCCTTGTATGTGGTGGCAGTAGTGGGATCCTAGTCATAGACTGGCTAGGCTAGCAAATCAAAGCATCCTGTCCTTAGTTGAAACTATTACTTTCTGCCATTTCATAGGTCGATTTTCTAATAACAAGTTGCATGTTGATAATACTACTTCTTTATTTCATTCTCTCTAAATAAATAATACCCTAATAAGGTTCATATCAGGCATCTTTTCTTCCAAAATCCCTGTTGGCATCATGTCCTTGCCTAACCTGGGAATATACAAAGACAGAATGCTGGGATGGGAGTCTACCTTCATAGAAGTATGAGGCTAATTTCCAAAAGCTGAAATCAAGAAAAGTAGGTCCCCTGACACAATAGTTTCTCCAAACAACATGAAACAACTCTTTGAGATATTAAATATTGTTCAGTCAAACCTTGCAATTTGAGCCTTGCCATTGGTTGAGTCTCTACAGTTTGCGCAGCGCCCTGGGTTTTGCTCCAGATCCGTCACATTGCATTAGTGCCCTTCCTCCTCACTGCCTACAGAAATAACAGCCTTGAACATGGCAGCACAATCCATTTGTCCTGCTCTAATTACTTTTTGACATTACTCTTTTTGCTAATGTCCTTCCTCCCTCCCTCCCCTCACTTTGTTTCCCTCCCTCCCCTACCCTTTCTTTCTGCCTCAGGGCATCATTAGAGTCATCTGAAAAGAAATCTTTAGGTTCTGCCAACATATATATATTTTTTTAACTTTCTATCACAAAATGGTTCCAAGGAGGAGTATGATACTAGTTGTAAGAAGAAAAGCCACAATGCTCTCAAAACCATTTCCAGAATTCTTCAGCTGCTGCAGAGAAAATGGCCAAGGGAGGAATACCTGGGCTTAAAGTTATAGGACCTGGACAAACTGCAGCTCTGCCACTCACTAGCTGTGAGAACTGGATCAAGTCTCCTAATCCATTTCAGTCTTAATACCCTCTTCAAACAAATGGGGTTTTATCTGTACTCTGATAACCTCACAAGAGCTGCTATGAAGTTCACTTGAGGTAATGTATGTGAAAATACTCTGGAAAGAGCTGCAGTCGTATTATTATTAATAGGCACAAAAATGATGACCAATATTGACAAGAATCTCTAATCTTGTATTCTTTGTTAAATCTAGTGCGACAGTTAATTTCATGTGTCAACTGGGTATCCAGATACTTGGTCAACCGTTATTCTGGATGTTTCCATGCAGGTATTTTTGGATGAGATTAACATTTAAATTGGTGGACTTTAAGTAAAGTAGACTGCCGTTCACACTGTGGGTTGGCCTAGTCCAAGCAGTCAAGGCCTAAATAGACAAAAAGACTGGTCTCCCTTGAGCAAGAAAGAATTCTTCAGGAGACTGCCTTTGAACTTGACCTGGGAAATCAGCTCTCTTGGGTTGCCAGCCTGCCAGCCTTTAGAGTGGACCTGCAGCATGGGCTTTCCTGTCTCCAAACTACTGGTCCACTTCAAAATCATGTGAGCCATTTCCTTCTAACAAATATCTATCCACCCACCTACCTACCTACCTACACACACACACACACACACACACCCACACACCCCATGTTGGTTCTGTTTCTCTGGAGAATCCTAATAAAAGTAGGATACAGTCTTGTTTAGAACTCACAATAACCACCCTATGCTCTAATAATAAACAGAAATGTCATGCACAAATTAAATCCAGAGGTCTATCTCCAGAGATTGTTCTGCTCCAACAGAACAAATCCTGATTTATAAATTATATATGTTCCCAAAGTCCCTTTTAAGCCAGCTGCCTGGAACTTAAAAGGCTTTTCTCAATAATAAAATGGAATGTAAGGAAAATATTGAGAACCTATCCTTATAGGAATGATCAATACAGTGACTAATACATTTGTTGTTGACCAAGTTCAAAAATCAGTATTGCTCTAACTATAAAATGCTTTTAGAAGAAAATACAACATTTATTGTGTACTTCTGTGTGCTAATAAGCACTGTACTAGGTGTTTCACATATACTGCTTTATTCAACACTTAATACCTGTAAAACAAACACAATATTTCCCATTTGTACAAATGACAAAACTGAGCTCAAAGATGACATGTTCTGGCATAGATCATACAACAGAATGTGGTAGAGTTGGGGGGCGCCTGGGTGGCTCAGTTGGTTAAGCATCTGCCTTTAGCTCAGGTCATGATCCTGGAGTCCCGGTATCAAGCCCTGCATCAGGTTCCCTGGGAGTCTGCTTCTCCCTCTGCCCCTCACCCTGCTCATGTTCTCTCTCACCCTCTGTGTCTATCTCAAATAAAGAAATAAAATTTAAAAAAAAGAAAAAAATGTGGTAAAGCTGGGAACAGACACCATCGACCTATCTCAGACTACAGAAAATACAGTCATATTACATAGTCTCTACCCTTATTTTATTTAATTTTTTAAAGATTTTATTTATTTATTTGACAGTGAGAGACATAGCAAGAGAGGGAACACAAGCAGGGGGAGTGGGAGATGGGAAAGCAGCTTTCCCACTGAGCAGGGAGCCCCATGCAGGGCTTGATCCCAGGACCCTGGGACCACGAGCTGAGCTGAGGGCAGATGCTTAACAACTGAGCCACCTAGGCGCCCCTCTACCCTTATTTAATTAAAAAAAAAAAAAAAAAAAAAAAGGTGGAGATGATGTACCTCTTTCCCTTCCTCCACTCATGTGGAATGTGGAATGGTAAAAAGCTCAAGAGGTAGAAAACAAGCAGCACTGGGCTACTGCAGCCTTTGGAAACCCACAGGCTGAGAGGTTTTCAGCTGAATGTCAAAGCAAGCAGTTCCATAACAACTGGATGTAAAGAGTGACATCTTCACAAACAGGGAAAGGTTCTTTTTTTCGTTTTTTTAAAAAGGCTTTTTATTTATTTGACAGAGAGAGAGAGTGACCATGAGTGGGGGAGCAGCAGGCAGAGGGAGAGGGAGAAGCAGACTCCTCGCTGAGTAGGGAGCCCAATGCGGGACTCAATCCCGGGACCCTGGGATCATGTCCCAGAGCCGAAGGCAGACTCTTAACGACTGAGCCACCCAGGTGCCCTCCTTTTTTTTTTTTTTAAAGTAAGTTCTATGCTCAGTGTGGGTCTTGAGTTCACAATCCCAAAATCAAGAGTCACATGCAGTACTGACAGAGCCAGTAAGGCAGCCCAAGAAGGGTTTTTGTTTTTGTTTTGGTGAGTGCTATGAATTGTGTAAGACTGATGATTCACAGGCCTGTACCCCTGAAACAAATAACACATTATATGTTAATTAAAAAATAAAAATAAATAAAAATTAAAAGCAACAGAAAGTACAGTGGTCCTAATAAATTTAATGCAGATGGGAGAAAGATGGTATTGGGGGGAACCCTGTTTGGCATTTGTTTTTACTCTTTACAGGTTAGCGCATCCTCTGTGTGTAGACCACCTCAAGTGCAAGTGACAAGTCAAGCCAAAGCTAGGCCAGAGAGCCTTTGTTTCATGCACTGCTTCCCTTTACCCACCTCGGATGGTCTTTCTGGATCCATCCTTAATCCACATTCTGCCTACCACAAATGCATGCACTTAAAAGGGGAAAGGGGAAACTAATTTTGTATTTTGAACTGTTGTGCAGCGCCCATCAACCAAGGACAGGAACCTGCAGAATGATAATGAGCAAAGAAACAAGAATTGTTTGCTACTGGGCCGAATTAGCTCAATTTTGACTACATTAAAATAGGTCAAGTAGAAACTAGCTCCATTGGAAGGTATTTTCCTGTAACAAAGTGTGACGGCTGGTTATTTAAATGTAATTATTGCTGGAATTACATCACTGGTCAAGTTTCAAAACATACTCCTTCATCTTGATCATTAAAAAAATCCCCATAAACATGATTTCAAAATCACTCTGTAAGAAGATATCATTACCCCATTTTATCACAGTGAAAAAATCAACACTCAGAGGGTAGTCAAATGCCCAAGTAGGCAGAACTAGGACCTGACTCCAAGTTTTGAGTATTGTTTCCTTTTCTCAAGGACACTTCCCAAAGCTATCAAGGCTTATTAGGCCTCTCACTTCCTTGAGATGTACTGCTGTTTCTCACTTCCTTCATTTCCTGGGAGAATAGAATGGTTTCTTCCTGTTGTCTTAACACATCGTTCCGTGTACTGTGTTAAATAAACATGACTGTATTTATAGCTTCTTAGACATTCCAATGTAAAGAACAACAAAGTCATGCCCGCCAAGTTCTAAATCATTAGCATGGTTTTTCTAGATAAAGCAGTCACTCGCACACAAGAAAGATTAACTTCCAGTGATACTGATGTTTTCCCTCCAAATTTTAGGGCAACTTTATCTCATTAATCATTTGTTAAATTGTAAACACTTTATGAACTAAAAGCAAGAGGTTTTTCCAGATAAATTTTTTTTAAAGATATTATCATTTATTTGACAGATCACAAGTAGGCAGAAAGGCAGGCAGAGAGAGGAGAGGAGGAAGCAGACTCCCTGCTGAGCAGAGAGCCCGATGTGGGACTCTGTGGGACTCCATCCCAGGACCCTGAGATCATGACCTGAGCTGAAGGCAGAGGCTTAACCCACTGAGCCACCCAGGCGCCCTCCAGATAAATTTTTGAAATGCTAAAGTAGTAAACCATGTTTTCTAAATTTTTTCAGTCATGTAATCAAGAGATAAAGTAACAGAACCTGCAAAATGACAGTTCTAAATCAACATGAATATGAGCACAGAGCTATCTGTGAATTCTATCTTATAATATAGCACCTACATAAAACCCCCAATGTTACATTTTGAATTATTACACCTTTCTGAACTTAGCCATTCTAGTTCTGACAATCAGCCTCTTCTTAAAACTAGTAGATTGCCTACTAGGGAAAGAGCATGGATTCTGAGATCAAACAGACCTGGGTTCTAATTCTTGCTCTACTATTTCATACTTCTGACCCTTGGGCAAGTTACTCAATTGCTTAAAGTCTCAGTTTTCTCATACAAAATGGGGACACAATCCCTTACCTTTTATGATCATTGGAAAGTAAATGAACATATCAGGCAAGCACACAGTTCCTGGGATACAGATGTGTTCAATAAATGGCAGTAGGAGCTTAATGAATGATCGTTATGAATTGTTTTTAAAGCCCTATAAAGAATATGTCTAGTGACACCTTTGGCTTAGATCATGATCCCAGGGTCCTGGGATTGAGTCCCACATAGGCTCCTTGCTTAGCAGGGAGCCTGCTTCTCCCTCTGCCAGATGTTCCCCCTGCTTGTGTTCTCTCTCTGACAAATAAATAAATAAAATCTTAAAAAAAAAAAAAAAAAGAATGTGTCTATTGTTCCTCCTATGACCCAGAGAGAGGAAAATGAAAATTAGTTACATGACCTAAAGTAGCAAAAACTTGGGGCACCAGAGTGGCTCAGTTGGTTAGGTGTCCAACCCTTGATCTCAGCTTAGGTCTTGATCTCAGGGTCATGAGTTCAAGCCCTGAACTGGCGCATGGCATGGAGCCAAATAAATTAATTAATAAATGGGCAAAAGCTTTTTTCCACTTCTAATATTTCTACATTTTAGCATTTATTTCTCCTGAATTAATTAGAATATAGTCACAACTGGTAGTTGACTTTAACATGAAATACCTGGATGGAGGAATCAACATTAGTTTATCAAACTAAAAAAAAAAAATTTTAATCTATGTACTAAATAGTCTCCAAATTGCTCCAAAGAACAACCATTTTCCACACAGCTTGCATTTCTACAGCACAGCTTTTAAAAAGAAAAAAAAAAAAAAAAAGAAAAGAAACCACTCTGTAATCCCATAGATTATGTCTAAAAATAAGATGATGGGCCAGCTGTCAGATGCGTACATTGTAAGGAAAATGGGGCCAAGAATCTCTCCCCAGCGACCACTGCAGCTCTACTGGCACTTGCTCCTGTAAAGATGAAAAACTGAAATCTGTTCAGTGCCAGGAGCTACTGCTTTCTTTTTGGACTAGGACAAGGCTTGGAGTTCTGAAGATTGGTTAGGGCTGTTGAAATCTCCCAAATTTGCAAAGTGCTACTTTTAATAGGCTTATAACAGAAGTGTCATGAATGATCTGGAATTACTACTTCAACACAAGCACATTTTTAAAAGTTTTGCTTTTTTGTGAACTCTTCTTTCCATAGTTATTTAATCTTAAAAACAAGGCAATGGGATCTGGACTAGGTTCTAGATAACCTTAGGCACAGTATGCCTCTCCAGGGCCTCAGTTTTCTCATCTGCATAATGAGAAAGTTGTAGGAGATACCCATATAAGGCTATCTTTCAGATATGATGCTGTCGGATTTTTCTGAGCCTCAAAATTTCCAGACGTGTTGAACATAAGACAGAAGAACACCCCTCTCCAGCTAAGCTATGTTTTGAGTTGCTTCAGTCTCTATTTCATAAGCAATCTTTCCATCTAACCAAGGATTCAGCAACCCTAAAAAGTAAATAGAAGAAATTCCAATATCTTTTCTACTGACTGTTAAAGAAGCAAAGGGGCAATTACTATGAATAAGGGTGGGAAGTGTTCTGGTGAGAAGAGAGGAAAGTGAAATCTGCCTGAAAAAACTGGACAGGGGTCAAGGTATTACAGCTTGCATGCTATGTAGGCTACAAATGCATTCATTCAAATACTTATGGAGTTAAGTACCTACTATTATGCAACTGGTACTTTTCTAGACGTGAGGGACAGAATGATGAGCTAATGAAAGATATACTCCTTTTTCTTTCCTTTTTTTTTTTTTTTAAAGATTTTATTTATGCATCTGAGACAGAATGCGTGAGCCCGGGGATAGAGGCAGAGAGAGGGAGAAGCAGACTCCCCACTGAGCCAGGAGCCTGACGTGGGGCTCAATCCCAGGACTCCAGGATCATGACCTAAGCCGAAGGCAGACACTTAACCGACTGAGCCACCCAGGCGCCCCAACAGATACACTCTTGACAAGAGTCTCAGCAGCATTTCCTCATGGCAGGTACAGATCCTGCCCAGGTCAATTCCAAACCCTGACCCTCAAAATCCAAGTATAAAGAATGTAAAAAATTTCAGCCTCACATCTGGTATACTGAACACATGCTGACTAAACCTAAAGAAATACCTAGCTTACTTCAATGCCTTTGCAAAAGTAGGCAGTTTCAAAGAAAAACAATCACATACTGAATTTGAGTGAGGAGCTGTTGGGTGAGATACTAGAAATCAAAATACTATGTCAGCCATTTTTAGCACTTGTTTCTTATTTCTTGTGGTTTTTGTTTTGTTTTTAGGAATACTGCATCATTAGTATTCCTAAAAACTGACAAAGGGGCAAATGTAAAAGAAAGTAAGTCTCGTGTCAGGGTTGTCTACTTTGCACTATGGCTCAGAACCCGAGGGATTTCCTTATAAAGGACCCAGGTTTGGCCACCTAACAATGTCACTGTAAGGGCAATTAATTTGGTATGGGATGCTTCTCCCTCAAGATTATAAGCTTGTTTTTTCGTAAACCTCAGATACACTATACATTGTTGAGACAATCCAAGGACTTAATGAGTGTGAAGATTCAATTATTCATTCAAGAAGTATTTATTGGGTGCCTTTAATCCTCGTGATAGGGACTCAGAGCAAACAAAACTGGCATGGTCTCTGCTCTTACAGAGTAGTAGAAGGGACAAACATCAAGCAATTATGTAAAGAAATATTTAATGCTAATTGTGGTAAGTGTGATTAACTATGATAAATGCAAGAGATATGTGTAACAACGAAGAGACTTAACTTGGCCTGGGAAGGGTGGGAAAATATTAAAACAATGGATTATGAGGGTGGGCAAAGGCCAAACTATCCACAGAAAAGTCAAACACAGGCTTTCTTTCTAAAAAATGGCCTAGGCGTTTCTGCTTCGTAAGTCTCAGACACGTCTTTCCTCAGTGCTCACAGCACCCTATACATCTCACCATTACTAAGCTAATTTTACTGCACTATGACAACTAGTTTTATGAATCTGTCTTCCCTACTGGATTGCAAATTTCTCCAGAATCAGTACCTTATCCAACCTATTTCAGTACCTAGTATTGAGCTAGACATGGAGAAGGCCCTCGGAAAATAGTTGTTATCATTATAATTACTGCTCTTCAGACTGGTCATTACACAAATTATGTGACTCTGTTCCTATTCATTGAGGTCTCTCTCCCACCACTTGGTAGAGAAACACCAGTGAGTCCTAAGAACAGATCACCTACCACCTATCCCAACACATGCCATTGCTCTCAGCTCCTTTCTAGTGGTGATTTTTGCTGTTTACATGGTTGATTCAGAGCTGTCTTTTCCACTGTGCTATGATGACTTCCAATGCAAGACTATCAGCCAAGAATAGCAATGCCTTAAAAGGTAGTGATATGAAGATCACAAGGTAGGGAAGGGGTAGGGTGGGGAGAATTAGGACACAGCTGTAGTGTTCTGTAGGCTAAAACATAGACTCAATGTGTCAAAGAAAATTAAATCAGAGGCTGAATGTAATTCCTGGTCTCCTGAATAAACATAAGCAGGGCCCCCAGTACTGTCACTGCCCACACTGAGGCCATGCTAGGTCCTCAATGACATCCAGTCCTATGCCCCAGGATCATCCTAAATCAGGGAAGCAAGGTCACTGATCCCCCAGGCCAAATTCTACAAAGCTCCAATTGCCCCAGACAGAAAAAAGAGGATGCCAACTGCTAAATCCATTTTGATAGCTAGAGGAGGATTAAAGAAACTGCACACATGGTGATGTCCAAATCTGAGCAATGAGATTAACCTCTGTGTGCACCGCCTATACCTCAGTTTTAAAACAAAGTTTAGAACTTTCAAACTGAAAGGGAAGTCCCAAGAGGGATATAATAATGAACTCTGCTACCTCCAAATTAGGGAAATACTAAGATAAGGTCACTGTCCTCCAGAAACTGTGGGGAAAACACACCAGGAAATTATCTACAGTGCCACAAGAAAAGCACAAACAAGATGCTGATGGGAACTCACAAGCAGGAGTGATGAATCTGTAGGAGTGAGGAGACATCCAGTAGAAACTCTACAATCAGAAGTGGCACTGAGCTGAGTTTTGAAGGAGTAGGCTTCTACTAGGCAGAGAAGGGGGAGGGAGTGGAAAGTGCATTCTAGGCAAAAGCAGCAGCACGTACAAAGACACAGCAGCATACAAGCATTGGCTCTTCCGAAAACATGAGTAATTTTGTGTCGCTAGAGTTTAAGACACACAATAGAGAAGTGGCAGGAGAAGAAATTACAGGAGGCTGAGGAAGGCCAGACCAGGAAAGGTCTTATATGCCAGGCTAAACAGTTAAACTTCTTTGTGTAATTAATAACATGCATTTATTAGTATTACAGCTTATTTATTTTATTATATACCTACAATGTAGTAGGCATGGTGTCTTACATACTTCACTGCATTTCATGCGCAAAACTCTCCCAAATGGGTATTTTTCTCCCAATTATACGTATACAAAGGCTCAAGAGAAGTTAACTTTCTCAAATCAGATGTTTGGATTCAAAGACTATAAAAATTCTCACCAAAAAAAGGATTCCAACTTTAGGTTGGACTGACTTCAAATAACCTAGGGCTCTTCCAATATACTACAGGTTATAATATAAGTTTCAGAACACTCTCACTTGGCTCTAGAGAAAACCAAGTGAGTGGTATAAAAGGAGCCCTTGAAATCACAGACATCAAACTGAATACATTCATCTACTTTTTCGTAACAGTCTCTAAAACACACAGATAACTGAGAAACCTAAGATCAATTTTTCCAGTGGTCCTTGTCTGAAGGTTTTCTCTCTCCTGATATTACTTCAGTATTTGACATCAACAGCTTTCAGGAGGCAAGGTAGCCAGACTTCCAAAAACAGAGACAGGATCAGAATGAGACTGTGGCTTAGATACCACCGAATGTAACACCTGGCCATGAAAATTCAGTAATGAGGAAACAAGGCTTTGTGGAAACACGTCCAGTCTCTGAAGCTTATTAGCTGGTTGATTTTGGTCATGTTACTGAAACTTTCCAAGCCTCAGCTCCCTTATATTTATAATGTATTAATAAACACTACCTTTTAGGACAGTCACGAATGTTATCCAGAAGAACATAAAGGAAGAACTCGACACTTAGAGCATGAAAGGTACCCAAACCTGCCTTTCCTACTCAGTGTACATACTCAGCTAGCATTCCGTCTACCTAAGTCACTGGGTTTTTGTGAGGTCAAATGAGGTGATGGCTATGAAAGCCCTTAATCAAGTAAAATATAACTGACATTTAACTAAGTTTAAAACAATGTTCTGGCCACAAGAATGAATATTTTATAATCCTACTCTCCAAGGAGCTAACCTTCAGATAAGGGAGCTCTAAGTATACAAATGAGTGTATCACTGGTAAGAAGGATTAAGTGCTAGAAGAGTGGGAATAATAAGCTAACATAATTGAGCATTGACCACGGGCCAGAACTACTCTAGGTATTTTATCTATATTATCTCATTTAATACTGAAATGAGCCCTATGGAAAAGTTTTATTTTATTATAGATGTGGAAAGTGAAGCACATGATGCCCAGGTAGTTTAAGTTTACACAACTAGTAAGTGGTAGAGCCAGGATTTAAATGAAAGAATTGTGACTCCAGAGCACATATTATTAGAGATACAGAGGTGTGAATTAAAGAAATAGTGAAATAATATAGTAACTATAATGCGGTCTATAATGGACTAACATTCATTGCCCAGTCAACATTGTGCCAGGCCCTGCATTTAGCACTTTACATGCAAGCTGTCACTGTGAGCTACAAACCTGTGAGCTAGATACCATTATGATTTTACAGGTTAAGCCACAGACTTAATGAAGTTAGGTTACTTGCTCAAGGTCTCACAGCTAGTTACCAATAGAACCAAATTTCACACTTAGCCCTCTCAGTGTGTAAAGCAATTACTTGATGTTTTTTATTCACACACACGATACATGTATACAGTACGTTAAGTAAAAACAGGATCACTTCATTTTGTAATCCCTACATTGTCAGAGGGGCTCTCAATTACCCTCTTCTGCCACTAAAAATAACCTTTTAAATTATAAAAGCAATGTTATAGACCATAAAAATATAAAGAAGCTAATATAAGAAAATAAAGCATGTCTTAGAAACTAAAAAGAAGGGAATTGTTGAAAATTAGTTAGGAAGATAAAGTTCAGGGACTGACTACACGCCCTGGCCTTGAATACCAGGCTGGAGAACCAAAGCTACGCTCTATATGCAACGGAAGATTGCGAGCAGAGAGGCAGCATTATTAGAGACTTATGCCGTGCTTAAGACAGACTTAAATGGAGAGACAAGAGGGAAGAGGATCAGGCAAGGGCCCATTATCATGGTTCAGGTAAAAGTCAAGGGCCTGACTTATGAGTAGGCTGCCTATCATTCACTACAAGCTCAGACTGAGTGAGACAGACCTAAGTTTGCACTTGGTTCCATCACTTACTTGCTGCGTAACTCTGACTAAATTACTTAAACCATGTGAGCCTCAGTCTTATCATCTCTAAGTGGGGATAATAAAACCCATGTAGGGGCACCTGGGTGGCTCAGTGGGTTAAGCCTCTGCCTTCAGCTCAGGTCATGATCTCAAGGTCCTGGGATCGAGCCCCACATCGGGCTCTCTGCTCGGCGAGGAGCCTGCTTCCTCACCTCTCTCTCTCTGCCTACTTGTGATCTCTCTCTGTCAAATAAATAAATAAAATCTTTTAAATAAATAAATAAATAAATAAAACCCATGTAAACAGCTATTGTGGGAACGAAAGATGTGAAACAATTAACATGATTCAGGTTTCTCCACTTCTACACTAATGACCTTTTAGGCCAAATAATTCCTTTCTATAGGGGAGCTGCTCTGCATATTATAGGAATATTTAGCAGCATCTCTTGTCTCTAACTATCCCCTCTTCCCAGGTTGTGACAATCAAAAATGTCTCCAGGCACTGCCAAATAAACTCCAGTTGAGAACAATTTGTCATAGTTCTGACATATAAAGAGATAAGTAAATATAAGCTTTTAAAAATGGTTGCAGGGAGGAAGGGAGGAGAAAGTGGTCACTTAATGATGAAAGCATGGATATAAAAGACAAAGACTCAGATGGCCAAGTTGGCTGCCCGAGTGGATACTGGAGGCCACGAAAAAAAGGAAGTAGCAGGGGCACCTGGGTGGCTCAGTTGGTTAAGCAACTGCCTTCGGCTCAGGTCATGATCCTGGAGTCCCAGGATCAAGTCCCACATCAGGCCCTCTGCTCATCAGGGAGCCAGCTTCTCCCTCTGCCCCTCACCCCTTTCATGCTCTCTCTCTCTCTCAAATAAATAAAATCTTTAAAAAAAAAATAAATAAAAAAAAAAAAAGGAAGTAGCAGAGGGGACCACAGCTTTAACTGTATGTGACTTATGTCACCAAAAGAAATAGGAGAACATGCAGGTTTGAGGAATAAGACGAGCATTCAAATGGAAATATCTGAAAGGCATTAAGAATTCTGGCCCAGGAGCACCTGGGTGTCTCAGTGTGTTAAGCACCCACTCTTGATTTTGGCTTAGGTCATGATCTCAGGGTCCTAAGATCAAGCCCTGCATCAGGCTCTACACTGGGCATGGAGCCTGCTCCAAGATTCTTTCTTCCTCTTCCTCTGCCCCCAATTCCCCCACCGTGCACAGGCACACACGTGTGCACGTGCTCTTTCTTTCTCTCAAAAAAAAAAAAAAAAAAAAAAAAAGTTCTGGCCTGTAGTCAATGAGAAGGGTCAGTGCAGGTCTATGTATCAAATATCAAAATCACTCTTTATGTTTCCTGAGCATTTAATGGTTTCAGTTTTACCCAACAGTCCCAAAGTGAGTACTAGTCACACATATTGATAAATAAACTTAAAGGACATGTTTGACAATGAATATGTATTACCTTTAGGATCAGAAAAAAAGACATCCTATTTTCAGAAAGAATTATACTGTAATCAGAAAAAAATATAAAGCAAATAAAACAAAAACTCACTATAGATTTGTGCATTTGTACAGATCTGACTCTCTTTTAGCTTTCCATCCTTTTACTGGACAACTGAAAAGTAAGTATGCACCAATAATCTTTTTTTTTTTTTTAAGATTTTATTTATTTATTTCACAGAGACGGAACACAAGCAGGGAGAGTGGGAGGGGGAGAAGCAGGCTTCCCACTGAGCAGGGAGCCCAATGTAGGGCTTGATCCCAGGACCCTGGGATCAGGGCCTTAGCCGAAGGCAGACGCTTAACAACTGAGCCACCCAGGTGCCCCTGTACCAATAAACTTTAAGATTAAACCAATTTCCGAGCTTTATTAAATATGTACCACATATTTAAAGACATTAGTGAAAGAAAAGGAAGTTGAATCCAAATTGATATGTGTTCAAATTCCAGCTGCATGATACTTTAGGAGGATCCAGATCTGACTCTACAGTCTCCAGGTCCCCACTAGTCCCCATGACAGTTCTTGCAGCCTTTGCCAAGCCACCTGAGCAAACAAGACTACATCCTGGCTCCTCACCGGCTATGGAGTCTATATCAAGGCCTCTCAAAGCACTAGCCAAAGCAGACAGGCACTGGGACTGATCTGAAGCATCTATATACAATAACTGCACTTTGGATTTTCCAAGAATATTCTGTTCTATGGTCTCCATGAACCAATATTTTCTATATTCCAGTATTCAGGAATTCATAATGTATCTCTCAAAATAAAAAGTCCATGTGATATCATGATATATTTGTCAAAACCCACAGAATGTAAAACATCAAGAGTGAACCCTAATATAAACTACAAATTTTGGGGGGTACCTGGGTGGCTCAGTTGGTTAAGCATCTGCCTTTGGCTCAGGTCATATCCCAGTGTCCTGAGATAGAGCCCTACATGGACTTCTCAGCTCCTTGGGGAGCCTGTTTCTCCCTCTGCCTCTCCCCCTGCTTGTGTTCACTCTCTCTCTCTCCCCCAAAATAAATAAATAAAATCTTTTTTAAAAACCCCATGAATTTTGGGTGATAATATTGGGTCAATGTAGCTTCACTGACTGTAACAAATGTACTACACCATATGGAATATTAATAGGACGAGGCTGCATAGTAAGTGTGAAAGAGGATTTATGGGAATTTACTGTATTTCTGCTCAATTTTGCTATAAACCAAAAACCCTATAATTGCTCTCAAAAAAGTCTATTTAAAAATTTAAAAAAAAATCCTTATGTGAGATCTGTTGTTACAATTTGGGATTCAGATAATGTGATCCTTGTAGATGTGCAGCAGCAGATGCCAGAGAGAAGAGTTATGCTAAGGGCCAGGAACTCCAGGGACAAGGTCTGAGAAAAAAAAAAAAACAAAGCCTTCAACTCTCTGGATGGTCATGAGGAAAATAAAATGTTCCAAACAAAGATTCTGCAGAAATCCAAACTGTGAGCTTTCTCCCTGTAGTTGAGGACTCCCATTTTGTTATGGAGTAAATGTATATATACCAAATTTCCAAAGACGGAAACAAAACCCAATGTCTTATCAGGAAGCTCTCTAAATTGACAATTTTGGGGTAGAGTTAAAAGTGAAAAGAGATGACACCCTTATCCCAACTTCTATTAAAAACCAGTTTCCAGTATAGCCATATAAGGAGTTTAGAAGTTGCCATCCTGTCCTAACAACAAGAAAAAGCTGAACAAAATGAAAAATCAACAACTCTTCTCAGATTTGATAGAGAAGTGAGATCAAATGGCAAACAACTGGCCCCAAAATTGGAGAGACAGATACAGATAACAGAGAATCACAACTTACCAAAGCAGAAACTCATGAGCATAAAACTCTACGGGAACCAGTGCCAGAATAAGAAAACCTCAACTATAACTGAGGAATTGTCTGCTGGAGACTAAGTGTGGACAGCTCTGAGAGTTAAAAACTCCAGGGGGGCCCAGTAACAGAAGGGTCCCATACTTTTCATAAGTCTTACCTCCAAGAGCTCTACCAGGACATCACAGCAAATGTCAGAGAAAAATTCCCATTGCTTCTAGTAGAGGGAGGGGAAGAGGAACCATTTTTAAATGTATCAGAGAATTCAGGATAAATTATTTTACCAGAGCCTAACATGCTGAAGTTTCATCAGAGCCTAATCTACCTGATAAATGGAAATACATAACAATTCTTTCTCGCCTAAGAGGTTTAAAAGAAAAAAAAAGGCGAGAAGCACTGGTATTCAAATTCCACAGTCCATGGGAAGAAGTTCACCAAGACTCAAACCTAATCAAAGGACTACAGAATACTTTCCCTTCTCCCAAATCTTACCACTACGTTATTAAAGTTTTACCATAGTTCTTTTTCCCAGTACATTGTATCTGCTTTTCAACAACAAAAAAATCACAAGGCAAACTAACAGGTGAAAAACAGTTTGAAAAAGCAGAACCAGGGTGCATCTGGGTGGTTCAGTTGGTTAAACATTTGCCTTCAGCTAAGGTTAGGATCCCAGGGTCCTGGGATTGAGCCCTGTCTTGGGAATTCCTGCTCAGCAGGGAGCCTGCTTCTCCCTCTTTCCTCTGTTCTTCCCCTGCTCCTGCTTTCTCTCTCTCTCTCTCTCTCAAATAAATAAATAAATAAAATCTTTACAAAGGGTGGGGTGCAGAATGAGTATCAGAATCAGATATCACAGGAATGTTGGAATTACCAGACCAGGGGCTTTAAAAAAACTATGATTAATATGCTAAGGACTTTAATGGAAAATGTAGACAACATGAAAGGCAGATGGATAATGTAAGCAGAGAGATGGAAATTCTACTAAAGAATAAAAATTAAATGCTAGAGATAAAAAATACTGTAATGGAAATGAAGATGGCTTTGATGGGCTCATAGACTGAGAATGGCTACAGAAAGATATCTGAGTTTGTATATAATAGAAACCTCCAAAGTTGAAAAACAAGGAGAAAAAAGACTGAAGCAAACAAACAAAAAGAGAATATTCAAGAACTGTGGGACAACAAAAAAAGGTTTAAATGTATAGGAAATACTAGAAGGAAAAGAGAGAAACAGAATATTTAAAGCAGTAATAAATTTCCAGATATTTCCACAAATTAATGTCAGATACCAAACTATAGATCCAAGAAGCTCAGAGAACAACACCAAGCAGAATAAATACCAAAAAAATACCTAGGCATATCATATTCAAACTTTAGAAAATTAAAGGTAAAGATAAAATCGGATGCCTGGGTGGCTCAGTCAGTTAAGTGTCTGCCTTCAGCTTAGGTCGTGATCCCGAGATCTAGCCTTGTGTCAGGCTCCCTGCTCAGTGGGGAGCCTGCTTTTTCCTCTCGCTATGCCTGCTGCTCCCCCTGCTTGTGCTCTCTATCTCTAATAAATAAAATTAAATTAAAAAAAAAAAAGAAATTCTTCAGAGACAATGAAAATACAGGTCAGAAACTCAGATCTATGTAACGAAAGGAAGAACACTGAACTCAAAACCCTGAGATCAAGACCTGAGCTGAGATCAAGATTCAGATATCTAACTGACTGAGCCAGCCAGGCACCCCTATTTTTCTTATTCTTAAATGTTCTAACAGATACCAGTTTGATCAAAGTAGTAATAGCAATAATGTATTCTATTATGTACATTTATGTATTACTGAAATGAATTACAACAATGATATAAGGGATGGGAGTGAGGAATTAGGAATATTTTGTTGTAAGGTATGTGTACTACCTGTGAAACAGTATAGTTTTATTTGAAACTTGGATTTGTGTTACAGTGTGATTTAGTGTTATTTGATTTGGGTTAGTTGTAAATGTATATTGCAAACTCTAGGGCAACCCCCCTCAAAAGAAAAGTAAAAAAGAAATATAATTGCTATGCTAAGAAAGGAGAGAAAACAGAATCAAATGAAACGTTCAATTAAAACTAAAAAGGCAGAAAATGTGTGGAAGAAAAAAACAGGAACAAAGAGCAAGGACAACAGACAGAAAACAGAAACAAATAGGCAGACATTAATCCAACCATCTTAATTACCACCTTAAACATCAACGTCTAAATATACTAATTAATAGGGGTGCCTGCTGGCTCAGTAAGGTAAGCGTCCAACTCTTAATTTCAGCTCAGGTCATGATCTCAGGGTTGTGAGGCCAAGCCCTACACATCAGGCTCCACACTGGTCGTGGAGCCTGCTTAAAATTCTCTATTTCCCTCTCCCTCTGCTCCTCCCCCCCTCAAAAAATACACTAATTAAAAGACAAAAACAAAAATTGTCAGAGTGGATCCAGAGATAAGATCCAACAATATGTAGGCCAGAAGAAACCCATATATAGATTAAAAGAAAAGGGATGAACAAAGATACAGCATAGTAACACCAAACAGAAGAAAACAGGAGTAGCTATATTAATTTTAGACAAAGCAGATTTCAGAGCAAGGAGCATTATCCGGGATGAAGAGAAGCATTATATAATGATAAAGGGGTCAATATCCTAAGATGACATAACAATCCTTATTAGATATGCACCTAACAACAGTGTCGAAATATGTAAGGCAAAAACTGAAAAAACTGCAATGAGAAATAGGTGAATCTACTACTACCGTGACTTTAACATCTCTCTATCAGAAATGGACATATCCAGGGATGCCTGGGTGGTTCAGTTGGTTGAGCATCTGCCTCTGGCTTGGGTCATGATCTCAGGGTCCTGAGATCCAGCCCTGCATCGGGCTCCTTGCTCAGTGGGGAGTCTGCTTCTCCCTCTCTCTGCTCATGTTCTCTCTCTCTCTCTGTCTCTATCAAATAAATAAATAAAATCTTAAAAAAAAAAAAAAAAGGAAATGGACATATCCCAAAGCCATAAAATCAGCAAGGACAGTTGATTTCAACTGCACTATAAATCAATTGGGTATGACTGACATCTATAGACTACTTCATTCAACAACAGCAGATTATACTCTTCTCAAGCTTATATGGAACATTCACCAAGAGAGACCACATTCTGGGCCACAAAACAAACTTCAACAAATTTAAAAGAACAGAAATCATCATTCAATATCTGCTCTCAGATCACATGGAATTAAAACAGAAATCAGTTAGCTGGGAGATGCCCTTAAACTTGGAGATTAAACAACACAATTCTAAATAATACATGGGACAAAGATTCAAGAAATTTTAAAATAGAAACTACAACTTATCAAAATTTGTATTCTGCATTAAAAACAATGCTATAGGGAAATTTACAGCACTGAATTGATGTATTAAAAAAAAAAAAAGAAAAAGATTTGGGGTGCCTGGGTAGCTCAGTGGGTTTAGCCTCTGCCTTCAGCTCAGGTCATGATCTCTTGGTCCTAGGATTGAGCCTCGCATCCGGCTCTCTGCTCGGCAGGGAGCCTGCTTCCCCCTCTCTCTTTGCCTGCCTCTCTGCCTACTTGTGAGCTCTCTTTCTGTGCCAAATAAATAAAATCTTAAAAAAGAAAAGAAAAGAAGAGAAAGAAAGAAAGAAAGATTTAATAGAAAGTATCTAAGCTTCCATGTTAGGAAACTAGAAAAAGGAAAGCAAATTAAATCCAAAACAAGCAGAAGAAAGATACTAAAAATCAGAAAAACAATCAATGAAATAGAAAACAAGAAATGAATAGAGAAAATAAACAAAACCAAAAGTAAGTTCTTTGGGAAGATAAATAAAATCAATAAACCTCCATCCAGGCCAACTAAGAAAAAAAGAGAGAAGACTCAAATTACTAATACCAGAAATGAAAGAGGGTAAAATACCAGTCCAGATCTCATGGACATTAGAAAGATAATAAAGAGGGGCACCTGGGTGGCTCAGTGGGTTAAAGCCTCTGCTTTCGGCTCAGGTCATGATCCCAGGGTCCTGGGATCGAGCCCCACATCAGGCTCTCTGCTCCACAGGGAGCCTGCTTCCTCCTCTCTCTGCCTGCCTCTCTGCCTACTTGTGATCTCCGTCTGTTAAATAAATAAATAAAATCTTTCAAAAAAAAAAAAAAGAAAGATAATAAAGAAATACTATGAACAATTCTATGCCCACAAATTTGATAATCTAGATGAAATAGACCACTTCCCTTGAAGACATAATCTGCCAAAACTAACACAAGAGGCAACAGATAATCTGAATAGGCCTTTATCTATTATAGAAATTGAATCAGTATTTAATAACCTCCCACTCTAAAAAAGCACCAAGCCCATATGGGTTCACTTAAGGAAGAACGTATTCTCTATAATCTTTTCCAGAATATACAAAGATTTAGAAGCAGAGGGAATAGTTCTTAACTGATTGCATGAGGTCAGCATTATGCCAATAACAAAAACAGACCAAGACCTTATAAGAAAATTCCAAACCAATACTTCTCATTAATACAGATGTAAAACTCCTTAACAAAGTATTAGTAACTGGAATCCAACAATGTAAAGAATTATACATCACAACCAAGTGGGGTTTATTTCATGCATATAAGGCTGATTCAATATTTAAAAATCATTTAACATAATCTATCCTATCAACAGGCTAAAGAAGAAAAATCACTTGAATATATCAATCAATGCAGAAAAAGCAAGACAAAATCCAACACCCATTCCTACTAAAGCTTCTAAACAAATGAGGAATTGTGGGGAACTTCCTTAATTTGATAAAGAAAATCTACAGCTAACATCATACTTAAAGATAAGAGAATCAAAACTTTCCTGCTAGGATCAGGAAAAATGCAAGGTTCCTGCACTACCATTCAACATTACTGGAAGTCCCAACTAATGTAATAAGACTAGAAAAGGAAATAAAAGGTATACAGATTGGAAAGGAAGAAATAAAACAGTCTTTGTTCATAGATGCATGACAGTCTATGTAGAAAATCTGGAAAAATCCATACATAAAACCCAAAACTCCTGGAACTAATAAGCAGGTATAGCAAGGTTTCAGGATTTAAGGTTAAGGGGTGCCTGGGTGGCTCAGTCAGTTAAGAGGCTGCCTTTGGCTCAAGTAATGATCCCAGGGTCCTGGAGAGCATGCCCCACATCCTTGCCCAGCAGGGAGCCTGCTTCTCCCCTGCCTACCGCTCCCCCCTGCTTGTGCTTGCACTTTCCCTCTCTCTCTCTCATCAAATAAATAAAATCTTAAGAAAAAAAAAGGACACAAGGTTAATAAATAGGACAATTGCTTTTCTATATACCAGCACTGAACAAGTAGTATTTGAAATTAAAAATATATTACCATTTATATTAGCACGCCCCCTCAAATGAAATACTTAGGTGTTAGATCTAACAAAATAGGTACAAGATCTATATGAAGAAAATTATAAAATTCCAATGAAAAATATCAAAGAAGTACTACATAAACAGGGATATATTCAATGTTCATGGATAAGAGGAGTCAATGTTGTAAAGATGCCAGTTCTTCCCACCTTGATTCATAGATTCAACATAATCCCAACCAAAACCCCTGCAAGGGGTGCCAGGGTAGCTCAGTCAAGTGAGTGTACGATTCTTGGTTTTGGCTCAGATCATGATCTCATGAGACTCTGCTTAGCAGGGAGTCTGCTTGGGGATTCTCTCCCTCTGCCCCTCCTTCCACTCTCTCTCTCTAAAATAGGTAAAGAAATCTTCAAAACAAAACAAAACAAAAACAACAGGGACCCCTGGGTGGCTCAGTCAGTTAAGCATTTGCCTTTGGTTCAGGTCATGACCCAGGGGTTCTGGGACTGAGCCCTGCATCAGGCTCCCTGCACAGCAGAAAGCCTGCTTCTCCCTCTACCTCTGCTGCTCTCCTTGTTTATGCTTGCATCCACTCTCTCTCTCTCTGTCAAATAAGTAAAATCTTAAAAACAAAACAAACAAACAAAAACACAGCAAGTTATTTTGTGGTTACTGACAAACTGATTCTAAAGACCCAGGATAGCCAACACTACCAATATTGAAGGAGATGAACAAAGTCAGAGGACTAGCACTATCTGATTTCAGTAATTACTGCAAAAAAAATCCAGTAATGAAGACAGTGTGATATTAGGAAAAGAACAATTAGATCAATGGAATAGAAGAGACAGCCGAGACATGGACCAACTTAAATACAGTCAACTGATCTATGACAAAAGAGCAAATGCAATACAATGGAACAAAACAGTCTTTTCAACAAATGGTGCCAGAACAACTTAATATTCACATGTAAAATAAAAAATGAATCTACACAAAGTACCTTACACCTTTCACAAAAGTTAAGCCAAAATGAAGCACAGGCCTAAATGTCAAACACAAAACTATGAAACTCCTAGAAGATAACACAGAAGAAAACCTAAATGACCTTGGTATGACAATGACCAAAGGCACGATTCATGAAAGAAATCACAGATAAGCTAGACTTCATTAAAAATAAAAACTTCTGGTCTGCTAGAGACAATTTCAAGAGAATGAGAAGAGGAGCCATAGAAGAGAAGGAAATACTTGCACAAAACACATCTGATGAAAGACTGTTAACTGAGATAATAAAGAAACTCTTAAAACTCAGCAATAAGAAAATGAACAACCTAATTAAAAAATAGGCAAAAGACTTGAACAGATACCTCACCACAGAAGATACACAGATGGCAAGTAAGCAAAAGAAAAGATGCTTAACACTGTATGTCATTACAGAATTGGGAATTAAAACAACAATGAAATATCACTATACACCTCTTATCCAAAACACCAAATCCAAAACACTGGCAATACCAAATGCTGATGAGGATATGGAGCAATAAATACTCCCCCATTCCTTATTGGTCAGAATGCAAACTGGTATAGTCACTTGCTTATAGCAGCAATGTCCATAAAAGCTAAACTATGGAAAGAGCCTTCTTCAACAGAAGAATGGATAAAGAAGATGTAACACACACACACACACACACACACACACACACACACACACACGGAATACTATGTAGCCATCAAAAAACCGAAAACTTATCATTTGCAATAACGTGGATGGAACTAGGGGGTATTATGATAAGTGAAATAAGTCAATCAGAGGAAAGGCAATTATCATATGATGTCCCTGAGAAGAGGAATTTGAGAGGCAGGGCAGGGGTTCATGGGGGGAACGGAGTGAAAAACAAAACAAGATGGGACCAGGGAGAGAGACAAACCATAAGAGACTCTTAATCTCAGGAAACAAACTGAGCGTTGCTGGAGGGGAGGGAAGTGGGAGGGATAGGGTGGCAGGGTGACAGACATTGGGGAGGATATGTGCTATGGTGGGTGCTATGAATTGTATAAGACTGATGATTCACAGACCTGTACCCCTGAAACAAATAATACATTATATGTTAATTTTGTAAAAAAGACTATTTGAGAGAGAGAGAGAGAGAGAGAGAACAAGAGTGGGAGTGGGGGCGGGGGTGGGAGTAGAAGGGGAGGGAGAAGCAGACTGCCTGATAAGCAGGGCTGCATTCCAGGACTTTGGGATCATGACCTGAGCCAAAGGCAGACACTTACCTGACTGAGTCACCCAGGTGCCCCAGTGGAGCCACTTTTGAAGACATTTTGGCAGTTTCAAAAAAAAAACTAAACATTTTATACCGTAAATCCAGCAATTATACTCCTTGGTACTAACCCAAATGAACTGAAAATTCACATTGACACAAAAACTTGCACATAGATGTTTACAGCAGCTTTATTCATAATTGCCAAAACTTGGAATCAATCAAGATGTCTTTTAGTAGGTGAATGGATAAGCTCGTCTAGACAGACAATGGAATATTACTCATTGCTAAACATAAATAAGCTATCAAGTCTTAAAAAGGCAAGGAAAAAACTTAAAATGCCTATCAGTAAGTTAAAGAAGCCAATCAAAAAAGGTCACATACTTACTATATGATTTCAACTGAATGACAGCTGGAGAAGGCAACACTATGGAGTCAGTAAAAATACTAGTACTTGCCAGTTGTTAGGAGGGAGTGAGGAAATGAACAGGCAGAACCCAGAGCATTTTTTTTTAAAGATTTTATTTATTTATTTGACAGACAGAGATCACAAGTAGGCAGAGAAGCAGGCAGAGAGAGAGAGGAGGAAGCAGGCTTCCTGCTGAGCAGAGAGCCCGATGCGGAGCTCGATCCCATGACCCTGGGATCATGACCCGAGCTGAAGGCAGAGGCTTTAACCCACTGAGCCACCCAGGTGCCCCAACACAGAGCATTTTTAAGGCAGTGAAACAATTTTGCACTACACTGCAAAGGTAACACACATCATTATACATTTGTCACAATCCACACAATGCACAACACCTAAGAGTGAACCCTAAAGTAAACTATGGATTTTGGGTGATAATGATATGTCAGTATAGGTTCATCAGTTGTAACAACTGCACCAGTGTGGTGCCTGACATGGACAGTGGGGGAGGTTATGCATGTTGGGGACAGGGGGTATATGAGAACTCTCCATACTTTACACTTAATTTTGAAATGAACCTAAAGCTGCTTTAAAAAAATAAAATGTATTAATTAAAATATGTATGAAATAAAAATACCAATTTTCTAAGTTTTCAAGTATTAATAGTTATTGCCTTTAGAACCCTAGAGAAAAATGAGAGGTTACAATTTTTATAAAGAAAAAACTATATATTCAGAAATGTTTAAGTTAAAAGAGGCTCCCTAAAAATTGCTTAAGTTATCTTTGCCATCCTACTCAATGGGCACTTGTGATTTTAATGGGAATGGTGAACATGTAAACTTTTAGAAAGCATGTTAATTTTAGTGTCACATATATCCTGGACAAGATCTTTATATAAAAAGTTAACAGAGCTGCTTAGAGAGGCCTGGTAGACACTACTACAAATAGGAAATCGGACCAAAGTGGTCTCAATGGCCCTGTGTCCATCCTTGTTATTATAATCAGTACCTGAAGATTCTGATGGCCTGAATTTTTTTAGAGGGGGGAGCGGCTAAGGGAGAGTGAGAGAGGGAATCTTAAGCAGGCTCCAAGCCCAGCAGGGAGCCAAGGCTGGGCTTGATCTCATGCTGGATCTCATGCCCATGAGATCATGACCCTGAGATCATGACCTAAGCTGAAATCAAAAGTTGGGCGTTTAACGGACTGAGCCACTCAAAGATGCCCCTTGACGGCCTGAATTTTAAATGATAAAGTCACCATAACCCAACTCTGAAAAAGTCTGTCCTAAGGGATATAATCACCACCAACACTCTCTGAACCCCATAATGCTCTTGAGAGTAAATGGAAGTGCTTCAGTGAAGACAGTAAACAGGTAATAAAAAGAGAGGCCTTTGGATGCTTGGGTGGCTCAGTCAGTTAAGTGTCTGCCTTCAGCAGAGGTCATGATCCCAGGACCCTGGGATTGAGCCCTGCATCAGGCTCCCTGCTCAGTGGAGGGTCTGCTTCTCTTTCCTCCTCTGCCTGCTGCTCCCCCTGCTTGTGCTCTCTCTGTCAAATAAGTAAAAATAATCTTAAAAAAAAAAAAAGAGAGAGAGAGTGCACGCTTTGGAGCCACATAAACAAAACAACCCATAAAAAATCTGAGCTACTGGTTCTGTCTTTTGAATCCTGAAAAACTTACTTAACTTCTCCACACTTCAGTCTCCTCATTTATATAAAAGAGGAAGTGGGGGGTGCCTGGGTGGCTCAGTGGGTTAAGCATATGCCTTCAGCTCAGGTCACGATCCTTGGTCCTGGGATCAAGCCCCGAATCAGGTTACTTGCTAAGCAGGAGTCCTCTTATCTCTCTGCCCCTCCCCCTGGCTTGTGTGCACTTGCTCTCCCTCTCTCAAATAAATAAACAAATAAAATCTTAAAAAAAAAAAAAAAGAGGAAATGGCAATACCAATTTAATAAGAATAGTGTAAGAATTCAATGTAACAGTTTTGCAAAGCACCTACCATAGGGTCTAGCCCATGGCGGTTCCTGTCTCTTTTTGTCTAATCTACATTGCCATCTTTACCCTTCATGTGATCCGTGGGAAGACAAAATGGAAGAGGATAATGTTATCTTCTGTATTCTTCAGAGTATTTGAGAATTTGAAAAAATAATGTGGGCCAAATACTAGCAATTAACCTTATGAGAATCAGAATATCTGAATACAACCTTATTTAAAAATACTGAGAAAGTTCCTTTTTACTGGTCAATTTCAGATTATTTTCTTCACAGCATGCTTTTCTGTTTTACTTCCTTTTATTTTGCTAACTTATTTTCTGTTTTCTCACTAGAATATAAGTTCCATAAGAATCTTTTCTGGGGCACCTGGGTGACTCAGTTGGCTAAGTGTCTGCCTTCAGTCAGGCCATGATCCCAGGGTCCTGGGATAGAGCCAACCGCTTCAGGGCTCCTGCTCAGTGGGGAGTCTGCTTCTCCCTCTGCCCAAGTCCTTCTGCTTGTGCCCTATCTCTGGCTTTCTCTCCCTCCTAATAAATAAATAAAATCTTTAAAAAAAAAATCTTTTGTTTCTTTCCTTTTTTTTGAACATCAGATGGTTCCTACAAGGGAAATTCACCATCTTTTTTTTTTTTTTTTTTTTACGATTTTATTTATTTATTTGATAGAAACACAGTGAGAAAGGGAACACAAGTAGGAGGAGCAGGGAGCCTGATGCGGGGCTCAATCCCATGACCCTGAGATCATGACCTGAGCCAAAGGCAGAGGCCTGACGACTGAGCCACCCAGGTGCCCCTCTTCTTGTTCTTGATCTCTTCTTAACCTAGATTTCACTCACTCACTTATATACATATACATATATATGCACCATAAACATATGGTATACCTATATACATGTTTATGGGTGTGTATCTGCCAAATGAAAAATAAAAAACATTGATGCATTCATTTCAGTATATTTCATTTAACTGCACTTTCAAAATAATATGAGAAAGAATTTTCATACCACGAATATCTGTGAACCGAGTTCAACAAGCAGTTGTTCAGCTAAAAATCTATAAAAGGTCCAAGTTACTAACGTGCCAAGCTTTCCTCTGAGTATCTATTCATGAACTATATCTATCATAGGGCTATAGCTCCTGGTGTCCAGTGAAAGAACTTGGAATCAATGCTTAGGCTAAAACCCACTGACCATCACCTATGAAGACTATTAAATTTGTTTCTAGCATAATGGATCTGGAGCTGATAGAGACAAGGGTTCAAATCCCCATTATATCTTGTACATGCTGTGAGGTCTTAAGCAATTTCCCTTATCTGTTAAATGAAGGTAACGGTACTTATACTATAGGGTTATTTTGAAAACTGGATAAGCTTATTTATATAAAATATCTGTCACAGTGTCTGGTACATAATAAAACCCAGTAAAAATTATTATTTTCATTCCCTTTTTTCCCCCAACTAATATTAATGTCTACTTTGTTAATAGGTCCTGAGTCTACAAAGGGGCACAGACACAATTCAAGAGGAAGTGGCTACAGTCCCTGCCCACGAAGAGCTGAAAGTGTAATAGGAAAGATAGACCCATAAACAAAAAGTATAAAAGAATTACTAGGAGTGTAGTCTGTATTATCTCATCCAGGCAGGCTGAAACGAATCTGCCCTTCTCTAGCAAACTTGATTTATTAGGGCCTGACTAGTCTCTAGAATTGATAAGTATATTAAAACCCTTCCAATTTATAAAATAGAATAAGATAGAATAGAATAGAATAGCTTCTAAGATGGGTCAGAGCAACTCTGAAAAGAAGCCCTTGTAACACTCTAAGAGGAATGGTCAAGAATGACTGCCTTAACAGCCAGAAAGTAGAAGCAACTAGTGTTCACTGACAGATGAAAGGATAAATAAAATGTGGTATATATAAAATGGAATATTATTCAGCCCTTAAAAGGAAGGAAATTCTGACACATGCTATAACACGGATGAGCACAGTGGACATTACGCAAAGTGAAGTAAGGCAGTCATAAAAAGACAAGCACTGTTGATTCTGTTTATATGAGATATTTTGAGTAGTCAAATTCATAGAGACAGAAGTAGAAATGTGGTTGCCAGGAGCTAGGGGGATGGAAGAACAGGAGGTTAGTGTTGTATACAGAGCTTCAACTGGGGAAAAAGATGAGAAAGTTCTGGTGACGGATGGTGGTGATGATTGCACAACAATGTGAATGTACTTAACTATAAAGTTAAAGAACTGTACAGTTATAAGAACTGTACAGCTACAGAACTGTAAAGTTAAAAATGGTTAAAATGTTAAATATATTTTACCACAATTTTAAAAAGAATAATTGTCCTATGACTTATAGAAAGAGTGAGAACATGCATCCCTTGTTCTCTGACTTTGGTAGCCTATCAAGCCAGCTTTTCCCAGATTAAGACATGAGAAGAATTTCAGGGTAGTCCTGAAACATAGGACCCTGTAAATATAGTCAACACCTAAGAAACCACAAGTGCACAAACATCCAAACCCAGAATTTACAGCAAAATAGACCGTTGCTATACAGTGACTATAGGTTTATTTATACAAGTGTAAGAAATGAAAAATAAAAGTATTGTATGTTGAAAAGCCAGTTAAGGATTATATAAATTAATCCTTAAAGAGATAAATCCCCAGAAAAAAAAATGAGTGGCCCACGTGGAGTGGATTTCACATATCAGTGTCAAGGTCTCATAACATACCTTTATAACCTGAAATTAAAAAAAAAAAAAATCATGCTAATTTGCATTAAACAAAGCAACTTTTATATACTAAACAAAAATGTCACAATTGACAGTACTATACAATGAACTGGTTTCCTCGTGGTCTAGAAAGATGGGAAATAAATCCCAAGGACCCTAGTTCAGACAGACTGGAGAGGGTAGACTCTGGTTGTCCGGCATGATTAAAGGCTATGTCATAGCTTACTGGGGTCTACACTTGGGAAGCTTCCCCCAACAGTCCCCTATATGACTAAGGACTGGAATAAGAGTGACAGCTTCACAAAGGGGATACTAACAGATAAAGCTTTTTCCTAGTATATGAAAAGACTCCAGAAGCCAAAGCTTAACTTCTCTGCTATCTATCCATCTAATTTTCATGAAGAGCAATTTATATCATCTAGTAAGTCAAATGCACCTTTATTTTTACCTTATCAAACCCTAAAATAAAGGCCAGAATGTGGTGTGGACATAAGCCTTGGTTAGGATCACAACAATTCTCACACCAAATAATTGGTTTAAGTTTGGGCCAAGTTCATCAACAATAAGATGACAGGGTTCAGACAAAGTCGGCTGCCTTCTTGCATTTTAGAAAGACCAGCATTTCTCCTGACACTAATACATAGGTGTAAGCAACCTCTGGGTGGGTAATGCCACCAAACAAAAGCAACACCTTCAAAGTCTCTCTCAGTGACTAGAGGCAGCCAGACACTCAAACTGCCAGTCCTGAATTACGGCCTCTGAATGGTGAGGGCTTCACATTTCACTGATCAGGGCACAGCCCAATCAGAAGACAAACCCCTGCACTGCCAGGGACCAGCAAATCCGCTTTCTTCCAGAGTGCACATGACTGAATGTGCTTCTGTCCATCATCTGGGTCATATATAGTTCAATGCGAGCTGAGCAGACAGGGCTGCAAGGAAATCTGGCGCGGTTCAATACCTCGTCTAGCCTGGGTTCCAGTATCTAATTTTTTTTTTAACTGACAAACTCATTTCTCTACCGGGACAGGATGCTCTGCTGGCTGGAAGTTCCATTTCTACAGCAAGAATCCTATCTGGAAACACAGAAGTTGTCCTCTAGCCACAGCAGCTCGAACTTTTTTGATTGTTGTTGCTGCTTTCTCCCATCACCCCCACCCCCTTTTGACAAAGATCCAACTGTAAAAAGTCTTACGTAACAGTTCAGGACTACTTCGGTTCTTTTACTGGGTAAGCACTTTCAATTTTTTTTTTTAAACTAAAAACCATTTTAACATTGAATCTGTTGAGAAGCTTAACTAAAATCTTATAAGTAATTTGTGTAGTGAAATACTGTCAGTGGATTTTTTAAGTCTCATTTCTGCACGTGCTCCTTTGTTCTCAGAACAGAAGCTTTTTATACACACCCCATAACGCAGCTGGAGAGAGTTATGAAGTCAGTTATTATAAGGAACACAAAGGTTGTTTTGCATTCTTTGCCTTTAGATAATTAATTTTATATTTGTTTTCTTAAAACAGAGTGGTTAAAAAAGGGAGAGATTCACAAAAGAATAAACTGTTGGAGAAAAAAGTTTGAAGTTCTTACCACCTTTTCTATCTGTAGTTTTGTGTGGCCAAACACTTGTGCTGCCTGGGGCGGTGGGGGTAGTGGCAAGCGTAGACAGAGAGGAACTAAGCCAGACATGGACAAAGGCATGAGCCAAAACCAGACAGTCCTGGCCGTTCGATAGGCCAGCAGTGGGTGAGACAGGTCAGCCAGCTGCAGGGGCGGGAGGGGCGGGGGGAAGGGGCATGGATGTGTGAGGTGCTCATGCGTGCGATCGTGACTAGATTCTGAAACTGCCAGCCATTTTCCCAGCTATGCTTTGTGCAGTCTAAAGGAATGCATCTCCTCTGAAGCAGTCTTGCCAGAGCCCAGTGATAGAGAGGAGTGTGATAAATACCACAACATATGGAATCAGAAAATACTGGGATCTGGGGTGGGCAAGAGGGAATGCAGAGGGTGTGGAAATTTTTTAGTGATCTGGAATGTGTTGAGTGACAGGAAGTGCCCCAAGCTTCCCCCCCGCAACTCTTCTCAGTCGCGCCTGCTTTTGTCTAACTCTTGTAATCTACACACTACTGCTTACAAAGCTGTCTGAGTTTAAGACAAAAAGAAACATAAAAGGCTCTCCTTTCCATAGTACCTGCAATATGGAAGGAGTGTAAAAAAGCATGGCCCTTCTGGCCTATGGACATTTTTTCAGGTATACAAGACAAAGATAAAATAATAATTTCCCAAGGATAAATGAGAATTGTAACTTGGGTCTGGCTTCCAAATCTGATTTTAAAAATTCTGGTTCTGCTATACTTACAAATGCTTAAGTTGGTTCCTAATTTGAATAAGGCTTGTTTGTTTGGTTAATATACTGCCTTTGAAGTTGTTTCTATTTTCTTTGTATTAATTTGGAGTTTGGGGGGAAATGCAAATAAGTAGAATGCACCAAAAAAAAAAAAGGATCTTTCCCTTCATTGGTTAAAAAGCATTTTCAAGGGTTGGTTTCTTGGAAAAAGCAGCTCTTTCTTTCTCATTTTTGTATGTATACTATAAAGAGAACTTTATGCCATAATAAATGTGAGGCAGAAAACTTTTGACAGAAAACAATACAGCGTTTCTAGGTGAAAAACAACTTAGCATTTTCCCAAACTTCCATATTATCAACAGAAACACTAAAACTCAGGAGAAAAGTAGCCAAATAACTGAATGGTTAACTCTACTTTGGGAGGATAAAATGGAAAATTAAGTATGAATAGAATGATAGTTGGGAATGTTTCTACCTCCTACCATAAAGGATGTTAGTGGTCAGCCTAGGAGTTAATCTTTCCTAGTGTGGCTCTGAGCCTTCATGCCGAGCAGACATTATTCACATGACGATTCGAAAAGTCCATTCATATATCTCACTACCTGGATTTGAATAGAAACCAGACAGCAATTCTTTAGTTCCAGCCACCATTCGCCCCACTGGACAATAGCGATTTGTTAGCACAGAGTCACAGGCTGTGGGACACAAAGCTTGGAGCTGCAGAAAGATGGGGGATTCAGAGAACAGGAAATTACAGGCCCGATGCACTCCTGGCAGCTCTGAGAATACAAAAAAAAAAAAAAAAAAAGGCAACACAGCGATGCCATGTTTAAGAGCTACTTCTAGCTTTTTTAACCACCTCCAATGTCATAAAAGCTCTATTGTTGGAGTACATAAAGTCACGAGTCCCATGTGCTCTCTTTTCTCACTATAGGGAACTTCATTCAATGCCCTGGCACAGTCAGAAAAATCAAAAGCATCCAGAGTTGATTAGTTGTAAGCTTTGATAGAAAGAATATTTTACAAATAAAATGCCAGAGGAAAAAATATGCTTAGTAACACAAGTAACACATAATAAAATCAGTATCTTTTACAGATTATTTCATAAGACCAATCAAAATGAAACCAAATGTACTAAGACTATAGGGAAACAAATTTTTCTTCAAAGTATCATATAAAATCTATTATTTAATTCAATCAAAAGTTTCTTCAGATGATATGTATCAATTTAAAAACGAATCTTACATAGTACATTTCTGAGTCGAGTTGTATTTTCCAAAACAAAGAACTAAAATCAAAGCCCTAAGGATTTATTTTCATGTATTAGAAAGAAAAACTACATTTTCTTTTGTTGGCTATCAAATTATTGTAGTTCTATGACTAAATTTAGAAACTGCCTCTACTTTCTCTCTTTAGACCTAAAAAATAAAATTAAGGGACATTCTAGGTGAAGGGGAGATGTAATTCTCCAATCTCAGTCAATGAGCACAGGCTCCCGTCCAGGTCCTCATGTTGCAACCTGAGCACCAACAGGCCAGAATGGTGTCCATTTCAACAGGAAGAGACCCTACACAAGGAAGTTATAAATGGTTTTGTTCTTCAGCCTTTCTTCTGTGATCCATTAGCAGACATTAAGCCTAAATGATATCATACCTAAAATATTCATCAAATGAGATCATGAATGATCAAAAAGTGCTTTGGAAACACGAACTGTTCTACTCTGGTCCCATGGCCTGCTAAATTTAATGCTGCTGGAAAACAAATCAGCAACTTTTAAACTACCAATTACTGGATCTCTTCAAATTCTATCATTACCCACCAAACACAAGCATTAGTTATAACCTCAAGCTGTGCTGCTGTCCAATACAGTAGCCACCAACTCTATGGGCTATTTTTATTTGAATTTAAATTAATCAAAATTAAATAAAATATTCATTTCTTCAGTCATGCTAGCCACATTTTAAACTCAATGGCCCCATGTAATTAGCAGCTATTATACTGGACAGCACAGATATAGGATATTTCTATCAAAAAGTACTACAGGGGGTGCCTGGGTGATTCAGTTAGTTGAGCATCTGCGTCGGCTCAGGTCATGATCCCAGGTCCTGGGATTGAGTCCTACATCAGGCTCCCTGCTTAGTAGGAAGTCTGTTTCTACCTCTGCCCCTCCCCTCCACTCATGCTCTCTCTCTCAAATAAATAAAATCTTAAAAAAAAAAAAAAGTACTACTAAACAGTAATAATCTAGACTATGCTCAATCCAGAACACCTATCTTCAACTACACATCCAGCTGGACATGAAAGAAATTAATCTATAAGTAAAAAATATAATGACAAGTATGACAAGGCAGCTAGCACCACAATACTTTAGATACGTATCAAAAATCATTTTGATACTAAAGGTTTCTTTTTCCCTTGGTCCATAATAAAAAGGTTATGAAGAATATTGAGGCAATAGTGGCAGACAGGTAAGAGTGGCCAGAGTAAGTAAAATGTTCCAGAATGGTACTTAGTATCAAAAAGTTCTTCCTAGGGGCACCTGAGTGGCTCAGTCGGTTAAGGATCCAAGCCTTTATATATCAACTCAGGTCTTGATCTCAGGGTAGTGAGTTCAAGGCCCTCATTGGACATCATGGAACCTATTTAAAAATAAAAAATAAAATTAAGAAAAAAGAATGTTCCTCCTAAACATATGAAGCAAATAATTCTATGGTCTCCTTCACATAACTGTCATGGATAATACAGAACAGCAAAGAACAAGGGGCTAGAAATCAGTCAGACCTGGGTTTGATTACTAGTACCCACCCTACCATCTAGTGAGTATCAGGCAAATTAATCCACCTCCCTGAGATTTAGTATCCTTATCTACAAAATGAAGAAAGAGCCAACCTGCACAAGGAATGGAAGGACTCACAATAAAGTATTTATTAAAGCATCCAGAGTACGGTGCCAGGCATGTAGTGGGAATTTTTAAAAGGGTAGTTATTATTTATTAACATATTTTCTCCCTGCATCTTTATAATGTGACTCCTTATAGACAGACAAATATTATTTGACACACAAAGCAAGCTGTCCTAAACAGGTATCCTAAAATACTAACATGGCCACTCGGTAAATGAACTGGAATAAAATGGAATAAAATTTGTATGCCAGACAGCTTTCCCCAGCCAATACGTGACCACGCTGTTCCATGAAGCCTGGCTTTTTTACTAGAACAATCTCAAGTCATACTTAGCTCAAATAACCAGCAAGGTCCCTGTGTGTTCAGACTCTGATTATTTATGGATCTGGGCTTAGGTTTTAAATAGAAGGACAGTGTTCTATAGCTAAAAAGTAAACTCTACCAAGGGAGACATACAGCGTTGGGTGAATATTTTTTAAAAATGGCTTCCAAATAGGGAACCTGGTGCCTGTTCAAGAAAATGGAAAAGGTTATTATTATTATTTTTTAAGATTTTATTTGTCAGAGAGAGAAAGACCACAAGCAGTGGGAGTGGCAAACAGAGGGAGAAGCAGGCAAAGGAAGAGGGAGAAGTAGGCTCTCTGCCAAATAAAGAGCCTGATGCAGGACTCAATCCCATGACCCTGGGATCATGACCTGAGGCAAAGGCAGATGCTTAACTGACCGGGCCACCCAGGTGCCCCAGAAAAGGTTATTTTAGAAATGCAATTCTCCCTTGCTGAGATGACTGAACCACAGAGAAAAACTGTAGATAAAAATCTCTCATTCAAGTATTGGACTGAGGCTTTTTTCAAGGAAAATTTAAGTAACTCAGATTATAATAATAGTAATAATGAACTGGTAAAACATCCAATGCTTTATTGCCTTTAATTATTGTGAACTTGGTATTGGTCAAGACCAGATGCAATGAGTGGTACCTCCCCAAGGCTTTAGTGGTTAAAAAAAAACAAAACTTCCAAGTGATTTCTTCATGACCACATCTTAACTTCCAAATCTACCATTAAATAAACTGGACATGATAAACATGGACATGAGGTTCTTAATTTTTTTTAAAAGATTTTTATATATTGATTTGACAGAAAGAGATAGCGAGAGAGAGGGAATACAAACAGGGGGTGTGGGAGAGGGAGAAGCAGGCTTCCCTCTGAGCAGGGTGCCCAATGCAGGGCTCAATCCCAGGACCCCAGGATCATGACCTGAGCCAAAGGCAGTCGCTTAATGACTGAGCCACCCAGGCACCCAAAGTTCTTAAATTTTGGTATCATTCTCAACCCATCCTATGTTTGCTAGGTGTAAGAACAATGGGTCTTAATGTCAAGTGAACATGGGCTGGAATCCTTGTTCTGCTAATTATTTACTATATAAGGCTGGTTTACAGCACAGGCCATTCCCTGTTTAAATTTTAATTAAAACAAACTTGAAGATGAAAGCTGTCAACACTGCACAAAGAGTTTTAAGTCTTAGAAACATAAATATTAGGGGCACCTGTGTGTGCAGTCGGTTAAGCGTCCAACCCTTGGTTTCAGCTCAGTTCCTGATCTCAGGGTCGTGAGACTGAGCCCTGCATTGGCCCTGAGCTCAGTCCAGAGTCTGCTTAAGACTCTCTCTCCCTCTATCTCTTTCACTCCCTGACCCCAAACTCTTCTCTATTCTCTAAAATAAATAAATAAATCGGGACACCTGGTTGGCTCAGTCGGTTAAGCATCTGCCTTGGGCTCAGGTCATGATCCCAGAGTCCTGGGATCAAGTCCGCACTGGCTCCTTGCTCAGCAGGGAGTCTGCTTCTCCCTCTTCTCCCTCTGCCTGCCGCTCCCCCGGCTTGTGCTCTCTCTCTCTGACAAATAAATAAATAAAATCTTTAAAAATAAATAAATCTGGGGCGCCTCTGTGGCTCTGTGGGTTAGACCTCTCTGCCTTCGGCTCAGGTCATGATCTCAGGGTCCTGGGATAGAGCCCCGCATCGGGCTCTCTGCTCAGCAGGGAGCCTGCTTCCTCCTCTCTCTCTGCCTGCCTCTCTGCCTACTTGTGATTTCTCTCTCTGTGTGTCAAATAAATAAAAATCTTTAAAAATAAATAAATAAATAGATCTTTTAAAATAGAAACATAAATATTAAATAACTGGATTGAATAGAGGATAATTACCTGAAAAGTGAGGTAAAACCTCAGATTTTAATATTATAAAATGTAATTTAATACTTACACTAATTTAATGTTATTAAATATATAAGAATAATTTCCTTAAATTAAGAAATAATATTTCTTTTTGGAATAAGATTTCCACTGATTCTTCTTGGTGATTAAAATAAAAATATTAAAGTTCTAAAGTAGTGCCCCACAGGCTCCTGGGTGACTCAGTAGTCAAGCGGCTGCCTTAGGCTTAGGTCCTGGGATTGAGCCCCATGTCGGCCTCCCTGCTTGGTGGGGAGCCTGCTTCTCCCTTTCCCACTCCCCCTGCTTGTGTTTCCTCCCTCACTGTGTCTCTCTCTGTCAAATAAATAAGTAAATAATCTTTAATAAAATATGTCCCCAATCAAGAAAACAGCCTCCTGCAGGTAAGGGAAAGAAAATTTATTACTTTTATTTTATTTTTGGTTTTATTTATTTGACGGAGAGAGAGACAGCGAGAGAGGGAACACAAGCAGGGGTAGTGGTAGAGGGAGAAACAGGCTTCTTCCCGCTGAGCAGGCAGCTGGAACCATGACCTGAACTGAAGGCAGACACTTAACGACTGAGCCACCCAGGTGCCCCGAAAATTCATTACTTTTAAAAACAAAGCCATAGAAGGAATTCCTGGGTAAAATGTTTTCCTATACATCTATAGATTTATTTTGAAGTTGAAAATAATCCAGTAGAACTAGAAATAGTAGGGGTTTCTTAATGCCAGATAACTGAAAAATGTTGGACATGCCACATAACCTTTCAGAGTACAGAAAGTAGTAGATTTAAAAAAAAAAAAAAGAAGAAGAAGAAGAAGAAGAAGATGAAGAAGAAGAACTATAAGGCAGATAGTGTGGTGTAGTCAGATACGGAAAAGGTAGATTTGTCTCCAAGAAACAGGCTGGATTAGACAGACGACATCAAGTTTCAGCTTGGCTGCTATCTAGCGAGGTGACTTTTAACAAGTCATTTCTGAGTCCTTGTTACCAGTAGTGGTCCAAAAAAACCCATTCATACTAGAGGCTAAAGGGTAGACAGCACTTAGAGGTGAGAAATTTGAACTGGCCGAAGTGTATTCAAATTCAGTCTCTGCAAAGCCTAGTTACCATCAAAGGTTGACAGAATTGCTTAATCAGATAGATTAGACAGACAGACAAGAAAGATAGTTAAATAAAGAAAGATAAAATAGATTAGGCTGCAAGGATTTTCATAGATGCCATTAGCATACATAAAGAAATCACAAAAGATAACCAAAGGAAAGGCTCCTCAGCAGGCAGGTGTTTCTGAGTTCTTACTAAATGCTGATCAAGTAGAGCCTTCTTTTTTTGTCATTCATCCAATAAATATGAAGTTCCCACTATGTATAATACACAGACCTAGGTTGAATGATGAACAAAATAGACCTATCAGCTGCCCTCATAAGGCTGACAAAGATCATGGCCAGAGCTCTATCATTTGAAAAATGGTAGAGATCTGAGAAATTCAGAATGAACCCAGTGATTTGGGGAAGTGCCTGGCCATCTGCTGAAGCTGAACACAGTCCATAAGAATATGGAAGAATGTACTCTCAGCTGTGTTTGATTCAAGCAAAGAGATACACTAAACTACAAGATCTTAATGGTTTTTAAACCACTAAGGAAATGAAATACCTTCAAACACATAGGCTGGTTTCAAATGACCAATACTCAGATCTGTGGTAAACCACTATCTCATGCAAAAACTCAGTCTCCTTTTGATGAATGATTAAGAACAAGATAATTTCTGCAGGGGAGACAGTAAGGCGGTCTAGGCATGGAATGACATTCCAGGAATCATGATACACTGGAACATTAAATGTGATACATACTGCCTTCACCCCCTTTCCTAATATTATGTTTATAGCACTCAGCATTCCTTTAATGGCACATGCTATGACCATCATGATTACACAGCTAGTGTACTCAGAGTACTCAACCCATGAGTCAGCTAATTCTTAGCAACCAAGAATATTTGAGACATGCACAATAAATGCAAAGAGAAGGAAAGGCTAGAGTCACAACAAGGCTTCTGTAACAATTCATCTTAAAAACTAGAACCACTTACGATTATGTCTAAATATTAAACTTTCTTAAAATTGGAATTTAGTCTTTGCTGTCATAGAACTATAAAAAGAAATTGCTGTTACCAGTGAAATAAAGTACATCCATGTACCGCAATGGCACATTGTTATTTCCACAAAACCCGAGGTTCCTAATGTCCCAATCAAGAAATTCCCATTGTAGTTTCTTGACATTTACAGAACCTGAATTTCCACCTAGATTTTTTTTCACTGGTAAAGACCCAAAATCATTTATCTTTTGCTTTTTCTTTGTTCACTGGATATCAAAGTTAAGTGGAAAAGAGATCTAGCATATGTACTCAGAAGAAATTAGACAATTACATCAAAAAAGAAGATCCCAATCTGATCATTTGTTATTACGACCTAGATTCTGGTGTAAGTACCACCATTTGGCTAATAGCATTATATTGTGTCAGCCTCACTTCTCTATATAATTCTGTGTTACTGGAACAGAACAATTTATTTTGCTTGGCCATTTAGAAGCTTCTAGGCATACAGCTCATTCATTCGAAGGGTATATGTTGAGTGCTTAGCATATACAGCTCCTGTTCTAGGAACTAGATATACAATAGGAAACAAGACAAAGGTCCCACATTTGGGCACTGCAGTCACAAAGACTTGAATCTAGTCTCAGCTTGAGCACTCCCGGTGTGGCACTGGACAAATCTGTCTCTCTGAACCACAGGTGCCTCCTCTACGGGGGAAAAAAGGTAAAGAAATACAACTTCACACAGCTGTTGTGAAAATTATATAATGTTTGTCAGTGTCTGATACAGTGCCCAGAACACCACAGATGCTTGAAAAACTAGTAGCTATAGTTTTATAAATATCTATTACTATTATCCATCCTGCTTTCATATTCATCTATGAGAATAACTCTAGTTTTTTAAAGTAACAGGTTTCAAAGGCTTAAGTGTATCTAAAATATTTGTTTCAGGTGTTAACAGCTGGGCAAAATAAGCCATTTATAGATGAAATGCTACTTCTGGTTATTAAAGAGCTCCTAGCTCCATATAGTAAATACAACATAGCAAGAACATGAAAGAAAAATACTTTGAAGCTGGCATATCAGTAGTGAAATGGAGGGTCACACTCACACCCATTTCAAAGGGTAGGACACTATATCACTAGTAGTAATAACTACTTTACCCAATTCGATCAGAAATTGTACAGAAGAAACATATTTAAAAGCTTCAGAATATCAAATCTATCATAGCTACCAAAAAATGCAACGAAAGCATGTCTTTCCTCTAAAAATTATTACAAAAGGGCTCATAAAGAAAATTCTCTTCAGGCAAATTCCTAGCTGACTGCAGTTATATCTTATAAAATAACTTATTTTTCATCTTTTCTTACTGTAGATAGACTAGGAAACACAAAAACTAGGAACACAAAAAAAGTTATTCACAATCCAAAAACAGTTATCACAATCTATCTAAAGAAAACCATTGTCAACATTTAGTAAGTTCCCTCTAGTCTTATTTTGTAGTTAATATATTAGTGATTTTTAAAAAATACCAGTAGTTTTTCTGTCATTATACATGTAATACATGACCTATATAGAAAATCTACATAATAAAGAAAAAGATAAAGAAAACTTGTCATCTACAATCCCACCGACAGAGAAAATCTTCACTGATATCTTGATGTAGTTCATACACAATGGAATCAATTTTCTATAGTTTTATATTCTAATTTGTTCACATGTAACTATTTTTTAAAAGTCATTAAAATGGAGGCACCTGGGTGGCTCAGTCGGTTAAGTGTCTGCCTTCAGCTCAGGTCAAATAACCAGGGTCCTGGAATCAAGACCCACATCGGGCTCCCTGCTCAGTAGGGGAGGAGTCTGCTTCTCCCTCTTCCTCTGCCCCTGCTCATGTGCTCGTGCTCTCTCTCTCACTCATTCTCTCTCTCAGATAAAATCTTAAAAAAAAAAAAAAAAAGAAGAAGAAGAAGAAACATATGCATCCAATAAACTTTATTTTACTTTATATACTTTAAAGAGTTTATTTATTTATTTGAGAGAGAGAGAACAAGAGAAAACATGACCAGGGCAGGGGAGAGGGAAAAGCAGGCTCCCCACTGAGCAGGGAGCTCAATGCAGGGCTCAATCCCAGGACCCTGGTATTTTCTACTATAAATAATACTATAGCAAACATATTTATACAAAAATCACTATCTGCATTCCTGATCTTTTTTTTTTTTTTGGTCTGACCAATCTATACTCCTACCAACAGGGACTGATAGCACTTGTCTCACCCTAAGCTTACAAACACTGAGAATGTGCTGTAATTAGCTGCCACCCAAATAAAATAAAGTTTTTGTTTGTTCAATAATGAGAAGAGATTTGGGGTTTTAAGATTTATTCTGTCGGTTATTTATTTTGAGAGTGAGAGCACGCATGCAGAAGTGGGGGGAGGGGCACAGGGAGAGAGATTGGGGAAGAGAGAATCTCCGGGGAGCCCAACACAGGGCTTGATCTCAAGATCCCGAGATCATGGCCGGAGCTAAAGTTAGACACTTAACAAACTGAACTACGCACATGCCCCAGGAGAAGAGAGTTTTAAAGGAAAATTTAAAGGAAAATTCAAATAGCGGAAGAAAGTAGAAGACTCTCCATAGTAAAATAAAACAGACATCCCTAAACATGCTGAGCAGTTGACAGAAATCCTGAAAACCTTCCAACAGGACACAGCGAAGTTTAACATCAGTTCCAAAAGTCCCAGAAACAAAAACAATCTATTCAAAATAAAACAAAAATAATCTCATGGATGTGTTTCATTACTTGAAAACAATACCATGAATCAAGAATCAGTTCCACCTTTGGGATAAAAATGAAATGGACAAATGTTCTGATAAATTAAGATGCACAAAACCATTATTATCACACTGAAATGATTTTCAAATTTTAGGAGCAAAGATATAAATACGGATATATATTTTTGATTTCCCAAATGTAATAGAAAATTCTATAAATTCTTACCAAGAAGATAACCAAGAATATAATTTATTCAAAAAATCTTTATGGAAGGACAACTTTATTTCAGATACTGTATGTGTAAGAAATCCAAAGTTGTTAAGAAAAAAATCCAAAGTTGTTAAGAAAAAAAAGCTTGCCTTTAGAATCCTTCACAAAGTGGCCCTCTAACATCATGTAATATTTGCCCTGCCTAATTGTTGAAATACCACCTTTCTCAGGCCATGGCTGGAAAAGGAAAACCTTTCAGGACACTGTACTAAGTGATCAACTTAAAAATCAAAATTCCTGGAGAGGGAAAAAAACAAAACAAAACACCTGAAGTCATATAATCCAACTGAATAGATTCTACTCACATGGCTTCACACCAGCACACAGTAACGTTTACCCAAGTACCTATGGTCAAGAGGAATTCAAATATTGACAGGAAGAAAAATACCTTCTACTTTCCACAAAATAACTAATAAAACTATTATCACTTTTCATTTCTTTGTAATTTCCCCTGTAAATCCTGCTTAATTTGAGTATTATAAGAGAGATTTCTCCTTAATAGAAAATAATGTCCCCAGTTTCCTGCAGATGTTTGTACCACACAGGAGCAAAATAGTCACAGTAATTTCATTCTCCTGAAATAAAAGCTGATCAGCTCAATGTGAAAAGTCAGACTTCTGAGAAAGCTCTGTGTCTACTAAAAGACTTTGATACTTGCATATACCTAAAATGCTGCAGAAATACACCCTCTCCCAAATAATAGCAAGTAACATTTATCAAGGGGCTACCATTTATCAGACCCTATGCAATACTTTTATAAACATGTCATTTCACAATAGAAACCACCTAAAAAAACCCTGATACTGTTATTAGCCTCTATTTTTTACTTATTTTTAAATAAATTTTATTTGTTTATTTGATAGACAGAGATCACAAGTAGGCAGAGAGGCAGGCAGAGAGAGGGGGAAGTAGGCTCCCCGCTGAGCAGAAAGCTCATTGTGGGGCTCAATCCTAGGACCGCGAACTCACCACCCAAGCCTAAGGCAGAGGCCCCAATCCACTGAGCCACCCAGGCGCCCCTGTTATTAGCCTCTATTTTATTGATGAAGATATTGAACTTGGAAAGAAATTATCTGTCCATTGTTAAAAGTTGCTAGGAAACAACAGAGTCCAGATTTGAACGCAGATGAATGGCGCTTAGGAACATGCTCATTTCACTACTGCAGTTTGATTTTCTATGGTTTGGTGGGACTTTCTTATCTTTTAATTTTTTCCTGTCAAAGACTAGATAAAATTTTTTCTGCTCCTGACTTTGAAAAGAACTAGTTTACAAAATGACAAGAACATGGGGCAATACAATGCAATTTCACATACAATGAAAATAGATTTCTGGGATGTTAGCAAGTATATCCAGTCTAAATTATGCATGGAACTTCTAAAAATAGCTAAATATCATTATTTATTAGGCTTCAAGTCTCCAGAAAAAGTAGAAAAACTGTATGATTTCTTTAAAAAATTTACTGAAGTATGAACAATTTAGTCTAATTTGGAGAACTACAGTATTTGCTAAGACACTACAGTCTCCACTGCACCAATGCTCTATGCCAATATTTTAATGCTGTTTGTAAGAATTTATAATATCTTAAAAGAATCCATCTTTAGATTATCATATGTGAATGCAAAAGCCCTTTATAAATGGTAAAGCAAAATTATCATTAATACTATATTAAAGCATTCATTCTGCTTTAAAACAGTTTCTAGGGGTGCCTGGGTGGCTCAGTGGGTTAAGCGTCCGCCTTTAGGTTCAGGTCATGATCCTGGGTTCCTGGGATCCAGCCCAGAGGCCAGTTCCGTGCTCAGTGGGGAGTCCACTTCCCCCTCCCTCTGCCCCTCTCCCTCCTTGTGCTCATTCTCTCTCAATCTCTCAAAAAAACAAATTAAAACGGTTTTTAAAATTTGTGGCTACCTTTTGATAACAGATGACTAGGATATACCATATAAGACCCTTAATTTTGGGCAGACAGCAAAATGTGGAGGAAAAAAGCACAGACAGTAAGATAACAAGGGTTTAATCAAATTACTAAATTCCTAACTAAAATTCTCTCAGTGTCAGTTGCCTTAGCTGTTAAAAGGGAAAATACTAAGTTCCCCATACAGCCAAATGAAAGCTGTAAATGACAAAGTCCCTAGTGCCCAGCACAAAGTAGTGTTCGATTATTGTTAGTTCTCTTCCTTTTAGGGAGTTTTTGTTTTTGTTTTTTCTTTGTAAGGGTCAGACAGATGTCCAAGTTTGCTGGTGAATAAGGCCTACACAGGAACAAGACTGCATTGCACAAACCTTATGATTAGAAATCACTTGGCTTCTTAGTAGGTTTGGTATTAGGCTTTTGTTACTCCTTCAGTCACACACTTTTTTTTAATCAATCATTCAGTAACAATACAATTTATTCATTCAAAGAATCACTAAGAACCTACGTAGCAGCAAGCTAAGCACAGAAATGCCTTAAACCTCAAAAGGAGCTCACAGTCTAGTAGCAGACACAAACCTTAAACAGACAACACAGTGCTCTAAGTGTATGATAAAGGAAAGCCCAGGATTATGGAAGTCCCAAGTAAAAGCACTTAACCTGGTAAGGGGAAGACAACTTGGAGGAGAAACATCTGAGATGAGTCTTGAAAGATAAATAGAATTTGTAGAAAAGAAAAGAACAAGATAAGGAGCTTTTCAGGCATAAGGAATAATATGAGCAGAGCACTCACTGCCAGGAGAGACCAAATCATATATTCAAGAAACCATATACACAATGTGGCAGCAGCTCAGGGGGAATAAAGAAGGCTCATAAAGCAGGAAGGGGTTTCCTTTGTCAAGCTCAAGCTGTGACACTCATTCCAGCCGCTTCAGTAATTCACTAAACTTGTGTAAAGAGGGTGACTTCAGTCCCATTTGAGAGTCTAATGTGCGAGTTCCTCCTCAATCTAACTAGCTTAAAAAAAAAAAAAAAAAAGATCGTACAACATACTTTGTTTTATGATGGGTATGTGAACTCCAAACACTAGCTACTTTCCATCTAGCAGTCAGGAAACACTGCTTGAGGGACACCTGGGTGGTTCAGTCGGTGAAGCATCTGCCTTTGGCTCAGGTCATGATCCCAGGGTCCTGGGATCCAGCCCCACATCCAGCTCCCTGAATGGCAGGGAGCCTGCTTCTCCCTCTATTCCCCACTGTGCTCTCTGTCGCTATCTGTCTCTCTGTCGCTATCTGTCTCTTTCTAATAACTAAAATTCTTAAAAAAAAAAAAAAAAGAAAAGAAAAGAAAAGAAAGAAAGAAATGAAAGAAAACACTGCTTGAGAAACGAAAGAAGGTATATGAACTGGGTAATTACTGAAATATGTATAGCTACTCAAGATGTGCAAACTTCTCTCAGAATTTTACTTTGTTGATTCACAGCTTAAATGCATAGGAGGCCCTCAATAAATAAATAATTAAATTACAGTGAGAGAGAGAGAGAGAAGCCTTTAATGTATTCTTTATTAAAGGGCCAAGTGAAACGAAGACTTTAAAATAAGGAAAATTCCCTTTTTTTCCCCTTCATGTGAATTTGGTCAACATATTTCTTAAGTTTCTTTTGTTTTCAGATCAGACTATTTTTAGTTGAGAAAAGCTCTAAAAATGGGAAGTCTGTATTTTATTGTCAAATTATTACATTCTGACATTAAGTCTCTAAGTTAGTTCCAGGCAGGGGCAGCTGACAAGCATAGTAAGCTTCAGTCAAAGTCATGATTCATTCATGATTCTCCGTCAACAAATATTGGCTGAGAAGATAAAACAGCATGATCAAGGAAAAAACTCAGAATGTATGAACCAGAGAGTGTATCTAGTTTGGGAGCCATGAGGAAATGATGTGGCTTAGGAAATAGTTTATTAGGGCCTAACAGTGAAAACCATGTCAGGTTAAAGCATTTAAACTTTATCTAAAGATAGTCAGGGCATCAAGTTCTCAAGTCAGATTTGAATTTAGCCACTGGGTGGGAGACGAATTAGAGGTGGGCAAGACTAGAGGCAAGGGGGCCATTTGGGGGGGCCATCTGGACCGTTGCAGTCAGATGAAAAGATGATGGTTTTGACCACCGTGGTGGCAATAAAGATGTCACTTGCTGTAACATGTACGAACTTTGAGGACATTATACAAAGTGAAATAAGCCAGTCACAAAAAGACAAATACTGTATGATTTCATCTATATGGGTTATCTGAAAGTAGTCAAATTCATGGAAACAGAAAGTGGAATAGTGGTGACCAGGAGCTGGAGAAGGGAAAATGGGGAGCTGTTTAATGGGTATAGGGTTCCCATTTTCCGAGATGAGAAAGTTCTGAAGAGCCATGGTTCAACATTATAAATATATTTCACACTAACGAAGTGTACATTTTAAAAGGGTTAAGATGATAAATTTCAGGTGTTTTTTTACCACAATTTTTTTTTAAATGCAAAGAGAGGGCTAGTCTTTTTTTGTTTATTGCATTTGGTTTGGTTTAACATTTACTCTGTTCAACCTCTGAGTAATGTCTCTTGCTATTTTACCAAGTTGAAAAATGAACATGGCTAAATGGGATCCAATTTGTGGGGCACCAAAGTTCAGCATGGCACCAAATATCATACCTTATTACTTGTCACGCTACTTAACATTTCCTCCATCAATGTCGTGGATTTCTTTTTTTAAAAGTTTGATTAAAAAATTGTTTTCAAGGATTTTATTTATTTGTCAGAGAGACAGAGCACAAGCAGGGAGAGCAGGAGGCAGAGAGAGGGAGAAACAGACTCCCTGCTGAGCAAGGAACCCGATGTGGGACTCCAACCCAGGACTCTGGGAACATGACCTGAGCCGCTGAACTGACTGAGCCATGCAGGCTTTCTTTGATTAAAATACTACTGAAAAATCACTTAAAATGGGGGTGCCTGGGTGGCTCAGTGGGTTAAAGCCTCTGCCTTCGGCTCAGGTCATGATCCCAGGGTCCTGGGATCGAGCCCCACATCGGGCTCTCTGCTCAGCAGGGAGCCTGCTTCCCTTCCCCTCTGCCTGCCTGCCTCTCTGACTGCTTGTGATCTCTGTCAAATAAGTAAATAAAATCTTTAAAAAAAAAAATCACTTAAAATGTAAGAGGTATGCACAGTATAAAAAGTGAAACCTCACAATTCTACTCCTGGCCAAAAGTATTATTGGTTTGATATGACTCCCTCCAGATCTTTTATTGTAAATACATGGAGAAAAAAGTCATTCAAGGCCATTCTTAAGTGACTAATCCAAAGCCATTAACTAGAGATGGTATTTTAACCCAGATCCTTGACCCCGATGCTTCCCCTCAAACTATTTAACCAAACTATTGCCTAGCTTTTAAAAATAATAAACTTGTTTATTCAAGTATAAACATACAATAAAACACAATTTATCTCCAATGTATATATAGTTCAATGAATTTTTTAAAAAGTGAGCACATTTGTGGAATCAACAACTCCCAAGTCAGGATTAGAACATTAGTACTTCAGTAACTTCCTTTATGCCTCCTCCCAGTCATTATATGCTATCATTAAAAGTAACCACCCTTCTGACTTCTATCACCACAAATTAGTTCTGCCTATTTTTTAACTCAATATAAAGGTAATCCCACATTATGTAATCTTTTGTGTCTGGCTTCTTTTGTTCAACATACTATCTAGGACATTCATCAATGCCATTGCATTTTTTTTTTAAGATTTTATTTATTTATTTGACAGACAGAAATCACAAGTAGGGGACGCCTGGGTGGCTCAGTTGGTTGGGCGGCTGCCTTCGGCTCGGGTCATGATTCCAGCGTCCTGGGATCGAGTCCCACATCGGGCTCTCTGCTCAGCAGGAAGCCTGCTTCCTCCCTTCTCTCTCTGCCTGCCTCTCTGCCTACTTGCGATCTGTCAAATAAATAAATAAAATCTTTAAAAAAAAAAAAAAAAAAAAAAAAAGAAATCACAAGTAGGCAGAGAGGCAGGCACAGAGAGAAGAGGAAGCAGGCTCCCCGCGGAGCAGAGAGCCCGATGCGGGGCTCGATCCCAAGACCCTGGGATCATGACCTGAGCCAAAGGCAGAGGCTTTAACCCACTGAGCCACCCAGGCGCCCCAATGCCATTGCATGTTGTAATAGTTTGCTGGTATCACTTCCATATGGTATTCCATTTTATGGGTTTTACCACAATTTATTTATCCACTCTATTGTGGAAAGATATCTGTTTCCAGTTGGGGACTCCTACAAATAATGCTGCTAGAACATTCTTATACATGTCTTTCAGTTCATACTTTACCCATTTTTGTTGGGTATGTGCCTAGAAATAAAACTGCCTATGTTCAAGTTCCATAGATATTACTCAAGAGCTTTCAAATGTTTCTCTCAATTTATACTTCACTTCTGCTGACAGAGACTGAGTACTTGGGTTGTTCCCACCAACACTTCAAGTAGTCAATTTGTTTGCTATTTTAATTTTAGCCATTGAGGTGGGTATGCATTACTACCTCATTTTTTTAAATTTTCATTTTTCTGGTATCTAATGATGTTGATTACCTCAGGTCAGAGTGACAGATCTATATTTGGGAGTTAGACTTAATAAATCTTAGTGACCAACTAGTTCGACAGAAAGAAGAGATAATCTAGAATGACAGAAAAAAAGACAATTAGGGAAAGAGAGAAAGGACAGAAAACATGCTCAGTTCTAAACCATTTAGGTTTGACTTTGCTAATGGGAGGGAAGGAGGGAGATATGAGAGCATAAAGGTTCCACATAAAAAAATAATTTAAAATAAACAAAAATGTTCAATACCGACCATATCTTAGGTGGTAAAGAAAGTAGATTTATAATCCTAAGGAGGCAAGATAAAGATAAACTACAGTATTTCGGAAATAGAACCTCACAGATGCTTAAGATCACCCCACTATAACTTTCAGAAATCCCTATGAAGATAGAAAGAAATCTCTAGAGTGATGAGCCCCAGCAAATGGAATTAAAGAAAAAGTCAAAGCCTTAAATAAAAGACCAAGTTCACCAAATGCCACGATATCGTGAAGACATCAGTTACAGAAGAATCTTGTTTTCAGACAAGAAGGTCATCTCTGATACCTTTATGAGAACATGAAGTAGTAAGAAAAGCAAGGGTCATGATTAATCAACACAATATATGAGGATTAAGGATGAGGAACAAGAGTTGGCTCTGTCTTCCGAGACTCACCTCACAGTACTTCTTCTCACCAAATATTACATGATAGTTAAAAGCTTGGGGTCTGGAGTCAGGCAAACCTACAGTCAGATGTAAACTCTGTCCTCCTCAGCTATCTGACTCCAAGCAAGTGACTTTCTCCACCTTTGAGAATAACAGTAAGGATTTATAGAACTATTGTGAACAATTACTGAGATAACACAAGTAAACTACTTAGTACAATGTCTGATCCATAGAAAGTGCTCCACAAATGTTAGCTGATATTATCATCTGTAAAATGGGACCAATTCATATATCCATAAGATTGAAAAGAAATAAAATGACATGTGGAATGCCTAGCTACACAGGAGGAACTCGAATGGTAGAAAATTAATGCCCCTTACTTTTAGGGAATTCTGTATCATTCAATGTCAAATTGAGTATGAAGTTGACAGTGTACTGATTAAGAACACAATGGGTCTGGAACTCCTGAGTTCAAATCCTGACTCTGCTGTTTATTAGTTATATGATCTTGGGCAAGTTATTTACCTCACTATGCCTACCTGTTTTCTTTCTTTCTTTTTTTCTTTTTTAAGCTCAGGGCTTGAACTCATGACTGTGAGATTGAGACCTGAGCTGAGATCAAGAATCAGATGCTTAAGTAACAGAGCCACCTAGGCATGCCCTGCCTTCCTGTTTTCATCTGTAAAATGGGAAAAATACTAAGTACCTATCTTATTGGGTTGTCATGAGGATTAGACAATGCTTCTTTTAAATACTTTACAGATAAAGCCCTAAAACCAAAACCTGGAACATAAGCACTATGTAAGTAACAGCTTTTCTTATTTTAATAGTACATGTTTTGTCTGAGACTGTTTTCCATCAAAGAAATGAGAAAACTAGTTTGTATGAAAGCAATTCAACATTCTTTTTATGGTTAAGAGAAGCCCAATGGAAATACTCATATACTCATCCTCAAAAATTGAGGGAGGGGTGGTTGAAAGAAAAACAAGTTAAAACACAGGAACTATATTATTACTAAATAAACGTGACCTCATCTATTCAGAAACAGTTATGACAAAAAAATGTGCTATCTGGTTCTGCCTTAATTATGCAAAAATTCAAATGAAGGAAGCCTACTTTCCACAGAAGGAAGGGAATCATTTTTCCTAGTCTTACTTTGCATATAACCAACATATCTAGAAGGACTGATGCAACTGCACATTACTTTTATATAAAGCAAACATCACTTAGAACAGAATAACCAATTCTGGAAGACTTCTTAGGAAAGTCTTCCTGCATTATACTAGCATTTTCTTTCCACACTCCAGAAATCTTCATCCCTGAATAAGTCAGAAGAGGTATCTAAAGAGGCAAAAATGCAAGCAAGTAAGCATACTTTAGAATTGGAAGGGAAATCCCATGCTTGTTCCTAGAAGGTCATGAAGTCAATCCTGCGGGTTGGTTTCTGTAGCTAACTTACGAACGGAACAAAATATTAAAACGCATCAACAACAAATAAAATGGGTGAATTGTAATTTATCTGTTTAAGAGTCTATGCCTCCCAAGGCTCTGGGTCTCTTGAAAAAAGATCTTATTCATCACCAGTCTCTAGTACATAGCCTGGTACACATGGAAGGTGTTCAATAAATGGTGACTGGATATAGTGAGTGAGCACCTCCCTCCTTGGGCAAGGTGTTAGGTGCCAGAGAGCCCATAATGGTTCACTTATATTGATGCCAAATTTTTTAGACTATTTAAAAATTAAACAAGGCCAGATTTGGTTAAGAAGCTGCAGCTGCAGTTGCACCTGCTCTCATCCCAGACTTATTCCCACAGCAAGGCTAGACTCTTCGGCATGCTGCTGAAGCAAATCAAATATTTCTCTCAAATGATGGAGAGTCACTTCGCATGCAGCTCTGATATGGTGTTCTTTCTGCTCAGCAAAGGACGCAAACTCCACAATCTCTGGTCACAAAAATATGATGGTTAGCAAAAGCAGGTGCTGAGTAAGCTTGGTACACTTACAAATGAAGTCTTGCCATCTAGAATTCTGAATTGAGGATGCCAGACTGAAGAACATCTGGATCTGCTCTTCTGGCTTTGAGTTTTCTCTGAGAGAGGCCAGGAAAAAGTATACAGTTGCCAGCATGTGTATGGGTAATTGCATACTCAAATACTTTACCCTGGATAAGAGTCCAAGACTTGGCAAATGGGTGGAATGTAGCACATGGGTCTTCCTGAATACAGAACCATGCAAGAGAAGGGTTTTCTTGCAAAACATAAACTAGGCAAGGTGTGAATTGCCCCTCTGTGTCACATTTTGGAAGAACCTACCCAGGAGAATACATGGGAGTTAGTCGGGGAGGAATGCTCAGGAGTGCATGAGAGGCAAAAGAGCACCATTACCTCAGAAAGCACTGAGTTTATCAAACAATAACTCTTTATTTCACTACCCCCAAAGAGATAAATATATGTGATTATAACTCGGTACACAGCAAAAAAAATATTGAGCTGTGGACTCTGGCAGACAGACGGTGTTGATACTGAACAGTGTGAGTTTTGGCAGCTGCATTATGTACTCTTTCAAATTCTTACATCATTACTCTCGTAAGGGCCCTGTACCAACTTGGCCTGAGTTCTAATGTGGTTTGGAGAGAGAATTTCTTGCCTTTTTAAAAAAGATGACCTACAACTAGCCTTTTTTCATACAATAAGAAAATGAAAATATTTCTCTTTACTTCAGATTTTGTTTTAAAGGACAATACCATGTTGCTAAGTTATTAAGAAAGTGTTAGAAATAATTCTGAAATTTTAAAGACCATTCAATATAAGCTCTAGAAAGACTTCTAAACAGTACACGAATGTCTCTCAAGATAGTGAAGATCTATTTGTGGCAATAAAGAGTCAGTTACAAAAAATGATAATTACCTTCATATTTATACTGACATTGGCAGTTTAAGTACCCTTTAGAGGCCAAGTATGGGAGGCTCTCCTTACTTCATCCATGAGAACTCAGATTCTCTGGGTCCTCAAATGCAAAACAAAATAGTAACATCTCCCTACAAAACAGTTCTCACAATATCAAGTACATGGAAAATCTTCAATAAGTATTAAGCTTATGAAAGACAAAACCTTTAAAACTGGTGTTTAATTAGAACTACCATATACCTAAAAGCGCTAAGTGGGCTGGCTTTCCTCCAGTCAGATTCAAGAATGAAATAAAATTATATATAAGCTGGTTTCAATATCAAGATTGAATTTGTTCTCTTTAAACAAGTGATAGCAGTAAAACAAGACTTTATTCTCTATACTTCTCCAGTAATATCCAAGAAAAAGACAAAATTCCAAACCTGAAAAATGACAGAGTAAGGGAAAAAAAAGAAAAAAAAAAAACTTAGCTCTCATAAATTGGTTTAATTTGACATGTTTAAGTGACAGGATTTTTTCATTTTTATCATAAAATATTTTAAATTTTCATAAAAACAGTAAATATGTTTTATTTAAAAACACTAAAATGAAACATCACTCATACACAATCATGATCAAGATTTTGCCACATTTGCTTCAGATGTGACAACTATTTTATTTTTTGAGGTAAATTTACATATGGTAAGGTAAACAAATCTTAAGTTTAAGTATGATGAATTTTTACATATATATACATAACACATAACCATCAGTCAGAACAAATTAGGGAATATTTATAGCAAGATTCCCTCACGTGACCTTGCTTCCCCCCTGCCCCTGCCAAAGTGTCTATTATTCTGAACTCAGCATTAGTTTGTTAGGTTTTCCTTTTACCACTAATAATCAGATTAACAGCCTTTACTCCTCTGTTTTCCTAGACTACAAGTGTCTATTCTGATTATATACCCCGTTAGAAAGAAGTTTATATAAGACTTTTAATATCAGTAGTAATAGTAAAAACAGGCCAAACACCTAAAAACCATAGTAAAAAAAAGTCCACATATTTAGAATGCACGTAAGCCCACTCTCCCCAACTTTCTGAAAGGAGAAAAAGGGTGAGAATAGTACCATAGAAGAGACCAAAAGGAAAAATGGAATTCACTTTGATTTAAATAAATCTTTAAAAAAAATACACTAGGTTTTTTTAAAATAAAAAGATTGTAACCAGTATACACGTCTAAACCATATTTAAGGTAATATTCAATGAAAATGTAAACCTTTAATACGTTAATTTTTATTGCCTGTCAGTGTTTAAATAAATCCCATTCCAAATACATTTTCTTTAAAGTTTACAACCACTTTAAGGCCATGCTCCCATGCCTAGAAGCTGACAGTCTTCCTAAATGAGCCAGACTTCTACACAATCTTAGCCCCAGTACACATACACAATTTGAAAAGTACCCTAATCAGCAGCTTTTTCATGGAGTAAAGTGCCTTCAGTAACTGTAGAATTTAGTATTTGAATCAAACAACAAAATCTAATTGATCTGATATATTCAACAATATGTACCACTGTTCAATTAATATGTTCATGTGACTGGACAACATATGACTAAATTATTTTTGTACATGGAAAACAGTGGAGTGGAACAGAGTATCTGGGTATAGTGACAAATGGAATAACCACTACCTTATCAGAAGGGTTGTTGGGAGCATTAATTAAGGTAACACAAAGAAAGGGTATTACTTTTCTCACCTCCTCAGCAGTTCTGAGAGAGCAGAACTCAGACCTACATGGACTAAGCTGTGATTTAACAGAAATGCCCTTTCCTCACCTCCATATCCTGGAGCAGCACAAATATTCTAATAGCCAAAACTTTCACAAATTCATTTGTGAACCAAATACCTCTGAAAGAGTTAAGAAGTGAACCTTGGGGTAAATTCTTTCATGAGTTTGCTTTCACATAACCTAGTTAAGACACCTTACAGAAACAAAACTTTGAGAAGGTGGTAAGAAAGCCCCAAAGGAAAGAGCTCCAGTCCTAAGAACTTCCTAGAAACAAAAGATATGCCGAGGGCATATCAGGAAGCAAACTGCATGTGGCTTACCAAGAAATAATCCCCACTCTCCCTCCTATACCCAAATCTCAAGTTTCCACTCAAGATGCTAGCTAAGCATTTATGGTTAGTACCTTTTACAGAAGTTACTCTTCAAATAATCTTTTTATAGAGACTATAAAAAATAAAGCAATTATCATAACTGGCTGCTTCTGATCATTATTTTGAAGACAGTAAGAATCACCTGCCAGTTACTGATTTTACTGTGATGGACATCTTACAGAAGATGCTTTGATCTCCAAATTGATTTATAAGCTGCAAACTGACTATCTCCTATGTTAAAAGGAGGACTGAGCTAGACTTTTACAACTTTCTTCCATATGCTTTGATCTAAAAAAAAAAAATGTACCAACTCAACTGCCCCCCATTCTCTTACTGTAGAGCCATCTCTAAGAAGTCAAAGAGGGTACAACTTAACACTAATAATATCAACAAAAATGTTCACATTTTTCATTGATTTTCTAACTTAGGTGTTGAAAATAAGACATTTGACACCTCCTCAATAGATACAAATGCAATTTCTAGAATAGATAGATTACAGGATTATTATTCACATCTCAAAAGGAAATACTGTATTTATTTAAAACCAACATATTCAAATAACTTCATTTATATACCATTTACATAAACAATGAATAAAGCAAAGGACATGCACTTACAGTTTAATATAAACTTATCAAGTGCCTGATATAATGTGTATCTAAATAAAATGGGTTTATTTTCACTGAGTTTATATTAGAGTAGAAAAAATAAGCCTTGCACACAATTCTACAATTCTAAAATAAGGGACACCATGAGACATGCTATAGAACCAAGGAGGAAAGAAGAGTTGGGGAGAAATTTGGGAAAGTGTTAAGAAGAATCTGGGATTGGGAAAATAATTAATTCTACCCCATCCCACCCATATTGTTTTCACCCCTCTAGGAACTTAGGCATTTACTGAAAAGTTTGGCACCAGACAGACCAAGGTTCTGTGACCTTGAGCAAATCTATCTCCTATTAGAGTCTCATTCCTCATAAACGAAGTGAGTATAATACCAAATAGCTGGCAGGACTGTTGAGAAAATTAAATGTGAATGATTTCTATATTTATGTAAACAAATTTATATAAACTATCTGCATATATACATATCTGTATACAAATATATCTATATATTTTATCTACTTATATATGTACACTTAAATTATATACATACTTACATATATGATTTATACTTACATTAAATATATATATATTTATATATACATACATGTGTTTATATATATACAAATCACAATGCCTGACCCTGAAAGGATGCTCAAGAGCAGGTCATTATTACAAACATCTACTAAACGCTGAATCTTATGCCAGGCTACTTGTGCCTCTGCATGTAGACGCTGTGTGGTATGTCGTTTAACTGCTTTTATATTCCCAAGATCAAAAAAGAGCAAATGCCATATGGTTTACTTCTTATACATCCACAAGGAGAAAAAAACATACATAGTAACAATATTGTACAATCAGTAACAGAGGAATCAGCAAGACTCCAGACTCGGAAAATACATGGTATATATAAGAACACAAAAAACTGAGTTCATAAGGTATAGAAGAAAAAAGTTGATAAGTACAATATTTAGGCAATCTGCATTGACTGATCAACCTTCACTGAGGTTCCACTATGGGCAAGCCCCTTAATACTATGCTAAACGCCAAGGGGATGACCAAACAATACCCCAGGGGCTGTCTTTCCTATAGCCCACTACAGCCCTATGAGTCTTAATGCTGAAGGAATTAGAGAAGTTTCAACCATTTGCACAGAGTTTTACTTTTATTAGAGAGGGAAGAGACAGATATGGCGGGGCGGGGGAGGGCGTGCGGTGATGGAAGGGAGAGAGGGAAAGAGAGAATCTTAGCAGGTTTCATGCCCAGCACAGAGTCCAGCTCAGGGCTCAATCTCATAACCGTGAGATCATGTCCTGAGCTGAAATCAAGAGTCAGACACTTAACTGAATGAGCCACCCAGGTGCCCCCATCTCAAGTTTCTTAACATTTGGACTCTGTATCCATGGTTCTCAGAGTGTGATCTACAGACGACTTTAAAACCTTTTCAGAGAGTCTGCATGGTCAAAACTATTTTTGGACTGATTATAAGGCATTATTTGCCTTTTTTTTTTTACTATGTTGACATTTACAAGGATGATGCAAAGCCAGTGTTGGGTTAAACTGCTAGCTTTAGCACTAATCAAAGCAATGCCACCAAAACGTATTGGCAGTCATTGTATTTACCACCACCACACACTACAGGGGGAAAAAAAAGCCATTTTAACTTAAGAATATCCTTGACGAATTCCATCCAATGAAATCGTTTTCTTGGAGTGGTTGCTTGATGGATTTCATTTCCATTTTCATTTTTAAAAGAAAAGACAGAATGTCCTTGACGAAGCAGTAAGATTTACTGATTTTAAATCTCAATGCCTGACTATGCAACTTTTTAATATTTTGTGTGACAAAATGGAAAACACACTTAAAGCACTTCTCTACACTGTCTCAAGGAAATGCACTTTTAAGCTACTGTTTGAGTTGTAAGGTAAACTAGCTAATTTTTTCATGGGCTATCATTTTACATGAAAGAACAACAGAAAATTACGGTTATTCAGATTCGCATGTCTGACAGTTATTATCTTGAAAATGAACAAAGTGAGCATGTCATTTCAAGGAAAACAACTGGCAGTATTTGTTGCCAGTGATAAAATTTAAGCCTTTAAATAAAAATTGGAATTTTGGAAAATTTGTATCTGCTACTGTAAGCCTCACAGCTTCCCAAAGAATAGTGGTAATATTTAGAAAACTGATTTATTGGATTTTATATGATGAAATATGTCCATATTTAGAAATTCTATATAACTTGTTAAACCAGTATTTTCCAAATGACCAAAGCATGCTGTTTCAAAATCATTCATGGGTCAAAGACCCATGTAAACTCTAAGACAGACTAGGGGATTTTTAATGAAATAGAGAATGAAAAGTTCATTGATATGGTTTCAGATTCCATAGTGCAACTAACCTTTAAGAGACTACCAACTATTGAGCTCTGATACACGTGAAAGAAGAAAATACACAATTATCTAAACTATTAAAATCCTTTTTCCATATATATCTGAGTATAGAGGCCAGATTTTCTTCATATACTTCAGCCAAAACATATTGAAACAGACAGAATGTAGATGCAGATATACACAGCTATGAAAATTCAGTTGCCTTTTTTTAAAAAGATTTTATTTATTTATTTGACAAAGAGAGGAACAGTGCACAAGCAAGGGGAGTGGCAGGCAGAAGGAGAATAAGAAGCAGGTTCCCGGGGCGCCTGGGTGGCTCAGTGGGTTAAGCCTCTGCCTTCAGCTCAGGTCATGATCCCAGAGTCCTGGGATCGAGCCCCACATCGGGCTCTCTGCTCAGCGGGGAGCCTGCTTCCCCCTCGCTCTCTCTCTCTCTGTGCTGCCCTGCCTACTTGTGATCCCTCTCTCTGTGTCAAATAAATAAAAATAAAATATAAAAAAAAAATAAAAATAAAAATAAAAAAAGCAGGTTCCCAGCTAAGCAGGGAGCCCAATGTAGGGCTCAATCCCAGGACCCTGGGATCACGACCTGAGCCAAAGGAAGATGCTTAACTGACTGAGCCACCCAGGCGCCCTGAAAATTCAGTTGTCTTTCACAAAGCCAGACATTAAAGAGACCTACAAAAATACAAAATAATGTCATTCTTCTCACTAAGATTTGTTTGTTTTTTTTTGGGGGGGGCACTAGAGACATTTTTATAGTTATTCTTACTTTAAAATGTTACTTATGTTGCTATGCAATAAGTTAATCATTTCTATTTTATATGAATTAATAAATATTTTAAATGTCTCAACTTTACTTTTTTTTTTAAAGATTTTATTCATTTATTTGACACAGAGAGATCACAAGTAGGCAAAGAGGCAGGCAGAAAGAGAGGGGGAAGCAGACTCCCCACTGAGCAAAGAGCCAGATGTGGGCCTCGATCCCAGGACCCTGGGATCATGACCTGAGCTGAAAGCAGAGGCTTAACCCACTGAGCCACCCAGGCGCCCATCAACTTTAATTTCTAATACAGTGAAAGGTGATAGGTATAACCCACATAAGCAAAAGCTCTTGGGAACCTCAATAATATTTATGAATGTCAATTTTTTGTGTGTGACAAGAGATCTCAGATATCCTGATTTTGTTTTAGTTGGTTTAATTTTTTTATGAAAAAATCTGGAAACTGAAGTTACATACAGTGTAGTCAAGACCTGCATCTGGATCTCCTGATTTCAATTTTACATTTATTCTACACCATGATTCCTATATTCACTAAGATAATGGTTTAGAAAACCCTCATTGCATTCTTTCCAGTAGGCAAGAAGTTCGACCAAATAATTACAATATTAACAATAACGGAAATTTGAATGTTATGGGTCATGCATTTTTATACTCCCAATTCCATTTAGGTCTCACAACAACCCAGTAGTATAGGTACAGTTAATTACTACCTCCATTTTGCAGGTGAGAAACAGAGGTTAAACCACTTGCCAAAAATCACATAGCTACTACACGGCAAAGCTGGGATCTGAAAACAACACTTCTAACAAAGATATATCAGCAAAAAAGCTTTCTCCTAAATGCCAATCAAAACACTTGTGTGGTCATCAGCAGTGGCATTTATGGAAATAAAGGACCCAAGACTCTGGCCCAGTACCATCAGATAGAGACAGAACAAAACACTAGCCTGGAGTATGGCCAGACAAATTTAGTTCTACACAGAGAATGGCAAGAAAACAAGCAAACAGGGAAATGTGATAGATATAACCAGGCTGCCTCTCTTCCTTACCCATCCAGCATCTCTACCATTACCCATTAAAAAGAAGTGACAGGAGTCAAGGGTGAAGTATTTGTCACTGACATACAGCTGGGGCAGTAAAAACTCTTGGCAGGTGTTGTCCAAGCTATAACTCCTCTTCTATGCAAACAAACCCCCAAGCTGAGTCCTCCTGGCTTTATCACACTGAGCCTTGACAAGAGCCATCATTAGTGTCCAAACTCCACTTTTTCCAGGCTGATGACATGTGTCAGGCCTTGATTCCTGGTGCCATTCCTGCCTGCCAACTCAGGAAAGGCTTCTGTAATGCCTTTGGCTTTTTTGAAATACCTCAAGTCATAAGACAGCAGCTGACACCAATTCCCTCCAGAGGATGGACACTTGGCCAGGAGCCCAAGCTGAAGTGGATTTGGAGGTTCTTGATCTTTACTGAAATCATTCCTACCTTCTCACTGGCAATTAAAATAAATTCCTCCCCTGAGAGCAGCCAGAGGTTCTGCAAGCCTCTTCCATCCAGTGATAGTCACCTTTGATTAAAGTATTAAAGTGTAGCAGCAGCTGATAAATGTCAGAGCCTAAAGGGCCTTCACAGACTTTTGATCACTTACAGCTATTCCTCATTTCATACCATGGACAGTTTTTAGGCCAACACCACTCAGCATCGCTTACTTAGTCAAATACTTCAGGTCAGGATGCTAAATTCAAGTCAATGGTCCATTTGCACTAGTTCTGGGTGTATCCCTAAGGCTAAGATGTTTGACCCGCCAGACAGATAGACTTAAAGTACTTTTCAGATGGCCAACAGGACATTAGGAAACTTCTGCAAAAAGCAAGCAATGGAGAGGCAGTGTCATATAAGTAAACAGACGTGCACGCGCACACGCACAGTCAAGAATTTTAATTCTGACCCACTATCTGACTTTGGGTCTTCATTTCCCTTGTAAATTCATTTCCTCAGGGTGCCTGGGTGGCCCAAGCAGTTAAGCATCTGCCTTCAGCTCAGGTCATGATCCCAGGGTCCTGGGATCAAGCCCCGCATCAGGCTCCTTGCTTAGCAGGAACGTGCTTCTCCCTCTGCCTCTGCTGCTGCTCCCCCTGTTTGTGTGCGGGTGCTCTCTCTCTCCCTAGCAAATAAATAAATAGAATCTTTAAAAAAAAAAAAAAATTTACCTAGGGGCACCTGAGTGGCTCAGTTGGTTAAGTATCTGACTCTTGATATCAGCTCAGGTCTTGATCTTAGGATCCTGAGTTCAAGACTTGAGTGGAGCCCACATACATAATACAAAAATAATAAAAAACATTTTCCCTAAATGTTTTAAATAGTAAGTTACTTACAGGATGAATATCTAATTACCTACAACTCACAATGTCTTAACACAATGTTATAATCTACATGAGACAAAAATAAACTTTGTAAAAACAGACATCAAGTTTTTAAAGCATATAAAGTATCATATGACTGAATTTAACCCAGTAAACTAAAATAGGTCAGAGGAAGAAATACATGTTCTTATGTTATTGTTAGATCATCAGGGTTTCATCATTGTACAAAAGGAAAGATTTGAGTCCTTTGATCACTGTTTTTCTTATTTCGTTAACTGTTTATCGCAAAACACATGCTGGTTGGCTCTCAAGGACTTTTAAAATCTCTGCCAACACTTTTCACACACTGCAATAAAACCCAAGGTTCTTTCTACCTCATTCTTTAATGACCATGAATATTAACTACCCCATGATTTTGATCCCTATTTCTTTTAAGACGTTATATTCCCAACTCACTTAATGTACTTACTCATTCAGGTCAGCTGAAGAACAGTCCTTAGTATAGAGTTACTTAGAAGAATTGTTCACTGATTACAGATACCCTGTGAATTAATTTACCATGGAAAAGTGAAGTCTTCCTTCCTATGGGTTTGTAAAATAATCTAAATCTTAAACACATTAAGTCACTGTAACTAGGAGATGAAAATTCTGGTGGCCCTTAGAATATTTTGATAGGTTTTGAAAAGAAATGTCCCATTTGAAAAGAAATACCGTCTTTTGGCACTAGGCCAATTTGCTATTTCAGTGAGTTGGCCTGCCCACACCCTGGTCTTCCCAACTCATAAAATATCTGAAATAACCTGATATAAAGCTGCCATGTCAAAAAGTAAAATGTTCCAAGCTACAAAGTTTAAATTTCTTTTTCTAATTCTCAATTGTCTGGCAAAACCTCAGCAGGCTAAATATAAGAATGTCCAATAATTCCATACACAACTACAATCTTCAGCATACTTTTTTTTCTCCCCCTTCCCTAATACTCAAGTAAACACTCTGGATCTAGCAGGCTTTGTAAGCACTGCCTTGAAACAACACATTCTCTGACCCTTACTTAAGGCCAGAATTAGTACTCATAGTGCTGGGATCAGCTCCAAACCAAATGGTTGCTGTGGAAGTGGGAGAGGACAGAAACTGTTGCAAAGTAAGTTAAATTCATTCAATATTTGTATAACTTCTCATCTGGCAACTTCTTTTAGAAATTCTAATTGTATAAGTGCAGATTTACTAATTAAAGGTTGTTGATGAAGCCTAATAGCTACTTTTCCAGGGATCATCACTGTCCAGTTATCACTGTCTGGTTGTATCGCACAGGTTATAGCACAGGGAACAACGTGACTAGATAATGGTGACAGGTTGCAACAGCAGCAACATTACACCAGTGACAAGATGAGATGGTGAAATCCTGGTCTACAGCTCTGTTCAGAATTTCTGAACCTGAAGTTCAGAGGGAGGCTATGCATGCGTTCTTGAATTCTGTAACTGAAACTGCTTTCAAAATTTTGTGTTTATGGGCACAGATTAGGGAGAGAATCTATAGTCTTCTAGGAAGTTTCTAATTATATTATCTAATTTTTAATCCTCACAAGCAGTATGAAGGAGGTACTACTATACTATTATTCTTATTTTAACAGATTGAGGATTTTGAAGCTCAAAAGATAAAAACTTTTCCTAAGGTCACAAAGAAAGTGGTAGAGAATTAATTTCAAAAATGTCTTTGAAACATGCATATACATATATACATATGCAATGTAACAGTTATTTGGAAGCTACTTTAACTATAAAATAAGGGTTTTACATTAGTGTAAGTGGACCAAAACCAGAATATGGGTAAAATATGCAATTTAATTTCATAATACATAAATACATTATAAATGATTTTAAGAAATTAAATCATTTTGAAACATACAGAAATTCATATAAATTTTAACATGTGTCGTGCTGTTTTACACACTTGACATTTAGTTCTCACAATAGTTCTTTTCAAAAGATTTATTTATTTATTTATTTGTCAGAGAGGAAGAGAGAGCACAAGCAGGAGGAGAAGCAGGCAGAGGGAGATGCAGGCTTCCTGCTGAGCAAGGAGCCCAATGTGGAACTTGATCCCAGGACCCTGGGATCATGACCTGAGCCAAAGGCAGATGCTTAACCAACTGAGCCACTAACACGTCCCTCACAATAGTTCTATGAGGTAGACACTATCATTATCTCCATTTTATAGGTAAGGAAACAGAGAAACAGAGAAGTTAAGTAATTTGCCCAAGGTCACATAGCTAGTAAGTTGCAAAGTCAAAACTCTGGCTCCAAATCTGTATTCTTTATTGTTACAATATTACTTCTCTGAACACTTAATATATGAAAAATTTAAACTATGGCCACTCAAAAGGAAAAAAAGAGAGAACAAATAAGAATCCAATTTGGAAAAGTCTATCATGATAAGGTATTTCATATACTCTATTTTAGCACATATGAACAAAGAGCAATGAGAAAACAGAAATCTAGAAATTATATTTACATGCTATTTTCACATGCACAACCTCATTTGATTTTCACAGCTTTGTGCAAAGGGCAAGTGCTATTTGTCCCACATCTTAAAGATGAGTTAACGGATGCCGAGAGGTTAATCTCACCACTCATCATTACCTGAACTTTCCCTTCTCTAGGACTTTCTATGCAGAGTTTTCCCTCTATTGGAATATCTTTCCTTCTCTGTCTAGAAAAATCCAACTATACGTTTGAGTCCCAAGTCAGATGTGACCCTCAGATGTATCTTTCCTGGGACTTTTGGGCAGAATTAACCCTTTTCTCTATTCTCCCTTAACATGATTTGTACCTTTCCACCAGCATAGCAGTCATTCTCTTGGTCATCTGCTGTGTCTATGTCTAGATACCTGGGCAGACACTGTGCTCCATAATGGCAAGGATTATATGTAAGAGAAAGGATCCTAGGATTTCACTGACGAATGAGCAAAAGGATAAAGCAGAACACTAGCAGTGTGGCTAAAAGAAACATGGGTTCATGATGACATGCTATCGTCATCTTTATAACATAAGAATTTGTCCTCAAGGTTAGTAGCATTACCCCCAAATACCCCAAATATATGCTCCCTGCATAATGCTTGGAAAGTGTCTGGACAGAAGCCACCTGAGATAGTGACTCCTCTTCTCTTCTATGCTACTAATTTCTCAAATATATTACTTTATTAAGTTTATGATTCTTGTTTCTTTCAAGCATATCAAGAGGCCTCAAGCAGACTATGAAAACAATTACATGTCCAAGTTGGAGCAATGTGGGTTTCAATATTTCGTAGTACCTTTGGAAAAGGAAAAGAGGTAAGTGAAACAGTAAAGGATGGCATGGTAAATTTTGACAAACTCAAAACCAATCTAAATCAAGAATGAAACAGACCAACTTATTAAATTTGTAGTTTCTACAACTCTTGTTTAATTTAACCCTTAATGTTTTTAACCTTAGACTTTATCCTTGCATTAAATATATAAACCCCTTAGCAAACTCATTAAAAATACCCAGTGTGTCCTTCTAACTTGCCTGATGATAAAAACTTAAAGCAAATTAAAGGCGTGAGGATGATGGTGGCCTTCCTTGCCATGAAAATTAATTATTTCCAATAAAATGGGAAATACCCCTATGCCATTTTGGAAACCTACCTTTCACCCTGCTCTCGTTTTTCAAATCTATAAAAAGCATTCTTATTAGAATGCCATGAAATTAAGCAATGGTATTTTGTAAAATATCTCATGGCCTGGAGCAGCAGAAGTCAGTATTTTTTTAAAGTCTGAACATCTGTCCAAACGGTTTAAGGCATTCACATCTCTTTCTACTATGAGACCAAGGGAAGACTGTTTAAACACATTAAAGAGTTTTTAAACTACTACACAGTAACAGTTGCTTGATTTTTTTGTTGTCGTTTGTATACAATTCACTGTCATAACACTGAGAACTCAACAAAGCTGGCTAAATGGAGTGTTTTGACAGAGGGTGAAATAATTAAATTGATGTAGATGTTAAACAGTTTACATTCAAACCAAATTCAGAGATTTTTTTTTTTTAATGTGTACCATTTGGCTCCTTTAAAAATGAATTTGAAAAGAGTCAACCTTTACTATTTAAACCCAATCCCTGATTAAAGATTAACCTTAATTCAGCCAGCAGTTCTCTAAGCCTTTCTTTGGAGCACTCCTCCATCTCTCCAGTAATAAAACCCTACATTCTGAAACCCTCTATCCCTACCCATACAATTATTTCATTTTCCAGCTTTTTAATCAAGGATATTCAGGAGTCAATGAAAAATAACCAGTATGTCTATAATGTACCAATACTCTTTATGCCAAAGCAAAAAGACACCTGACATTTTAGTTGCTGTGATCTTACAGAGGAGAAATGCAAGCTTTCTCTTAGGTGATAGGGGTTTTTTGTTTTTGTTTTTTCAAAATGGAAAATAACGTGTAGACTATCATTGAACCTCCGTGGCAACTCAGGGATCTAGGACCTCAGCTAAAGAGATCACCAACTGTGAAGGTCAATTTTTTTCATCTTCCTCTATGAAAAATTTTGCCTACAGACCCACCTGCTATTTATACAGGCAAACAAGGAGAAAATGTTTACTAGTTTGATGTAGTTCTCACTGCAGATGCTACTTCTGATACAGAACAGTAAGTTTTATGGTGGACAAGAAAAGAGGTGATATGATCAGGGAGCTGAGCATTGATAAAGTCCAGTACTCAAGTTCTGGCTTCCAACAGAACTGTGCAAATCACTTAATCTCTCAGTTTTTTCATAAGGTACAAGTGGGTTCTTTTGAGTTTAATGAAATAAAAATATACAAATTCCAGCACATAACAGAGTCCATAATATATATTAACTTCTTTCTTACCCATGCCCTTTAATAATCAGTCTACTCTAAAATGAGGCACTTGACATTTTCAGAATTAAAAAAATAATACTATTCAAAGCCATTTTCTCAACCATCCATTGGAGTCTGCTTGTATAAGTAACTGCAGTCTCACAAGTCCATTAAGTTCATGAGCTCTCTGCTGTACACAAACTGATTTCATAGTCTAAATATTCTCAACCTGAAACCTGGAAAAGAACATGAGAGCCTCTATCAGCAGTGGCTTCACTGCTCATTGGCTCCTGGAACATGGTACAGGCTGAAGAAGGGCTGCCAGGGCCAGAAACCAGCCTTCAGAGGACTCCAAGGAACATTCAACGCTGTCGGTGAGTTTGGGATTTGAAAAAACCACCGACCGTTGACTGTACCTTGGGGTCCTTACAGACAACACTACATTTCCTGAAGCAAAGGAGCAGGCTGTACCTTCACATGTCACATAAGATCACCAGAACCAGTCCTGCTGCCTGTCCCTAAAGGTGGTCCAGTGAACTTTTTAAGAGCTCCCCCTACTTCTATTGCCCATTGTTCCTTGCTTTGTGTTGTTTTTGACAAACAAGTGTTTCACTTCAACAAGATAAGGAGAACTCCACTATAATACCGAACGTGCTTAAAAATGTCTCCTAGAAATATGTCACTCTAGTGAAAAACAGGATAGAGCAAAGAGACATTAAAAACATATATTTCAGTTTTGAGCGAAACCCAATTATTTTACACCCATTTCTCCCACATCCCCTCAAAACTTTAATTAAGAGCAAGAGAAGGATTTAATAAGCAAACATAGCATACAACTGTCTAATGCCTGTACAACTCTTATCACATTCTACCTCCAACTAGTTAATATGGTTAAGTTTTGACAGCCCTGTTAGAATATGAGATGTTTGAAATCAACTATTGCCTCACTACTTCTGGCCACACATATGCTTACTTAAACGTTTGTTAAATGTAAGTAAAATGTCAGGTCCGGAGTCAGAGATCTGGGAAAAATCTTGGTTCAACTCCCTAACTAGCTATGTGACCACAGACAAGTATCTGAGTTTCTGTTTTCTCATGTATAAAATGGGAGATAATAAGAACACTTACCTCATGGAGTTTTGAGATTCAATGAGATAATATATAAAGTGCTTTGTACCATTCCAAACACACAGCAAACAATATATGTAAACTGCTATTATTATTTAACCCAAAACATAACCTGTGCTAATTTACCTTGAAAAGTGCTCGTATTTCTCAGTCCCAAACAGAGAGGAAGAGCCAGGACCTTCGACTCTTGTTTGTATCTATCAGGTATGCAGGCACCTATCTGTGTGGTCACAGAGCTACCTGTTAGCTTCTCCATGAGCTCCTTCCATTCCCTGAACCACAGTTTCTCATCTTGAAGAATCTCCCAGCTCTAATATCTAGTGTTACCTATAATTAGGTGGGCCCTCAGTCATCGGTTACTAAGAGAGATAACCGACCTAGACCTCAAAGAACCAGTGTGGAAAAGAAGAGCCAGGAATTCAGGAGGGCCGAGGCAACGCCACCAAATGGAAACACTGATGGCTGCACTCAACATTCATTGCTGTCGGTGGGTTTGAGTCTGAATCAACTCACTGATCAATGAATGCAAACTGCGGACCAAACAACCTAAGGGAAGCAAAAAAGCAGAGTCACCTGATTGCATCAGCTACCGTGCTGGGTGGAAGCTGCCGCTGTCTCTAATACACCAGCTAAAGCCTCTCTTGCTCTCTCTGCTTCTAATATGAAATAAGTACTCTAAATGCCTAGTGCTTTACTTTGTCTTATTTTTCAAAAATGTTCTAGGGGTGCCTGGGTGGCTCCGTGGGTGAAGCCTCTGCCTTAGGCTCAGGTCATGATCTCAGGATCGTGGGATCGAGCCCTGCATCAGGCTCTCTGCTCCGCGGGGTGCCTGCTTCCCCGTCTCTCTCTGCCTGCCTCTGCCAACTTGTGATCTCTCTGTGTCAAATAAATAAAATCTTTAAAAAAAAGAAAAAGACAGACAGACAAAGAACTGTAAAAATGTTCTAGAGTTAAAGAAATGATATTTTTCAATTTTTTTATTTTTTATTAATATATAATGTATTATTAGCCCCAGGGGTACAGGTCTGTGAATCACCAGGTTTACACACTTCACAGCACTCACCATAGCACATACCCTCCACAATGTCCATAACACAACAAGAAATGATATTTTATAGGAAGAACAAACTGTATATTTTGACATCACACAGTATTAAAAAACCAATGCTTTTGTAATTTTTAAAATTAAAAAAAAAACACTCATTCTTTAAAATTTAAATATTGAAATAAAGTAAAAATTGAGTATCCCTTTCTTCATCATCTTCCATTTCCTCAATGGAAATCACCTATAAATATAATAAATAGTGGGGTGCTTGGGTGGCTCAGTCGCTAAGCGTCTGCCTTCAGCTCAGGTCATGATCCCAGGTTCCTGGGATGGAGTCCCACACATTGGGCTCTCTGCTCAGCATGAAGCCTGCTTCTCCCTCTCCCACTCCCCCTGCTTGTGTTCCCTCTCTCTTGCTTTGTCTCTGTCAAATAAATAAATAAATAAAATCTTTAAAAATATATATAATAAATGGCAAGTTTAATAACTTGTTATAATCAATAAACTTATCTATATTATCTGATATTATTAAAATAATAAATATCATAAACTATACACTTATTTTATGTCCTCTAAGGAACCTTTATCCATGCACATACAAGTGGATACATATCTATAATTTTGTGGGGCTTTTGAGAAGTGGCTTAAGCAAAAATGAGCTCATTTTATATTTACGGCTGTATAATCCTCTTTTTCACTCGACTATACTAGACAGCTATTATAGACAGCCTTCTGCAACAATCTTGCTATATTATACTGGTTCTTTTAAATGACTATATAGTATGCCTTAGTATGAAGGCCCTGGTTATTATTATGACCAAAACTTTGAGGCACATTCATTCTAACCTTTGCAAACCATGTCTCTCAAACAAGAAAAGAACCTAAGTGAAATGGGAAATGAACATGATTCATCTAAACAAAATGTAAAATGTAGTACCAATTCTCTGACTTCTATAACATGAGATGAGCCACTGAAGCTTTCATGATAATGACAGGAAAACAAATCTTGGTCACCAATAATTTAATCATACACTTAAATCTGAGATAGAGAAAAACAGACTCTCATAGCAAAAGTCAAATTAAATAAAGCAGTAGGAAAAGAGTCTTATCTAAAGTTAGCTTTTAGGATGCCTGGGTGGCTCAGTCAGTTAAGACACTGCCTTCGGGGGCACCTGGGTGGCTCAGTGGGTTAAAGCCTCTGCCTTCGGCTCGGGTCATGATCCCAGGGTCCTGGGATCGAGTCCTGCATCAGGCTCCTTGTCCAGCAGGGAGCCTGCTTCTCTGCCTGCTTCTCTCTCTGCCTCTGCCTGCCACTCTGCCTGCTTGTGTGCTCTCTCTGACAAATAAATAAATAAAATCTTAAAAAATAAAATAAAATAAAGTTAGCTTCCAAAACCAGGGACAGGAAGGAAGTAGAAGTGCAGGTATAGTGACACAAGAAAGAAAAAGAGAAATCAAAGTCAAGAGAAAAATGAAAAAAATGACAAGAATTCAGGAAAAATAGAAGATTCGGGCCAGTGTTTCCCAATATGGTTATATATCAGAATCATCTAAACTAGTTGCTTTGAAAAATGCAGATTCCTGAGATCTACCCTAGACCAGATGTAGGGTCCTAGAATCTGTATTTTATTATACCAAGCATTCTAGGCATTATTTTTCAACCACCAATTACTTCCAAATTTTCTGAAAACATTAGAAAAGAATGTTTAACACATTCTTTGAAAAATGTACACCTGAACAAGCATGCCACCTATTTATTTACAGAGAATCAACAGTCTTCAAATATGCCAAAAAAAAAAAAAAAATCCGTTTCAGCCACCAAAATCCTATGTTGTTTCTCTTGGATAAAACTAAATGCTACATGGGCGCATGGGTGGCTCAGTTAGTTGAGTGTCTGCCTTCAGCTTGGCTCATGATCCCTGGGTCCTGGGATTGAGCCCTCAGACTGACAGTCTTATAGAGAACAATTTTGAGGTGATAGTCACAGAAGAAAACGGAAAGGTAGTAGTGAAGAGCTTGAGCTAAATAAGGGTAAAAATTCGAGTTATATGATTTATCAACTATGTAAACCTAGAAAAGTTACTTAACTTTAAATCTGTTTCTTCTGTGAAAAGGAGATATGATAATAGTATTTGCTTCACAAAGCTACTTCTGAACTAAGAATACGCAATTATCATATGGTTTTACTCATACGTGGAACATAAGCAATAGCAGGGCCATAGGGGAAGGGAAAGAAATCTGAAGGGGGAGAAATCAGAGGAGACGAACCTTCAGAGACTATGGAACTGGGGAAACAAACTGAGGGTTTCAGAGGGGAGGGGTTGGGGGAAGGAGGTAACAGGGTGATAGGTATTAAGGAGGGCATGTGTTGTGATGTGCACTGGGTGTTAAATATAACCAATGAATCACTGAGCACTATATCAAATACGAATGATGTACTATACGCATAATTTAAAAATATAATAAAAAAGAATACATGTAAATTATTTCACACAGAGCTTGACACAACAAAATACTAAAATGTGCATACACACATATGCACAAGCAGACACTGGCAGGAAGTAAAGAGCAGACTGGAAGTTCAAACAGACTGGAAGCAAATATGTTAACCACTGAAATCTTAAGTTGTAGAATTAAAGGTGATTTTTACGTTTATTATTTATAACTCATCTATGCCTTCCATGTGTTTAGCAATAAGCATCAACTATTTCAACAATTAAGAAAATTATTATTTTTATTTATTTATTTTTTAAAAAGATTTTATTTATTTATTTGACAGAGAGAGACCACAAGTAGGCAGAGAGGCAGGCAGAGAGAGAGGAGAAAGCAGGCTCTCCATGGAGCAGAGAGCCCGATGCGGGGCTCAATCCCAGGACCCTGGGATCATGACCTGAGCCGAAGGCAGAGGCTTTAACCCACTGAGCCACCCAGGTGCCCCAAGAAAATTATTTTTAAATGTTTTTTTTTAAGATTTTATCCATTTATTTGACAGAGAGATCACAAGTAGGCAGAGAGGCAGGCAGAGAGAGAGAGAGAGAGCCGGGGGGAAGCAGGCTCCCTGCCAAGCAGAGAGCCCGATGCGGGGCTCAATCCCAGGACCCTGGGATCGAGCCCGATGTGGGGCTCGATCCCAGGACCCTGGGATTACGACCCAAGCAGAAGGCAGAGGCTTACCCACTGAGCCACCCAGGCACCCCTTTAAATGTCTTTTTTCAAAAGCAAAGATTTCTTTTAGATGCAAGATCTACCTATATTTGGCTGAAAAGCAGACTGAAGAATCCACAGTGGGAAAGGAAGAAAAGATGGACTATTTTTACCAAGAAAGGGAACCTGTAGAAAGCAAAGCTACAAGGATAGTAAAAAGTGACAGGTTCCAGGTCCATGTGGATGTGGTCACTCTGGAAGGCAGACACATCAGCCTCAGAGCATGAAAATGATGAAGGAAATTCCAGCCTACTTCTGTCCTCTCAGACTGTTTCTCAATAGGATCCAACTGGACCTTGTGATCCTGTATCTTGGCAAGGAGCCTGGCATGGAGTAGACGCTCAGTAAATGTCTGTCAAATGAATTTCCTTTGATTTCTGGCAGACATTTACTGAGCGTCTACTCCAGTTATATTTATAACTCAGGAAGTGGCCTGCTCCTTGAACCAAGCACTGGATAGCTTCAAACCATCTGTGCCACGAATTACAGTTCTAACCCAGGTATATAATTTTAATAACTACCAGATATCAGGTTTGTCCTTGATTACTATACTTGCTATAGAACCCCTGAACTTACACTTTAGTCTAACTTCCCCTCCTTTTATTCAGACTAAATCTACTGAAAACATATGCAATCAGTCAAAATTACATGCCTCTTCTGCTCCTCTTCCCAGTAAACAGCTAAGGCAAAACACAGAGTATAAAAGAAGTGGTTTAGAATATGCAGTCAGAAAACTTGAATTTAAGTCTAACTCTGCCATAGTTGTATGCTCTTGGACAAAGGAGTCACCCTGTAAACCTTCCTTCTCTGTAAAATGGAAACTAAGGATACCTCTCCTATCTCACAGGATTATTGTGAGGCCTCAGCAAAAAAACAAAAACAGGGGCGCCTGGGTGGCTCAGTGGGTTAAGCCTCTGCCTTCGGCTCAGGTCATGATCCCAGGGTCCTGGGATCGACCTCCGCATCGGGCTCTCTGCTTGGCAGGGAGCCTGCTTCCCCCCGGCTCTCTCTCTCTCTCTCTCTCTCTCTGCCTACCTCTCTGCCTACTTGTGATCTCTGTCTGTCAACTAAATAAATCTTAAAACAAAAACAACAGTGAAAAGCACAGGACGTAGCAATACAGCCAAAAGCATCTTTGTTTGTGATGGTACCACTCCATGGGCTCTTCTCTTTCAGCAGACAATATACCCTCACTTCTCAAACTCTCACCTACTTGTCAACCCGCAGGACGTATTTGCAAGATGTCTAGCTGGGACTGACCTATCTATAACCTGGGGCTCAAAGTAAGCATTTTTCTCTAAATAAGTATCATCTGCCTAGACAGTCCATCAGAGCCACACTCCAAACAGTTGAGTCACTTCTCCCCAACAAAGAGAAAGTTTTCCGACACACTTTAGTGAGGCAGAGCATAAGGTAAGGCTTTGGGAGCAGAGGGGGTCCAGGCCTCCAAGTGAAAGAGTAGTATGAGACATCACAAACCAATAGGATGCCACCTGACAAACTTAAAACCACTTTATCAAAAAAACCCCACAAAACCGTTTTATCCAAAAGTCTCCAACCAATCTTAGGTACTTTTTAGTTTTACAGCTCTATTTAGGCATTGTAAATGTACGATTCAATGACTTTCAGTTACTCATTTAGAGCTGTGCAACTATCACTGCAATCCAATTTTAGAACATTTTCATCACTCCAAAACTCCCCTTGAGCCCATTTCCAATCTTCACTCCTACCTGTAGATCCAACCACTGCTCTGTATTCTGTCTCTGTAAATTTGCCTTTTTTATTTTTTTTTAAAGATTTTCTTTATTTATTTGACAGGCAGAGATCACAAGTAGGCAGAGAGGCAGGCAGAGAGAGGGGGGAAAGAGGGTCCCCGCCGAGCAGAGAGCCCAATGCGGGGCTCAATCCCGGGATCATGACCTGAGTTGAAGGCAGAGGCCTTAAACCACTGAGCCACCCAGGCACCCCTAAATTTGACTTTTTTAGATATTTCACATAAATGGGATCATATAATATGTAGCCTTTGAGTTTGACTTCCTTCACTTAGCATAATGTTTTTGAAATTTATTGTAGCATGTGTTAGTAGTTCATTATTTTTTACTGTTGAATAGCATTCCATTATATGGATATTTCACATTTTGTTTATCCCTTTACCAGCTGATGGACATTTGGATTGCTTCCAGATTTTGGCCATTATAAATAATGCTGCTATAAACATTCATATACAAGTCTTTGTGTAGACATACATTTACATTTCTCCTGGGTAGATATCTTGGAGTGAAACTGTTGCATCATATGGTAAGTTTCTATTTAACTTTTTTGTTTTGTTTTTAAGAAAAGGATTTGGGGAGGGGCAAAGTGAGAGGGAGACAGAAATTTAAGCAGGCTCCACACCAAGTGTGGAGCACAATGCAGGGCTCAATCTCACAGCCTGAGATCATGACCTGAGCCAAAAGCAGAGTCGGATACTTAAGAAACTGGGCCACCCAGGTGCCCCATGTGCAACTTTTTATTAAATTTCCAAACTGACTTCTAAAGTGACTGTACCATTTTATATTCTTATGGCAACACACAAGGTTTCCAGTTGCTATACATCCTTACCAATACATTTTTATAGTCTTTTTGACAACAGCCACTTTGGAGGGTGTACAGTAGAAATTCACTGTGATTTTAATTTGTATTTCCCTAATAACTCGGGATGTTGAACACCACATTATATGACAAAATGTCTGTTTAAGTCTTTTGTCTCATGTTTTTTCTTTCATTTATTTTAATTGTGATAAAATATACGTAACAACAAAGTCTACCATTTTAAACATTTTTTTAGTGTGCAATCCAGTGGCATTAAATTCAGAAGACTGTGCTACCACCACCACTGTCCATTTCCAGATTATTTTCAGAATTTTATTTTTTTATTTTTATTATTTTTTAAGATTTTATTTATTTGGGGGGGGAGAGAAAACAAGGAGGGGGAGCAGCAGTCAGAGGGAGAGGGAGAAGCAGGCTGAGGGAGAAGCAGGCTGAGCAGGAGCCCGATGGAGGGCTCGATCCTAGGACCCTGGGATCATGACCTGACCCGAAGGCAGATGTTTAACCGACTGAGCCACCCAGGCACCCCTATTTTCAGAATTTAAAAAAAGAAAACCAAAAACTCTCTACCCATTAAACGGTAACTATCCATTCCACACTTCCCCTAAACAACCTATTCTTTGACCATTTCCCCTATTTTGCTCTGTCTCTATGAATTTGCCTATTCTAGTTATCACATGTAAGTGGAATGATGACAAAAAATAATTTTTATTTAAAAAAAAATTTTTTTAACTAGCTTGTCTTTTGAGTTGTAAGAGTCCTTGTTATATTTTGGATACTCCTTTATCAGATAAGCAAATCTTTCTATAGCTTGTCTTTTCATTTTTTTTAATAATGTCTTTTGAAATGTAAAAGTTTTACATTTTAATGAAGCCAACTTACCAAATTTTTCTTTTATAGCTTGTGCCATTGGTGTCATGTCTAGGAAGTTATTGCCTAACCCAAGGTCACAAAGATACTCTTCCAGACATTTTATAGTTTCAGACTGAGGTGTATGATCCACTTTCAATTAATTTTTGTGTCTAGTATAAATAAAGAGACTGAGTTTTGGGGTGGGTTTTTGTCTTTTTTTGGTTTTGCATGCAGATACCCGATTTTCCAGCATTATCTGTTGGAAAAAACTACCCTTTCCCCCTTACTGAACCGTCTTGGCACCTGTGTCAAAAATCAACTATATAAAATCTTAAAAAAAAAAAAAAAAAAAAAGGGGCGCCTGGGTGGCTCAGTGGGTTAAGGCCGCTGCCTTCAGCTCAGGTCATGATCCCAGTGTCCTGGGATCGAGCCCCGCGTCGGGCTCTCTGCTCAGCGGGGAGCCTGCTTCCTCCCTTCTCTCTCTCTGCTTACCTCTCTGCCTACTTGTGATCTGTCAAATAAATAAATAAAATCTTAAAAAAAAAAAAAAAATCAACTATATATTTCTGAACTCTCAATCCAGTTCTAGTACCTGTCCTTACACCAATCTATCACCCTCTTAATTATTATAGTGATTTTTGAAACCACGTAATGAAAGTCCTTCCAATGTTGTACTTTCTCAAAATTGTATTGGCTCTTCTACTTTAGGTCCTTTGCATTTCCACATAAATTATAGGATTAAGTTTCTTCAAAGAAGTCAGCTGGGATTTTTTTTTTTAGAGAGATTACATTGAATCCATACATCAAATTGGGGATAACTGTCATTTTAACATTTGGACTCATAATCCATGAAGACAGAACGTCTCTCCATTTATTTAGGTCTTTTTAAACTTCTCTCAACAATATTTTATAGTTTTTAATGTAAATCTTGTTAATTCTTCTGTTTAATTTATTCCTAAGTATGAAGCCAATCATGAATGGAATTCTCTTACTTTCATTTCTGGATTGTTGCTAGTATATAAAAATTTTTTAATTTTTTTGTGTATTTGGTATCCTGTGACCTTGCCTAAACTCAGATCTGTTTTGGTTTTTCTGTGAATTACTTAGGTAATTTAGATGCCTTCCCACCCACACCCCATTGCACTAGGTAGAACACTCCAGTGAAGAAGTGGCAGGAGTAGACTTAAGAGTGGACATTCTTACCCACTTTGTTCCCAGTCTTAGGAGAAGAGGATTCATATTTCACCATTAAATATTACGTTAGTGTTAGGATTTTCATAGATGCCTTTATCAAGGTGAGACATTGCCTACTCTTCCTGGTTTGTTGCAACACTTTATCATTTACATCAAATGTTTTTTCCGTATCCACTGAGCTGATCATGTGGGGTTTTTAAAAACCTTTTATTAATATGGTTTATTACAAGACAGCAAAGTATGACCTGTGCACTAGCTATTTTTGTAAAGTTGCAATGAAACACAGGCATATCCACTTATCTACATATAGTCTATCACTGTTTTGCAGTACAACAGCAGAGCTGAGTAGTTTCAACAGAAATTGTAATGGTCCAAAAGCCTAAAATATTTACCAATTGGTCTTTTTTTTTTAAGATTTTATTTATATATTTGAGAGAGAGAGACACAGAAAGAGAGGGTACACAAGCAGGAGAAGTGGGAGAGGGAGAAGCAGGCTTCCCGCTGAGCAGGGAGCCCGATGCCAGGCTGGATCCCAGGGCCCTGGGATCATGACCTGAGCGGAAGACAGACGCTTAACGACTGAGCCACCCACGCACCCACCAACTAGCCTTTTAAGAGAACATGGTATGTTATATTGGTTTATACATATTAATCCAAACTTGCATGCCTGGAATAACGCCCAGTTGATCATGATCTATAATCCATTTTTCCATGTTGTTAAATTTGGTTTGCTAATATTTTATTAAAGATTACTGTGTCTGGGGGCGCCTGGGTGGCTCAGTGGGCTGAAGCCTCTGCCTTCAGCTCAGGTCCGTGATCCCAGGATTCTGGGATCGCCACCCCCGCACCCCCCACCCCCCCACCCCTGCACAGAGAGCCTCCTTTCCTTCCTCTCTCTCTGCCTGCCTCTGCCTACTTGTGATCTCTGTCAAATAAAATAAATAAAATCTTAAAAAAAAATAAAAAGATTACTGCGTCTGTGTTCATAAAGCATATTGGTCTGCAATTTTCTTAATTTATTTTTGTCTGGCTTTGTTATCAGGGTAATAGTGTCCTCATAGAATGAGTTGGGAAGTGTTCTTTCCTCCTCTACTTTCCGAAAGAGTTTGTGAAGGATTAGTTTTAGTGCTTCTCTAAAATGTTTGATAGAAGTCACCAATGAAGCCATTTGGCCTGGGCTTCTCTTTGCAGTAAGATTTTTAATTACTGACTTGTTTTCTTTGTTATAACACAGAAAATATTTAAGGTCCACAGCTTCATGGATACCTCTTCACCAAGCAAAAAGACAACTTTTATATACAGACTGTTCAGATAAGACTTTTGGGGTTTTTAAATCCCAGCCCTTTCTGTCTTAATTAGCACAAACTGATAGAGATGATCAAGCAGCACTTTAACGACATTTAACATCAGATGTGTTTGGTAATCATACAATAACTCTCCATGGAATCACATTTAATTTTGTTTAATAGAAACTAATTTTTTAATATTTGACAGGCCAATATCTGGGCAAAAAACTAATGGATGCCAAAGAGAAATGCCCATTTGTCAATGCGAGAATACCTTTGTGCACAAGAAAAATGGTGAATTCAAGCTATCCAAAACTTCACACTCAACCTAATTTACTGTATAAATAGCATCAATAAATACTTGTGTTAATGAGAAAAAAACATGGGCCTGCGCTTTTCTTTGCAGTAAGATTTTTAATTACTGATTCAATTACTTAACTGTTATAGGTCTATTCATATATTCCATTTCCTCTTGAGCTGGTTTTAATAATTCATGCCTTCAGCATTTGTGTCTAGGAATTTGACCACTCCATTTAAGTTGCCCAATTTGTTCAAAGAAAGTTGTTCATGATTTTCCCTTACAATCTTTTTAATTTCTTTTGAGTGACCTCCTTGTTAAACTCAATTAGTTCTATTTGTTTCTGGTTTGTTATAAATATGAGATTATATCATTTATGTAAAAAGACAGTTTTAATTCTTTATTTAACAATTTTATTTACAAAAATAGCTGTCCATATGTCAGTTTGCTGACCTCTGTAGCATGCCATGTTAATAAAATACTTTTTTTTTAATCCCAAAATGATTATCCTGCTTTGGGTTTGGTTTCTTATCTAGTTCTTCTTCTTCTTTTTTTTTTTTTTTTTAATTGAGGGGCACCTGGGTGGCTCAGTCATTAAGCACCTGCCTTTGGCTCAGGTCCTGATACCAGGGTCCTGAGATTGAACCCTACATCGGGCTCCTTACTCAGCAGGGAGCCTGCATCTCTGACTTGACTCTCCCTGCTTGTGTTACCTCTCTCTGTCTCTCTCTCTCTGTCAAATAAATAAATATTTTCTTTAAAAAGCAAAAACAAAAACAGATTTATTTGAGAGAGGGGGGAGAAGCAGAAGGAAATGGAGAAACTTAAGCAGACTCCACAAATTCTACCACCCCAAGATCAAGAACATCTTTTTATAGTTTCTTAAAGTGGAAGCCTAGATTAACACTTGAGACCTTTCTTCTTTCCTGGTATAAACTTAAAAGCTATAAATTTTCCTCTAAGTACTGTTTTAGCTGCATTCCATGAAATATGCTATGTTTTCATCTTCACTTAGTCCAAAATATATTTAAATTTCCCTTTGGATTTCTTCTTTGGCCTGTGGGTTATTTTTAAGTATGTTACTCAATTTCAAAATTTTGGAGATATCCTCTATTTCTTTCTGTTTTGGATCTCTAATTCTGTTGTGGTCATAAAACATACCTTTTAAGATTTCCATCTTTTAAAAATAATTGAGACTTATTTTATGACCCAGAATATTCTTAGAGACTGTTCTATGTGCCCTTGAAAAAAATGTATATTCTGCACAGAGTATTCAATAAATATGAGCTGGTTGCCAGTGTTAAGTCTTCTATATCCTTGCTAATTTTCCATCTAGTTCTTCTATCAACTATTGAGAGTGTTAAAATCTGTAACTATTATTGTTGAGTTTTTTATTTCTCTTAATTCCTGTCAATTTTTGTTTCATATATTCTGGTGCTGTTGTTAGGTATATTTTTATAATTGTTACATTTTCCTCATCTTGATCCTTTCATTTTTGTGAAATGTCCCTGTCTCTAGTAATATTTCTTAAAGTACATTTTACCTATTATTAATACAGTCACTCCAGCTCTTCTATGGTTATTGTTTGTATGATCTATTTTTTAGCATCTTTTTACTTTCAACATATTTGTGTCTTTAAATCTAAAGTACATCTCTTACTGACAACACAGAGTTGCATCTTGCCTTTTTATCCAGGTTGACAATCCCTACACCTTTTGAACAGGCAGTTAGTCCATTTACATTTGATATAATTACTGACATGATTGCATTCATGTATGCCACTTTGCTGTTTTTGCTTCATGTCTTTGTCTTTAACCTCTAACCTCTATTTCTCCACTACTATCTTTTTCTGTGCAAAATATTTCTGGTATATTACCATTTTAATCCCTCTGTTGACTTTATCGTAATTATTTTTTTGTTATATTCTTTGTGGTTGCTCTAGGCATCACAAGATACATCTTTTACTTATCATAATCCAACTTAACTCCAGGAAATACAGAAACTTGCTCCAATATATCTCCTATTCCATCTCTCTCTCTCTTTAGATTTTATTTGACAGAAAGAAAGAGAGTGTGAGAGACCTCAAGAAGGGGGAACTGCAGGGGGAGAGGGAGAAGCAGGCTCCCCGCTAGCAGGGAGCCCAACAAGGTGCTTGATCCCAGAACCCTGGGATCATGACCTGATGGAAGGCAGCTGCTTAACTGACTGAGCCACCCAGCACCCTTCCTATTCCATCTCTTTTCTGTTTTTATTACCATATATGTGTTAGAATCTCAATAATACAGTGTTATCATTATTGTTTTAGACAATCTTGTCATTTCAAAAATTAAAAGAATAAAGATAATCCTATTAAAATAATAAGATAAAAATACAGTTGTGTTTACCTATATACTTACCATTTCCAATGTTCTTCATTTCTTCTTAGGGATTTGAGTAACCATCTGTTGTCACTTCCTTTCAGTCTTAAGGAATTCCTTTAGTATTTTAAGGCAGGTCTGCTATCAACAAATCCTCTGCCTTTTTTATGTGGGAATGTCTTTATTTTGCCTTCATTTCTGAAGAAGAGTTTTGCTAGATAAAGAAATCCTGGTTACTCGGCTTTTTTCTTCTACATGTTAACTATGACATCCCACTGCCTTCAGACCTCCTTGCTTCTGGTTAGAAGTCAGCTGTAAATCCTATTGTTATTCCCTTGTATGTGATGCATCATTTTGTTCTTGCTGCTGTCAAGATTTTCCTTCTTTGTCTTAGAACAGTTTGACTCTGATAATGTGTTTATCATACTTGAGTTCATCAAGTTTCTTGGATCTGCAGATGAATTTAGCCACTATTTTTTCTAATATTTTCTGCTCCTCTCACAGTCCTTTCCTTTTATATATGTATATTCTTAGGTATACATTTGATGTTGTCCCACAGATCTTGGAGGCTCTATTCATTGTTCAGGCTTTTTTCTGTTCTTTGTAATAATTTTTATCGACCTACCTACAAGTCCACCAACTCTTTCTTCTGCCATGTTAAATGTGCTGTTGGGTCCAGCCTAGTTAATTTTTCATTTCAGTTATTATAATGTTCAAATCAAGCACTTTCATTTTGTTTTCTCTTAAAATTTCTCTTTGAAATTCTTTATTCATTGAGTCATTGTCATAATTTACTTTAACCCTTCAACCAAGATTCCCTTTATTTAACTGAAGTATCTCTAATAGGGGCTTTGAAGTCTTTGTGTGCCAGATCCAACATTTGGGATCACTAGAGACAGTTCCTACTCCTTTTTTTTTTTTCCTGAGTGTGGATTACACTTCAGTTTTTTGCACATCTTTTAACTTTTTTGTTCAATACTGAACATATAAAGTAAGGTACTACTCACAACCCCAGATTCTGAGTTTTTCTCAGCTAAGGTTTTGTGACAGTGGTGGATTTTGTTTTTGTTTTTACTAACTTTCCAGGAATAAGTTTGTGAAATCTGTCTCTCCTACAATGTGTGGTGCTTCAGGATTTTTTCCCCTGTTTTTATTTTGAGGCCTGGCTTCTAACTGTCACCCCTCTATCGGCAAAATTTACTTATTGGTTCAGAGGTAGTGCTCACCTTGAGCCCTTATATTCCCTGCTGATTGATATGTAGTTAGGATGGGGAGCATACTCTCACTTCAGGCCTTCAAGTCTACTATAATTTTTACCTTCTGCTGAGCTTTCTCACACATCCTTTGCACTGGCCAAAAATGTGTAGATGGCTTGGGCTTGCAATGGTTTCTACTGCGCATGAAGCCTCCAGACAATAGGATACATGGAGAACTTATCAAACTCCCTGTAGTTGCCTCACCTTCCAGAGCTCTCTGTTAAAGCCCTCTCTAGCCTGCTGTTCCACTGTTCGCCCCAAATAGGACTACAACCTTAGGCTAGTAGAGTTGTTTGGCTCTCCTTATTTCACTTGCCACCAGATCATAACTTTTAACTGATAATATTCCAAATGAAGTGAGCCCCCTCCCACAAGAGTAATAAAACTGCTGGTTTTCATAGCCTACACCCCACTCTAGTTGAACTACTACACTATCTGGGCTGGAAAAAAGGGGAGTAATCCTGGGCAAGATCACAAACTTGTGTTTGATACAAAATTCAGTGGTTTTCATGAATAAATACTTCTTAACTTGTTATAAGCCTGTAATTGTTTCTGACGGTTTTTTCCAGCTTTATAGCTGATTTTGGGGGGCAGGATCTGTTGGCCTACTCACACTCTCCTGCCAGAAATGAATCTCCTCCTCAGACATGTTTTTATAAATCTCTTAAGCAATAAAATCCTAACTTTGGTAAAGCCAAACAGTCTGAAATCAAACCTGTTTTCCTGGAATTAGACCCAAGTGCCATAATACCTAAACTGCTCAAATACAACTCAATTCAAAAATATACATAAGAGAAAAAAATTTCTCTGGGGAAGACAAAGAAATAAAGGTATTCTAGAATACTGGAATTGTTTTTAATTCCAGAAGGCAGTAATACAAAAATCTGAGTATCAGGTAGTTATTTTCAGTTTCCACCTCCCAAAAGCCCTAACTACTGGAGTCACTAGTACTCTGTACATGTATATACAATCTGAACAGCCCTAAAGCCAATCAAGGCTAGGATAAGAGTACACAGACAACCTCAGATCTTGTCACCAGGTAGGTACTCAAATAGGTCCTACAGAAAGAAGGACACTGAGTGCTACAGCTGGCCCTGGCCACTGTAATTAAGCCCACAGCATCCCTGGGTGTATCTATCTCATGGGTTCCTTGTTCACTAGCCTGGGCTTAACTCTTGGCCCTCTGGTCATTACCATCCTAAGACCCAAAAGTCCTGAGTCTTAATACTTGTACTCCCACCCAGCAACTGGTTAGTTCGAAATTATTCTACTTGCCAAATTTTGGGCATCACCCAGTACCTGGATTCTCACTTCATCTGCCAGCTCCCCATGCCCTCCCACCCCAGGGCTGACCAATAATCCCAAATCAACCCTCCCAAATTTGCCCTACCTATACAATGTCCCTCAATGCCAGACTTAATGGTGAATTTCCACAACCTCCATCTGGCCCACTACCTGACTAAAGTTATGTTAGACAATCTATTTTATTCATATTCTCCTTAAAATGTATCCTCTATAAAATAGTCAAGGGGCTACAGCCCCTGACAAGACAAATGGACACCTAACCCAAGCAGGGCTTATCCTCTTTTCTGAGCATTTAAAACTTGAACACAAATGCTTCAGTTAGCCTGTGCTGAGCACGAATGCTGGAAAGACATGACAAGGCAGAGCAGAGGCAGCCATTTTCCATCATGGATATGGAAGCAAAGAATATTAGTTTGAAGGAGAAAAGAAATAGGAAGCAGAGGCACCAGAAAAGCAGAAATAAGATTCCATATGACCACGCAGAGATGCGAAAGAAATTCTGGTCTTAACCCTTCATGAAATTTAAAAGAATGCTCTGTCCTTTAGCCTCAAGAGAAACCCTGTACTTTCCACAAATGTCCCCATTTTAACCTGGCTTAAAGGGCAGGGGAGGGCAGGGGAGGGGAGGGGATGGTATTCTGTTCCTTGCAACTGAACTACTCCCGTTAACACCTCTGGTTTCTCCCTTGTTACCAGTCTATATTTCCCAGAAATCGACATCACTCATACTCTGGTTAGACCAGTTACTTCTTCACCATATAGCTCCTTGTGTTCACCCTATGTTTTTTTGGCTATACCAAGCTTCTTTACAAACCCCTAAGATTAGATCCTATTCTCTTAAGCTCTGGAGTTTTCTTTGGCTATGACGGACAGGCAATGAGAGGTAGTATGATCTTCACTTTTAGCCACAGCTTCTTACCTGGGAACCACCATCTTCTTCACAAGGTTGTGACAGGAATTACATAAAGTGAGAATATTGTCCTTGTCACATCATCTGTCACATGGGAAGCCCCACTAAAGGTAGTTTCTTTCAGTATTACATAGATTAAACTTGTACAACCTGAACATTAGGTAAAAATTATTTCACTAATATTTAAGATCTGAAGGGCACTAAGTATATCAAGAAGATTAATCAACAGTAATTCCTGTTGGGAAGTATTATTTTCACATGATAGCACTTTAACTTGTGAACAGCCATACCAACTCCCCAAGCAACATCTGTTTCTCCCAAATTTGTTTCTAGTCCCACTGTATTTCTGAAGTTTTGAAAATGACCCTGTTATCTTTCACCTGCACTTGTAGGATCATTTCTAATAATTTACCAATATTGCTTAGCAGATGTGTTTGCTTACTGATATTTTTACCAGTTTGTTTAAAAAAAAAAAAAAGTCAGAGGATGAAACTAACTGGCCACAAATCACATTTATTTAACTTATGTGAAGACACTAATATATATTTAGTGAATTATAGTCAAGGGCCAAAATTATCATTGCTATTAGGAAAGGATATAAGGCATTTTAATCTGAAGTTTTTGTCTAACAAAATCTCTAACAGAAAAAGAGAAAGGGACAGACACTAAATGTCACAATTAAGGTTATTTGGATAAAAATTCTATTTAGGGTTTGGCTTTTACCACATCTTATAGTTAGTTATGTTGACAGCTTCCTGGACAACTGAGGTGCTAAATAATCCAGACGCCAAACAAAATCAACAAAAGTCCCAGCACAAAAGTCATTACGTAAAGGATTTTATTTCCTTCTCAATTACACAGATCTACTCCATTCAACAATAAGGAAAAACAATTCCTAGAAGAATCATTTGGTTTTAGACTCACACAACAAATAATAATTGTCAACAGGACTGAATACATAATGAGGAGCAACTCTATCAGCAGTATTAGAGCTATTATTATAAACATCTGCGCATACACAATGACCACATACATACATATACACAATGGTAAGATTTTACTTTAAATCTCAGAAGAACACTCATTCTATTTCACACCTAGCTCCAAAGGCCCACTGCACTGAGTCTCCTTCTACCTTTTCCTACCTTCTCCTCTTCCCTCCCAATCTTTTAGCCCCAGGATTCTCAAGATTGGAAGTTAAAGATCCTCTTGATGAATTAATCCAACATTCAATCACCATATGAGTGGCTGATGTTCAATTCATTTCTACTTATGAATAAAGGTTATTACAAGTAACTTGTTAGCTGTCACTAAAATTCTGTTTACGAACTACAATTAAGAAGAGATTCTAGTCTTTCCACTTTTTTAGTGTTCCACCAAAAAGCCCAGCTGCTACAAAATGGGTGACAATGTTGCAAAAAACCTTACAACTAATAAACATTTAAAGTCAGTTGGAAATCCTGCAGTTCTTAGAAGAATTCCATTACCACTACTGAAAAAATTAGTGGTAGTTTTCAACTGCTCCTATTCTTGCTTTTTAATCTTCGGTTATAGCTCATTCAGCAATGTCATTTTCAAAGGTTTATTTACTTAAGAGAGAGAGCGCACATATGTGCATGCACAGGAGGGGCAGAGGGAGAGAATCTCAAGCAGACTCCCCTGAGCACAGACCCTGACTCATGACCCATGAGACCATGACCTGAGCCAAAACCAAGAGTACAGGCGCTCAACTGACTGAACCACCCAGGAGCCCCTAGCAATGTCATTTTCCAATCATTTTAATATATGTTGTGTACGACAGGATGGCAGTGCATCAACAGTATCCTTATTTTAAATTTTCCCATGATTAGTCTTTGGTGTGTACATGTCATGTTTCAACAGAAGTCCTACCTCAATTGCTAAAGCACGTTTATCATCCTTGCCCTAAAATGTATTTGTATATAACAGCCCATTTCCAATAGAAAACAGGAACACGCAGTTAAGTAGGTAATGGGGTTCTGCCTAAGTTGAGTAAGGTCAAAAAAGCGGGTATCACAGCTATAACCAAGCAAGCTGCTCTAGGATGCCAGGTCACATTACTTCCAGCCTAGCAGTTCTCCCAAACTTTTTCTCTAAATTACCTCAAGGAGCATTAGAAACTCACCCCATATATTCTGAGCCCCATATATTCTGCCCATGATTTCTTGGAATCTCATATACCTTTAATGGACTTTCTTCCTTCATCATTACCTTAATTCCTTGTCCAGATAATCTCTGTTCCCACAATTTCCACTTTTATAAGAAAACCCCACACCTTAGACTATAACATTCATAAAAAGTCCTTTTTTGATGCCCAAGGAAAGGAGTCCCAAACTCAAAGGACAGCATGGAGCTGTTAATGCCTCTTCCTGCATTTTCTTGGAAGAGATTTTCAACTCTGGGATATATGCACACATCCTTCTTGTCCCCACTCCCCAAACTCAGATCTCTTTGCATTAATGATTTGCTCTATCACCTTACTCTCTGAACTCCCAATATTCAACTGGATAGCCACTGAATAAGCCAAGATTTTGAAGTCTGAGAGGAAAGGAAGGCAGCAAAACGGATTCTGACATATTTTAATTAAAGTTTCCATGCATGCTTTTACAATGAGCTAAAGGTTCATTCCTTCCCTCAGATTCTGAGGTTTAGCAGTACTACTTTTCACAAAATCTTGGTTTTCTATTCTGTTTAATTATGAATTTTACAAGCATGTTCTTCTATTTTTCAGTCTGATTGCTCCTTCTTGGCTCTTCAGTTAGGGCCTGTTGCCACCTTGTGGACTAAGTGGGAATAAATGCCAATGCACTACCACAGGTTCTCATCTCTGTGCTTCCAGAAGACCACCACTAGATGGTGACTTCAAATTTGAAGAGACTTTCCAAACCAATAGAGAAAACCAGATAGTTGATTTATGACTACACAAAAAAATAGATTCACACAAATAAAATAAAAATGAGTATGTCCAAAATAATGAGTTAAATAAACGAATAAATAACTTTTGGAGGTAGCATGGCCTAAGGTCAAGAACCTCTTAACCCAGGCTCTGACTTAGCAAACTAGGAATACAAGTGAACTTCCTCATACTGATAAAGGGCATCTACAAAAAAATGCATAGCTTCCTGATTTCAAAACTTACTACAAAGCTACTGGAACCAAAACAGTGTGGTACTGGCATAAAAACAGACATACAGGGGCGCCTGGGTGGCAGTGGGTTAAAGCCTCTGCCTTCAGCTCAGGTCATGATCTCAGGTCCTGGGATCGAGCCCCGCATCGGGCTCTCTGCTCAGCGGGGAGCCTGCTTCTTCCTCTCTCCTTCTCTGCCTGCCTCTCTGCCTACTTGTGATCTCTCTCTGTCAAATAAATAAATAAAATCTTAAAAAAAAAAAAAAAAAACTGACTCTCTTGAGTGGGGATGACCAGGTTCTTAAAAAAAAAAAAAAATTAACAGACATACAGACAAATGGAATGGGATACAGAGCCCTGAAATAAACTCTCACATATATATCGCCAATGATTTTCAACAAAGTTTTCCAAACCATTCAATGGTGGAAGGGACAATCCTTTCAAAAAACAATGATGGCAAAATTGAATATCCACATACAAAAGAATGAATCTCGACTTTACACCATACAGTCAAAAATTACCTCAAAATAGATCAAAGACCTGAGGCGCCTGGGTGGCTCAGTGGGTTAAAGCTTCTGCCTTCGGCTCAGGTCATGATCCCAGGGTCCTGGGACCGAGCCCCGCATCGGGCTCTCTGCTTGGCGGGGAGCCTGCTTCTCCCTCTCTCTCTGCCTGCCTCTCTGCCTACTCGTGATCTCTGTCTGTCAAATAAATAAATAAAATCTTTAGGGAAAAAAAAATAGATCAAAGACCTAAATGCACGACCTAAAAGTATAAAACTTTTAGAAGAAAACACAGGGAAAAGCTTAATGATGTTGGATTTGGCAATGACACCAAAAGGCACAGGCAACAAAAGAAAAAAGAAGTAAAGCTGTACTACATCAAAATTTAAAATCTCTGTATATAAAAGGACCCAATCAACAAAGTGAAATGCAATCCATGGAATGAAAGAAATTATTTGCAAATCATTTATCTGATAAAGGGCTAATATCCAGAATAGATAAAGACAGCTTACAACAAATAAGGGGTGTCTGGGTGGTTCAGTCAGTTAAGCATCTGACTCGCTTTCAGCTCAGGTCATGATCTCAGGGTTGTGAGACCCAGCCCCAGCTTGGGCTCTGCACTGGGTGATGGAGCCTGTTTAAGACTCTCTCTTCTTCTCCCTCTGCTCCTCCCCCCACCCCACAAACAAAACAAAACACTCTTACAACGCAAAAGAACAACAAAACTTGTTTAAAAATGAACAAAATATTTAAATAGACTTTTCTCCAAAGAAGTTATATAAATGGGGGCGCCTGGGTGGCTCAGTGGGTTAAGCCTCTGCCTTCAGCTCGGGTCATGGTCTCAGGGTCCTGGGATCAAGCCCCACATCGGGCTCTCTGCTCAGCGGGGAGCCTGCTTCCCCCATTCTCTCTGCCTGCCTCTCTGCCTGTTTGTGATCTCTGTCAAATAAATTTAAAAAAAAAATCTTAAAAAAAAAAAAAGAAGTTATACAAATGGCCAATAAGCACATGAAAAGACTTTCAACATCATTACTCATTAGGGAAATGCGAATCAAAACCACAATGAGGTATCATCTCACACCCATTCGGATGGCTACTAGCAAAAACACAGAAAGTACTAGTGAGGATGTAGAAAAATTAGAACTGTTGTGCACTGCTAGTGGGAATGTCAAATGATACAGTCACTGTAAAAAACAGTATGGTGGCTCTTCAGAAAATTAAAAATAGAATTACCATATGCTCCAGCAACTCCAGTGCATATACACCAAAAAATTGAAAGTAAGGACTTGAAAAAATACTGCATATTCATATTTGCAGCTTTATTCACAAAAGCCAAAAGGTCTAAGTGGCCCAAGTGTCCATCAACAGATGAAGAGATAGACAAAATGTAGTGTACACACACACACACACACACACACAATGGACTATTATTCAACCTTAAAAAGAAAGGAAATTCTGACACATGCTACAACATAGATGAACCTCAAAAACATTATGCTAAGGAAAAGAAGCCATACGTGGGAGCACGTGGGTGGCTCAGTCGGTCAGTTAAGTGTCTGCCTTCAGCTCAGGGTCCTGGGCTTGAGCCCTGAGTTGGGCTCCCTGCTCATCAGAGTCCGGGTTTCTCCCTCTCCCTCTTCCCCCTGCTCATGCTCACTTGTTCACTCACTCTCTCACTCTCAAATAAGTAAATAAAATCTTAAAAAAAAAAAAAATTAAGAAAGAAAAGAAGAAGCAGCCACACACAGCAGGGCAAATACTATGATTCTGCTTATATAAAATACTGAGAAGAGTCAAATTCACAAAAGACAGAAAGTAGAATGGTAGTTGTCAGAAGCTAGGGCAAATGAGCAACTATTCTTAATGGGTACAGAGTTTCAGTGTTAAATGATGAGAGTTCTGTGGATAGACGGTGGTGATGGCTACACAAAAATATGGACATACTTAATGGCACTAAACTGTACATTTAAAAAATTATTAAGATGGTAGGGGCGCCTGAGTGGCTCAGTGGTTTGGGCCGCTGCCTTTGGATTGGGTCATGATCTCAGGGTCCTGGGATCGAGTCCCGCATGGGGCTCTCTGCTCGGCGGGGAGCCTGCTTCTCTCTCACTCTCTCTGCCTGCCTCTCTGCCTACTTGTGATCTCTCTCTGTCAAGTAAATAAATAAAATCTTAAAAAAAAATTATTAAGATGGTAAATGTTATGTGTATTTTATCACAACTTTTAAATACAAAAGAAAAAGAATCTAAAAAAAATCTTATGGCTAACAACATATTTGATAGTGAAATACTAAACACCTTCCCCCTAAGTTCGAAAACAATAATGCCATTCTCACAACTTTTATCTACTATTAGACTAGAAATCTTAGCTAATGCAATAAGGTAATAAAAATAAACAAAACTCATAAACATCAAAAAGGAAGAAGTAGACTTGTTTTTATTCAAAGATATACACACAAAAAGTATAAGGAATTTATTTTTAAAAGTTACTAGAACTAGGAAACAAACTTAACAATGTTATGTGATACAAATTCGATACACAAAAATCAATTGCTTTTCTATACTAGCAACAAACAATGGGAAAACATTTTAAAATAATACCATTTACTACAGCATTAAAAAAAAGTATTTTGGATAAGTTTAAAGAAAGATATATTAGATCTCAACACTAATCTTTCAAAAACTTGATGAGAAAAAAACAAGTAAGTTCTAAATATATGAAAAGATACACTAAATTCATAGAAGACTCAGTTCTAAAATGACAACTCTCTCCAAACTGATAGGATCAATACAATCCAATCAAAAACTTGGGAGGCTTCTATGTTTAAAAAAAAAAAAAAAATTGACAAACTGATTCTAAAATCTACAGGGAAATGAAAAACGAAACAAAACACCCTGGAATAGCAAAATAATCTCAACAACTTTAAAGGGAAAATGGAGTTGGAGCACTAACACTGCCTGATTTCGAGACTGATTATAAAGCTATGGTATTCAAGACACTGCGGTACTGGTAAAAAGATAAATAGATGAATGGAAGAGAATACAATCTATAAATAGATTCATACATATAAATATCAAGTTATTTTTCAGCAAGTGCATCAAAAATTCAATGAGGAAAGTCTTTATAACAAATGGCACTAAAACAAATGAATATTCATAAAGAAAGACTTGGACTTCTATCTCCAGCCATACGAAAATTTTAATTTGAGAGGGGTTAAAGACATAAATGTAAAAACGAAAAGAAGTTTCTAATAGAAAACACAGAACACCACCTTTGCAACCTCAGGTTACACCAAGATTTCTTAGAACACAGAAAGCATTAACCATAAAAGAAAAAAATGAATAAATTAGACTTTCTAGAAATGTAAAACTTCTGCTAATCAAAAAAACATATTCATAAAGTAGAACAGAGAGCCACAGATTGGGAGAAAATATTCAAACCACATATTTGATGAAGGACTTGTATTCTAATTTAAAAAAAAAAAAACACAACTCAATAATAGGACAGAGAACATGGTTTTAGTAGTCAAAAGACTTTGAAAAGACACCTTTTTTTTTTTTTTTTTTTTTTTAAGATTTGAAAGAGGGAGAGAGAGCATATAAGCAGGAGGAGGGGCAGAGGGAGAGAGAGAAGCAGACTCCCCGCTAAGCAGGGAGCCTGACTCTGCCAGTCCCAGGACTCAGAGATCATGACCTATGCCAAAGGCAGATGCTTAACCAACTAAACCACCCAGGTAGGCCTGAATAGACACGTCTAAAAGGTGATATACGAATGGCCAATAAGAGCATGGAAAGGTGATTTACATAATTAGTCATTAGGGAAAAGCAAATTAACAGGGCACCTGGGTGGCTCAGTCAGTTAACCATCTAACTCTTGGTTTTGACTCAGGTCATGATCTCATGGATCATGGGATCAAGCCCACATCAGGCTCTGCACTCAGCAAGGAGTCGACTTGGAAGATTCTCTCCCTCTGCCCCTCCTAAACTCATGCTTTCTCTCTCAAATAAATAAATCTTAAAAAAAAAAAAAAATCCATTACATGCCCACTAGAATGACTAAAATTTAAAAGTTAACAACACCAAATGCTTGTAAAGATGTGGAAAAACTAGAACTCCTACACTACTGGAACTGTACAATATATTAACAATTTGGGAAACTGACAATTTCATAAAGCTTAACACACATCTACGATATGACCTAAGAATTCCTAGATATATGTCTACTAGAAATAAAAATGTACAGCCAGAAAAAATCTTGTACAAGAGTTTTCACAGCTGTTTTATTTATAGCAGCCAAAAACCACAAACAGCCCAGGTTATCAACAGGTGCCATAGAGAAACTGTGATACAGTCAATGGACTACGACTTAGCAATAAAAAAACAAATAAACTACTAAAACCTGGAACAATGTGGGTAAGTCTCAAATGTTATGATGTAAAACACCAGAGACAAAAGAGCACCTGTTGTATGATTACATTTCTATGACATTTTAAAACAGGCAAAACCAATCATGGCAGAGATCAGAGGTTAATGTTTCTTGGGGTAGAACAGTACAACTGACTAAGAAAAAAGCATAAGGCAATTTTCTGAAGGGATGACAATGTTCTGCATCTTGACAGAACATGGGTTACAAGGGCACATGCATTTGTAAAAAGTGCTTGAACCTTATACTATGCATTTCACTATACGTAAATCATACCACTATTTTAAAAAGATAAAAAGTTTCTGTAATCATACAAGCTTCAGCTCTGCCAGTTACCAGCTGTGTGGCCTTGGCCAAGTGTTAAACTGTCAGTTTCTTCATCTGTAAAATGGAGGGAACAAGAGTTGAAAACATAAGAATTGCGAGAATAAAAGAGATAATGTTTTAAAACTATTAGCATACAGTAAATGCTCACTGAATAATCCAAAAAGTTAGAAACCCTCTGTCATGTATTTCAGCAAAGAAACATACAGGACTGGCTAGAGCAGCTAGATGCTGAAGAATTCACATATATATTACCTCTCTTATTTTTTAAAACAACCCATAACAGGGATTATTACTGTTGTATGGATAAAGGAACTGGTCACTCAGCAAAGAAGTGGCAAAAGCCAAGATGCAAACTCTCACTAGTGTTTTTTCCGCTGCCCCATGCTATCTTCCATTAAGGTCATTTCTAGCAGCCTAACCCTGCAACTGCCAGGATAACACAATCAAATGAGAAGTAATTAAAGATCCCTTTATTCTCGATAGTATGGCATATCAAACCTGATTCTGAAAAGCAGGCCAATTTTAAGAGCTTGATTGTGAATTGAGGGAAAGCTGCAAGTAGAAGCCTGCAAACACTGCTCTAGGGCTTTTATCCCATTCTCAGGCTTCAAGACGATTCCTGCTACGTGAGGATACTGATTGCCTTAGAGCAATTTCAAGATAAGAGAAATGTGAATGTAAAAATCTGTGATCTAAGGTGGGAAACTAGAACGTGAGTAGCTTAATTTGTAGAACAGCCTTAGAAATTTGGCAACTGAAATGAGAGCCAGAGATTTTATTTTTTAGTATCTCTCTTTTGGGGCACACCTGGGTGGTTTAGTTGGTTAAGCCTCTGCCTTCGGCTCAGGTCATGATCTCAGGGTCCTGGGACTGAGCCCCCCCATTGGGCTCTCTGCTCAGCAGGGAGCCTGCTTCCCCCTCTCTCTCTGCCTACTTGTAATCTGTCTGTCAAAATTTTATTTATTCATTTGACAGACAGAGATCACAAGTAGGCAGAGAGGCAGGCAGAGAGAGAAGGGAGGAAGCAGGCTCCCTGCCGAGCAGAGAGTCCGATGCAGGGCTCAGTCCCAGGACGCTGGGATCATGACCTGAGCCGAAGGCAGCGGCTTTAACCCACTGAGCCACCCAGGCGCCCAAAAAATAAAATCTTTTAAAAAAATTAATATATCTATCTCTTTGAGGTGCCTGGGTGGCACAGTCAGTTAAGCACTCAACTCTTGGTTTCGGGTCAGGTCCTGATCTCAGGATCATCAGATCCAGCCCTGCCCTGGGCTCCATGCTCAGCTCAGAATCTGCTTGACTTTTTCCCTCTCCCTCTGCTCCTCTCCCATATGCTCACATGCTCTCAACCTAAAATAAATAAATAAATCCTGAGGAAAATAACACAGAATAAAGTAAAGTAAAATAAAATACAAATCTTTCAAGTGGCCTGGTGGCTCAGTGGATTAAGCATTCAACTCCTGATTTTGGCTCAGGTTATGATCTCAGCCTGCTTAAGATTCTCTCTCCCTCTCCCTCTGTCCCACCTCTCCCCACACATGCATTCTCTCTCTCTCTCTCAAAAAATAAAATATGTACTTTATTCCTAATACAAGAGCTTTGTTAAAATTTAAAATAATGAAAGTTGCCTTGTGATCCCATTTGGCCAAAGATACTATACTGTTAACAGATCAGTGCATCCTTCTTCCAGACTAAAATCTGCCTTCTCCTTAGCAATTCTATAATAGTCCTCCATTGCATGGATAACCACAATCTATTATAACTGCTGAAAGGAATATATTTTGACTATATATTTTGCATACCTGTCATTTCTTATAGAATAAAGACAGATGTGAATTGCTACAACTGTAGTTTTTAATTTTTAAATTTTAAACCACTAAATCTGTAAAAAAAAAAAACCTGCACATTTTCAGCTTTGACAGATATTAAATTATACTCATAACAGTTCCCATTTTCCCACACCTTCACCTGCACTGATAATTTTCATTCTCTAGCATAGAAGCTATAGACTCAAAGGCCTACAGAAGGCACAGGAGACATAACTGGATGGAGGAGGCCATCTGGGTCTGTGACAAACCTGAGAGTGCATGCTCACATCAAGAGGGCAGCCACTATTCTATTCCAGTCAACAGATGTCATGTAAAAATCTAGTCCCAATTTATTAAGAAGGCAAAAACTCCAAATTTTTATGAAAATCTTACAGGTTTTTTGTTTTAAAGGTTTATTTATTTATTTATTTGACAGCGAGAGAGAGAGCGAGCTCACAAGTAGGCAGAGAGGCAGGCGGGGGCGGGGGGGGGCGAGGGGGGAAGCAGGCTCCCCACTGAGCAGAGAGCCTGATGTGGGGCTTTTTCCCAGGACCCTGAGATCATGACCTGAGCCGAAGGCAGAGGCTTAAGCCACTGAGCTACCCAGGCACCCCGAAAATCTTATAGATTTTTAATGTTGACAACTAAAATGTTTTATTTAAATACTCAAACAAAATACATCCATAGGCCAGACTACATTTAGCACATGGAATTTTACGTTGAGATGAAAAAGATGTAACATTGAATTTTCACTTTTGAAAAAAATTATTATTTATTTTCTTATTTATTTAACAGAAAGAGAGAGCACGCACACAAGTAGGGGGAGCAGCAGGCAGAGGGAGAGGGAGAAGCAGGCTCCCCACTGAGCAGGTAGCCTGACTCGGGGCTGGCATCCTGGGATCATGAGCCACCCAGGCACTCCATGTATTTTCACTTTGAATCTTATTATTCATGCAGTTTGTTTTGCTATGCTTACGAACAGAGGATGTATTTATTTAATTTTGGTTTATAGTGAGTGTTAACACCCTTCAGAAGAAGATGCTTATCTTTTTTTTTCCCAGATTCACATCTACAACAAATATTAGACCCAAAAAAAAAAAAAAAAAAGATATGTACCTTCAGGTTTTGAGGCTAAAAAGTGTGGTTTTAGTTGATCAAAGTGTGGCCAGAAAGGGTATATGACGACTCTTGGGACTGAGTTGCTATACTCTCCCCAGCATACTTAGAGCACAAGATTTTTAAAGAAAATAAGTTATAAAACTACATATAAGTTTTTTTTTAAACTATGTATAACTCTTGAAGATGGCTTCAATAATCTAGTGTTTCCCTCTACTACCTGATACATTTGCTTAACAGCAAATTTTCTGATGAGATATTAAAAAAGGAAGAGAAGAATTCTCATACATCTCCCTTATTATCATACTTGGAATTTAAACCACTTTCAGCTTTTTTAAATGAAATAAAGCACAGGTTTGCAGAAATCTTTCCCTCTTCAGGAAATGTTATTGCAAACACTGCCTCTATAGAAAGAACACTGCAGCAACCTATCTAGCTTTGGTTTGCGCTCATTCCTTCTTAGTCATCCATTACAAATCTCCAGACCCAGATGTCCCAGCATTCCCTGCACCTACCAGAGATAATGGCAGAGATCCATGACTATCCAAGGGCCCAACAACAGCCTTTGAATGCAACTATCTTTTCATCAATTGTAAACAAGTCCTAAACTCTTGGCTCCACAGGGAGTCCCTACCAAGTCGGTATAAACTCTGTAACAGGGGCAGAGGTCAAGGGGATGAGAGAGCTCAGAGCCTAAGCTCTGAATCTCATCCCATCTCTACCCTGTTCAAAAGAATCCTTATCAGAAGAGAACTCCCCAGCAAAAGGCCACATTCAGGAGACCTGATCTAGCAGATTCAGCTTAAGTTTTGGAAGTAGGCTTTTGGAACAGTTATGAATGTGAAATACCTAAATCACTAACAGTGTTCTGAAGGGAAGGGAACATAAAGGGAAAAACAAGGGAGATTTGTGAATCTATCTTCATTTGTTTCGGGAAAGAACCGGTCTGAAAAGTAGTGGAATAACCCTGAACCTCAGCCACAGAAGAAATCTCTTTGGGAACCTATTCCACAGAGTGAATTATTCTGTTTGTGTCCAAAATCATTCTAATATATGCAAAAGAGTCCAAAAAACACTTAGAAAATAGTATATTCTTCTGTATGCAAAAAAAAAAAAAACATTATATATGTTATAAATCATACTGCTTTAGGCTCTTCTGTTAGCATTTGAGACTTGTCACAGTCAAGAGAACCAGAGACAGGACAGAAGAGGAGTTAAATGAAATAAGTCAATCAGAGAAAGACAATTATATTATTTCACTCATGTGGACTTTAAACAAAACAGAGGAGCATAGGGGAAGGGAGAGAAAAATAAAACAAGATGAAATCAGAGAGAGAGACAAACCGCTTAATCCTAGGAAACAAACCGAGGGTTGCTGGAGAAGAGAGGGTAGGGGAATGGGGTAACTGGGTGACGGACATTAGGGAGAGCATTTGATGTAATGAGCACTAGGTGTTATATGCAACCAATGAATCACTAAACTCTACGTCTGAAACTAATAATACACTGTTAATTAACTGATTTTTTTTTAATTTGACACAGAGAGAGAGATCACAAGTAGGCAGAGAGGCAGGCAGAGAGAGAGGAGGAAGCAAGCAGGCTCCCCACTGAGCAGAGAGCCTGATGCAGGCTCTATCCCAGGACCCTGAAGTCATGACCTGAGCCAAAGGCAGAGGCTCAACTCACTGAGCCACCCAGGAGTCCCTAATTAACTGAATTTCAGTAATATAAATTTTTAAAAAAGAGCTCTCAAGGGGTGCTTGGGTGGCTCAATGGGTGAAGCATCTGCCTTCCGCTCCGGTCATGATCTCACATGATCTCCGGGTCCTGGGATGGAATTCCCTATCAGGCTCCCTGCTCAGCAGGAAATCTGCTTCTCCCTCTCCCACTCCCCCTGCTGGTGTTCCCTCTCTCTGTGTCTCCCTCTGTCAAATAAATAAATGAAATCTTAAAACACACACACACACACACACACAAAACAGCTCTCAAATCTCAGATACTCCTCCACTATATACTTTGGAGCGAGCCTTTTAACCTCTCCAGGCCTCAACATTCTCATCAGTAAGACCAGGATAGCATCTTTTTTTTTTTTTTAAACATATTTTATGAGTGCTTACATGTGAAACATTTAGTGTGTAATAAGTATTAGCTATAATCATTATTGTTATTATTATTACATAATAGTAGTAGCAGAAGGCACTTAACAAGTTTCATATCTGTTTTCCTGACTAAACCAGGGCATGAACTGTGTCATAGCTTGGCACAGCTTGGCACACACATCAAAGAGAAAAAGAGACATGGGGAGAGAAGAAAAGAACAATGGAGTAGGTATTACAAAGTCAAACTTAAAATTAAGATAATTTTATAGGATATAATCCTCATTCCTACTGAATATATGCAAAATGCCTGGAACATAAAGAATGCCCAGTAAATGTTAATTTTCTTTCCTTCCTTGATCTCTAACACCCAGCCTTAAATTCACTCTCTGCAGACCACACTTGGGCTTATATGAAGTGTCTTCTGAGATCAAAAACTGTGACAAACAGTTTGACAACTAGGAATGAACCCATTAAGACACGGTACAGAATATCAGAATTCTGGACCGAGCCTAGAACACTCTAGCTGAGAAGTACATTCTTCTTTTGTAGTCTGAAGAATCTGCAAAAAGTCTCGAGGGGCACCTGGGTGGCTCTCCCCCTGCTAGTTTATGTGTGTGCATGCTCTCTGTCAAATAAATAAAATCTAAAAACACACACATACACAATAAAGATTTTATTTATTCATTTAACAGAGAGAGAGCACAAGCGGGGGGTTGGGGAGGAGGAGGAGCAGAGGGAGAGGGAGAAACGGACTCCCAGCTGAGCAGGGAGCCCGACGTGGGGCTCCATCTGGAGATGCAGGGATCATGACCTGAGCCAAAGGCAGATCCTTAACTGACTGAGCCACCCAGGTGCTCCCCTCATGTTTCTTTTTAAATGCCCATTTATCTACATCTAGATCCTTGATCAGTAGTGGGAAATAAATAAATAAATATATATATATGTGTGTGTGTGTGTATATATATATATATATATATATATATATATATATCTTTTTAAAGTCTGAGTCAGCAAGAATCCCAAGTATGCAGTGTTTTTAAAACACTAATGGTCGGGTTTTTAATTGTATAAAATTTTTCCCCAACATAAGCATGGTACTGATCAAAGAGTACATAATATGAGTATGTGTTTTAAATAAGTAGAGGGTTAACTTCTTTAGTTTCCTATTAGGTTAAATAAATGGGCTGGCAGATGGTCACTTGGGAGGTTACTTACTCCTGGCTGGGGGGGAAGGGGACCAAAACACCCTAACAGTCAACCAGATGGTAAAGAACAGTCTTGGCCAAAGTACTCAGCAATATATGAGATTTGCTCTTCTGAGGGAATATTCACTTGAAGCAGTAACTTATACCTGCTAACATCTGGAATGATTACCTTTGTGTCATTAAGAAACACAGGCTAGTTTAATTGAATAAAGTGCAGTTACAACAGTCCATTAATACAAAAGACCAAGAATTTCAACATTATGTTACATAGACTAGAATAGCATACACTTAACAGTGTTTATCATTTGCCAAGCTTGGTTTTAAATGTAAATATAAATATATGTGTGTATATATTACTTCATTTAATCCTCACAACAGCCCTGTAAAGTATAAATAAATTTTTATTGTCCCCATTTTACAGATGAAAACACTGAGGCCCAGAGAGGTTAAGTAACTTAGCCAACATTATAAACCTAGTAAATACTGAAGCCAAACAGAACCCAAAAAATCTTGAGCCAGAGGCCGTGCTCTTAATTAAGAAGAGTTTTAGTTTATATGCTAACAGTTCATTTGAAATGCAGACAAAAAACTTATACAAAAAAACATGTTACTGTGGTATTACAGAATGTAGAAAAACCTGGAAACATAAATGCCCAACAACAGAAGAATGGTTAAATAAATATGGTGGCAAAGTTGTTCCCTTACAAACAATTATCCTTCCATTCATTAAAAATATTTATGAAAAATGTTTCATGACTTAGACCAATGCTCACAATGTAATGATGGGGGGGGGAAGAGACAGGATACAAAGTTGTATATATACTGTGATTCCAAATTATGTAAAAAATAAACTCAGACATAAGGTGGAAGGACATAATCTCAAATAAGAAACAATGGTTATTTCTGGGTGGTGGGATTAGGGTATTTATATTTTTCTCTTAGTGTTTTCCACATGAACATGCATTATCCTACTACTATCAGTTTAAACAAAGGCAACTTTTTTTCTTTTAATCAAGCTACACCAAGATCTTCAAGCAGCTGGTAAAAATAGCTAAAAAGCTTCTAATCTAACTTCAAGTAGTTTCTTTCCTTGGGATAATACCCTCTGAACATCAAACAACATAGCACATACAAAAAGAATGCTCACTTTCAACTTTGGAAACTGAATTAAAATATGAGCATTTTCAATTTTGATCAATAATTATTTACAAGGAACGAAATGGATTTAACTATTTAGAGGGCAAAAACTAAGGAAGGACTTTGCTAAAACAGATAATAAGAAACAAAAGTTTGACTGAGGAGAAAGAACAGCTGTTGCTAATCCAACTATTTACCCTTTGACCCTCTATCTGGCCAATAACTGAACAGTATCAATTGTTTTCCTGTATTATGTGCTGTTTACAATCCCTGAGAGGCATGAAAGGAATTAATAATTTAGCCTAGAAAGCTGACAGCCTTTATTGGGGAGCCCCTTGTCTGTGGGACAGAAATCAGAGCAAGTAGCTGTCCTAAAGTCATAGGTCCCTTTACTGTTCCTGTTTTATAACCTAATTGGCCCCCAAACATAAATCAATTATTTCTCCTGTTTTAACCAACAATGACTTCTATTCTCTAACTTCCCTTGTATCAAGTCAGTCCTTGTTCTCTTGAGTTTTACAACTACATGGTAAACATGATGGTTGAGGAAAAAACTCGGGGAGCAAGGCAGACTGGGTTATTTGGAAACAGAAGCACAGAAAGGTTATGCTGTTTTGAACTTTTCTTGACCTTTGACTGCCCTTGTCCCTAGCTTATGCTAATGGGCAGGGTACAGAGATGCTTCTTGTAGAAATGAACTTAGCCTGAACCTGTGCCATAACATTGGACTCCAGGAAGCCCAGGAATCATAAGAAGGCAGCCAGAGTGTGAACAGCTGCCCATATTCTAAACATGGCTACCCATCTGCTCTATCACAGAAAAGGTTGGGGGGAAAAAGCCATCTGAATAGGACAAAGTCAGATATTTTTCCTCATCTATGTTCCAACACATCCTACCTGTTGTCCCAAACTTGCTAGCCACAACCACTGCCAACCACAATGGGAAATCAGCAACAATGGTATTTCCTGTTCCAAAATAAGCAAGCATGAGCAGGCTTTCCCTATCAAAAATTTGAGGGATAGAGGAGACATTGGGGCCTCTAAATTGCAAAGAAGTATTGGAGAGAAATTCCTATTTTTCTCAATCTAATATGTGAAAGTCGTGAGACATTAACATAGAAAATGTTATTTCTTCCCAGTCAGAAGCCATGAAATCTGCAGTATCAACATTCATAACCAACTTAAGACAACACATACAGTCCATATCAGTCTTGAGGTCTCCTGTCACTTGTTATGACTGCACATGCTTATTTGAACCCCAAGATGTCTGAGACAGAGATGATAAATTTTTACTTCTGCCCATTTGTTATTATAATAGTACTACAGTGATACTGTAAAAGAGAGAGGAATAAAACACTATTAACTTCACAAAGATGATATGGGATTACTGAGAATATTGCCTACATAATCTAAGCACAGTTTTTAAAAGAAAAGTGATTTTTTTTAGGTGATTCCTATTCTAACTCATATACAAAATTATGATTCAATATCTATTCATTCTTATGGAATGGACAGGTGTGTAAATCACCACATCCGGCTAGAGATTCAATCAGAAATGTTCAATGAGTTAGGATTACTTAGCCCAGAAGGAAGCATAATTCAATAATAATCTTAATGAGGGCCTTTCCTGGAAAATGGGCAGGAGCTATTTTTAATTGCTATTAAGTGCAGAAAAGGAGAATAAGTTTGAGTAATATGTACTAAATTAGAGGCTCAAAAATGCCTTTTCAAGTAATTCCAGACAAGTAAATATTTTCCAATAAAATTAATACATGAGGACAGGACCCAGACTTATCTGTTTGTGTACTGCTACTAGAACTAAGCCTGGAGCAGCAAGAGGATGCAATGTTTAACAGAGTTCTCAATTATCTGGCTCATTTTTTGCATAGTTCTGTCTGAAAGATTTCAGAGTATCTCAATGTCCTCCCTAATGTTAAAAAATCCAAGAAAGGACCATGACTCAAGAATTTACCTTTTTCCTCCTCCTAAATGAAGGCAATTCATAAGAGAAGGACAATGAGAAAACATTATGTTCACTCAGAGATACTGGCAGCCTATACTACCTATAAAGCTGATTCTGAACTTTACAATTTCTAGAAAGACAATTCTATTTTCCTGCTGTTTGATAAACACTGTAGGACATATTTTGTCTTGAAATTACTAAGTATTAGTTGAACAGACATGAATTTTTATATTGTTAAGTTATGTGGGAAAAATATATGAAAAGGTACACACCCTCAGAGAGCCGATATTAGCTAAGATGGCGAGAAGGTAAACCTTACCGCTTACATCAACAGCAGATTGGTGAAAATTAGCCAGTCTCATGACCCTAAAAAGTACTAGAACTAGAAAAAATGACTCTAGATCATCTCATGACTTCTCAAATCTGAATTATCATTCAATCTTTTGGCATAAAGCAAAACAAGGTCTTTATACATTGGATATTCCCATGCCCTATTTCTAATAGCTATAACCATAACTCAGAATGATGTATGCCACATTTTGAGAGCAACTGGAAACACCAATGGTTATCTACGATCAAGACAGACACCTGAAAAGCATCATTAAATTAGACCTCAAAACAGTTACCCTCGTATCCGTAAGCTCAACCTTAATGTAGATAGAGGTGCTTTAGAAATTAAACTGTGGTATAAACACCTAAACCAAGCATAATCCCTCTTTTAAAAAAAAAATATCCTCCTCTCCAAACCCGTTATTTCAGGAAAAAAAAAATTACATCAAAGTCAGTTAATACTTTAGAGAAGTGGTTATGAATATATGGTTGTATGTGTGCATAAATGAAAACACAATTTTTGTCGTCGGTTTCAACAACAAAAAGGAGATTAATATTAAATAGAAATTTTTTGCAAACCAATTTTCTACTAAATTATTACATTTCTGACCAATGAATAATATGAGAAGAAAAGGAAAGTATAACAAGATAGAATGTCCTCCCCATAATTATAAACCAAAGTAAAGTAAGATCTGAGTCAATATGGCCACCAATGACACCCTCAAGTTATATATTTAAAAGGACACACACACACATCTTGTTCTTACTCACGAACACGGGAACATTCAGAACTTACTAGTGCCTGGGTCAAGCTCTGGCAATTCATCTTGACAAAAACCTAAAGAGAAAACATTAAGGAAAAAAAGATTATAATTCATGAATTACTCTATGGTCACTCAAAAATTCAGACCGAGAAGTTAAATTTGGATTTGAATCCTACCTCTAATACATTTATCTACTGTATATCCCTCCCTGAGCCTCCATTTCCTCATCATTGTATTAAAAAATGGAAAGAGTAACCGCACTTACCACAGGTAGTGATGAGGCCTGAGTAAGCATGCCAATATTAGTTGGAATAAAAATTCACAGAAAGATTACAATTCATTAAGTATCTGACATCTCTATGTAACATTAACAATTATTTTCCAAAAGAAAGCAAAATATACAAAATATGAACTTATGAAAAATATCAAACAAGGTAATTTTACTTAAAATTTTCACAAATGCTATTTACTTATATATACAACTGGATGCAATTTCCATTAGTAAGAATGCAGTTCAGGTTGGAATAAATACCTCTCAAAGCCCATTTTGGGCCCAAAACATCTGAGCTACATCTGACTTGTGTGTAGCTATCTCACTGCGGAGAAAAATCAAGCATAATGAAGAGCAAATATACTGTAGGTCTACATGTAGCTGATGCAACTTTCTCCAGTTTGCTTTCTACTCATCCTTAGCTTAAATATTTCTTCAGAAAAGCTTCTTTTGCCCTTGTACTCTTGTCTATACACAAGGTCAAAGCACCCTAAAATTACCTACCACCGTCTGTACTCATCAACAAGAAATTACTTGTTCAATGTCTAACTCCACTAAGAGACTATTCTACAGAAGAAGGGACCTGGCCTGTCTTGTTCACAACTATATCCAAATCACCGCACAAGCCTAGCATAAAGCTGTTCATAATATCTCCACGGTCAATTCAAGAATAACTGCGCAGGGGCGCCTGGGTGGCTGTCCCACTTGGCTGTCCACCAAGTGTCCAACTCTTGATCTCAGCTCAGCTCTTGATCTCAGAGTTATGATAAGCCCCTCATTGGGCTCCACACTGAGCATGGAGCCTACTTTTAAAAAAACAAAAGGAGCAAAACTAGGACTAGAGGAATATGAGAGCATTTTCCTTTTTTCTTCTTCTTCTTTTTTTTTCCTTTTCCTATCCCCTATGAAAGCATTTTCTGTCATCATATCTAGGCCATCATAAGCCAGACCAGCCACTGGGAGTCATGTGGAAAAGAGGTATTCAAACAGTAGGGACACTATTTAAGCACCACAACTTTTAAAGTCTTCTGTAGTCTTGACTGTTTGGATTCACTAAACAGGCCACATCTCTTCTTGCCTACCTGTGCTTCCTCCTCCTCCTCCTCTAACCCTAACCCTGCTATAAATTGGGATTAACAACACGATCTACTTTACAGGTCTGTTAAAAGAAATAAATGAGAGGGGCATCTGGGTGGCTCAGTGGATTAAGCCGCTGCCTTCGGCTCAGGTCATGATCTCAGGGTCCTGGGATCGAGCCCCGCATCTGCCTCAGCATCCCTGCTGAGCAGAGAGCCTGCTTCCCCCCTCTCTCTCTGCCTACTACAGATCTCTCTCTCTGTCAAGTAAATAAATAAAATCTTTAAAAAAAAAAAAAAAAAAAAAAAAAAAGAAATAAATGAGATAGTTCATGTATAAGTTTGTATAGGAGCACCTGGGTAGCTCAGTCAGTTGGGCATGTGCCTCTGGCTTAAGTCATGATCCTAGGATCCTGGGATGGAGCCCCACATTGGGTTCTGCACTGGTGGGGAGTCTGCTTGAGGATTCTCTCCCCCTCTCCTACCCCTACCCCTGCTTGTGCATACGCACATAAGGGCACACTCTTTCTTTGCCCCTCCCCCCACAATGAATCAACAACATCTTTTAAAAATAAAACAAACAGGGGCGCCTAGGTGGCTCAGTGGGTTAAGCCTCTGCCTTCGGCTCAGGTCATGATCCCAGGGTCCTGGGATCAAGCCCTGCATCGGGCACTCTGCTTGGCAGGGAGACTGCTTCCCCTCCATCTCTCTGCCTGCCTCTCTGCCTCCTTGTGATCTCTGTCTGTTAAATAAATAAATAAATAAATAAACGATAAAACAAACAAAAATAAATAAATAAAGGCTTTTCACATTACTTGACAAAGTCAGAGCTCAACATATGTCAGCTACTACTAAGCAATCCCCAGGGTCCATCCAATCCATGGCTGTGGCTGTGGTAGCAAAGAGCAGTTTATAGCAGAACTACTGACCCATTCATGACTTCAACCCCAAAGCCTTGGGATGGAACCCTAATGTCACTTTAGTTACTTGCTGTGATCTTGAACCTTTTTAATATTTTGAGCTTGCAAATTCAAAGCCTGATGCAGCAATTCCAGATACATGCTACCCCCTGAGGAAAGGAGGAATCTTTGTATTTGTCCTAAAACAAATTCCTCCAATGGGTGCAAGGATTATGGATGTCAGCAACTGTATCTACATTCCCTCCACCCAGCCCTGAGACCATCAGCTAATAATGCTGTCTCTGGTTTTACAGATAGTCACTAGTGCAGGAGGCCTGAGAAGATACGTATAACAATGTTAATCCTACCTCCTGACAGCAAGTCAATGGAATGAATGGCTGGATCTGGCTATACCATTCTCAGTCTTGCCTAGATCCTCAATAACCAGATCTAGCTGGCAAAATGATTCTTAGCTAGAAGAATTCAAATCACTGCTGAAAGTAACCCCAAATATATGTTCAATGCATTCAACACAACAGCAAAAAATATCAGAGTTTTCAATAAAAAAGAGACTCTCCTAAGTCACATAAATACATGAACATATCCCCAAAACCATCTGCCTCACAAAATATAACAAATTAAACAAATTAGGAAATGTTCTGAGAAATCAACGGCTTTTCGCTACTGACTTAAATTGTTTTAAAAATGGACAAGAAACACAGATCCGTTCCTAAGATGATATGTATCACCAAATCAGTGTGCTCACACCAATCTAAAATTTAGCACAAAGCTTATACTGACTTACCACAGGTCTGAGTTAGAGTTGGATTCAAATCCTGGATTTGCCGCTATTTTTAATTTACTACCCCTAGGGCTATTTCCTGAAACGGGAATAAAAGTGATCCTCCTGTTCAACGATCATGAGATTTGGTGAATATACATAAATTACCCACTTTGTGGCAAGTAATCCTCAATAAATGGGTCTGGGGCACCTGGGTGGCTCAGTGAGTTAAAGCCTCTGCCTTCGGCTCAGGTCGTGATCCCAGGGTGCTGGGATCGAGCCCTACATCAGGTTCTCGGCTCAGCGGGGAGCCTGCTGAGGCTCCCTCTGTCTGAGCCTCCTCTCTGTCTCTCTGCCTACTTGTGATCTCTGTCTGTCAAATAAATAAATAAATAATCTTTAAAAATAAATAAATAAATGGGTCTAAATGTAGGAATTGTCTTTAATACAAAGGTATACAGTTGCAAGCTTTTCTCCAACAGGCATTTGGTGAAAAGAAAAACATCACTGACTCCTCAATCTGACTGGCTACAAAGACAAAAAGTTACTGAATTTTTTTTTAAGACTTTATTTATTTATTTGACAGAGAGAGAGAGAGACAGTGAGAGCAGGAACACAAGTAGGGGGAGTGGGAGAGAAAGAAGCAGGCTTCCCACTGAGAGGGAACCCGCTGTGGGGCTCAATCCCATCCTGGGATCATAACCTTAGCTGAAGGCAGACACTTAATGACTGAGCAACCCAGGCGCCCCTGATCTTTTTTTTTTTTTCTTTTTAAGATTTTATTTATTTATTTGACAGAGAGAGAAAGAGAGATCACAAGTAGGCAGAGAGGCAGGCAGAGGGGATGGGAGAAGCAGGCTCCCTGCTGAGCAGAGAGCCTGATGGGAGGCTTTTTCCCAAGACCCTGAGATCACGACCTGAGCCTAAGGCAGAGGCTTAACCCACTGAGACACCCAGGCATCCCTGATTTTTTTCTTCAGTTACCATTTTGAGGACAATATCTTGTATTCACCACAATAGGATCCTAAATAAACTATGAGCATCCATTTTTATCCAAATGTGAACAAATAAAAGCTATGAGTAATGCCAGTAAATAAATTTAAGCGTGAAATAGTAGTCAATTTTACTCTATGTGTCTTTTACAAAATCAAGTTAAATATTACTCTAGGAATGTTTTGATTTAGTATGACTGTATGCCAATCACTCAATCCTGAAGCCTCCACAGCACATCAGCAAAATTAAGGGGAGGCTCTTAAAAGGCAAAATTCTACAATTCTACTCAAACATTACACCTTTCCCCCAAAACAGAAAACATGTATATCCTTCATGATCTGTCTACAACTTCAACTTTTATCTCTTGCTTCTCATTCCATCCAACTGTGTACATTCCATCCACACGGTACTACACTGTAGCTCCCTAAATTCAACATTCTCTTTACCTTTAGTCTCCATTCCTTTGCACACAGTTTTCTCCCCCTGAGCCTTCTCTTACCATTCTGATGTCAGGGCTCGGGTTAGGTCTCTAATCCTTTCCCCTCCTTCTCCCTATACCCACTCAAGCCCAAGTTAGGCACTAGAGACACAATGACTGAATCTATGAGCTTTTCAGGGACCTCTGAAGACAAGGGGAGGAAAACTGGCTTCAAAATCTAAGAAACAAACAAACCAAACCTGCAAATATTACATTAAATGTTTTAATTAAGAGATCTGGGGGCGCCTGGGTGGCTCAGTGGGTTAAAGCCTCTGCCTTCGGCTCAGGTCATAATCCCAGGGTCCTGGGATCGAGCCCCGCATCTGGCTCTCTGCTCAGCAGGGAGTCTGCTTCTCCCTCTCTCTCTCTCTCTGCCTGTTGCTCTGCCTACTTGTGATCTCTGTCAAATAAATAAATAAAATCTTTAAAAAAAAAGAGAGATCTGATATTTTTTTCATTCAGTCAACTGTAACTCAACTTCTACACATTGTTTAAAATGTGAGATATGGGAGCATCTGGGGGGCTCAGTAAGTTAAGCATCTGCCTTTAGCTCAGGTGACGATCTGAGTCCTGGGATTGCGCCTGGGCTCCCTGTTCTGTGGGAAGCCTACTTCTCCCTCTGCCCACCCCCAGCTCATGCTTGCTTGTTCCCTCTCTCTCTCTAATAAATAAATAAAAATTTTAATATAAGATATGAAGTGAAACAGGACTTCCAGAAGGAAGTCAGGGGTCTAAAGGGTTCTGATATTGTTCTGGTTAGTGTCCCCCCTCTGTGCTTCCAGATTCCTGTGCTTCCAACACCACATCATGATAGGGCCACTGACCATGAATTCAGCTTCTAGAGAAACTGTTCTCCACACTCCCCACCAAAAAGCAACAATTTTTACCCAGGATTTGTACTGATATGTAACAGTCATTCACTGGTCCTTTCTGAACTAACCAGCTCTGGTCATTTGTATCCATTTCCCACCTGCCTTGTCTCCTTCTGATCATGATTAGGTCCTCAATGAAACTTTTGTCCTTCTTTCAGTCAGATCTGGTCTCAGCCCTAGTTATATTCTAGCCCCAAAGTTGAGACATGTCCCGGATCCCAAGAAAGGCTACTCAGTAAATACTGAGGAACTGCTTCTTTCTCCAAAAATCAATAGTAATAAAATACAATGCCACAACAATTAATTTCTTGCCATAATATCAAATTCTGAGAGAACACAACAGTTTCACTATTCTCTGACTTTAATGTCTAGAATAGGAACATCCAATAGAAGTTGCTACAATAATGAGAATGTTCGGGATGCCTGGGTGACTTAGTTGGTTAAGCATCTGCCTTCGGCTCAGGTCCTGATCCTAGGGTCCTGGGATTGAGTTCCGAATTGGGCTCCTTGCTCAGCGGGAAGCCTGCTTCTCCCAATGCCTACCACTCCCCTGCTTGTGCTCTCACTCTCTCTCTGACAAGCAAATAAAATTAAAAAAAAAAAAAAAGAAAAAGAAAATGTTCTCTACCTTTATTTTCAAATGCAGCAGCCACTAGCTACACGTGACTAAGCACTTGAAAAGGGACAAGCATGACTGAGGAACCGATTTTTAAACTTTTTTTCATTTTAATTGATTAAAGTAGTTACTTAAGGCCAGTCCCTATTAAGATGAACAATGAACAACGACTAAAAAGATAGCATCCCTCCTTTTAAACTTGTTATGCCACCTTTTGGATTCTGTTACAGCTTTAAAGAAACCCAAATACAGAAATGCTTAGGCTAGTGTTACTTACCACCCAATTTATAAATATATATATTATCCAAAAAATAATTCCATCAGCCTGCAAATACACTTACTTCTTCAAATGTCATTAAGTATATGCCCACACTGTAGCTGACAAATGGGGAGAGATGGACAAGATGGAACTAGGAAGTAGTACAGAGAATTTTTGTATCAGAATAGATTTGAGTTCTGTACCATAACTTCCTAATTATGTTAGCTCAGGAAGTGGCCTCACCTCTCTGAGTCAATTTCCTCATCTACAGATTGTTGTAAGGATTCAATGAGATAACACACATAGGTCAGTGGAAAGTGCTTAGTAGCTGTGATCAGTATTAGTGAGAGAGCAGAAACAGCAACCATGGGGCTAGAGGCATGTGGAAGGAATAAGCATTCACCAAACGGGGCTATTTGAGAAACATATGCAAAGGAAGCTGAGGTACACGGCATGAACAGAGAGCAGAAACAGAATGTTACCTGGTAATCTGATCTAAATGATGCCCCAGCCAGGACCATATCACAAAGGATTTTAACTGCCATACATGAGTTTTTAGTTTTCATTTTACAGGCAATAGAGTCACTGAGGAAAGAAAATCTATGTATATACTAGGAAGTTTGTCGATGCCAGCCCAACTCTGACTACTTCAATACAATGGCTCTAAAATTTCAACAAAAAAATAAAATGTCAACAAGGAAACTAAAAGCACAAAGAATTTTTTAAAATTAAAAATATTTTAGGGGCGCCTGGGTGGCTCAGTGGGTTAAGCCTCTGCCTTCTGCTCAGGTCATGATCTCAGGGTCCTGGGATCAAGCCTCACATCGGGCTCTCTGCTCGGCAGGGAGCCTGCTTCCTCCTCTCTCTCTCTCTCTGCCTGCCTCTCTGCCTACTTGTGATCTCTGTCAAATAAATAAATAAAAATCTTTTTAAAAAATTTAAAAATATTTTAAAAAGAGCTCTGTGTGGGGCGCCTGAGTGGCTCAGTGGGTTAAAACCTCTGCCTTCGGCTTGGGTCATGATCCCACAGCCTGGGATTGAGTCCCGCATCGGGCTCTCTGCTTGGCAGGGAGCTTGCTTCCTCCTCTCTCTCTCTGCCTGCCTCTCTGCCTACTTGTGATCTCTGTCTGTCAAATAAAATCTTTAAAAAAAAAAAAAAGAGCTCTGTGGAGGTAGCCAACATAAACATGTTAAACCACCCTCAGCTGCTTAAATTCTAGGAACTCTTCCCATTTTTTTCAAGGCTCTTGCCCAACTTCTTCTAAGCTCCTTTTGGTACAATGAATGGCTTGGATAGAGGCTAAGAAGAAATGTGTGTGCTTGGTACAGAGGGCGGGGGGACAGAGATAAACAAACATAAGCTAGTCAGACGATGGCCCACCCTACAACCAGATTTGCAGCCTGTAAGCTATCCCAGACCTAAAACACTTTTTTTTGAATTGGCTGAGCCTAAATTCACATCTGCCTCTTTCCTTTCTACCCAGTGAGAGGAGTGCCACTTGGGCCATTAGCTTTTGTTTCTCATAGGCAACCTGACAAACCATACTTCAGAAATAACAGAAAATGCTTTTGAATGCAGGGACATAGCACCACAAGTCCACATAGCAGAAGCTAGCTGGCTGGCAGACCTTCAAGTCATCCTTTTCTCCACCTACAAATATCAAGGTCACATTTTAAAAACCACATCAAAAACAATGCCCTTTTCCCAATGTCATTTTAATGTGAAATCTTAGGGACAAAAAAGAGTAGGGGGAAGGGAAGCCAAGGATTCCAGGATTATATTAATCTGTTGTATCCACATATTCACTCAGCTTAAATGTCACAAGTAGTGTCTACATTTCTATGGAAACATTAGTAACTCCATCTAATCAACCTGCATCACCTTTCATGCAGTTTTTCAGGCTTCTAGCTTTTTAATTACAGCCTTGAAATCAGATCAAAGGCAGAAAATCTAGGCCAAGATTATGACATTTCAATTTTATGGCATTCTAAAAAAATAACAGTACACACAGCTTCAAGGTTGTGGCCACAGAATCAGAAGGTGAGTAGTTTAGGAAGGCATTTTGATTTGAGAAGTCAGAGGTCACCAGTGTTTCTATGGAAATACAGTAGAGGCATTTCTCAGAAAACTGCATGTACTGATGCACCTCTGACATTTTTCTTTTACAATTGCTGGTGCTCTAAAGTAACAGAAAGGATTACTGATAACTCTTCATTCCACCTAGAAGTTAAAGAAATTTCATAATGCTTACATATAAGAAAATCTGTAAAATAATCTGTCAGTTGCCATTTATTGAATCTTTATTATATGCCAGGCAATGGCTTGGTGCTTTATATAAATTCTTACTGAAAGTAGCTAGTATTATCTCCATCTTATAGATTTAAAGAGATTATCATACTCTTTATGGGAAGAGCGACAAAAGTCAAAACAAAAGAACTTATATTTAGAGCAGTTATCTCTAACAAAAGCCCTACCTTTGCACTTATGTGCTTTGCAACAGCCAAATAGATGGGAATCGGACACTATTTCAAAGAATAAACCCTGACAGGGACGCCTGGGTGGTTCAGTTGGGTTAAGCATTTGCCTTCCACTCAGGTCATGATCCCGGGGTCCTGGGATCAAGCCCAGCGTCAGGCTCCCTGCACAGCAGAGAGCCTGCTTCTCCCCTCTCTCTGCAGCTTTGTTTCTATTTCTTTGTTTCTATTTCTATTCTTTGTTCTATTTCTCTGTCAAATAAATAAAATCTTTAAAAAAAAAAAAAAAAAAAAAAGAACAAGCCCCAACAAGCAGGGCCTTAGAGTCCAAGAAGAAATCCATACCTCAGATGGATCCACTTAGAAACTTCCTCTTGAATAATCCAAGATGTCCATGTCAAAAGTAGCTAGAGTAACTTTACCAACCAGCTGCAACCCAAAGTATAAAACTTTAAATGAATGAATAAATAAAATAATTAGGAAAGAACTTCTTTCGAAAAATTTTAAGTTGCTCCCAGCAAGAGTATGGAGAGTAACATAGATTCTTTTGTTCGTTCATTTTAAAGACTAACTGAAAAAGAGTCTTATAGACCAATGAGTTCGTTTGAATGTGGTCAGAAAACATCTGAGGTCATCTTAGAAAGTGCCCCATACCATCCCCAACAGATGGTTTGATGGAACAGAAGTCAGCTCTGTTCAGGAAATCCATTAGTAAGAAGCAGATGCAACCAAGATGTGCCCCACCAGCAGCAGAATGTACTTGTTCCTTATCCTCTTTGAAAACCCCCACATAAAAACAGAACAAAATGGATGCATGAAGGGCCTTGAAGACATTTGTTGCTCTGGATTAATTGTAGAAATATATCCTAAGAAAAGGGCCAGAAATAAACAGTACAAAATAGAAAGTCACTTAAAAATCGAACCACACAGGACACCTGGGTGGCTCAGTCGGTTAAGCATCTGCCTTGGGCTCAGGTCATGATCTCAGGGTTCTGGGATCAAGTCCCATGTTGGGCTCCCTCTTCAGCGGGGAATCTGCTTCTCCCTCTCTCTCTGCCCTATCCTGCCTGCTTGCGTGCGAGCCCTCTCTGACAAATAAATCTTGAAAAAAAAAATACAACCACAGGAGAATAACTAAATTATGGTATACCTATACAATGAGGGTATTTTGTGAGCATTTTAAATGTTTATCAAGGGATACCTGGGTGGCTCAGCCAGGGAAGCGTCTGCCTTTGACTCAGGTCATGATCCCAGGGTCCTGGGGTCCTGCATCGGACTCCTTGCTCAGTGGGGAGTGTACTTCTCCCTCTGCCTGCTGCTCTTTCTCTCTCTCTGACAAATAAATAAATAAAACCTTAAAAATAAATAAATAAATGTTTATCAAGATTTTATAATGGGCAAATGTCTTTAAAAAAAGATGTAGGGAGGCGCCTGGGTGGGTCAGTGGGTTAAAGGCTCTGCCTTCAGCTCAGGTCATGATCCCAGAGTCCTGGGGTCGAGCCCCACATCAGGCTCTCTGCTTGGCGGGGAGCCTGCTTCCTCCTCTCTCTCTGCCTGCTTCTCTGTGATCTCCGTCTGTCAAATAAATAAATAAAATCTTTTTAAAAATAAAATAAAAAAATAAAAAAAGATGTAGGGGTGCCTGGGTGGCTCAGTGGGTTAAGCCTCTGCCTTCCGCTCAGGTCAGGATCTCAGGGTCCTGGGATCAAGCCCCGAAGGGCTCAGTAGGGAGCCAACTTCTTCCTCTCTTCCTACTTTGAGCTGTCAAATAAATAATAAAAATCCTTTTAATAATTAATTAATTAAAGGATTAAAAAAGATGTAAAACTGTACTCTCAGAATGAGCTCAGCTATTCTGACACATACATAGATGTAAAAGCACATTTTAGTCTATTTTATCCCAGTGATTATCTGTAAGTGTGGGAATTATGGCTGCCTTTTTTCCCCTCCATTCTACTTTTCTGTTTGAAAATAAGTTGTTTTGGGTGCCTGGGTGGCTCAGTGGGTTAAGCGTCTGCCTTTGGCCCAGGTCATGATCTCAGGGTCCTGGGATCGAGCCCCGCTTCCCCCTCTCTCTCTCTCTGCCTGCCTCTGCCTACTTGTGATCTCTCTCTCTGTCAAATAAATAAACAAAATCTTAAAAAAAAGAAGTTGTTTTTATAAACAGAAAAATGTACATTTAAAGAAATCCTGAAAACAAAATAATTTGGCTTAATTCTCTAAAATTGACGAATAAAAGGAAAAAATCTACCAGACATTCTCTAAGTGACTTTTATTTTTTGAGATTTTAATTATTCAAGAGACAGTGCATGGGACAGAGACAGAGCAGGAGCAGAAGGAGAGGGGGAAGCAGACTCCCCACTGAGCAGGGAGCCCTATGATGCAAGACTCAATCCCAGGACCCCCCCAGGATCCCCAGATCATGACCTGAGCCAAAGGCAGATGCTTAACCCAATGGGAAACCCAGGCGCCCCTCTCTAAATGACTTCTAAATTACTTTTTATTAAAAACACAATTCTGGGCACTAATCTTTCTGACATACTAGTTAGTCATTAATGTCTAAAGCTCAGTACCATCTCTCTTTGCCCAGCTTCAAAAATCCATTGTGTAACAGCAAAGAGATAAAACATCTTTAACCTTTCACCCCAGTATCTTTCAAACCTGAAGCAAATCTAGTTAATCATATGGATGAAATAAGCCCAAAAGAAATTTAAAATCCATTCAAACTTGAAGTCAAGATAAAAGAGCAACAACCAACGTATGTTTATAGCACTACATAAATACAAAGGCTGCTTCACAAATAGGATAGTAGGTGGAAAACTCCTGCTGCTTCTTAGATCTAAACTTTCCTACATCCTAAAATTAAATTCAACAAATACTCAGCAATTTCAATGTATAGGGCACTGTGCTAGATTACACAAGGGATATAAAAACAAATGAAGCTGGCTATCCCTAGATTCTTACAATTTTAAAAAGAAAAATAGATAACTGTCTGGATACAGGGAATTACGAAGAAATGTCTTGATGGAGAAACTAGCACCAGTGGCCAAACAGTACTTATCTCTTCCTAGGGGAAACTGGAAAAGACTTTGATGGCAAGTGGTACTTTGAATCAGGCTAGTCAGGAAGGATAGGGAGAATGTAAACAGACAGACTGTCAAAACTATTCAGTAAGCCATGTCTATCTTTTAGATGTCCTTACTCACTCTGCTGGCAAATACTTCCCCCAGAGGTAGTCATATCCTAACAGATGAAAATCATAAAGGTCCTGTCTGAGACATGTCCTTCCCTGAATGAAGTCAAGAGGGCAAGAAAGGCCTATCTCAACACACACATTAACCTTTCATCCTGGGCTGGATGGTCTCATCCACACACATTCTCACCTGTACTTCCCAACTGATGACACCCAAACTTTCGATTTCAGATGAGACTATTCTCCTAAAACACAAATCCACCTATCCAAATGCCTACTGTCAATATCTACCAGGATACCCCATAAGCTCCATCAAATTCAATATGTTGAATTGAACCTATTATTTTCTCTTTGAAACCTGCTTTTTCTCTGTTTCCACTCTTGTACCAAGTTCCAGATAACACCAGCTCTCATTCCCTAGGCCAAAAATCCCTAAGGACTCCTCCTACCCTGCCACTTTACCATCCTCTTTCCCTATGTCCCCATCCCAATTAAGCTAATAAATGACCAAAGCATTTTCATTCTCTCTCAAATCTCTACAGACCTAGTTCAGACCTTTTCACCACACTAGAATCTTAAGACTATTGTAACTGTTCTTTCCACTACTTTTCTTTTCTCACTTGCTAGAACTTAGATTTTCTAATCCACTTAAAATTCATCTTTTAGCTCCCCATTTTCAACTCTTTAGCATGACATTCACAGCCTTAAGTTACAGGAATAAATCCAAAATCTGGAAAGCTACTTTTTTTTTTTTTTTAAATTTATTTATTTGTTAGAGAGAGAGAGCGAGCGAGCACAGGCAGACAGAGTGGTAGGCAGAGGCAGAGGCAGAGGGAGAGGGAGAAGCAGGCTCCCCGCGGAGCAAGGAGCCCGATGTGGGACTCGATCCCAGGACGCTGGGATCATGACCCGAGCCGAAGGCAGCCGCCCAACCAACTGAGCCACCCAGGCGTCCCTGGAAAGCTACTTTTTGCTACCTTTATTTCCCTGACACATCCTGAATCTTGAAAAGGGTAATACATACATTCCTATTTCCAAACTCTAACTCTTTATACAAAGATTTAAAAAATGTCTGTACCAACTCTGATGTTAAAGTAATTTCTTAATATTTAGACAGTAATAAAGTGAGGCACAAGGAAGGCAAGACACCTAACATCAACCCTTCTCTGGTATTACTCCCTCTGTACTCAATTTTCTCTTCAGTAAAAGGAGAGGTCGGGCCAATCTTCTTAATATTCCTATCAGCTTTCAAGTCTGGGTTTACAAAAGTTGGCAGTTGTTGGGGCGCCTGGGTGGCTCAGTCATTAAGCGGCTGCCTTTGGCTCAGGTCACGATCCCAGGCTCCTGGGATAGGCCCCGCATCGGGCTCCCTGCTTGGCGGGAAGCCTGATTCTCCCACTCCCCCTGCTTGTGTTCCCTCTCTTGCTGTGTCTCCCTCTATCAAATAAATGGATAAAATCTTAAATTAAAAAAAAAAAGTTGGCAGTTCTACGTTCTAGGGCACATAAATTGTATGTTAACACTTGAGAGGTTGCCAAGATTCTTGGATTTTATTTTAAACTAGAAGGAACCTTATAAACCATCTCTAATCTGCAAAATGACAATGTTACTTCCCTTGTAAGACTGCTACATATAATGAGCACCAAGAGAGCACACAATGTACTTCAGATTAAGAAAAAATAAAACTCTTAACTACAAAATTTTCAGAGAAAGACAATGGTCACAAACTAAGTACTAATTTGACCAATTTTACACATGAATACACAATTCAGCAAAGAAATCAGATTGAGACAAAAAGTTTTCTTTTTAACAGGGAGAACACAAATATTTCAATGTATACTCTTAGACAAAAGAGAAATCAAGTTTTTGTTATTTAAAATTTAAGTGGTAAAATTCTAAATGAGAGCACAGTTGAGCTTAATAATAAAATTTCAATCTCTTTGATATGAAGTTTCCATTACTTCATATACCCAAGCACAACAACATATCCTACCCTGGGCTAAGCTCTGGGTTAAAACCCTAGATTCAAAATGTCATAGAGCAGTGAATCATATATTCTGGTTTATGCCAAGTATTAGAAAAATTTCATTAAGATATCCATTGAACCAAGTTTGGCCTGCCATACACTACACCAGCCTGGTCCCTAGGATTAGACACCTATTAGGAATAGGTTTCACATGACAATTTATCAAGAATCCAAAGTAAATATTCTAAGACATTACATAACAAAGTATAATAAAAGAGGAAAATTATGTCACCAAGTAAACTCTGCCTATTATCTTTAGATCTGCATATTATAACTGTAATTTTTTTTTTAAGATTTATTTATTTGAGAGAAAGAGCGAGGGAGAGCACAGGAAGGGGCAGAGACAGGGAGAAAGAAACTTGAGCAGACTCCTCGCTGAGTCCAGAGCCCCAGGCAAGGCTCACTCTTACAACCCTGAGATCATGACCTAAGCCCAAACCAAGAGTCAGATGTTCAATTGACTGTGCCACCCAGGAGCCCCTCATAACTGTGATTTCTAAGAAAATACCTCAATTTCTTTCCAACTACAAAATGTTTCCATAAAGAATTTTAAAGATGCTATTTAAAATAATTCAGGGGACGCCTGGTTGGCTCAGTTGCGAGAGCATGCAACCTTTTTTTTTTTTTTTTAAAGATTTTATCTATTTATTTGTCAGAGGGAAAGAGGGAGCACAAGCAGGGGGAGCTGCAGGCAGAGGGAGAAGCAGGCTTCCCGCTGAGCAAGGAGCCCAACACGGGACTTGATCCCAGGACCAAAAGTCCCAGGACCAAAACCCAAGCTGAAAGAAGACACTTAACCGACTGAGCCACACAGGTGTCCTTTTTTTTTTTTTTTTTTAAAGATTTATTTGAGAGAGAGACAGAGAGGAAGGGAGCACCAGAGGGGCAGAGGGAGAGAGAGTCTCAAGCAGACCCCACACTGAGCCTGGAGCCCAACAAGGGGCTAGATCCCATGACCCTGGGATCATGACCTGAGCCAAAATCAAGAGTTGGACACTTAACTGACTGAGTCACCCAAGGACCCCGAGAGAGTGTTGTAGGTTTAAGTCCCACACTGAGTGCAGAGATTACTTAAAAATAAAACAAAAAAAATAACAAAATAAAATAATTCAGAACTAAATATTTTTCTTGTATAATAACTAGTGAAACAAACTCTCAACGATAGGATTACAAAATTCCTTTTGTAGCAACTGGTACAATACAAAATTAAATAAGAAAAAAGTGATATTAGAAAGTTTTTCTTGGGGGCACCTGAGTGACTCAGTCGTTAAGCATCTGCCTTCAGCTCAGGTCATGATTCCAGGATCCTGGGATCAGCCTGCATCAGGCTCCCCATTCAGTGGGAAGCCTGCTTCTTCCTCTTCCACTCCCCTTGCTTGTGTTCCCTCTCTCGCTGTGTCTCTGTCAAATAAATGGATAAAATCTTAAAAAAAAAAAAAAAAAGTTTTTCTTGGGGTGTCTGGGTGGCTCAGTCAGTTAAGTGTCTGACTTCAGTTCAGGTCATGATCCCAGGGTCCTGGGATGGAGCCCCACATTGGGCTCCTTGCTCAGTAGAAGAGTCTGCTTCTCCTCTTCTCTCTGCCCCAATCCCCACTGGTGCATGGTCTTTCTCTCTTGCTCACTCTTTCTCTCAAATAAATAAAATCGTTTAAAAAAAAAAGTTTTTCTTGGGACGCCTGGGTGGCTCAGTTGGTTAAGCTGCTGCCTTCGGCTCAGGTCATGATCCCAGCGTCCTGGGATCAAGTTCCACATCGGGCTCCTTGCTCGGCAGGGAGCCTGCTTCTCCCTCTGTCTCTCTGTCTGCCTGTGCTCACTCTCTCTCTCTCTGACAAATAAATAAATAAAATCTTTAAAAAAAAAAAAAGTTTTTCTTATTCAAAGAGTTGTAGAGATAAATAAAAATCAAATTAAAATGTAAACAATCTTTTTAAAATGGACTTTAAAAATCTAAACCACAGACTCCAGTTATGACAGTTATATCAAGTATCTACGGTCTCCATTGAAACATAATGTGGTAAAATGTTAAATTCATAATTATTGTAAATGTAAATTACAAAACTTTAAAAGACAAAGATCAAAGAAACGGTCTTTTATTGCACTTGAGATATCAGTTTCAAAACTGTTGGCAGTATCTTTTTTCAAACTTACCTTTCTAACATTATCTAGTAGTCAAAGGAAGGTTTATGATGTCTTAAGATTTATTTCTACAAATACTTTACATAGGAGTACAAATATCTACAAAATATTGTATACAATCCAGTAAGCACAAGAAATGCAATGTTTGGAGAAAGACCTGAGTTCCTTAGGATGAAATCATGTCTCACACCAGCTAAACAAACAAAAAACCAGAAAAATCCATCTAAAATCTTCTGATATCTCCTAGAGGATGGAGAAGAAAAGAGGAAGACTGAGAAGGGAGGAAGGAGAAGGCAAGGTAAGGCGAGGATGGGTGCCTAGACAAGGTCTGTGGGACTACAGGTTCAACTTTGAATAAATTTCCTCCCCAGTTTACTCATGTGGAAAATGAGCACACCATCACCTAGTCAGTGTTTCCAAAAGTGAGGAGATCACTAGAAGATTTTAAGTGGTACAAACAGAAAACATTCCAGGGGCACCTGGGTGTCTTAGTGGGTTAAGCCTCTGCCTTCAGCTCAGGTCATGATCTGAAGGTCCTGATCGAGCACCGCATCAGGCTCTCTGCTCAGCGGGGAGCCTGCTTCCCCCTCTCTCCCTGCCTGCTTCTCTGCCTACTTGTGATCTCTCTCTCTCTGTCAAATAAATAAATAAAATCTTTAAAAAAAAAGAAAAAGATAAAGAAAACATTCTAAAGTTGTATGTTGCCTTTTCAATTTTTTCAATTCTTCTAATTACATCAGAAGAAAAACCTCAGTTTTACTAAACTTGTTTGTTCATTGTCTCTCTAATGCTTGCAAGATAGAAAGGCTTGATCAGAGAGACCTGGGCAGAAAAAAATCTTAGGTAGAATTTAACACCGTTATTATTTTCATAACTTTTTTTTTTAAATTATTTATTTATTTATTTGACAGAGATCACAAGTGGGCAGAGAGGCAGGCAGAGAGAGAGGGGGAAGCAGGCTCCCCGCTGAGCAGAGAGCCCGATGCAGGGTTCGATCCCACGACCCCAGGATCACGACCTGAGCCGAAGGCAGAGGCCTTAACCCATGGAGCCACCCAGGCGCCCCTATTTTCATAACTTCTTTTTTTTTTTTTAAGATTTTATTTATTTATTTGACAGACAGAGATCACAAGTAGGCACGGAGGCAGGCAGAGAGAGGAGGAAGCAGGCTCCCCATGGAGCAGAGAGCCCGATGTGGGGCTCGATTCCAGGACTCTGGGATCATGACCTGAGCTGAAGGCAGAGGCTTTAACCCACTGAGCCACCCATGCGCCCCTTTTCATAACTTCTTATTGTTACTCTCTATTTATGACAAATATTTTTCCATTTAGAATAATAACCAAATTTCCTTTTAAAATAAATTGGGGGAGGGGGCGCCTGGGTGGCTCAGTGGGTTAAAGCCTCTGCCTTCGGCTCAGGTCATGATCCCAGGGTCCTGAGATCGAGCCCCACATCAGGCTCTCAACTCAGCAGGGAGCCTGCTTCCCCCTCTCTCTGCCTGCCTCTCCACCTACTTGTGATCTGTCAAATAAGTAAATAAAATCTTTAAAATCTTTTAAAAAAAATAAATTTGGGGGGGTGCATGGATGGCTCACTTGTTAAGGGTCTGTGTTTGGCTCGGGTCATGATGCCAGGGATCAGCAGGAAGTCTGCTTCTCCCTCTCCCACTCCCCCTGCTTGTGTTCCCTCTCTCTGTCTCTCTCTCTCTCTCTCTGTCAAATAAATAAATATTTTAAAATATAATAATAAAATAAAATAAATTTGGGGTTGCAAGTATTTACATAATATTTAAAATATTAAATAAACAATATAGTAGGAAATGACAAAAATCATGATGATGATACAAGAAAGACTAAGGTCTGGGAAATACTGGTTTGGTGGAATAGTGGTATAAGTAGTGGTAAGTTATTTTCAACTCTAAACGTCAGTTAACTCACTTGTAATATGGGACTGTCACCACCTAACAACGAAAAGTTGTAGAAAGGAATATATTAGATAGTTTAGTACAGTGCCTAGCACACACTGAGCATTTGACAATCATTTTGTTCCTTTTTTTCTTCCTTTAAAGATTTTTATTTATTTATTTGAGAGAGAGAGTGAGAGAGCACAGCAGGGAAAGCTGCAGAGGGAGAGGAAGAAGGAGAAGCTGACTTGCCACGGAGCAGGGAGCCCAATACAGGGCTCAGTCCCAGGACCCTAGGAGCTGAAGGCAGACGCTTAACTGACTAAGCCACCCAGGCACCCCAGTCTTCCCCTCCTTTTTTAAGGATATTACCAGAAAGCCTTTTTAAAGTTTTCTAGAGAAGCTTGGGATGGGAGTGGGGAAGCAAGGGTTCCTCTGTATTAGAGACAAGAGCATTTGCTCTAATCATGGTATGTCCCACCAAGAACCTCCAGGGACTTGGCCTTGCATTTTACCCTGATAAAGCTACAATTTACTCTCTAAGGCTCATAATAGTTATAAATGACTAGGAACAAAGTGTTTCAGAAAAGTGGTACATATCTTAAATGAATGAGAAATCAGACCCCAAAGGGTACCAAAGGCAAGGCCATTTCACAACAGATGTCCAAGCTAAAAGAAGGTATTTCATTTGGGGTAATTCAACAATGCTGGAATAGGAAGGGAAGTCACTAGGTGGTCCATAAACCAGACTTGATCACTTCATCGTTTGCTACTGTCTAATCAGAATCCACAAGTGAGAAAATTGGGACAGGTGGGGAAGGTAGTTGGTGTGCCTCAAGTTCCCTAAGTAGAAGTGCTTTGGGAAAAGAAACCCCAACGGAGTACCTACTAAAGTCCAAGTACTGTGTAGTAATTGTCACTTTTTACATATATTCCCTAATTTCTCCAAACATACCTTTGAGGTAGTTCCAAGTCAATTCACCAAATGGCCAAATCTCCCAATAGCCAAATCTCTAAATTTACCAAAAACTTGTTTTAACTATTTATACAGTTTATAATAATTCATATGAATGAGACAATTTAATTAGCTTTTAAATAGTTCTGCCAAATTAAGATCCACAGCATAGCAGCATTTTCAATAATGTTAATTTCTCTACCCCAGCTCTCTGCTGCTGTAGTTGCAAAGAACTAAGGCAGAGAGGGGGACCTCTGCTGGTGGAAAGATACATCCTGGGCCTGGGGTGCAGATGATGGGGGAGAAAAGGGTATAGGAAAAGGGGAGAATAAGGAAAAAATGGTAAGATAGCAATTAAGGAGAAGGAGAGTGACAACAAATTCTGTAAGTTCTACAAATAAGATTCAGCAAACTGATTTTTATTCAATTACATATTGGGTAAACTGGACATTGGCAAACTAGTTTCAGTGACTTGGATTTTGGTGAGCTAGCTTGCCTTTCTATGAAGCAGATGATCTTAACCTTACTTACAGATAAGGAAATTGAGAAATGTTAAATAACTTTGCTAAAGTAATACAGCCATACTGTAGGTTCTTCACACACTACATCATTTCACTCACCAGTAACCTGGTGTGTAGTGATTCTAACATTCTTTCACCGCCACTATCCTCCCCCCAAAAACCCCAGCAAAGTAGATTAGGGGCACGTAAGGTCGCTCAGTCAGTTAAGTGTCTGCTTTCAGCTCAAGTCACCATCCTGGAGTCCCAGTATGGAGAGCCAGGCATCAAGCTCCCTGCTCAGCAGGGAGTCTGCCTCTTGACTCTGCCCCTCACCCCACTCTCTTGCTCTCTCTCAAATAAATAAATAAAATATTAAAAAAAGAAAAAAAGGTAAGAGCGCCTTGGTGGCTCAGTCCTTAAGCGTCTGCCTTTGGCTCAGGTCATGATCCCAGGGTCCTGGGATCAAGCCCCCCATCAGGCTCCCTGCTCAGTATGAAGCCTGCTTCTTCCTCTCCCATTCCCCGTTTGTGTTCCCTCTCGCTGTGTCTCTCTCTCTCTCTCTCAAATAAATAAAAATAAAATCTAAAAAAAAAAAAAAAAAAAGATTAAACAGGATCTAAAGCCAGATCTGTGAAGCCCATGCTCTAACACACCTACTCATCACTATATCACAATTACAGTTCACTGATATCAGTTATAATTGTCTATGTGGTTTGTCTACCATACTACAATACTTACTCTACCCCTTTTTCTGCAAAAATTTCTATCTGCTGTTTAACAGCTGAGTGGTAGTGTTGCCAGACAAAATTGGAAGAATTTCAGACAAAAGTCAAAAGATCTGGGGCACTTGGGTGGCTCAGTGGGGTAAAGCCTTTGCCTTTGGTGCAGGTCATGATCCCAGGGTCCTGGGATCGAACCCCACGTTGGGCTCTCTGCTCTGAGGAGAGCCTGCTTCCTCCTCTCTCTCCCTGCCTGCCTCTTTGCCTACTTGTGATCTGTCAAATAAATAAATAAAATCTTAAAAAAAAAAAAAAAGTCAAAAGATCTTATTATTTATTTAGCCTAGACAACGTTATTTCTCATATGATTTAGATCAAATTTTAAATAACTGCAATTGCTTGAGAATCCCCATTACTATCTTTAAGGATCCCAGACTGGCAATGTCTACTGTACAGTACAACCTTTAAATTATCTTGGTGCAGGGACGCCTGGGTGGCTCAGTTGGTTAAGCAGCTGCCTTCGGCTCAGGTCATGATCCCAGGGTCTTGGGATTGAGTCCCACATCGGGCTCCTTGCTCAGCAGGGAGCCTGCTTCTCCCTCTGCCTCTGCCTGCCTCTCTGCCTGCCTCTCTGTCTGCCTGTGTTCACTCTCTCTGACAAATGAATAAATAAAAATCTTTAAAAAAAAAATTATCTTGGTGCATCTGTCTCCCTCTCTCTCTCTCACACACACACAAAGAAGTACACAATTTTATAATTAATTATTTTGATCAAACTGTATGCTAGTCTCATTAAATAAATGTAAAAACCAAAATAATCCTAAGATCTATATAAGACATTAGTGCTTGCTCAAACTATTTGCCTTATGACTGGACCCTTCAGGGATTTAACACATTTATGATGCTAGAAGACATGTCTTATCTCACCAATTGACATATAAAACTTCACTTAACAGTGAAAGTGGCAAGTTTCCTTCTATCAAGATAGTAGTTCAAGGCTCTCTAAACAACTAAGAATGTATTCTGCCCTTTTTGGTAAGCAGAACAATTCTCTATTCATAAATATTATGATATGGCCTATTATATAAAGCATTTTTAAAATATTTTTTTACTTTTACACTGTGTCAGTATAATCAAACTTTTACTAGCAAAGTTCCCACTCCTGCAAAATGTTTTAAGAACCAACTACAGGGGGGCACCTTGGTGGCTTAGCCATTAAGCATCTTCTTCGGCTCAGATCATGATCCCAGCATCCTGGGATCGAACCCGCATAGGGCTCCCTGCTAGGCAGAAGGCCTGCTTCTCCCTCTCCCGCTTTCACTTCCCCTGCTTGTATTCCCTCTCTCGCTGTCTCTCTCTTTGCCAAATAAATAAATAAATATCTTTAAAAAAAAAAAAAAAGAATCAATTACAGGGGTGCCTGGGTGGCTCCGTTGGTAAGACATCTGACTTTGGCTCAGGTAGTGATCCCAGGGTTCTGGAATGGAGCCCCATATCTGGCTCCCCAATCAGCAGGGAATCTGCTTGTCCCTCTCCCCCTGGTCCTCCCCCCATTCATGTTCTAGCCTCTAAAATAAACAAATAAAATCTTAAAAAAAAAAAAAAAAGAACCAAATACACTGCTACTTTTAAACACCATTATACATTTGTTCTGATTTCCCATTGGGTTCAAACATCTCTTTGATGTTAAAATTGGTGGGGGGGGGGGGGGAGACAGATCTTGTAACAAACCAAAAACTGACAGTTTGAAAACTGCCACCCTATCTTAAACCTATTCAAGTACATATTTTAAATGCTCAACGAAAAGATGACAAACTTAATTTTTTTTTCCTTTAGTCCATTCCAGGCCTCTCTTTTGCACTTTAATAGTGCCTCTTATTATTTCTGATCTTCAATGTGCACCACCCAAGGCCACCTTTAATGTTTTTAGCAAACAGAATACGATTCTTCCTAATCTCTTTTGAAATCAACAAAAGCTATAAATTTAACTCAATACAGCTTTTTGTAGTTCAGTTGGATTCAAGGTCATCCCGAGCCTTTTAATTACTAACCAGGACTTGAGGAGGTTTGCAATTGGTATAGTTAAGGGAAAGAGCAGCTGGCTTATTCACTTTCTTATTAAAGAGCATTATAAAAACTGTGTCTTGGCAAATTGAAAGTTCTTTGACCACCAGTGGTGAGAACAAAGAAGCAGAGCAAATGATCTTCAAACATTTGTGTTTACCCTCAATCAACATAATTTTACAAATTACTAGAAGACTCTTTAATTTCAGCAAACACAATTTATGCTTTAATTCAAAATTTGTAGATAGCCAGCCTCCAAAAAGGTTACTATTTCCATTCTGAAACTATTTCCCTCTTAAAAACTGCCAATGCCTTTCAAATTAGCACAAAATTTACTTAGGTCTTTTTCACCATCAAACCCTATGCAGGATCAGGATAAAAGCCACTAAGGAACCCAGGAGGATTATGCTGATTTCTAAAGGAATGCAAGTTTAACTTTTCTTTCCATGTATTTAATTTCTAATTAAATTCAGTTGTAAATTTCCGAATCTATTCAAGACTTTGAGGAAGGTGATATAGTTGTACTGGAATAGAGAGAAAGTTGGCACACATACCCCCCAATCCATCCTTCAGAGATTTTTAGAGCCAACCAGAGAAGGCTCTGAAAGTGTCTTTGCTACCCATTCCCTAATAATCCATAAGAGAAAGAAGGCAGCCTCAGAAGGGTCCCTAAACACTCCTCTGATGAAGCTGGAGATACTGGAATGGGGGTGGAAAGCAATGTGCATGGGAGGTCTGATGCCAGAAATCTATGATTCAGGGGACAAAGGCATTGGGAATGACTTTATCCTTCTAAAAAATGAGAACAGAACAGCCTATCACAGTGTCTCAGTTCTATCTTGTGCACCAGGCATTTAAAAAAAAAAAAAAAAAAGGTACTGTTAATAGACCTAGATGTCAGCGTACAAGATACCTTAGAGGCGAAAAAAAAAAAAAAAAAACCACCTTAGAGTAAATTAAACTGGTTGCTGAAGAAGATACAATGAGGTAGATACATACTTCTAAAAATCTATCCCTCCAAAATAAGCCAAATTAAAAGAAAGCACAAAATGGTTTGAGCAGTATTGTTATAAAGTGAGAAATGTCTAACAATTAAAAACAATAGACTGGGGGCGCCTGGGTGGCTCAGTTGGTTAAAGCCTCTGCCTTCCGCTCAGGTCATGATCCCAGAGTCCTGGGATCCAGCCCGGCATCGCATCGGGCTCTCCGCTCAGCCAGGGAGCCTGCCTCCTCCTCTCTCTCTGCCTGCCTCTTTGCCTACTTGTGATCTGTCTGTCAAATTAAAAAAAATTTTTAAAAATCTAAAGAAAAAAACAAACAAACAATAGGCTGTGATATACTATTAACAGTTTTAATTCTTGTTGAATGAATAAAGTTTATGAGAAAAAAGCTTTAAACAAGTATAAAACGTAATGGCATATACCATATGATTACAACAATAAGCTAAAAACTAGGATTTGAAGAAAGTCTAGAAAAAAAGAAAATGTTATTGAAAGTTACTTGGAGGCAAGATTAATATACGTAATTTTCCCTCATTTTCTGTATTTTCTTCAATGATCACGCATTTTGAATTTTAAAAATATAAGATTCCTAGGAAGCTCACATCTAAGTATCTATGGGCTATAGACAATTCAAGCACACAGTTCAGGGATCATACCACTTAAAATCTAAATGTAAGATATAACTAAATCCCTCCTGCTTTATTTATATGCAAGCACTTCCAACTGTGTTCCCCAGGATGTGTTCCTTAAATGCTCTAAAGTTGCTTTCCAAATGAAGTACTGGAAACAGTGGGTATTCTCCAGCCAGGAGGCCCATCTATGCTCCTTAAACTAGCACTGGAGAATAAATCTACCGTATTTCACACACTTTGTATTACCGTATGTGCTCAGTAATTGTTTATTAATGGAACACACTGTATGAAAAGCAAACTCACACTGCAACATTTTGAAAAGACTCAAAACAGACAAGAAATTTTATCTTCAAATGTTAAATGCATTTCTTCATCCCAATAGTACTTTCGGTTAGCTCCGGATTCTGGCCAGCCCAACTACCTTTCAGATTTGATCTGTCAGTAAGAGAATATTTTTATGTGTGTGGGAAAGCAATTGTAATTTCCCACATTAGGTGATTGATTAAGTTCTCTCCTCTAAAAGGCTGATTGGCTTCCGGGTGCCAGTAAAATGATTGATGAATATTTCAACTGCTGCTCCCTTGCTTAATGCCCCCCCATTTTCCCCTCCCCCAAGCACTGCTGCCCCTTTCCTGCTGGGTTCCCTTTTTACAGACCTACAGCATTTAAGGAGGCTTTGCAATTTTCCTTAATGAATCCAAGTTCTCAAATGCAGGGCATTTAATCTTAAAAGGACAGGACTCTCATCAATGTTGAATTAGTTTTGCAGATAAAAATCCATTTACAAGGAATTAGAGAAAAACTGAAATTAACTATAGGTTTGACTCAATGAATGAAATCGTACTTAAAAAAGAGAAAGTGTAGCATGGAGGGATTATAAATGGGAAGAAAAGTGATCATTTTAAAAAGAAAAAAAAACATCTAATTTCAAGTTTACATTACCAATTGTAGCATTAGAACTTTAATTGTAAACATCTGTATAAAAGTGCACAGAGAGAATGGAATTTGCATGTAAATTATGTGATCCTACAGACTTTAAAGCAGCCAGGTGTTCTAAATTCAAAACAGGTAAACAGAGTATGTACGGTAAATACAAAAGTTCTTTGAGGGATGACTGAACAGTATCTGAAATCAAAATCCTCCCAGATAATCTGTGCTATATCATAGCTATTGGCTTTAGGCAGGGCTTTCCTAAATTGCAACTTCCTGTTTTACCCAATTCATTCCATCATAAAGCTGGAAAATCCCTTGAAGGATTATCTAGTTTAGCTCTTTCATTTTACAGGTGACATATAGACATGACTTTGTAACAAGTTAGAATCAGAACCCAGGCAAAACCCAGGCAACAACTAGTTCCTCGGCATTCTTCTACCTCCCCAAATAATGTGGTTGGTTGGCCTCTTCTCTCAGGTCCTTTCCTACACAGACCATACTGCTACCATAATTAACCCACACTGCCACATTTTTCTCACTCATTTTCTGTGTTTTATAAGCTTTGGACAAGTGGTTCTTATATTTCCATTTTCAAAGAGTTACATCAACCTTCTTAGACTGGTTCTCTTCTTCTCCATATAGCCAGCTTTTCTGTGGCAAAAGTAAAAAAGGTACAAGAGACAAAGCCATCGTTTCCCAAACTGAATTCCCCAATGCAATCAAACAGCCAGGAGTTTATTGGCCTTCTCATCTTAATCTGGTTTATCTAGTCATTTTAGTTACAAGGAGAGCCACATTTCCAAACAGAAACTACATTCTGGCTTGAGGGCCCTTGATCAAACCTTGGATTTACCTTTTAACACACTGCTTGACATAGATATTGGCCCCAATTTTCCCAAGTGACTAAGAAGCACATTATTCTCTTCCCATATGTTTTGTAGACTTTCTCTGACTACCAGCAAAGGACTCAGATTCAAAGGTCTCTGATAAAATCAAGACTCAGATCCCTGACCTAACTGTTCTTTCATTCACTCATCCATTCAACATTCATAAAACACCAATTCCTTGTGCTCAGTGTTGAGGACACCCATACAAGATATGTTACCCCTGCCTTGAGTAGCTCAAAAACCCTTCTTTCCTTAGCACTCTTTAGGGCCACCAAGGATTGTCCCTTACTCCACAAAATAGTTTTCTGGTTGGCTTGTTAAAGCCAACATGAGAGAAAGAAAAAAGCAACTTGGAATTCTAAAAGTGGATCCTGTGACTACAAGAAGCTGAGTTCTGGGCCTCCTCAACAACTAGAAATGGCCTGGATTCACAAGGGTCTGCTTTGGGACAGACGTTTTGCTTGGCACTTTACAGACCTTGTCACTAATCCTTAATAACCTGGAGGTGGGGAGGAATTAAATCTAGGAAACAATTTTTCACAATGTTACTAACTACAAAATTTGGGGCTTAACCTCTATGGGCTTCAGTTTTCACACTTGCAAAATGGAGAGGATAACAGAGCACCTAATTCATAGAGTTATAAGGATAAACTGAGTTAATATATGTAAGGTGCTTAGAATATTATATAAATGTTAGGGCGCCTGGGGGGCTCAGTTGGTTAAGCAACTGCCTTTGGCTCGGGTAGTGATACTGGAGTCCCAGGATGGAGTCCCACATTCGGCTCCCTGCTCAGCGGGGAGTCTGCTTCTCCCTCTGACCTCTCCCCTCTCATACTCTCTCTCATTTTCTCTCTCAAAGAAATAAATAAAATCTTTAAAAAAGAATACTATATAAATGTTAACTGCTATCATTACTAAATGAGAACACCAAAGTTCAGAGAAGTCAAGTGGCAAAGTCACGTAGCTGTGATCTTTGTTCTGCCACACTCCGGAGTCCATGCTCTTTTCTCTCACACCATCTAACCAAAATCCTTTCTCCCTGACAAAAACTACTGCTACTTCCAAAAAACAAAGCCCTCTAAATAGATATCAGTGGGGGGTTTCCCCCAGGTGGTTTATTATCCTGCTAAAAAGGGATTTTGGAGGAAGAAGGATTGTAAGGCTAGAGAGGAAGTCTCCTGACAGGTTAGATTTCAAGAGTAAAGCAAGAATATGGAAGAAAAAATAATCTGTTTCGGTTATTAATTTTAGTAATTAAAACAATTTAAATCAATTGATGAAGCATGAATTTAAGAATTTCATCTGAAATTTGAAATTAAGTATTAAAGTGAAAAAGGAAACACTTGTAACTTATGACTAAAGCTGCAACCCTGAGGGAATACAAAAATGCTTTAAAAGGTTCATCACATGCAACTCCAAGAACAAGATAATTACAGAGCTCTCAAGGAAGGAAGTCCAAACATCTCACTGATCTTTCATCACCCACCGAGCTTCATCTTAAGTTCTGATCCAGTAACTCCTTATTGTTATTCACATTGTCATGTGACATTTCTTCTGCTAGCAAGCTCACTACAGAATGAGTTCTATCTAGCAACTACCCTTAGGAGTAAATCCCTAACTCTTTAACAACATAGTAATTGACTTACACTAAAACGTTACTCACACTAGGAAAGGGTATTCTTAGACCAGAAGAGGAGATACTTCTTCTATACAGGCTTTATTACCACTTCCCTCAGTGAAAATCACGTTAAAAGGCAAACCAATCTACAAAATGACATTGCCAAAATCACAACTTTAAAAGAGTCAATGAAAGCCAAACTTGTCTGAAAGCAAACAAGCAAGCTATTCTTGGAAGTTTTAAAAAGCAAGATAGGATCTTTTTAAATCCCACATAAATATTCCACTTTTACAGGAAGGACTCTTCTTAAGTATTTGTGTGTCACAGATATATTCCCACAATTATAAACATGCCCTTAGTGAGGAAACAGGTTCTATTGGAAAATTTCTACCACAAGATAATTAACAGTTAAGCAACAGGTTTCATGTAACAGGTAACAAAAGCCTTATCAGAGAACTCAATGAGGGTGAACTATGACACACTTCATTTAGTCTCAAGCAAAGAAAACTTAAAATATGAACTCTTTCATTTTTTTCCCCTCTCTGCAGTCCCTTTACAGAGGAGGAAAAAAAAGGGGGGGCAATAAAAGGACAACCCAAAGTAACAAAGTACTAACAATAATATCTTGTGAGGTCACCATTTTCTTATACCCTAGATTCATTCATTTATAACAGAGTTCTCACATAGTTTTGGTCTGAGTGATTAGAACCCCTTTTACATTCTTGAAAATCATTGAGGACTTCAAAAAGCTAATGTTTATGTGGGTTATAACTATCGATCATTTATCATGCTAGAAAACTTGAGAAATTTTAAAACTATCTACTCATTTAAAAGTAACAAACCCATCATATTAAATAACATTTTTATGAAAAATAACTATTTTACAACAAAACAAAAAAACTGGTGAGAAGAATGGCATTGTCTTGTATTTTTGGTAATCTCTTTAACATCTGGCTTAATTTTGGCAGCTAGATTCTTCTATATGCATCTGCATTCAGTATGTTGTAATAAAATGTTTTGGTTGACGTACAGGCAGAAAATATGGCCTGAGATTTATGATTGGAAAAGGAAGAAGTATTTGCTTACTAAAATAGTGGGCACCTGGGTGGCTCAGTGGGTTAGAGCCTCTGCTTTCGGCTCAGGTCATGGTCTCAGGGTCCTGGGATCAAGCCCCACATCAGGCTCTCTGCTCAGTGGGGAGCCTGCTTCCTCCTCTCTCTCTGCCTGCTCTCTGACTACTTGTGATCTCTATCAAATAAATAAACAAAATATTTTTTAAAATAAAATAATTGTAGATATTTTTCTTTGATAATCCACCAAAACTCAGTTAAATGTTTTGGAAGTAGTTTCTTAAAGGTTAGTTCAGTGTGAGGGGCTAAATCGGCTAAGAATCAACTCTCGGTTTTGGCTCAGATTGTGATCTTAGGATGATGAGATGGGGCCCTACATCTGGCTCTGCGTGGAGGCTGCTTAAGACATTCTCTCCCTTGGGCACCTGGGTGGCTCAGTTGGTTAAGTACCTGCCTTCAGGTCAGGTCATGATCCCAGCCAGGATCCTGGGATCAAGTCCTGCATTGCCTCAGAGCAGGGAGCCTGCTTCTCCCTCTGCCTCTGCCTCTCTGTCTCATGAATAAATAAAATCTTTAAAAATTTTTAGAAAGGGGGGGGCACCTGGGTGGCTCAGCCATTGTTAAGTGTCTGCCTTGGGGTCAGGTCATGATCCCAGGGTCCTGGAATCAAGCCCTGCATCAGGCTCCCTGCTCTGCGGGAAGCCTGCTTCTCCCTTTCCCACTCCCCCTGCTTGTGGTCCCTCTCTCACTGTCTCTCTGTCAAATAAATAAAATCTTTAAAAAAAAAAAAAAGTTTTTTTAAAGGCACTCTCTCCCTCTCCCTCTGCCCCTTTCTGACCCCCATCCCCACACTCTCCCTAAAATAAATAAATCTTCCCCCAAAAAAGGTTAGTTCAGTGTGAAATATAAAACTGTATCAATGAACTCTGTGTATTCTGTCACTTAAAATCCACTGGTCTATCGACCTTTGAACAGATCTTTTACTCATACAGGATTCTGTACACACCAGTGACTTGTAAAATATTCCTTCACTGAAATATGATATTCAAAATGAAAAACCAAATTTGTTAATAGTGATACTTTCTTCTTCAGAAAAGGCCTTAAGGGGTGCCTGGGTGGTTCAGTGGGTTAAAGCCTCTGCCTTCGGCTCAGGTCATGATCCCAGGGTCCTGGGATTGAGCCCCACATGGGGCTCTCTGCTCAGCACGGAGCCTGCTCCCCCAGCCTCGCCTGCCTCTCTGCCTGATCTGTCTCTCAAATAAACAAATAAAATCTTAAAAAAGAAAGAAAAGAAGAGGCCTTAAATACTGAGTAGCTGTCAAGCTCAAAGTGGCAGGCATAAGTTTTCCAAAATTCCAATTGCCATCTGAAAGCTCAGATTTTACTCACCAGCAACAAATATTGTCAGTTTTCCTTGATGTAACAAGTTCAATGTCCATTTTCCAAAAGAATGGACTGCCAAATACTTAAGTCCAAATAAACCATAGTTTGTCAATTGTTCTTTCAAGTGAAAACAGTATTCCACAAAAAAAAAAGCAGCTACTGGTTCAGCTTACAACATAACTGCCCGAGCACTTTTCCTTAAAACAAGTACTCTGTTTTGGTATGCAGCAGAAATTGTTTGTGTGTACTTGCCTACTTGCCTTTTCCTCAAATGGAATATCAAAAACGTGTGTACTGAAGGGTCAAGATTTAATAACATTAATCATTTTTACCCCTTCATCAAAGTCAGACTTAGATGAAATGCCTTTTTAAAAAAAATACAAGTGCATGGGGCACCTGCGTTTATCAGATGGTTAATCTTCTGCCTTCGGTTTGGGTCCTGATCCTGGGATGGAGCCCCTCATCAGGCTCCCTTCTCAGTGGGGAGCCTGCGTCTCCCTCTCTCTCCGTCACTCCCCCTGCTTGTGCTCTCTCACTCCCTCTGTCTTTAAAATCTTTAAAAAATAAAAAAACACAAGTAATTGGAGGTGACAAATACAATGACTACTAGTACAGTTTGGTGCCTTGATTTCTTCTAAGTTGCAAACAGTTTTCAACCACCGTTGTTTTTGCAACATCAGTACAAATGTCAACCAGGTGAAAAAGGCAAATAATGCCATTATTACAATAAAAGTATCTCTGACCTCAAGAACCTCCTCAAAGAGTCTCAGGGACTCTTTGAGAACCACTGGTTTAGATAATATAGATAGATAACGGAATTAAGGACTCAATGAATGGGAAGAAATTACGTCTAAAACAATCCAGTAACCAACGATCAACAAATGATGAATGATAGAAAATAATACAATCCAACTGAGTACTGTCATTACTCTTATAAATTTTTTTAAAAGGCAGGAGATGAGGAAGCAGGATAAAAAATGTGTAAGACTTCATAAAAGTGTTGTGTCTTTTTTTTCTGAGAAAAACGAAATTGAATTAAATTAGAGTTAACTGTGATACAAAGAACATTGCATTTGATCCATAAGCAGTTAACAAAAATGGGTAACGAGACTTAATTTTTAATGCTTCCAAAACGACCAGCTTCAAGACTGAAATGAATGCATGAGTTACATAAAATTAATTATTTTAATGAAAACTAATTATTTCCCTTCACTGAAATCAGCTTGTCCTTCATTTTGGCACAGATTTGTTACTGAAATGCTTCCCGAGTCTTAAACTATATGATTATACCTCCGTTTCCTTTGGATTCAAAGGAAATATCAGAGTAGTTTTAAAAAATTTGGTTAATCAATCACGTCCTTTTTCAAGCGGTGTTTTAAAGGAGAAAATTAACAACACAGGAATCTTGACGCTATAGTGACTGACTAGAAGAGCAAGCAGAACCCACTCATAGACCTCCGAAATGCTTTTATAGACAGATCTAGAATTCCATGATACTATGAAATGTATTAAGTTGCAAATAAAAGCTGAGAAGGCTAGTTACTTCTCCCACATAAGGAATTTAGTTGTGCACTTCTCTCAAAATTATGATTCTGGAGTACTTTTTAAATGAATTATGAATTGTTTCCAATGCAAATAGTTGTTCAAGCAAATATCTCTGGTTAATATATCTTTTGCTAATACCACAGCCTCAGTTCCAATGTGTTTATTACTCAAACAATGCCCTCTATCATTATTATTAACAACTTGTTCTTATAATTTCCCCCTTCAACAAAGTCACTATTCTGGTTCCAACCACCCACAGAGTGTATCTTGAAATCAAATGCTCGGATTTGTTTCCGGAATACATTACATGTTGCTGCCTAGGGAATTGGGTTTTGGAAACATTACACTTGCCAGCTGACTTATCAACAGTGCGCACAGAATTGACACCAACTTAAAAGCAAGAATCCCTCCAGAAAATAGAAAAATATGCTACTACTGCCATCTGTGGTTTATGCTTGAATAGCTTCTCTGATATAAACAACTGAAGGGTGTACAGTTTGCAATTAGGATCCAAAGACCTCATTATTTGAATATATTTTAAGTTAACTCTTAATATAACAAACCGTAGAGTTTATTTAGTGTATGACATAAGAATTTTTGATTCTCTATTTGAACTTATTATATAATAGTGATAAAGAAACCACAAACTACCTTGAATGAAAATTTTTCCCCTGTATAAAGGCTCATTTTCTCCAATACCCATTCATTCCTAAAGAAACTCAAACAGTTAAATGTCTCCTGTGAATTTATAATTAGAAGAATTTCTTTTGAAATAGTGACTGTCAGTATTAAAACAACCCCAAAATTCTTAAAGAAATGTATTTTTAAGGGATTTTCTACTGAGACATGAGAATTTGCTCCATCAAAGACAAATTTTGAAGGTCCAATTATCCCCATAATTTTTTTCAAAAACAAAAATTCAAAAATCCAAGTGAAGCCTCAAAGTAGGCTAACGTCAGAACATATTTTCTCTCAGTTTGCATTCTCAAATGACAACCACTGTAGCTTGGGGATCAAAAGATTTGGTGCAGCTGGGGGTGGGGAAAAAAGCAATTCAGCTCCCCAGCAGCCAGCTGAGGAAATCCTGGTTAGCTTCCCAACTAAATCACTGTTAATTAGAATTACCGGGTTACATGGTGAAGTCTTATTTAAATAATCATAACTAGCAAAAAACTGTTTTCTTGAGAAGGTGTTCTACACAGACTGCTATTTAATAGCAGGTAATAAGGGAAGGACGAAATAAAGTCGGAAATATCTTATTCTTTCAAACAAAGTCTCTCTTTTACAGTTAGTTCTAAACCACACTGAAAAGCAGGTAAGACATCTCACAATGGTCTCCTCCTAATTTTCCATTATCTGTAGTCTGACAGCCTTATCTTCTTCGCAAAGACAAGCCATGTTGGAAAACAAGCAATAAATACTGGGCTTGATTCTAGTAGTACTGTATATACCAAAGTTACACCCAGAGGGTTTTTTTTTTGTTTTGGGGGGAGGTTTTTGGTTTTTTTCTTTTTAGGCTAAGCTCAGAGGAATCTGAAACTTTGGCTCTAACAGGACTCAGCACCGAAAATCAATTACCTGCTCAGGGCTTCTTGCCGACTTTCAATAATTCTGGTATTTCTGAACTCTTTAGTTATCAACCAAAAGCATCCGTAAACCCTTAAGAAATTACCTGAGCCAGGGAAAAAGCTGACCTTAAAAATGCCAGTTTGAATCAAAAAAAGAATACAAAAGTTTGAAACAAAAAACACTCTTTTACAATGTCTTGGTTTTGGAAATACTTTCAAAGCACTGCAAAGAATTAAGTACTTGCATGGGATTCAGTAGTTACCTTCTGTTAAAATTGTTTCAAGGACAACTTGTTTTTTTGCAGGAATGCAAATTTTATCTTTTGATTCAGAACTTTATAATTTTGACTGTGACCCATTTTCACATATAAGGTGACTGGTTCACACAAAATAAGACATTTTTATTGTCCTACTTTAAAAGAATAGGTATGACCAAGAATGTAGAATTTACTCTTAAAAGGCATCTTCTTGAATTTAGCCTTCAACCTATAATGGAAACAAATACTTAAACAGAAAGTGTCCTTTAACTTGGCTAGAACACAAAGGTAAATATAAGAACTAAAAATTTGACAAAGCCCCAAAGAGATCTAAGTGAGCTTATTGAAAACTAAGTCTCCTGGCTTTTGAAATTCTGAAGCCAGAGGTTGTGATCTGAATACAATTCACCAATGGACCAACTTATTCAACACAAACCAATAAATATCTATCTAGTTATAAAAAGTTTAAGTGATAGTGTCTTAATTACAAGATGAAACACACTAACACAGCCCCAGGCCCCCAAACATACAAACATTCATTAGCAATTTAAGGCAACTTGCACAACAAGCACTACAAGTGGCATAAAAAACTTCTTTATCAATATCATACTAGCAGTTGGCAATTCTAAACCCTACTCTCCGCTAACCTAAAATTAGATATTTTAATCTAGTGCTTGTTTTTTACCTTTGCCCCACAGGAAAAGGGGGGAAAAAAAGAAAAACCAAGAAGTTATGAATAAAATACGGAAATGCACGATTTGGCCATAGTTTAGTAAATCTACCAGTTTTTTTTTTCCCCATTAGCTCTCCCTCCTCCTCCCCATCTAACTTCCTTTCACATACCAATGCACACACACCACACACCTTTTTCCTATGTAATTCAGAATAACATAGATTATGAAGCATTTCATGATCATATTTTCATTACAAGAAACAGAAACACTAACAAAGATTTTCATGGTAAACATGAGATCAGAAATGTGGTCATCTCACACCTCAGCTGCTCAAAAATCAGCAGTGAACCTGTTTATTCTTTGTAGCCTTTCAGTGTTCTTTGGAGGTCAAAGAATTTACTAAAAAAATTCCTGTGTGCCCTTTGTATAAAACAGCACCACCACAGTATGCTTTTTTTTTTTTCAATGAAAGTAGAAAACTCTGAGGTGACTCAGAATTAACTTTTAAAGTCACAGAACTGAAATGTTAAACTGTCATGGAAAATATCTGATATTTTTCAGATATTTTCAGATTTGCATGACACGCTCATAGAAGGAAAAAGGCGTCAAATTATTAGCGAATTTCTCATTTCCTCCAAAGTATAGTTACACAAAACATGCTTTTAATTACTGGTAATGAATTATAACCTTCTTTTTACTTAAAATATCGAAAAGACTACTTCATTCTGTTAAAATAAAACAAACGTAATAGTCAGCATATATTTCCTCAAATCATCCTCCTTTGAAACCCCAAAAAGAGAGCAGTCTTCTATTATGACTAAATGAGTTCGTGTTTGTTATGAAAACCTAGAGCAACAACTGAAAATACCTAGCGCAACCAGTACATGGAATTCCTGAAAGGGTGATGGTGCATCAAAAGGCTAGCAACTCTGTTCTGATAGAATAATAAAAAACATCTAAAAGACTGTAAATTCAGCATTAATGGCATTTCCGGCAGGAAAACATTTCTAAAATTCCACCTCCAGTTTATTTCTTCATGACACAAACTGAAAGACCTCCTATCTAGATAGCTATCCACTGCAAATATTTCATACAAAATGGAAATCAGTCATTAGGATAAAAAGCCAGGAGAATTCATTTACTCTGCTTAGAACTTAAGTAGTTTCATTTACTTTTGGAGAAAAATATTAGTAAGTATAAAAGCGGGGGAAAAAATCCCCAACATTTCAAAGGTAAACTTTATTTTTTTTTCTATTCTGCTAATTCTATTGTTAGCATGTCAAATTACAAGAGATAATGAACATAAATTGTAAAACACTACAAAATGCTCATTATTACACTGAAAAATAAAACATCCCATAACAGTCTAATGTTTCGTGTATTTTCTTTTAAGCCCTATCAAACTGCCCAAAGTCCCATTGTGTTTTCAACGAAAAGGAAATATTTGTAGCACTAAAATGGGCTGATGTAAAATATTAAAGCCAGCCTGGTCTAAATGGAATGTTCAATAACATTTTTTTAAATGGTTCTGACCAATAGAGGAAATGAGACTATGAATGGGAAATTTGATTATGAGTTAAAATTACCATTGAGTTCTTTAAAATGTACTAATGAATAATTAATAGCAAATGCAGTTCCTAGGCTTCCCTTACGACATTCTCAAGTAGAACTGAAAGTAATGTCTCCACTAAAATCGATCATCTACATGTTATGCACAGGTGGGTACAGGAAGTACACACATGTAGAAAGACATTATGAAAATATATGCCCTTAATATGGGCTATAAGATAGATGTAAATTGGGTAAAAAAAATCAGCATCGTAAATTTTAGATCAGGATTTACAACGTTCATACATCAATATCAAAAGAAATCTCTGCTTAAAAAGCTTAAAAAGTCAAAAGCCTTAAAGAAATCCTTTGTTCCTATGATACTGTCTTCTACCCTCGATGGATTCTAGCCTCCTCCTTTGTGACACGGAATTTTATTGATCTCAAACATGTTCACATTCAGAAATTATTCTCCAAAGACATCCCAGGGGACTGCCAGCCACCTAGATACCACACATCACATACATCTTAAAAAAGGACAAGAGCTTTTAAAACATACCACTATATGGTCAGCAACATCAAGTGAAATTAACCAGGCTCTCTGCTAAACCGACTTTTCCCTTAACTGGTAAAAATACCAGATCTACTGAATTGGCAGTAAATGTCTGATGAGTTTATAAGTACACGAAGGCGCAGATTAACCCCCAAATCTCTCTCCTTCCGTAGCTCCTCATTCATTCCACAACTGAGCGCCTAAATGACCTATTTTCAGGTTACTTTCCTCACACCTGCCCGGTCACTGTCCTGATTGAGAAACTTCTTGCTGAAGCAATTAATTTTTAGTGCCTCCTAACTGTCCCGGGTGTTTGCATTCAATTTGAAATCTGTTACTTGTTAGACACTGTTCGGTCCTAGATCTTTCAGAGAATTGCGAGTTTATGGCGCAGAGAGGGGAGGAGGCGCTGATCTCCGAGAGCCTGCCCTTTATTCGGAAATGAGGAGATGTGAAAGGTGGAAGGCAGGGCAAATAAATAAATAAATCGGGTTTGCAGCCGGAGCGTTTGCCCGCCGGTACGAGCACCCTTTGTAATGCAGGCCTCCCGGGGCTATCGCCTGCGCTAATTGCTCCAGGGCGCTTTCCAAGTTCAAAAGTTCACCTTTTACGACCTCACAAAAGCTCCTTACACGTTACCAATAAAAACATTCCGCGGCAAACACCGAGGGGGGAAAATATCAAACAGATACAAATAAAACACCCCGCAGAGGAAGGGAGTTGGGGGCGGGGGGGGGGGGGGGCCGGGAGGCAAGTCGTCCCGGAGGAACCCGAGGACTTGGCCCGGACGTGGGGGCAGGGGGAGAGCCAGAGGAAGGGCCGGGCCAGGTGAGGAATTCTCAGCGCCCGGGTCCGGGACCGCGAAAGGGAAGGGGAGAGCTGAGCACGGGAAGGCGCGGACCCGGACGGGCCGCTTGGAGGGAGAGAAAAGACAGGTGTCCTGAGCCCCCGGTCGGGCCAGGGAGCTGAGCCTGCAGAGAAGGGGGCTGAGTACCGGCGGAGGCAGGAGCAGAGGAATGGGGTGTGGAGCAGGCACCGAAAGATCCGAAAAGGAAGCGCTGAGCCGGGAGCTAACGAACTGGGGGTCGGGGCAGAGGTGGAGGCTCGCGGTGCATATGGGGGTGGCAGGGGAAGCGCGGGACTACAGAGTAGGAAAGCGGCTCCAGAAAGGTGAGGGCAGAGAACGACTCGGACGAGGGTGTGGCGTTCGCGGAGGGAGGGGGCACCCGCGTGGGAGGGAGCCGAGGGCACGGGGGGAGGGGAGAGGAGGGCGCTGAAGGGACCCTCCGAGGGGAGAAAGGGGAAGCTCTGAGCACAGAGGACCCGAGGGGGAGGGAAACCCCCCACTGACGGGACGCGAGGTGGGGGGGCCGCCGAGAGTCCGCGCTGAAGGGACCCAGGGGGTGGGGAGGGCTCAGCGCTGAGGGGACCTGGGGGGAGGGAGGATTCGCGCACAGGGGACGGGGGGAGGGGAGGCCTGTGCTGAAGGGACAGGGGGGAGGGGGAAACGAAGGTCCGGGTTGAAGGAACCGGGCAGGGGGAGGGTCCGCACTGAGGGGAACCGGGAATGAGGGGGAGGGTCCACACTTAGGAGCACGGGGGAGGTGAGGGAGGGTCCGCGCTAAGGGGACCGGGGTGAAGGTCCACGCTGAGGGGACCCAGAGCCGCTGCGGCTTTCCAGAGAGTCGGCTGAGAGGAAAAGAACCCCGGGGGCAAGGGACAAGCGATCGGTTCTTCCTGGGCCCGGGTTCCACACGCCCCTCACCCACCGTTGCGCGGCGGCGGAGGGAGCGCGGCGGGCGGCTCTAGGAACCCCGCCGAGCCCCCGCCGCCTCCCCCTCCGCTAGGCGGCCGTTCGTCCCGCTCCATGCGGTGGTGCTCAGGGCCCGCGCTCGGTTCGCTGCTCCGCCATGACCGGCGCCCTCGTCCTCGTCGTCGTCGTCCGCCGGGGGGAGGGGGCTGTCAGGGGCCGGCGGAATCCCGGCCGCGGCGCTCTCTGGGCCCCGAGCCGCCCGGCTCCGCGCCCCTCCGCGCCGCGCCCCCTCAGCACTGGCCAGCTCCCTCCCCCGACGTCACGCGCCGCTGCCACGCACGGGCCCGAGGGGCACTCTGGGAATTGAAGTCCGCCGGCCGAAACCGGCCACGCGGGACCCCACTAATTGAAGGGGTGGGAAGAAGGATAAGCAGCCCTGAGAAGTGATGGCCAAGGCCTGTCAGTGTCACCAGTCGAGATAAGAACTTCTGATAAAAGTTTAACAAAGATTACTTCAGAGCCTTCTCTTTATTTGATTTTTCCAAGATCAAAGTACTCTGCGACTCCCCGAATCCCCCCTCATAGACAATGAGTCTTTCCTAGGGGCGGATCGGGAAGGAGCTGGGTGAGCACGTGCAATGAAGCCCAGCCCTGTGGGCGTGGCTTAGAGGGGGCGGAGCTTTGAGGTATTCACGAGGGACTTCCTCCGCGGCTTCAGGACAAATTGGACCAGAGATTAAAGGGCCGGAGTTTAACTCCAGGTGACTACGTTCGTATGCAAATGGAATCTATAAAACTCTGCTTTCCGGGGTACTCTTAAAAGCCTTTTACCTCCGGGTGGGCGGGAAAGACAACGGTTTCTCTTCCTCCTCTTTCATTTTCCACCTGCCCAACCGAATGGAAAATAAAGCTCCAGGCCATTGATGCCATTAAAGAAACTCTCAGGCTCTTGACTCCTGGTGTCTTGAAGGCCCCCGCATGAGAAACTCTTTACCCAGCCTTGTTCGCCTTTCCTTCTCCTTGGTTATCTTATCTGTAAAATGGGGTCAGAATAGGGACGAAGTCCAATCGAAAGATCGCAAACCCCACCCTATCCCCCCCCCTCGCCCCGCCGCCTCAGTTTCCCAGAGCAAAATGCCGGCTTTTGCGGTCTCCCCTGCTCCCAACCGAGCCTAACTTCTGCAGCCACCAGGTGGCGCACGGCCACCAGCCTCTGGGCCTGCCGGGGCATCTGCCTTGGGCGACCCTCCCAGGGAAGGACTTACTCTTGCTGCCACCCCAGGTCTAACTAAGCCCTACCTGACCTGCTTGAAGACAAAGAACAAGAACTCTTGCTTTGCCCGCCTCTCCCCTGCCGGGCCATGCCACAGCTTCCTCATGGCTGCCCCTTCCTCACCACCCCTGAATCCCATCCTACCAATCCAATGGCTCATCTCTCATCCCTGCTTATCCTGGCATTCACACCCCTGCCTGGTCTGAGCCCTGCCCACATTTCTCATCACACCCCTTTCCTCCCCTGCTACACAGGACGTTTTGCAACGCTTCCTTGCACTTTGAAGGTGTTACCTTCATTGGTCAACCTGTATTGTATCTTTAATCAGAAAAGTGCTGATCACTTTTCTGAGAGATTTACATGAACGCTATGTTGTCTAAACCTTGCACCTGCTCTATGAGGTAGCTCCAATGTTGTCTCTCTGATACACTGATGAAGTGACCCGGCAGTAACGGGGATTCCAAACCTAGTGCATCAGACATCAGAGCCTGAACCTTGGCACCTTCAAGCTGGAGCTCTGGCTGGCTTCATCCAACCCACTCCCAAACTCCTATTCATCTTTCAAGATCCTGTTCAAATATATCCTCAGGGACATGTTTTTAAATACTTCCCACAAGGAGACATCTAGATCCCCTCTGTGTTCCCTTACAGCTCTGTTGAGCTAATTGTTTCCCTACTACCATTCCTCAGCCCTGAGGGGGGAAAAAGCCTTTAGTGTGGTGTGAGGGGGAAGGGGGCAGACGACATGGATCCTCTGGGTCATACTCTCAGCCCTGGGTTCTAAAATAGGTCGGGACATTTGGCTTTCCTAGGCCTTCCAGAACTTCCCTTTCTTTTTCTCTCTCTCTTTTTTTTTTAAGTTGTTTTTTGGGTTTTGGTTTTTTGGTGTTTTTTTTTGAAAGATTTTATTTATTTATTTTTGACAGAGATCACAAGTAGGCAGAGAGGCAGGCCGGGGTGGGGGGGGAGCAGGCTCCCTGCTGAGCAGAGAGCCTGTTGCAGGCCGATCCTAGGAACCCGAGACTGCAACCCGAGCCGAAGGCAGAGGGTCCAACCCACTGAGCCACCCAGGTGCCCCTGGTTTTTGGTTTTTTGACAGAACACAAGCAGGGAGAGGAGCAGGCAAAAGGAGAGGGAGAAGCAGCCTCCCCACAGAGCAGGGAGCCCGATCTGGGGCTCAATCCCGGGACCCTGGGATCACAACTGTAGCCAAAGGCAGATGCCTAACCGACTGAGCCACCCAGGCACCCTCAGAACTTCCCTTTCTATCTCAGTCCTCTGGAGGTAGTGAGTTCCCCTTCCCTGGACATCCAATCAGAGGAAACCTGAAGGCCTGGGGTTTCCGTGGTGGACATATTCTAAGTTAACCCTCAAAGATGGGCCAAAAAGTTCATCAAATACTCAGCCCTTCGAAGCAACTCATCCTCCTCATTCAGACTCCAGCTTTGTTGCCACTTTCTCCTAAAAGCTTTTCTAGATCTGACTAGTCAAATCCCTTTCTTCACTCCCTCATCATTATAACCCCAGCTGCTGAGCACAGAGCCTGAACATAATAGACACTCAACAAGTAATTACTAAGTGGGTAAAAGGATGAATAAAACAGATCAGACTTTTCTACTTAATAACTGTGACCTCGGGCGTGTTACTTCTGAGCCTCAAAGTCCTGGTTTATAAGGCAAGGGAGAGAAAATAATGATAGTCGCTTCTTCATGCGGTTGTTATAAGAATTAACATGATGCGTGCAAAGCAGGTAATATAAGGCCTGGCCTACTAAATGGGACCTGTTATGTTAAAGAGGATCCTAATTCCCATTCACCCCTTCTCTGAAAACATCCCTTGGGAAAAGTCAACTACGTTGAGACTGAGAAAGGTGAGGGAAATGACAATGTGCTGAGACCTCAGCCACTGTCCTAAACGTACAGTCTTATAAGGTCGGCAGCTACCTTGTGGCCGGCACCTATGATGAAATCTTTTCCCTGCAGTGTTCCCTACCCCCCCTAACAATCCTGAGAAGTCAGTACTTTACCTCAATTTACGAATGAGGAAACAGGTTCGGAAGGACAGATGGAAAAGACTCCCATCATGTGCAGAAGTCCTAACAGAAGAGCTGGGAAGGAAAGTATGTAAGGATATGGAGACATCTTCAGGGGAGTTGTCCTGAGGCCAGAGGCAGACAGAGGAATAGGACAAAACAGGGAGACAGTTAAGAACAAAGCAGGTTTAAAAAAAAAAAAAAAGAAAGAAAGAAAAGAACAAAGCAGGTTTGAGCCCCATCATGGGTGGTGTTGTCAGACACTAATCAGATCAAATAACCATACAAACCCACAAGTGCACATAAGTTCTACAACTGACAACACACCTAGAAGTTCCTGGTGCTGCGGGAATGTGTGACAGGGTTCATTTCGGTCAGGGGTGAAGATCAGGGAGGCTTTCTGGGATAAGGAACATTGAAATAAGATGGAAAGAATGAATAGGAGTATGAGATTGAGCAGAGAGACAGTTTCAGGAGGAAGGAACAGCATATGCAAAGGTCCCATGGCCAGGTGGGAACTGAGAGAATCCATTGTGACTGGAGCCTGCTCAGGGAAAGAGGGGCAGGAGAGAATGGTGAAAAGAAGGAAAGCAGAGACCATGGGGCCCTCTTGTGGAGCAGCCAGCAGAGGGCAGAGTTTGGGGAGATAGTGGACTTTTTCTTCCAAAGCTAGCCAGAGAGCCAGAGCCAGGCTGGGAAAGAGAACCCCTGTGCTTTCAGTATATTTGGTCTATTATTTGAATAGCTAAGACATGCATTACAAAATTCCCAGATGCAAAAAAAGTATTCAACGAAAAGTAAACCTTTCTCCTTACTCTGATTCCCTGGTTTCCCTCCTGAGCAATAACCACCATACTGGTTTATAGTGTGTCCATTCACAGTCTGTGCACATAAGACCACACACCAGGGGCACCCGGGTGGCTAAGTCGGTTAAGCTTCTGCCTTTGGCTCAGGTCAGGATCCCAGAATCCTGGTATCGAACCCCCATATCACTGGGGGGTCTGCTTCTCCCTCTTCCCCACCCCCCTGTCTCAAATAAATAAAATCTTTTTTTTAAGATTTTATTTACTTATTTGACAGAGATCACAGGTAGGCAGAGAGGCAGGCAGAGAGAGAAAGGGAAGCAGGCTCCCTGCTGAGCGGAGAGCCGGATGCGGGGCTCCATCCCAAGACCCTGGGATCATGACCTGAGCCGAAGGCAGAGGCTTTAACCCACTGAGCCACCCAGGTGCCCCTCAAATAAAATCTTTAAAAAACAAAACAAAACACAAAAAGCAGCATATTCATGTTTTATACTAATCCAGCCCTGGTTTTGACACATTCCCTGATCTCTAGTCATGAAAGAAGCTAATCTGTACTGAACACCGGCTGCACGTGACTTGTCACAGCTCAGAGTCCAAGAGCACCAGACCTTGTGATAATCCAGTAGTTCTCAAATTATAAATCCTCTGGAGAACTTATTAAAACAGATTGCCGGGCCCCATCCCCAAAGTTTCTGCTTCCCGAGATCTGGGTTAGGGCCTGATAACTTGCATTTCTAAGTTCCCAGGTGATGCTGAGGCTGCTGGTCCTGGGGCCACGCTGCCAGACCACTCAAATAGCTGCTCGTGCGCAAGGTCTGTGCACTGTTGATTTATGTCTCTCCCACAAGGGAAGGCATAAAGGATGCAAGGAAACACACATACCAGCTAGAAAGTTTCATGGGTTAATAAATTCTATGAAGAAAAGGTGCAGGGGAGGGGATATGCACGAGTATATCCCCTACCGATTAGCGGTAAGGAAGGGCATTTGCTAGGCACTCCATAAATACTTGTTGAATGAAAAAAAAAAAAAAGGAAGGACATTTGAGGCATAATTAAAGGTTCCTTTTTGAGCAGCTGAAGTTTACAAGGGCAGGCAAACAGACACACACGGTGGAACTGTCTTGGCTCAGGGAAGGGTCACCTACAGAGTCAGTGTGGAGAGGAAAGAGAAGGGCGTCAGGCCCCGCGGGGGTGCGTAGAGGTGGACGGTCCTGCGAAGTGACTGCGAAGCAGCCTAGGGTGAGATAATTCGGGGAATCCTAAAGAAACCGAGAGAGAAGAGGGTTTGAGAAGGAGGCGTGATCCAGAGCCGTCGATTCTGGGAGGGTGGAGAGATGCCGCCTTGGGTGCGGTTACAGGAGCTCCGGGGGCCCTCCACGAGCCACCTCCCAAGTGGGATCGAAGAGCCCCGGAGCGAGGGGAGGGGCAGGGAACCTGAGGAGTGACGACAGGAGGCGGCTCCATTTGAAAAGTTTTGCAGCCTAGGAACCGGAGAAATGGAGCTCTCCCTTCCGAGGATGGGGAGGAGAAGGGGTGTTTAAACGCCAGGAGCTCCTGAAGTTGAGTTGGGGGTCCACGGGCGGGATTTTGGAGGGAAGAGGAAAAGAAACAAATGGGGGGGGGGAGTTGCTGAGCCGTGAAAAAGGCAGAGCTGGCGGGGTCTGGGTGTTGGGAGAGCTCAAAGGCTCGCCTGCCTTGGAAACACGACTCATCAGAACTTTACAACCACTCCAAAAGGAAAGCACTATTCCTCCCATTTTACAGATGAGGAAGCTGAGGCACAAAGAAGTGAAGGGACACACCCAAGGGGACCCAAGGTCCCCCATCTCACAGAGCAGGACCTCCGCCCGTGGGGGGACCCCGCGCTCCGCTTATTGGCCCCGCTGCTCCTGGGGACTCGGAACAAGACCCTTTTCTGTGTCCTCGCAGGGATGCCCTTTGGAGAGCCGCCCAATGGCGAAGAGGCCCCGCAGAGGCCCGGGCGGGGCGGGATGCCCCCTCCACCCTAGCTCCGCCCCTGGCGGCGCGGGAGGGGGCGCGGGGCGGGGGGCGCGCCGCGCGGGCTTGGCTGGCTGCGCACCGAGCTCGCAGTGTGGACCGCGCTTCCCAGCGTCCGCACGCGGCTGTCCGTGCCCTCCGTGCGCATCCCGCCATGGCCGCGGCCGCCCTCCTGTCCCGGCCCCGGCCCGGGCCACTGCCCCTGCTCCTGCTGCCGCCGCTGCTGCTACTGCTGCTGCTGCTGCCGCCGCGCGCGGGCCGGGTGCGCGCTGACAGTAAGGTACGGCGCGGCCCTCTGACCCGGGCTCAGCTCCGCGGGGAGCTGGGCGCGAGGGGGCGCTGTGGCCGGGGTGCGGGCCAAGGAGGGTGTCAGGGCCGGGAGCGGAGGACCAGGAGAGGGTAGACCCGACAGGCTCAGCACGGAAGCCACTCGGGCCACGACCCAGGGAGAGGAGCGCGTGAGGCAAGAAGTGCTGGAGATGGTAGGGGTACTTGGGACCTGGGGATCTCGGGAAAGGGCTCTGGGACCTAATCCAGTGCGGGGAGATAAGCCCTGAAAACCAGGGCCAGGAAGAGGGGAGCCTGAGAGTTTGGAGGGGGCGCAGACAAGAGATGCAGTCCCCAGCCTGGGGAAGGGATTCCCAGGAGCGCTGGGCAGGGGCAGCCTGGGAATCCGGCTCAAAGTTTCCATGGGAGGTTAACCCACGTCAGGCAGACTCCTGCGTAATTGCTTCCCAGGGACTCCCAGGTTTGCACCAGACCCTGAGACCACGCTTTCCGGCCATGCTGGGGACCCAGAGTCCCTACGCAATGAACCTAGTGGGCTAGTCACTTGCCTGGCCTCTGGACACCCTGCTTCCAGAAGGGACCTGAAGTCTTCTCAGTTGTGGCTAAAAGGATCTGCTGTGGTGTCAAGCAGACCTGAGTTCAAATCTTCCCTCCACCTCTCAGCTGGGTGATCTTGGGCCTTTCACCCCTCCCAGTTTGTTTCCTCACTTTTTAATATGAGAATAATTATAGCTCCCACTTCCTGCATTTGGTGATCATGCCTGTAAAATGTTTAGCACCACACCTGGTACCTAGTGGGTGCCCGATAAATCATGCTGTGATTACAGAATCTTACTAAGGGAACACTTGAGGGGGTCCTGGAAATGACCCAGTAAGGACGAGGATGGGACTGGGAAAGAATGAGGGGCAGGAAGGAGGTAGGGCCCTTTTCTTGGTGCAGAGCAAAGGAGTGACTTTTCCTGATGTCACTCCAGCCTCTTTCCTGGGTAGAAGGTGAGGCTGCACTGTCCCAGAGGCCAGGCAAAGGGTGGCTAGAAGCCACTAGCCACACGGTAAGTATGAGCGCTGGGGACCAGCAGACCCTCATCCTGAAGATCCAGCTCTGGGTATGAAAACAAGGGAGCTGCAGTCTTGACCATGTGCTCCAAGGACAAAAAGGGAATGAGTATCAGTCGTACTTTACAGGTGGGAAACTAGGGTATATAGAGAGGTGGCTGGCCTGTGAATCAAAAAACCTGGGTTCTGGCTCTTTGTTGTTCTTTGGTTGTGCGACCCTGGGCAAGTAAGTCGCTGCCTGCCTCCGGGCTTCAGCTTCCCCATCTGAAAAACAACGTCTGCCCACTTCCTTTCCGCGCAGGACCTTCTTGGATTCCCTGACCTGGCTCAGGTAGGGGAACAACAAGCAAAAAACCCGCACGTAACCTAATCAGTGCTTTGCCCCTCCCATCCCTCTGGCTGGGAAGAGAATTTGGTCCTGGGCATCCTCCGAGCTGTGCACTGTGCATGTAGGGTTTGTGGGGGAGGGCTCGCACTCAAAACAAAGCAAAGACAAAGAAAACCTAACACCCTGTTTATGTAGTGAGTCAGCCAAACACTTGCTAGGTTGTGCGTGCGTGTGTGTGTGTGTGTGTGTGTGTGTGTGTGTGTTTAGTTGTCCCAGGGCAAGCTGGGGCTGGTGGGGTAGGGAGGCGCACCCTAGAGCCTGGAGGACGAAGCAGCTGGGGAACACAGCACAGGCCTCCTTCAGAACCTCCCACCCCACACCACTTCAGCCAGCTGGGAAAAATAAAAATCAAGTGATGGGTGAATTTACTCCGCATTCCTCAGCACAGCCGGTCTCCTGCTGGCTCTACAGGGAGGGCTGTTTTCATAATCACCCTCTCCCTCCCCCATAACCATCCTTCCTCTCCAAGCCTGTCTGATTTGGGGGGATGGAGAACTTGGGGGAGGGAGAGAGCCCTTCAAGGGCCAACCTGGGACTTGAAATCTATCTATCTAGGGCCCTGAAGGGTTAAGTTGGCTCTCTCCTTAGGCTTCCTGCTCCTGGGAGGTCCAGTCCCCCCTCCTGCCCCATACTTTCAGGGGTACAGGGGCAGCTCAACCCCAGTACTCACCAGAGAACTCTGTGGTCTCGGGCAGCTCCTCACTCAGCGTGTTTTAATTTTATGTTTATAGCAAGGTCTCTCCTAAACAGGACTTGGAGTTTTCATCTCGGGAAGTGCTTTGTCCGGCATGGGAGTGGGAGAGGGGGTTCACAGCTTCCCTGGCATCTCTGAGGGGCTGCCCAGCTCAGAGTTTGGGATGGACAGACAGGGAACCACATGAAACCCAGGCATGGCAGCACAGACCTCTGGGAACCTCCTTTCTGCTATATGACCTTGGAATGGGGCTGAGAATTCCCCATGGCTACCTCAGTTTCCCCATCTGTGAAAGGTGCCTCACTTCCTCCATGCATCCAGATGTGGGAAGGGGGTCTTGGGTCATCCCTGTCACTGACCAGGGCCCGAAGGGCAGAGGGAAGACCAAAGCTTGTGGGAACTGGGCCAGGGGAGCAGGAGGGTCCGAAGGCAGGCAGCAGGAGGTGGTGTCGCAGGCTCGATCAGATGTTCTAGGCCAGGCTGGTCCCCGGGGCTTAGGTGTTGCTGCGCCTCCGCTCTGGGAGTTTCCGCCTGTGGGTGTAATTGAAAACAGGCTCAGGGAAGACAGAATACAAGTGATAGAGTCCTTCTGTACACAAAGAACATGGGACTAGGCCAGGCCCCACAGGGTCTCTCTACAGGGAAATTCTTGCCCCAACAGTCCCGTTGGCCGGGGTACCTAGAATAAAGTACTGAGAAATATCCTGTGTGCCAAGCCCCATGCCCAGCCCTTAAATCCAAAATCTTACACAACCCTGCTGCTGGTCGCCGTGCCCCCTCCATCTGACAGGCTTAAACAGTGAAGGTCAAAACAGTCAGATGGAGGAGTTTGCAGAATCCTGGGTTCCAGGATGCTCAGCTCTCAGTGGGCATCCAAATGGCCTGGGGAACCTGAGAGCCTGAGTTTTGAAGTGTGGACTAAGGCCAGGGCGTCTGCATTTTCGAAGTGCATTCCAGGTAATTCCAAGGCACATCCCCCTGTTGAGAACTCGGCAGTGATACAGAGAGCCATGGAGGTTTGTGGAGCGAGAGAGTCACGGATCATCAAAGAGGAACTTTTGGAAGATTAAGCCAGCAGGGAGGAGGGTACTGTGTCCTTAGAAGCAGTTAATGGGGTCCGAACTCGGCCTGTGGTCATGGAATGGAGAGTCGGAGAGAGAGATGGGGGATATTCAGGATAAGGAATTGGAAGAACATGACTGATGGCTTGTCCGGAGTAAAACAGAGGCTCAGAGGCCTGGGGTGGGTGGTGGGTAGGTAGACATCAGTTGAGAAAAGAAGCCGGGCCCAGCTTTGGGTGGCTCCAGATTGGGGGTCCTGAGCCATCCAGGGAGGTGTCGAGCTGGCAGTGGGCTCTGGGGGAGGTCTTTGCCTGCAGGAGAACATGGAAACAGGCTCTTAGGGGCTCTCATGCCATGAGAGAAGAGGGAAGACTCCACCTCAAGGTGACACAATTTGAATCTGCTCATTTCTAGAACATTTCACAGCTTGAGCCCCCCTCTTCCCACTGTGGCCAGATTTCTCCATCTCTCTTAAGAAAAATCTCAAGTATGACCTCTTGCCATCTCATTGTAGGACTTCCTTGCAAGGATGTTCTTAAGCACGAGGCATCCACATTTCTGGGGTCTTTGGCAGCAGCGTGTGCTGAGTGAGGCTGTAGAGAGAGGTGGGGCGCAGGGGAGTGGGAGGCTGAGGCAGGGACTTCCCTGCTTCACAATATCTCCAGCCCTCGGGCCCAGGGCAGGATGGACCAGCCCCAGTGGGAGCCCCAGGCTCTCTACTGCCCCCCTGTGACCCACCCCCCCAGGCCCCCTTTTTTGTCACAGTTCAGTTGCTACTGGAGGAGCCCTCCGCTGGTGACAAAGGGTGGTCACGGGAGGAACAGCAAGTAAACCAAATTTTTGGAGTCAGGCTCTTCATAGTGACCCTGAGCGAGCCTCTAGTCTTCCCTGACGCTCAGATTTCTCCCCTTTAAGGTGGGGTTGTGAGGAGAGGAGAGAGTAGAAAATGGCTGGCGGACGTGAGGGAGGGTTTTTGGCGGCTACCTGGGCAGCAAGTACCACAGAAAGAGCGGTGACCCTGTGCCAGGTTTGGTGTCGGCTGCTCTGCGTGCTTGGACTCATTTCAGCCTCAGGACAGCCTTACGAGGCAAAGACGTATCCTCCCCATCTCGCAAGGGTGGGTGCAGAGACTCCGAGGGGCCAAGGCCGCGCAGGGAAATGGAGGACCTGGGGCTTGAGTCTGGGCATGGTCCGTCCCCCCGCCGCCATGGTGCTTGGCTGCCTCCAGTCAAGCACCACGGGGCCCAGCAATCACGGAGGAAGGGCCTTGCCTAGGCTCCTGGCAGCTGGGGCTGGGAGCCGAGGCCCTCTGCCGACTCCTGGCCACGTGTCAGGGCCTTGGCCGCCCCCCTCAGGACGTCGCACCTCATCCGAGGAGAGAAGGAATGTTGCAGTCTGATATGGAGGCTGTGGCTGGGGCGGGTGGATGCCAGGGTGACGGGTGGGTCCCCAGGAGGAGGCCTGGCTGGCCTGGCCACACAGAACACAACCACATCTGCCCACTGGGGAGTGGGTGGGGGTGACTGGGAGTCCACAGCAGAGCTGGGAAGGGGGCCCAGGAGACTTGAAGAGAAGGCAGGCTCGAGGCATTGCCTGAGATCTAAGGAACATGGGGGACGACAGCCTGGCTGTCAGCGTTCGCAGGCAGAGGAGGACTGCCCGGAGGAGTTGCCCAGAGTACACTCCACCCACAGAAGGCCCAGGACAAAACTTCCACCCATAGCTTCCTCCTTCCCCACCCTCCTCATCCCCCAGGGGACTGCAGGTCTACCCACACCAGGCTCTAATGCCCTTGAACCGGTCATTTGATGGCTCCAGGGCTCAGTTGTCTGTCTGTAGGACACCGCTGAGACTATCTGCCACTGCATCCACATGGAGAAATGAACAAGGAAACAACCCCTTTCAGGATCATCGTTAGTAAAAATAACGGCTATAATATACAGACTACGCTGTGAACTCCTGGCACTGGACTGAGCGTGTTCCTGGTCTCCCCTCTCTCAGTCCTCACCCAGTCCTTTGTTGGGTAGACAGTAGTAATACCCTCATTTCACAGATGAGGAAACTGAGGCACAGAGAGATTAAGAAATCTACCCAAGGACACACAGCTGTAGGTGGCCCATGGCTGTGTGCCTAACCCCTGCCCCACACTTGCCCAGCACTTAGTGAGTTCTCAGTAGATGTCTCCTTCCTGGGCTCGGTGCCCCAGGATTGCCTCTTCCAGCCACCATCTATTCACGAAGCAGCCCAAGTGAGCTTCCCGTAATACAGATCTGACCCTGGCTCTCGCCTGCTTAAAATCCTCCCATGACTCCCCAGGAAGAAGCCAAGATCCTCAGCCAGCTTTCAGGGTCCTTCACAAGCTGGTCTCTGCCACCCCCCAGCCTAACCTCCTGCCACCCCAGGGTCCCACAAGCACCACCCAGAGCGAACCTTCTCCAGGCCCCCAGGTGCCAGGCCCTTGCTCGTCTTTACGTATCTGGTTTGCACTCCCTGGAATGCTCTTCTCCTTAGAGATGTCCCTCAAGGAGGCCCTCCCTGAGCAGTTTACTTGGGTGTCTTCTTCTGCGCTCT